>NC_139031.1:65902294-67102294 GCF_964662115.1 Mustela nivalis
TAATGATTAAACATGGGAAAATTCAAGTGTGTTCTAGTTAAGAATTTAAATTATTGTGTGTGTTTGAGACATGAAGTAAAATCTAGTGGGACATTATTTTCTCTCAAAGCTAGATACAATACGCAGTAATTGCATACAGCACTTGCTGGCTCTCGGTTCTTTCAAAATGACTAAAATATTCCTTCGAAGAGGAAGACAGCAAGGATTTACTGGCTTAAAGGAAAGGAAACTATAGGATCACACTGCTCATATCCATATTGTGACAAGAGTTGCTTCGGAGAAGAAAAATGACACATTCATCATCGCTTGTGTGATAGTCCCATGAGCCCCTGGTCAGTCAACACACTCTTAAATATGGTGCACATTCAGCTCCCAGGATGTCATTTCTGGAAGACAACCAGGGTGTCTGCAGACAAAAGAACGACCGGGGAACCCACTGGCTCCTCAAAGGCCCCCAGATCACACAAAGATTTTTGATGATGACGCCCAGACCATGTGTTTCTTGCTGTAGGCAGAAAAATCTGTCTCCGACTATAGCTGAACACGAAAATGAAAAAAGTGAAAGGAGCCAGCCTTTGAACACAAACACAAAGGAAATAATGGATGTGAAAGGGGGACCATCGGGCCACACAAAAGGGCTCTCCCAGAAAATGCCTCTTTGTCCTACAAATGTGTGGCATGTTTAGAGATCTGTGGTATTTTTCACCTCTTTGCAGTCGTAATAGCAGTCTATTTATAGCTGTGAAATAATAAAGCCTCAAAAAGTTTGGTATGTTTACCAATATCCATGATAAATTTTACATTTCTTATGACCAGTCGTGATTTTGGGATGAAAAATTCATTCCTTTATCTCACAGGGAACATGTTTGAAAAACACTATACTTATTAATGCAAAAAAAAAAATTACAATGCCATTTTGATCAAGTCTAAAATAAACTCGATTTTATGAAGGTAGCTATCATATTAGCCGGGATTGTGTCTACACACAGAGAGAGACCGCTTGATTATTATTTCTTAACCATCCACTGAAAATTATATAATTCTTGACTGAATGTTAAAGTGTCCACTCACCACTAAGTTATTCAGAGTTTCCTCCTCTGTGGGTGGTCATGGGAATCCTAAATGTGGGGAGCAAACTTTCTCAGACCTTAGAACCCTAACATACACTTCTCACAAAGTAGAATACTGGGTCTATTTATAAGCAAAGGCAATCATGGTATTCATACTCCATAAATCACACCTTTAACAATTATAAATATATAAAATAGTAAAGCTTGGAGAACATGTTTTATGCAATTTAAGTCATCTCTCAAAAATCAACCAAGAGTCAAATTAGGAAAAGAATTACATTGAAATGTAGGGCTAATATATGATAATAAGGATTGCTTTAACAAAAAAAAAGGGGGGGGCTTTAAAATTTTATTTATTTAAAAATTTTTAATTAGGCTCCACACCCTGCATGGATCAAGACCTGAGCTGAGATCAAGAGTTGGATGCTTAATCAACTGAGCCATTCAGGTACCCCCCCAAAAGTTTAAATTTTAGGGAAGTTTTAGTATTACAAAAAAATTGCAAAGATAGTACAGAATCTTCTCATAAACCCCTCACCCAGTTTCTCTTATAGTTAACACCCTTAAAAAATTTTTTTTTATTTTATTTCAGAGAGAAAGAGAAAGCATGAGCAGGGGGAGGGGCAGAAAGAGAGGGAAGGAATTTCAAGCAGACTCTGCGCTGAGCCTGGAGCCCAATGTGGGGCAGATCTGACAACCCTGAAATCACCACCTGAGCCAAAATCAAGTCTGACACTTAACCCACTGAGCCACGCAGGTGTCCCCTATCATTAACATCTTACATCACTATGTTATTTGTAACGATCAATCATGATACATTACCACTGTCTAAAGTCCATGCTTTATCCAGATTTTCTTAGTTTTGACTTGATGTTATGTGTTGGTCTCAGGGTCCCATCCAGGCACATCAGTAGTTACACTTAGCCATCAAGCCTCCTGAGGCTCCACTAGACTGTGACAGTTTCTCAGACTCTCTTTGTTTTTTGATAACCTTGAAAGTTTCAAGGAATATGGGTCTGGTATTTTGTATGATGCCCTACTATTGGAGTTTGATGCTCTTCTCACAATAGGACTGGGGTTATGGGTTTAAGGGAAGAAAATAACAGAAGTAAAATGTCATTTCTATCATATCATACCAAGGGCACATGTTATCAACATGATTTATCATCATTGATATTAACCTTGATCACCTGGCTGAGGTACTGTCTATCTAGTTTCTCCATCATAAAGTTACTCTCTCTACCCTCTTTCCATACTCTCTACTCCATTGAAGGGAGTTACGACGGGTAATCCCCTTAATGAGTGGGCTGTGCTCTACCCCCTTGAGGACAAAGTGTCTATATAAATTATTTGGGATGCCTTTGTATGGGAGATTTGTCTACTCTCCCTGACTATTTGGTTAGTCCATTATTTACTTATATCATCACAGACTCATGGATATGTATTTTACATTTTGAGTTATAATTCAATACTCAACATTGAGTTATGAATCAAATCCAATTCAATGAGTTGCTATTATTTTGTTGCTCAAATTGTTCCAGCTTTGGCCATTGGGGGCTCTTTCTGTTTGCTCCTAAATGTTACTTTTTAAAAAGATAACTACTTCTTTCCCATTCTCACTTAATGTTTTTCCCCAAATTATATATGAGAAGAACATGCCAATTTTCATGTTGGTTTTGTACTGTTTTAAATGTCAAACCCATATTCTTAACTTTCATACACGATGGCTCAGACAGGGCGTCAGGTTGACTTCTCTCCGTATACAGTACAGCTGACTCGGATTCCTGCCTGGGGCCCACTTCCTCCTCCACAGGAACACAACGCACCAGTGCAGGCTTTCTCACAAACTGTCCTAATTTTTTCTTTTACTTTGTTTTACATATTTTCCTGTGCAAAGAAGCTGATTTCTAAATGTTTACAAATATGAAAATAAACCACATTTAATTATCCCTCTGTTTGTGAAATTAAGCTACAGTCATGGAAACAGAAATGGATGGCATGTGACATATAAAGCTGAACTTAGTATGGCATATTTCTTCCTTTTTTTTAAAGATTTTATTTATTTATTTATTTGACAGACAGAGATCACAAGTAGGCAGAGGCAGGCAGAGATAGAGGTGGAAGCAGGCTCCCTGCTGAGCAGAGAGCCCAATGCAGGGCTTGATCCCAGGACCCTAGGATCATGACCTGAGCCGAAGGCAGAGGCTTTAATGCATTGAGCCACCCAGGCACCCCAGCATGTCATATTTCTAACTAGGCAATCCAGAACTAACTTTTTTCTCATTCTTTGAAAAAACCTGTGGGTCAGTGACACTGGGCCTGTAATCAACTTCAATGTCTGGATTGTATTTTACTTCTTTCGTAGTGTAACTTAGAGAAAACTTGATCTAGCTATCTCAGTAGAATTAACTGCTAATTTACAAGAATGCATGGCCTTATATAAAAATATAGGAATATATGGTAAAATTCTGAGTTTACCACTGAGAAATTGGTGAAATTGAATTTTCATTTCATGAGTATCTCCAGGTTATCTGCCTTGTGAAAAGTAACAGATTTCTTGGTGCTCTTCTATCTCATCTTTCAAAGCTAGAGTAAAAGGAGTTTCTAAAACTGCTGAGCAGTACTCTTTAGGAATTCACAAGATTTAAGTTCTGATACTCTGCCTATTAAGATGGAAAAGGCACGGATTCAAGGAAATGAAATTTTTTATCATATTTTTTAAAGGGAAAAAAATGTGAGAATGGGAAGATAATAAATAAACAAAAAAATGTCTAAATAATAAAGACTTTTAAATAAGCAATCCAAAGAAGCCTAGAGAAAAGTTAGCTTTACATCAATGTCTCCCCAAGGCCTCGGCAACCTTCTATTCACCTCTAGGAAGTTAGTTCATTCTTTTTCCTAAGGAATTTCTTGAGCCTGGCTGCTTAAAGGTGCCAACAGCAACAAATCAAGAAAAAAAAGCCAACTGCTAAAAGACACACACATACAGATACACACACATACACACGCACCCGCACGTCCTGGCTCCCAACCTTCTCCTTCCACACCATGACTTCCCGCATGAGCCAGAAGCTGTTTTGCCTCCACCAGGAAGAATGGGAGCATCTCTACCCGTCTTTCTTGGTCAGTATGTAAGAGGATGCAGAGAGAGGAAATGAACAAAAGGAAAACCATGAGCCCACATCCCAAAAATAACACCAGGGGGTGATCACTAGTGGACACTTGAATGTGGGGGCAGGGGGTTTATAATACGGTCTATAAGATGTGGGGAAGCATAAAGAAAACCTGTCTGGGGAAAATTAAATTAGCTAGATCACTTCTCGCTGGTAATCAAATTAAATGGATTATTCTGTGAACAGAAAATAAAGCTTTTTACCTTTTTTTTTTTCCCCTTTCAGTGTGAAGAAAGGGAAACAGAGGCAGAAGGATCAACCGACCTTCCAAAGGCCACCCAGTGAGGTTCTTGGGCCTCAGCTTCTCTTTAAAATAAAGGTTTACTTTAGATACTCAAATAGACATTTTAAAATGTTGTACAAATCCCAAACCTCAACCACTGGTCCGTGTTTACAGTTGAGGATTATACAGATTTCCCCTTGGTCCACAAGGCTTCACCTAAGTGACCTGATTGATGATCTCCTACAGCCCCAGGCCAGGGGACAGAATGCCTCATGGAGCACGCAGCCATTAGCTAATGGAAGACATTCTTCACCCGAGGAAGGACAGGCAACTGCAGCCAGCCGGAGGACCAGCCAAAAGTGGCACCTACCAGCTACGAAGGACAGTGCCCACATGGTGAAGAAAAACCACATTAAACAAAACCCAGATTCGCCAAGAACTTTATCAGGATGTTTCGGCGCTCCCTGACGCCTCCCTAAAGATGACCCGCAGATGTGATCATTGTGGTGTTTTGCACCACCATGTCTTAAACAACTTGGAAGGTGTTCCTGGTTGAGTGAAGGGTTGGAGAGATACCTGTGTATGTGGCGGAGGTTCTAGAATTTCTTTATAAGAAGAGCTTAGGTGTAGCATTTTCTTTGGAAGGAGACTAGGGAGAAAGTTGGCTAGAAATTTTTGTCTTGAAACTGTGTTTGCATAGCGGTTTATAAAATACGGAGGGACTGTCAGTAGCTCATCTCAGAGAATGGTGGTCCTGGTTGAGATAGGAATGTTCCTCCTCAGATCAGTTCCTAGCATCACCACTATATGCAAGGGAAATGCCGGCACTTTCAAGTCCATAAATTCATTCCCACCTCCCACCTACTTCTGCCTACCGAGGCCTGGGACATTACCTCCCCAGTCCACACCCCCCCACACACCACCCCCACACCCCTGGGGCCAAGGTTGCACATATGGTTTCTTGTCATGGTACCAGGTCAAAGGATAACTGGCAAGGCTAGTTGGAAAGGGAAAGTGTAAACAAGTTTTTATTTTCCCCTTCTTTTGGCTCTCCATGAATAGAACTTTCACATAAGAACCTCGAGCTGATGGAAAAATTAGATAATCACACCCGGTTGCCCTGAACTCATCCTTACAGTGGGTCAGCTAAGGGCTCTGCAGATGTGTGAAGCAAAACTAATTGCCCAGTTTTATTGATGCCTTTGGGGAGATGAGATGGCAAAAGACACAAAGAAACAATTTTGACAAATTTAAGACAGTGTTCTCATTCTGATTGCTTTGACTGAACAAAAATAATTTCCATGTATGTTTTTAAAAGTGCTGAAATCAGGCAGTGAGCAGTTTTCCAAAAAGTGAGCCAGCAGCTCCCTCTACTGGCGGCTTTTCTATAGTGTGCGAGATCTAAACTGGGGCAAAGCAGCCAAGCCGGGTTTAAGAGACACAGGAGAACTTCCACGTATGTCACTGAAAACTATTGATAATCACAAGTTAAAGCTTAACTGTGAAATCTTGGTCATTTAGAAATGTTCCGGTAAGCACTCTAAGACATGAAAACTAAACCCTTAGAATAGAAAATACCTAAAGAAAATGGAGAACGCATTTCTAATAGAATACAAATGTCTACTGATTATACCAGTTTTTTATAAATAAACATATTCAAATATTAAACAAAAATTTCCCCTTTAGAGGAAACTGTACAAATAAACACATAGTGATATTTCTGAAATTCACATAATTTAAGCCAGTTTTTCCACTCTTATCCGAGTTCTGCTTACATACTCGTTTCAAATTTAAGGCAAGGAGAAGCTCGCCAATCAAAGGCTTTCATTGGCAATGGAAAATAAAGTCCCAAAGCCCACAGCTAACTGACTTTATATGGGAAATATTTGATTTTGAGAAATGTTTTTATACTTGAGAAAGATAATTTTGAGTTAGAAACATTTTCATCTGTGGCTAGTTTCTTTTAAGTAAATCTTTTGAATACAGGGACCAGGATGACTCCTAAATGTTCTTTGTTGGGTAGTTCAGACACAATGTTAGGGTACTGAGCGTACACCCCCAAAGACAAATCAGCTCTCAAGGCCGTGCGTGCCCACAGATCCTCAGAGGAGGGATAGCTGGTTATTTACCCGAAGGCAAACCAATCTCCTTTCATTTTGGTGAGTTTGCCACTTTTTTTTCTGTTGTTGGATGCATACTAATGAATAGACGACCAAGCAGGGTTTCAGGTTCTGTGCCTGGGACCTGGAATGGGGAACTCTTTTTATTGACATGTCCCAACTTAAGCAGAAGAAATAAGCTCACCTAACTGAAAAACAGATAAGTAAGATATTCTGACTTTGCTAATGTGGAGATTTATATTATATCAATGTAGAGCCCTTTAAGGAGAAAAGTGAAATTTTCTGATTTCATTTCATTGACAGAGGAATTCTAAGCCTGGAATTTACAGATGTGACTTGACTTGACCGCAATTTGCCAGAGTCTGGGAGGCAGTGGGGATTCAAGAAAACAAATCGAGTATTTTGGAAGTTCCTCACACAGGTCGACTTGTGTGATTTTTACAGTCATGAGGGAAGAAGAGGGTCATTTGGTTTCATTCCACTCAGTCAGGATGTGGCTCCTCTTAGTAGCCAATAAATTATTTCAGAAATTAGCTTTTTCAGAAATGACATAAATACTCATTAATGATTTGGGTTCATAAAATACAAATGACATAGAAAAATAGAAGCTTTGGAGATACAGCTCAGTTCGGGTCCCAGCACATCTCTCTATAGCTGGGTGACTTGGCACATGCCAGGTAAACCTTCTGACCCTCGGGTGCCTTATCTGCACGTACTTCTCAGTTGGCCTGGAATTAATATTGTGAGACTTCTGGCATACATGCTCAGTGAACGAGAGCTCTTACTATATTCATTATTATTGTGTATGTGTGTGTGTCCCCCTTGACTGTCTTTGCGGCTATATGTAATCTCACGCTTTCTGGATTGGGGAGAGGTTTATTACCTACCATGGAAAGAAAGGACAACACTCAAAAGAGCGCATTCACTTGTCTCTTTTAAGCTAGAACTAAGATCATTCCTGTCAGGGTCAAACAATGTATCCTGAAGGGTGGAGAGTAGAAAATAAAATGCTACAAGACTGAATCGAAAGAATCCCATTTTGATTAAAAAGCCAACAATTTAAAGAAGTCCACTGGTGATTTTATGGGCTTGCTTTCCCTTTTAGGACCTGAGCACCGTACTCTGGTTGCCAAAGCAAGGCCACTGTGGGTGACGGCTGCAGGACCACGTGCCACAGGCGGGCACAGCTGGGAGCCAGAAGAACGAATACACAGTAGACCTCCTAAGAAATTTCAGGAAAACATGAATTAATGCAAATGCCAATTCCTCCCAGGCAGATTTCATTCTCAAATTGTACACCAGTGGAGCCACTAATAAATTATTAGGTATCTTCATTTTGAAATGCTTGTCCGACATTAACTAATTTGACCATATGATATTTTCAAGGGGATAATTATCATTCTCATCTTGCAGATGGGGAAATAAAGCAGGATGATCATCACATTTAAAAAGGAACATTATTTCATATTATGACTAATATCATGTTCAGTTGCCAATTTTATTAGAGGGCGAAAATATTCTGTCGGCATACAAAAATGACATGACTGACCCAAAATGGGCAAGACATGCGTTTTGAATTTTCTTTTTAAATCATTTGCTCCCTCCCTTAATCTACAACCCACTAAAAGGATTTCAAGCGGCTTATAAAAAGAACCAAAATACAAAAGGATAAGATAAATAATCAAGAAAATCATGATGAAGAGAAATAATAAGGCTACGGACAGGAACAGTAGCCCCGTCTTACCCAGTTGCTGGAAGGAGCTCAAAGCTTCCTGGTGGATTAAGGAAATGAAGATATGAGATAAGATGCCATCAGAGCATGGCAGCCGTAAGATAAAATGTGCTTCTGTGTGTGTGTGTGTGTGTGTGTGTGTGTGTGTGTGTGTCTGTATGTGTCTATGTGTTTTTCCCCAGAAGTGACAACTGGGGCTTCTTGACTTCTCACATTTTTAGTGAACAGACTCAAAACCAAGCTCATAACCTGAAAGACTGGCAAGGATACCGTTTCCTTCAGTCTCTATGTTGTCTGTGCTGGGAATCCCCTGTGAAACTCTTTTCACCACTTGAATGCCCTTCTTTTCAGGTTCTCATATCATGACCACCTTGCTTGGAGACAGAGGTCAGTTTACAGAATAAGGGTCAAGGTTCAGACTCACTTCAAGAGAACTCATAAATATATCCATCTATGATCCCGAAGCTACAACTACATGAACATCTGTTTTCCCCACGCAGGGTAGAGTTATGAACCAGGCTCTGGCTCCTAAACGAAGAGGCAAATCCTGAAAGAGACACTAGCTTGTTTATGTAAACAAACCAAAGGAAAAGGACTACATAAAAACATTAACAGACTCTTTGCCAGTGGAGGTGAGCATGAATCCAGGGAATTTCACAAGCTTTCTTTTCTACCAATTTGTAAAAGTTAACTCTCATTTCAGGAGGATGGGGGAGTAGCTATTTCCAAGGATGCGTAAAACCAGCCCATTGCCACAATCCTAACACACAGGAAGTTGAACCTAGTCTGCACCCCACAGATCTCCTGCCCTTAGGACGGTCCTCCCACTGCTTAGAAGTTATTCCAAAGGCAGAGGAAGGACAAAAGTTGTGGGATGTTAGCCCTGATCAGGGTTAGTTGTAACGAGGTCAAGACATAGACCCAGACGGTGCCTCTTGCTCTGGCCTCCGAAGCGGAGGGCCACCGTGCCTCCCGCTAGTCCAGAGAGAGGGGCAAGCCTGCAAGCTGGTTAGGACGGTTCCTTCCCTATTGCTAAACGGCTGCCTTGAGGGAATCTCTTCTGCTGACAGACTCTTCACATGATCAGAAGAGGACTGTCTCCGTATGAATTATGTACTCTTTTACATTGTTGCAAGTCAAGGGGCAGGAGAGATGTGCTGTCTAACCCGAGCCACGTGGGAAGGACTTGATGTCCTCAGCAGGAAAATGTCCTCATGCTGTGGAATACAGAACAAACCAGAGTAGCCCCTTCACTCCAGAACTGCTTTTCCCTCCTGTCTTGGTGTCAGGGACTAGCACTAAATGAGAAATCTTGAAGAGTTCGGGTGAGGCTACATGTTCTTCGATTTGGGTACTTTGGAGTCATCCTAGAGATGAGGGGTATCCTTTAAAAACTCTGAACTCCTTTTTTTTTTTTTTTTTCTATCAGAGAGAGAGAGAGAGAACAACAGGAGGAGCCCAGGTTACCCATTGAGCCAGGACCCTGATGCGGCACTCGATCCCAGGACCTTAGGATCATGACTTGAGCTGAAGGCAGCCACTCAGGCGTCCCTAGAAACTCTGAACTTTTCATACAGATTATGTATAACTATTTGCAGTGGCTTTGAAACATTAGCCACATATGTGTGTTTGTATAATATATATATGAAATATATACTATATTTATATTATATAATTATAGTCTATCATCACATAATATTTCACATATATTAGAAATATAAGGTTTCTAATTTCTCTGAATGGTACGATAGCCCCCTGCAGAGGAGTGGATCCTCAAGACGAGGCCCCCAGACCAGCCACAGCAGCAGCAGCAGCAGCACCTGGAAACTCAGGGCACGTGCAGATTCTCAGGCCTCCCCCAGAGCTACAGTGCGGGAAACTGAAAAAGGCGGCAACAGCAGTTTGGTTCTAGCAAAGCCTCCTGGTGGTTCCGACGTTTGCTCACATTTGAGAACCACTGCTCCCCAGCATTTTTTGTCTCCCTACCTGGTTCAGCCGTTTTTCTGAAGATAAGCTTGAGCCTCTCCATCCTTCCTGTGCCCATTTCCAATCGGTCAGCCCACTCTGGGGAGCAGTGCTTGAATTCCCGACCTCCTGTCCCTACTCTCTCTCTCCTGACTTCTAGCCGGCCATCCCCGACCCCGACCAGGGAAGGAATCATCCAAGTCCACACAAGCTGTGCCTCCCTGGAGACTTGACGCTGGCTCCGCTTCCTTCGTCTGCCTTATTTTCAGGTTCTGGACACGCGTCCCTTGCCACAACCTGACTTCTCTTTGCCGTCATGACTTACCTCCTGTCTTCTTATCGCTTTGCTTTGGTCACTGGCAAGTTCAAACCTCTAAACATGTCAGTGAAGATCCCTGCCTTGTCCTGAGGGGGTTCGGCAACTGGGGGATAAGCCAGTCTTGTTTGTTTGCTTTTTGTATGGTGTCTAACACCCATAATTCTGGCTCTGAGCCGAGTGGCAGCGGCACCCACACTTGGGTGAGATCACCTATCTGGAACTCTTCTACGCCGACTGTGTAAGAGTCACGGCCCTGAAGCATAGCTTTCATCACACTAGCCCTTCTTGCCTTCCATCTTAAAAGATTATAATCTCTCATATTTGCCACTGTCCAAGGAATAATGATCACCACACGGTGATGGTGAAGACGGTGATGGCCGTGGTCATGACGGCCAGGGCTTACTCTGTGCCAGTCGTGTGCGGCTGAGCTACGTGCATTATCTCATTCCATTTTCAAAATTACCCTGTGAAAAAGTGAAGAACCAGCAGAGAATTCTGGTTGCCTTTCTAAGTGCATGTAGCTAACCAGTGGTGGAATTAGGGCTTGTACCCAGTCTCTAACCTATAAATGGTCATAATACTGGTACTGATCCCTAAACTTCCAAATGCCTTGACAAGGTATCCAAAGCCCAACACATCCTGATTTCCCACTATTCTTTTTTTTTTTTTTTAAGATTTTATTTATTTATTTGACAGACAGAGATCACAAGTAGGCAGAGAGGCAGGCAGAGAGAGAGGAGGAAGCAGGCTTCTTGATAAGCAGAAAGCCTGATGCGGGTCTCGATCCCAGGACCCTGGGCTCATGACTTGAGCTGAAGGTAGAGGCTTTAACCCACTGAGCCATCCAGTCACCCCTCCCACTATTCTTTTATGGAGATACTCTGCTCTAGTTACCCCAGCACACCAGCTTTCAAATCCTTGCTAACACTGGCCCCTCTGCCTGGGAGGTCCTGTGCCACTGTCAGTTCTCATCCATGCCTCAGAGACTAGCCCAAATTTCACTACCTCCACAGATAAACTCTCACTTTATGTGGCTCATACATGTGTGGATGAAGGGTTAGGGTTATCAGAAAATACAATAAGAAATACAAAATACATGGCACCTGGACACAGAAGTTCTGAATGCCAGTTAATTTGGGTGACAGTGGGAGTAGATGGGGTAGTGGGAGAGTAGGAATCAATTTAGGAATTATGTACTATTTCAAGTATGATGCTACAATGGCTAGAGTTGGGATTTTCCCTCTAGGAGTGAAAAGAAAGAGATAGGAATCAAGTAAGTGTAAAGAAACTCACAGGCTTTGCGACAGACTAAGTATGGGATGGACACGGAAGAAGGGAGAGGAATTCTGAGTTGAGTCCTCCTTTTCGATAGGTCAAACAAAGCAAGGAATGAAGCTTTCAGCCCTACAGCAGCCCTACTGGGATGACAGGATACGGACAAGGCAAGAAAAAGAGTCCAGGGGAAGTCCTATAGGGACCCAACAGTATGGTTAGCTCAAGACCAGTCTCCTCAACCGACTCCGCTTCCAAAGGGCTCTGAATACCACAAGTGCAGGCCAAATTTGCTCATTTGTTCAAGAACCACTGGGACATTTAGATACAAATGTTATTTAATGGGACTACTTTGACGAAATAATCTGTGATTTTCTCTATCATGGCTGTATCCTAATACTTACCTCCTTTCTCCACCTGTATGTGCTTTCTATCCTATAAATTAATCATTTAATTAATATGCTGATACTTCCACTACAACAGGTACAGAGGAATGCAGAATTGAATGCCTATTAAATGAAGAATAGACATTAGTTAGCAAAAGTGCAAGTGTTCCTAGGGTAGACAGAATAATGCACCCCAAAGCCATCCTTGCTCTAATCCCTGAATATATGAATATGTTATGTTACATGGCATGAGGGAAATGAGGGTGCAGATGGAATTAAGATTGCTAATTGGCTAAATTTAAGATAAAGACAGTAGCCTGGACTACCAAGTGGGTCCAATGTAATCAAAGGGAGGGTTCCTTGAAATGTGGAAGAGACGGTGCTAGAGGGAAGGATAGGAGAAAGACTTGACTGGCCATTCCTGGATTTGAAGATGGAAGAGAGACACAAGCACGGAAATGTAGTGGTCTCTAGAAGCTGCCTAAGACCAGAAAGTGGGGTCTTTTCTAAGGCAGCAGAAAGGAATGGGATCCCTACTAACACCTTGAGTTTAGCTGAATGAGGCTCATCCAGAGCTTTTGACATTCAGAACAGTAAGATAATACATTTTTGTTGGTTTCAGTCACTAAATTTGTAAAATAACAGTCCCTCCTGGAACTAGTAATCTCTTGGTTTGGGGAAAAGCAGGGCCTGAGGACAGGCACTAAACTAGTAAGTCCACAATAAAAATGTGGTTAGAAACTGAGGCACATGTCATGAGGGAACAGATCCAGAGTTGAGACCTTTCCAACATGGTTGCATGAAAGCACAGGGGCTTTCTGGGTGTAGGGGGTCAGATAAGGTGCACGTAAGCAAGCGGAAACTTTAGATCCTGACAAGACAAGGGCTGGAAAGCTAAGGAATCCAGACAGAAGCCGTCCTCAGACAGCAGTCCTTGGATGGTCAATGCAAAGTTCATGTCCAGGAGCCAGGAGGTGATTCAGCATAAAAGAGGGTGATCAGAGCTCTGGGGCCCTGGAGGAAAAGGGTCCAGATTCCAATAACCTGGAAGGAGCAGAAAGATGGTACCTGGAGCTCATCCCACAGGCAGTGTCTTGTGCTTTTTGTGCCCACAGGGACCCTGCGGCTGTGTTTGCAGAGAAGGAATGGCCAGCTGGCGGAGAATCAGTCAGCTCGACCTCAGGCTGTGAGTACGAGAGAACACCTGGAATTACCTGTAAGGTTTTCGGGTGCTTATTCAATGAACAAATTAGTATGATAGCTGGAAAACGAGCTCCATCTTGGAATTGGATAATGAAGTTAACGGAAGCTGAGGGATGTGGTAAGGCTAAGAGGACATGAAAACATAAGCAGTTGTAATGTGTGGAGGGAAAAGGTCCTTGCTGAGATACTGTCCAGGATTTAGGGTTTTATCAGCTCAGCTCAAAGGAAAGATGCAGGGCTGGCCTCCTTCCCCTGGAAAGTGAATGCATAGTTGCGGTCTTGTACAAATTAAACCCGGGTCTTCCTCTGCTAAGAACCATTAGGAGAGGCTCAGAGAGGGGCTCCTGGTGGCTCAGTCGGTTGAGTGGCAGGCTTAGGTCATGGTCTTAGGGTCCTGGGATTCAGCCAGAGCCCAGAGTAGTCCTGGGCTCTGGTGCTCAAATAGGAGTTTGCCTGAGGACCTCTGCCCCTCCCCCTGCTGTGCTCTCTCTCTCTCTCTAAAATAAATAAATAAATAAATATTCAAAAAAAGGAAGAAAGAGAAAAAAGAAAAAAAAAAGGGGAAGAGAAAGGGAAGGGAAAGGAGGGAAAGGGAAGGGAAAGGAGGGAAAGGAAGGAGGAAAGGCTCAGAGAGACAGTGGGGCAGGCCTCCATTTTGGGAAATCACAATATGCCTCCCTAGGAGGGGGGAGAAGATAGAATGTCAGCAAACATTCTTTATCCAACACTAATTATTGTGGCTAGGTGGCAGACACTGTGCTGGGCACTGCAAGACAGACAGGGGTTCTGAATTCGTGGGATTTCTAGGTGAATAACCAAACAAGTAATATAATCATAGGTCATGGTAAATGCTCTAAAAAATAGGGTGATGTGTCTGAACGTCATGCAGTGAGTAGAGGGGAGGTGGGTGCACTTTTGGGTTGGGAGGACATGACTAAAGAGGTTGCCTATGGGCTGAGAGCCCCAGAGCTGTTCTGAGAGCTGGAGAAAGGACAGATCAAATGGGGAGAAGCAGAATGAAGACTGAGTTGGGGAAGGACTCGGTATGTCCAGAAGGAGTAGAAAAGAAACCCATGAAGATGACCAATGAGCAAGAGTGCAGTATAAAGAAAGAAGGAGAGCAAGGCTCAGATCGGGTAATGCCAGCCTTGAAAGACATGGTAAGGAGTTTAGATTTGATTTCAAGAGCAACAAGCAGCCATATTCGGTTTTATCTACGAGAAGGCTGTGATTCACTCATATTTCATAAAAACCACTCCTGCTTCACCAGTTCTTCTTCACCCCTTCCTTCTTCTACCAGTTCTTGGTCTTTCTCCTCTCCCACTCATGCTTCAGAGTCCAATTACTTTCCAGGAGAGTAGAGGAGGGTGGGCAGGTCAGTGCTGTCGCCACGTGTCCCCAGCTCTGGCACAAGGAAGGCATGTGGAAGACACTCAATAAAAATGTGTTAAGTGAATCAATGAGAAATGTATCGTTTCCTGTGTAATCTACCATAGCACAGTTCCCACAGTCAAGGATGTGGTTAGAAAACATCCTCATTCCTACTAGAATATACAACTTGGATATTTTTAGAGCTCAACTTTCTTCCCATTGACTCCAGAATTTTCGGTTGGGCTCACTTCACTGTTTCATCCCCAGACTCCTCTTCTCCCCATGAACTTCTGTCCTGGCCATTCTTTCCCTTTCATTTAGAATCGTTTGCAGCCCAAGACTGCAAACTTTGCTATTTCGTCATTCTTTACGTCACCCCTTTGGTTTCTGTTCCAGTTAACAGCCCCAGCCCAGACACTGGAGAGCAGGGCTCAACTCTCCGGTTTCCCCTTGCAATCTCACAGACCTTCTCTCAGCCTCTTCTGCCCATCTTCTAATGCAGATTATGTCTTGTCTTCAAGGTAGTCTTTTGAGGCCTTTGTTGTTGTTGTTTTAATAGGTCAAGATCACAGTCAACAGGGCACTTTTTTTTTTTTTTTACATCTATGTTAACCATGAATAGTCAATTGGTTTAATTAATACATTTTTTAAATTTTATAAACATATATTTTTATCCCCAGGGGTACAGGTCTGTGAATCACCAGGTTTACACACTTCACAGCACTCACCAAAGCACATACCCTCCCCAATGTCCATAACCCCACAACAAGGCACTTTTTACTACTGACTGTTGATAAAGCAGGACACTGGCTTCCCAGCACTGCTCCACAGGGAGCACCCTATAGAAAGCTCTGCACAGGACGTACTAAAGCCTTCCAGACTCTTTCTAAGGGGATGCCAGGGAGAATCACACCCAGGAGTCTCAGATTCCTGGGTCGCTTTTGAATCCTCAAGGGCTGTGGATACCCTCCTACACCCAGGTCATGGAAGAAAACTCTCCACACATAACCCTCCCCCCAAAAGGAGGCCAGACTACATTCTACAGATCGGCTAGAAAATCACCAGGGTTGAAGACTTGTTCAAGCAGTAATATTTAACTACTTGGCATATTACTTCTTTTTGAAGGAATACCATGCATCATCAGTTTTTCTTGTTGCCTTCTGACACAGACAGCTGCCTAATTTCCCCCCTCTCCAATTTTTAAAACTATCTCATTAATAATGCCTACCAATGCTTTTGAAATATTGGATATTTAAAAGTATAATAGATGCTTCATCTATTTATAGATCACTATTCAGGGCTAAATGCTTGCTTTTAAACTGAAATGGGGAAAAATAACTTACTTGCTAAGCTAGAGTTCCGATCATATAGTTCCATTAACAAATACTTTTATTGTTTCATGAAACCATACACAAAAGTGTATACATTTATATTAAATTTTAGATGAATGATCAGAAACACCATCTCCCCATATGGCTGCTGTTTTAACAAAGTGAAAGAGAACACTGTATGATTTTCTGCTTTAAACAAGATACTGAAAGACTGTTTAGCTGAATTTTCCAACACCTACATACCACTTTGTATTTATTAAAGTTTAAATCATAGAGGGCAAAACATATTCAATAATTACATAAGCTTCTATATACTACATTTCTACTTGCATATTTTTAAAAGACTGTTTCACTTCTTTTATTTCTTACCCCTCATATTTAGCATATTTTTATTTAGTTAGTTAGTTTAAAGATTTTATTTATTTTTTGAGAGAGAACGAGCATGAGAGAAGCAAGAGAGAGGGGCAGAGAGCGAGATCATGAGCTGGGGAGGGAGAGACAGAGGGAGAGGGAGAAGCGGGCTCCCTCAGGAGCAAGGAGCCAGATGTGGAGCTTGATCCCAGGACCCTGCAATCACGACCTGCGCCAAAGACAGACATTTAATTGACTGAGCCACCCAGGCGCCCCTACCATATTTTGTTTTTAAAAAAGTGAAGTCACTTTGCATATGATTTTCTAATTGTCCATATGATAATTCTGTCAAATAATATTTACTGAGTGCTACATAAATGCAACACTTTCTGGGACACAAAATGTTGAATAAGACACATTTTTCCTCAAATAGGTTACATTCTGGTTAACAATTCATGGAACAAGGATCAAACTGGTACAGTCACGGTGAAAACTGGAAAATGGGGACCCGTACCAAGGAGGGCTACAAAATCTTTGTGAGGAGGTGGGTCTTGGGCTTTGAGCAATGGAATAGGTAGGGCTGAGTTAATTAAACAATAGAGGGGAAAACTTTCGAAGAGTAGGGAAGAGTAAGACCACAAGTACAGGGACAGCAATATTGAGTTTAGTGAAGAGACCAGCCCAGCCAGAACCAAGGGCACACATGGGGGAAAGTAATGGGAGGTTAGACAGATAAACTGTAGAAGGTTCTGAGTGTCAGCTTCCTCTCCTGGAAGACAGAAGCCTTGATGTTTCTTCCCAGAATGCATGGAGTCACTCTGGGAATTCTATGCTGGCTTACAAAAGTACTCATTTCCTGACCCTAACTCATTTTCTGGTCCTCACTTACTTAAATTCATGACAATAATGCCCTTTAACATACTCAAAACTGGGGCAAGAATAGTATGCTTGTATCCAAATATTTTCCACTGTTTTTGCATTACCTGAGAAGAATGGGACAAGAAAAAGCAAGTAGCTCAGAGATCAACAGCCCTGTCTCTGAGCTGCAGATTTCAAAGGAGACGCTCTGCAAGCAGATCTCAGTAAGGAAGCTGGGAACTGCAGCTGCTTGGAGAGCTTAAGTGATTTAGCTTAATTCCTCTGTAAACTGTATTTTAAATGACTATGAAACCACATTTCTGTGACTGGTATTGTTTAAAGGGATGGAAGCCGAGCTAAAATGCTTTGGTTTTCTTTCATAAATACCCAGGTTTATTCTCCTGAGGTTCATTCTCTCCCACCCCCTTGCAGTCTCTAAGAATCAATTCCTTGCAAGTCATGAAAAGACTTGAGCTGCCCACTGTATGTCTTGAGAGCTCCTTGTTTGGCACTTGTGCCTTATTTTTTTGGAGACCTAGAGGGCTGGGCTCTTTCAGGTTGCTAGATAAGGTGGCTTTCTGCAAACAGAAGAGACAAGAGCAAACTCACTTCACTCTGACTTCCACAAAGATAAATGTTACCCTGCCTCCCAAAATACAAGCATTAAACTTAAAGATCTGTTTCTTATAGCAATGCTAATTGATTTTATACTGAGGAAAAGAGCCTGTCCTAGGAATGAGTGGAAGTAGACGATACATCTTACACCACAATCAGGGACTCATTGTGAGCAACACAGTGGAAAACCCCTAAAGGCAGTGTTTTTAAAACCACTGGAAAACTTTATTAAAAAGGAAAAGCTATAACTGTGTGAAAACAAGAAAGGCATCAATAAAAACTGAGTTTCTGTGTGTCAAGTGATCAAAATACTTTTACCTCTATCTCATTTAATTTCCATGGTTATCACATGGAGTTTTCCCATTTACAAATGTAGAGACTATAAGTCAGGAAAGGGGATGAAGTAATGTGCTCAAGGTCACAGTCGTAAGTGGTGATCAAGAATGGAAACCCATGTCTCTCTGTCTCACAAGCCTATGCTGTATTCATTACACTACATCAAGGAGAAGGCTTCCAGAAATAGTAGAAACTTCAACACCTAACTGAAAAGTGCTACTGTCAGAATGTGTCTATCAGAAAATGTAAAATTTGTTCTCTTTCTCCCCCCAAAAGTATGGTTCACATAATAATCTGAAAGGCATCCTGAGTGGGAAGCATGCTAAGAAGCATGTCCCCAGAAGCCTGCAAGTCAATTGGAAATTTTAGACAGGCAGATTAAGATGCAAGCAGATTTAAGAACAGCTTATAAAAGACAGTTTATCGTTAATATTGAAATGAATGGCACAGGTTACAAAGTGATATAGTTGAGGTGAAGGAGAGTTCCTTTTACATTGGGCTGGGCAGTAAAGAGGCAAATAGGCAGTAGAGAGGCAAATATGCCTTTCATCTCAAAGCAAAGTTGAAATCTGCCCTTGGAAGATGGGCAAATTTTAACCTAGTTGAAATGTTGTCAGGATAATGAATTGTTATCCATGAAAAAGAAAAATGGAAGGTTATCAGAAGCTCAGTCCCTAAGTCTGCCCCAAGAGAGACAAAGACCCCAAAGAATGGCTCCAGCAATAAAGTGGAATAAATCCTTCAGTGTGATCAGATTTATTAATACATCTTTCAATCTCTAAATTGATAAGTCTAAATCTCTAATTGATAAGTTAGGGGAAGAACAGAAAGAAAGTGGGCTCTTACAAAAACAAACAAAACAAAACAAAACAAACAAACAAACAAACAAAAACCCCAGAGATTATGGGTCTGCAGTTGACTAGGTCTACAACTCAAAAGTACAGAACCCCATCAGCGCCCAGATTTTTAAAACCCGGGAGCTATCCAAGGTACTGACTTCATCCCAATTTCTGACCCAGTGGGCCAAGTTCTGTTGCAATGTTTCTGCACATGTAACACATTAACTTCTTTACTTCTACGCTCTCAGGCTAACTGCTATTTATGACTTCAGTTACTTCCCAAGCCAACTTACAGCTTGTCTATTTCCTGCTACAGCTTTTAATTCTATGCCATCAACTTTAAACCCCAATTGTCATTTCACTAGGTAAAGAAAACAGGAGGGGCACTATAGTTGAGAATGACATATTAAAAAAGGTTAGAAACAATATATTGACCCATGTTTTTAAACTGGTTATGGCTACTGGGGAATTGTAGACATGAACCTTGAAAATGTAGGTTGAAATCAATAAAATCTCTTAATTTCAATGATAAGGAGTTTTGAATTTATGAAATAAGCAATTTCAAAGTTCTGACAGTTATTGAATAGGACATTGATGTGACAAAAAGATTGTTGGGAATATCATGCCAATGGATTAAAGAGGAAATATTCAAGAGGTAGATAGCTCCTTCTTTGAAGCTACATATCGATCTATATTTGTATATCTTTAACTAATAGAGTCTGTTCAGGGATTCAGTAAAGGATTTTCCAGGAATCCAAGATCACATCCTATTCTTCTATATACAAAAAGGATATTCCTAAGTCTAAATCTAGTTAGATTTAATCAACTTGTAAATTTAAAATGAATGTTCTTCTGTTGTGTCCTGTGCCTGTCACTGACAGATAATGCAACTTTTCCTCTCCCAGGAACCCTTCATTTTTGTTATTAATAATCTGACCAATTTCTCAGTGCTGAATGTCTGTCACTACTCTCTTGCAAAATTCCCTCAGGTGAAGCACATCATTTGTAGCTCACTGTTGTGCGTTCCTGGAACACAGCCTCCTCCTCTGTCCACCATTCCACCCTGCAGTTGCTCTGAAACCCCACAGCCTCCATCTTCCTTTGATGTCCAGGGAAAGATGAACTGGAATCGAGAACCTGAGGTCTGTCTAGAGTCTGGGTCCTTGTAGCAGGACTCTGAAAGTGATGTAGTGTGGACCATGTAATGTTGATGACCCTGTACCAAAAGGCAGTTGCCATATTTGGGACAGGCTAATCCTATATATTCCTTAAAATAAGAGGATAACTAAGCCCAGTTATCAGAAGAGTATCTATGTCTCCAACACAGCAAAGAAAATCTGGATTTTTTTTTTTTTACATCTTCTATTTTAGCCACAAAATGTTGCCAAACTGTCAACACATTCTTAGATCAACACTGCTGCTCTCCGGAAGCATTTGTCTTTAGACTCTCTGTGGTAGTTGCTTTCTGCCCTAAGCCAAGTTCTTCCACAAGAGCAGGCACTACTTCCTAGCATTCTGGCATTCCACTAACTACTCATTGCCAATGAAGTGCATTCTTCTTCTTCAGAGTCAAAGAAAGAAAGATTCAAAGTCTGCCTCTACTAGTTATGGGCTGTACCCTTGGATGAGCTGTGCAACCTCTCTTAAGCCTTCGGTTTCTTATCTGTCAAAGAGGATTGATCAGCCTTTTGCCTCATAAAGTCATTGTAAGGACAAAATGAAGAAGAGATATCAAGCACTTAGCAGAACCTGGAGAGGGAAAGCATTCAATTGTGAAATGTGTAGGTAAGAAAATGATGATACTGATGATATTTTATCATTTCTATTCGGATAGAATATTCACATGAAAGCCAGTTTCCCATGGGTTGAAACACTTCAAACTCTGAGTCTCTCCTTGTGTGTGTCTGCCTTTTATCACAGTGCCATATCTTCTCTCCATCTTTATTTCATCTGGGTTCGAGTCCTTGGCATGGATTACTACTGAGCTGGAAATATGCCATGCTCTGCTGGAGGGAGACAAGAATGCATCAGGAAATACAAGGTGCCTCACCCTTCAAAATGAAAGGTTTTACTCCCAGGTTTGAAGCATCAGGGCAAATCATGGCAAAGCATTTTGGAGAGCTGGAGTGTGACCTAAGCTGAAAAAGTGGAAGAAGATAGATAAGTTCTTCTTTTCCACTTTCACAACACTTACTACTGAAACACTAGCTATATTAAATTGTCCAACACTTAAAGTTTCTTCTCAGTGGAGGTAAAGGTAGGAGAGATTACCTGCTATCTAAGGAGGGCTGTGGGGTACTTCAGCATTGTACACTAGAGATGGCCAACACCACTGGGAAACCTCAGGCCGGTGAACCATTTTGCAATGTTCAATGACATTAATGAAGGTTCCTAAGTCAGCCTGGAAACAACCATTGCTTTTTTAAAAGCAAAAACGCTGAACTGACTAAAAAGATAACTTCCATACTGTTCTCTCATAAAGGAAAGGTGAGGTTAAATTTTCACATGTGGATTAAACCAAACTGAAATAAGATGGCCTATTGTTTTAATAAACTAAGGGCATGCAGCTGGGTTTTTTCCTGGGCAGTAATGCTAATAGGCTGAATAAAGAACATGTTGAACTCCCTAGTATAAGGAGAAAGCACAGGGAATATTTCGTTAGGAGGAGGAGACAAGTGGATTTAAAACACATCATGTTTTTAGACGACTAAGTTTCCCTTGCATGGAAGCATGATATAAATATTACCTTAAAAATGCCATGTTTCTTAAAATTCTATGGTTTCCCCAATATATAACATGAATGTAAACAAGATGTCTGTCAAACATAGCTATAACATATTGCTTAACACAGCAAACTTATAATACACACCTATTATTCTTGGTTCTCTTAATGAAAGAAACTAAGGACACTGCATAAATTCTTCAACATATGTTTCATTTCTCCAGCTGCCTTGTGCTGTAGAACATCATGCTAACAAGAAGTGATGCTAACAAGAAGTTAAAACCAGTGTAGCAAATGGGGCATTTAAATATATATAAACATACTGGCATTCACAAAGAAAGGAGCTATTTGGGGGGGAACTAAATAAATCCCTAGACAGGCGTATTTTAGCATAATATTCCATGTATTTTTCTACATGCTAACCATTTCAGTTCTTCTCCATGGCAGAAAATATGTTCTGTTGGAGAACAAGAAGTCAGTATGAAATTATCTCCTGGATTCATATTCTACACACAATTATTTTAGTGGAAAGGTAAGGCAGCCACCTGAACTTCACCATCCTTCTTTGGTCCCCTGAGGACCACTCTTAAATACCAATATTTGCAGACAGCAGCTAAAGAAGATTACACTGTTTGTTCTAAACAAAGACTGCCTGGCAGCTCCTGCGGCATCAGGGAAGCTGGCCACTTCGGGCACTGGTCCACTAGAGCTGGGAGGTAAGGTGGAGTCTTGCCTCTTACTCTCCTAAATGTTCACCAGAAAAATCAGTTCCTGCTGTTGACTGAGGCCAAACCTATACACAGTCATTTCTAGTATAAGCTTAGAATAAAGAAATGACTGGTCTTTTAGCTCAAATTATCCAGGTACTTGGTTGACCCTCAAGTAGATGTCCCTTGTCTAATCATGCAAGGCTTCATTCACCCATTCATGTCCTCTGCATTCCATAGCCTCCATCAATAAGTACTCTCAGGCAGCAACCTTGTGGCAGAGAACTGAACATCTTCAAAATGGCACTTTTGTCAATTGAAGCCAGTTTCATATTAAAAGGAAGATTTAGGATCCATAAAACCCAAAAGACTCCACCCCCAAACTACTAGAACTCATACAGCAATTCAGTAACGTGGCAGGATACAAAGTCAATGTACAGAAATCAGTTCCTTTCTTATACACTAACAATGAAAATACAGAAAGGGAAATTAGAGAATCAATTCCATTTACTATAGCACCAAGAACCATAAGATACCTGGGAATAAACCTAACCAAAGAGGTAAAGGATCTGCACTCAAGGAACTACAGAACACTCATGAAAGAAATTAAAGAAGACAGAAAAAGATGGAAGACCATTCCATGCTCTTGGATCAGAAGAATAAACATTGTTAAAATGTCTATACTGCCCAGAGCAATCTATACTTTTAATGCCATACTGATAAAAATTCCACCAGTATTTTCCAAAGAGCTGGAGCAAATAATCCTAAAATTTGTATAGAATCAGAAGAGACCCTGAATTGCTAAGGAAATGTTGAAAAACAAAAATAAAACTGGCAGCATCATGTTACCTGATTTCAAGCTTTACCACAAAGCTGTGATCACCAAGATAGCATGGTACTGGCATAAAAACAGACACATAGATCAGTGGAACAGAATAGAGAGCCCAGATATGGACCCTCAAATCTATGGTCAAATAATCTTCAACAAAACAGGAAAAAATATATAGTGGAAAAAAGACAGTCTTTTCAATAAATGGTGCTGGAAAACTGGACAGCTATATGTAGAAGAATGAAACTCGAGCATTCTCTTACACCGTACACAAAGATAAACTCAAAATTGATAAAAGACCCCAACGTAAGACAGGAATCCATCAGAATCCTAGAGGAGAACATAGGCAGTAACCTCTTTGATATCAGCCACAGCAACTTCTTTCAAGATGTGCCTCCAAAGGCAAAGGAAACAAAAGTGAAAATGAACTTTTGAACCTCATCAAGATCAAAAGCTTCTGCACAGCAAAGCAAACAGTCAACAAAACAAAGAGGCAACCCACGGAATGGGAGAAGATATTTGCAAATGACAGCACAGACAAACGGTTGATATCCAGGATCTATAAAGAACTCCTCAAACCCAACACACACAAAACAGATAATCATATCTAAAAATGGGCAGAAGATATGAACAGACACTTCTCCAATCAAGACGTACAAATGGCTATCAGACACATGAAAAAATGTTCATCATCACTAGCCATCAGGGAGATTCAAATTAAAACCACATTGAGATACCACCTTACACCACTTAGAATGGCCCAAATTAGCAAGACAGGAAACAACATGTGTTGGAGAGGATTTGGAGAAAGGAGAACCCTCTTACACTGTTGGTGGGAATGCAAGTTGATGCAGCCACTTTGGAGAAGAGTGTGGAGATTCCTCAAGAAATTAAAAATAGAGCTTCCCTATGACCCTGCAATTGCACTACTGGGTATTTACCCCAAAGATACAGATGTAGTGAAAAGAAGGGCCATCTGTACCCCAATGTTTATAGCAGCAATGGCCACGGTCGCCAAACTGTGGAAAGAACAAAGACACCCTTCAGCCAACGAATGGATAAGGAAGATGTGGTCCATATACACTATGGAGTATTATGTCTCCATCAGAAAGGATGAATACCCAACTTTTGTATCAACATGGACGGGACTGGAAGAGATTATGCTGAGTGAAATAAGTCAAGCAGAGAGAGTCAATTATCATATGGTTTCACTTATTTATGAAGCATAACAAATAACATGGAGGACATGGGGAGATGGAGAGGAGAAGGGAGTTGAGGGAAATTGGAAGGGGAGGTGAACCATGAGAGACTATGGACTCTGAAAAACAACCTGAGGGTTTTGAGGGGCAGGGGGTGGGAGGTTGGGGGAACCAGGTGGTGGGTATTAGGGAGGGCACGTATTGCATGGAGCACTGGGTGTGGTGCACAAACAATGAATACTGTTATGCTGAAAAGAAATTTAAAAAAAAAAGAATTAATACAGCAGTACTAGTAGACTGAAAAAAAAAAAAAGATTTAGGATCCATTAAAAGCAATATATTGAAAATGGTTCAAGAGCAACTGGGTTGTTTCAGAGAGGGGTTCGGGGGGGCAGCTGGAAAAGAGTATAGACTATTCTCGAAATAAAATGACCCATTGACCTTACAGACTACTAGAAGTGATACTCAGTGTGCACTCTGCTTCAGCCTGGAGAGCGCAGCATAGTTTTCATTCATTCATTATTCTTTAATATGGTGAGTGTAGCGAATAGATGCAATGATACATTCTATTCAACATTCAGAGAACACTGTCCCTTTGACCACAGCCCGTAGAATACCTCAGGTTCCAGGAAACCAGTCTCACAGGCGGAGTTGGTCTGAACAGGTTCCAAAGAACCCTGCTGCAGCCCCACTGGGCACCGGTCAATTACTGCAGAGCACCATTTAAGCCGAAGGGGATAGTTATCTGGGCCTACAATCAGCTGGAAGGAGCTGCTGCCCTGTCAGCAGTCTGCCCTTCCCAGAGGCTCCGGCACACTTAGTCTGGTTCTTTTGTCACCGGTCATTTGCATCTAAGCTGACGTGGTTGCTGAAACACAGAGGTTGCCAAGTTCGTCCGTCACACTTTATTTCCTTTTCTCCCTCCTCTCTTCCAGAGAAACAACCAAAAAGGAAATTAGACATTCTTTTAGTAGTTGAGATTTTCTTTTCATACCATTTCTAAATGGGAAAAGATTTCATTAATGTACTCAGCTTCTTTGGAAGAGCAGAGAGCAAAGTATAAATTGTCTGTTATTTCTTTAACAATGTACAGCTCATTCCCTATATGTTACTAACAATGAAAATGCCATGGAAGATACATGGTATATACCTCCCCCCCCCCAAAAAAATTTTTCATTTCGTTTCTTTTTTTTACTAGGGTTTCCTTTAGAAATGGAGGATGGATAGCAATGATTAAATACCATAGAACCTTCTTCCCAAAGAAACCAGGACTAGTAAGAAAAGCCCAAGTTTCTTTTGGTATTGAACCCTCATTTTCCTGTTCTGATATCATGCAAAATGAGTTTTAATGGTGAGTGGATAGCTTCCATGAGGCAACCATTTTCCACACAAATTTCCAATTCCAAATCTCCTTAGCAATGACCTCAGTTTGACTCCAAATTTAACTGTACACATCTAACCTCAAGTGCAGCTTCTCCAGCAAACTCCAGGTTGTCCTTATTTTTCTTTCTAAAGCAATGTGTGTATTGTAATCAGTCCATGATGATGGTGATTATTACATTAATAAAGCTACTGTTCCCTGGAGATTTGGCTTTGTGGTTTCCAAACAGCCTTCTATCCTCACCAAGAAGAAGGCAAAATTCTTGTATGGGTTGTTTTGCAATGGTTTGTGGCAAAGAACATCAGAATGCCAAAAGAAGGAAACAAGAATTAAAAGGGAAGGGAAATTTGAAGAAAAACACAAACCAGGATTCCTTTCCAGTGCTATGCTGAAGACACTGCTGGAAATCAAGTAGGATGGGGCTCCCAGCCCATGTAGCCTCAGGCGCCCTCTATAGACAAATCCTCCAAGCTTCTGGCCGGAGAAGGCAAAGGAAATGCATAGGTGAACTCTTTCCAGTCATCACCAGGGCAAAACCACGTACTCCATGGAACAGATAATGTACATAATACAGGTGAGCTCCTCCCATGATAATACACATATTATTTACCTGCTATTTCTGCCAACCGCTCTAAAATCAGGGACTTTGGGGAGTGAGAAGGTGAGAGAGATTCAGAGGTAGAATAGAGGTCAGGTAACAAGGAGGAGTCGGAAATACCTGGGAAATACTCACAGAAAAAAGTAGAATATTCCAGACTTGCTCTAAGATAAGAAATCTAGTGATGTAATTTTTCGTCTGCCTGCTCAGGATATCCTAACATGCTCGAGATCTTTTTTTTTTTTTTAAAGATTTTATTTATTTATTTGACAGACAGAGATCACAAGTAGGCAGAGAGGCAGGCAGAGAGAGAGAGAGAGGGAAGCAGGCTTCCTGCGGAGCAGAGAGCCCGATGCGGGGCTCAATCCCAGGACCCTGAGATCATGACCTGAGCCAAAGGCAGCAGCCCAAACCACTGAGCCACCCAGGTGCCCCACATGCTCGAGATCTTGACTAAAAGTGGCTTCACAGGTAGGATTATCCTTACCCGTGATTTTTAATTGGTCAGTAGTTTCATCCCATGGTGTGCCCAGAAGACTGGTTTTGCTCTCCCACCAACTGCTGTTCCAATCTCCATTTTTCAAGTTCTAATTGAGAGCCTCAACTTAACAAAGTAAGAATATCCTGGATGATTTCTGGCTTAAGGAGACCAAGAGAGCAGATCTGACAGTCAGGACTGGGGAAGCCTGGAATCCGGTCTCCAGGGTACCTGGTTTGTGGAGAAGCTGACCTGTGAGCTTCATATCATTTCTGCGAAAGAGTAACCAACACAAGATTCTCATTTAATAGCCCAGGGAGGGATCCAGGCATCAGTTTTCATTTGTTTTTAAAGCTCCCTTAGTGATTCTAATGTAAGCAGAGTTGGGATCCCTTACTCAGAGAGAGCCCACTATGCTTGGGGACTCTGCCTCCGGATATAACAGGGTACCCTCTCTATTGTTTTGACACAAAGGAGTTTATTCCTTTATTTAATGAATATCAGTTGATGGTCTATAATTTGTATGGCACTGCCCTAAGTGATATACAATGAACAAAACAAAGTCCCAGACTCATGGAATTTACATTCTTGGCAGAGAAAATATTTTTAAAGTGTTTGGAGAATTTGAAACTTAAAAACCTAACTTTACTTGGGAAACAAACAAACAAACAAAAATACACACTAGTAGCTAGATTGTTTTCAATAAGGAATGATTTTTTAAAAGACAGTCCCATTCAGAAGAACTCTCAGGGCTTCATCACCAGGATAAGCAAAAACAGTCCTCATTGTTTAGGACATTGACTTTCATCAATCTCATCTTCCAGTCCATATAAGTTTTCCTCTTTTACCTTCTCACAATGAAAATAGTGATTTTACTTGTTTATTTTCAATGTAATTCAGTATATTTTATGAATACAAAATAAGGAGTTATCAAAACACCAAACAGTTAGCCAATATCAAAAAAGTGCAGTGGATTGGAAATTGATAAGCCTCGTTAACCTTCCAATATATGATGCAACGGCAGGATGTGCTCTCGGGCCATTTCTCCCATGTCCCTAATCTTTGAAGTTGGAGAATGATGACACATGATGCGTTGACTCATGAGCTGATGGAGAAGAACAAGTGAAGTACTTCTTCAGATATTATTTACATAATGCTGGGGCGCCTGGGGGCCTGGCTCAGTTGGTTAAGTGTCTGACTCTTGATTTGGGCTCAATTCAAAACGGATTTTGCCCTAAGTGGGATTGAGACCCATGTCCCCCTGCTCACACATATGCTCCCTCTTTCACACCCTCTTTTTAAATAAGTGATTCTTTGAGAAAAAAAGAAAGTATCTGCATTATGTACACAATCAACAAGCATAAAATGGCACTCATAATTCTCTCTCCCTATATACTTTGATTTTAAAAAGAGCAGTATAAGCAACATTTATTCAGTAAGTCTTCTTACAATGTCCCAGAAAAGAAGACAATTTAGAAAAAAATAAATAATTCCTGAGGAACGTCAGGGCTTCTTTCCTTTGCAAAGGGAAGTAATTTTGTGGCTTTTTCTTTCAGGTATAAAAACAAAACAACAACAAAATAAAACTGGATCCTACACTGCCTACTCTTTTGCCCATACCCTTAATTTTTGTAGTGTAATCCACAGGTCTATGAACAAGCGCCCACTAGGAGACAGTTCAGAACCACGCACCCTTTATAATTGGTCACCTCACCATGTTCTTTATGTAAATAACATACAAGGCAGAGAAAAGATGGAGAAATGGGGCTTAGGAAAAGTCAGCCTTTTAGTCATGTTACCTAAACCAGGGACAGATCAGAAACACAAGAGGGTCTTGGAACAAGAATCCAACAGCGAGACGATCGGTTAAAAAAAAACTCTGTGGGACCTCCTAAATTAACAGAAAACCCAGAGCCCCCTGCAGGTGGTCAGGTTTGATAGTCAAATCATTAATATTTTGCATGTGGAGTTTTCATTAGGACACGTTTACCCATGATGGACAATCTGTGTCTACTTGCAGATGGGGTGTGCACGGCCATCAGCCCTGCGTGGAGAGGATAATTCCCAGCAATCTCCACCTGACTGCTGCTGAAGGCAATGTCCAATCAAAGTGCAGAGCTCAGTGAATAAATGAGTTGCTTTGACAGGAAATTCCAACAGCAATTTTAATTCTGATCAGGCTTCAGGAAATGGAAAGAATAAAAACACATCAATTATAGTGACAGGAAGTTTTAAATCACATGGCGAGCAGCTGCTGCCAAAAGATGTGTCTGCCAGCTTTGTTAAGGAGCCGGTATTTTGGTGTGACCAAAATTTTACACCAAAATGTTACAGGCTGACATCACTCCCTAATTGCATGTTATCTCTCTACAAGGGTAAAGAAAATGACATGCTACTGAAAGCATATCATTATTACAAAAAAAAATAATAACTCAACTGTAGGGGTTTGGAACACATTTTAAAAAATGAACACATCCAAGTATACTCCTCTGCACAGAAAGCAGATCTGCCTGCCAATTAAATTGTGACTGTCCACAGCTAATGCAAGTCTTGTTTAGTCAACACTAAATGAGTATTCATTCCATTTTATGACATGGGGCTAGATTCTTCTTGAATAGTCTCTTTCCCTTTCTAGAGCATTTCTTAATACTTTTAATCTAGGTCCAAAAGAAAGGATGTCAAGAAGAAATCATAGGCAACAGAGAACAAGTCAACATGGAAACTTGGGTCCAACCTGCCTGGTGGGGTAGGAGGGAGGAGGGAGGTGCTTTTCTACACGGAGCATGGAGGGGGCCCTGCCTTCAAAAGAATTTTAACTCAGAGTCATTCGAAACAAATAATAATATAAATTCATCTTCCTAAGATTTATAAAGTGCCTTTCTATAAAGTTCAAAGGGGGCCCAGAATTTTCTCTGGTTTGTTGCCTTTCCTGCTTCCTGCTTCGGAACCTGGGGAGAGATGTTAATGACCGTGTGCTCATAAACGGCCCAGGGAAGAGGTTATAACTCAAATTCTATTTTTCCTCACCCAATTAAAGGCTTTCCTTTTTCCTAAAGTTCCATGGACCCTGGCATTTAACTGATAAAATCCCAGTTTATTCACCACCACTGATAAACTAGAGATAGGTTTTTCCACGTTTGTCTTACAGGTTAGAAGCAATGGCACTGAACACCTATTGAGAAATCCAGCTTCTCGGTAATTTTCACTCTTTTTAGTATGTAACCCCAGCACAGTCCGTATGTCTAGCGATATTTACTGACGTTTGACATACATCAGGTTTTAAAATTTTAAAAATCAGCCCTTCAGCTGGTAACAAACAAAGCAAATGTTACTTTTTAGCTTATGCATGAGACGAAAAAGAACAGAAACAGAATTGATGAGAAAGATCACGGATGGACATTCTAGGCTTCTGGAAGGTAGAGGTAATAACTGACAGCCTTTTGTAGTTTCCACAACATGCAGAGATGCCATGAAATAATAAGCAACTTGCCTTCTGATTTTTCACTGGCCTCTCCTGTGTTTGTTTTCAGGCTACCTGATTTAGTGGAAAGAGTATGAGTTTCTGATTCAGACTGAGCTATGTTGAACCCACTTCCCAGTGTTAAGTTGCTGTGTAACTTTGGGCAAATTTCTTATTTTCTCTTTGTCAGCCATCTCATTTGAAAGTGGGAATAATGATAGTATTTAACTCATAAGGTTGCTGAGAGGATTAAATAAAACATTGAATTAAAGCACTCAGTATAGGGGCGCCTGGATGGCTCAGTTGTTAAGTGTCTGCCTTCAGCTCAGGTCCTGATCCCAGAGTCCTAAGATCAATTGAGCCCTGCATCAGGCTCCCTGCTCTGCAGGAAGCCTGCTTCTCCCGCTCCCACTCCCTCTCCCACTCCCCCTGCTTGTGTTCCTTCTCTCATGGTGTCTCTCTCTTACTGTCAAATAAATAAATAAAATCTTTAAAAAAAAAAAACCTACTTAGTATAAGACTTGACATATAGCAAGTATGTACTAGACATCAGATGACATAATACTTATTATTATTATTAATGTTGATATTGATAACCCTCTCCAGTTTATCTCTTTGTCTCATATTTTGCCCTGATGTTTATGACACTCTTAAGCTCAGTAATTTCTCTGTGAAGACCTTCCTTTAGCTAAATGGACACTAGCTTAGGGCTCAGAGCCCTACCACTGGGTAAGCTTCAGAGTATGGTCTTCCTGTTCTAGGCCCATCTAAATCCCCTATACGCTGTGTCTGGAACTGCCTGAGAAAGTAGTCCTCTTCGACAAGGGAGCTGTTGCCAGCACTAGTTTGTGGTGGCCCAGCTCTTGCTATAATTAGCCCCGCAGCCAAGTCACAGACTGTGGAGGCTTAGTGCCTTCTGCTGGCTTTTCCTGCAAAGAACTGCCCTGGGAAGGGAAGAATAGAGAAGACCGTTTCTCTGGCCTTCTTCTCTAGTTTTCCCTGAACTCAGAGTCCTTCTCCAGAGCCAGCCAGGCTTGCTTCCATTTTAATCCCTTATATCATAGCTGGCATAAAATGGGACACTTACACTATTACTACCTACAGGAACCCATGAAGAAATGGTCAGTACCTAGGTGTACAAGGAGACACACACCTGTATACCCTATACTTGTACTGCTAATAATTTTACATCTCCAGGAGGTTGGGTCCAGATGGATGAGGACAGGCAGGTAATGAACAACATCACAGGATAGTAGTATAAGACCAATATATTCAACAGCTAGCAAATTTCTTCATATGCAACAGCAGAGGACAAAACCCAAGGCGTCATCAGATATTCTATATTGTTTGGGAAATGGTTGTATCCACTGAGAGACCCCATAAATTTTAATTTCACTTCAAAATCCTTATTTCAACCCTTTGCGGGGTGGACTGCTTCTGGATTCCAAACCCAATTTTCCATGTCCCAATCCAGTCAGCACACCACTGCTTCACTTAATATTTTTGTTTCCTGTTCTTCCCACTTCTTTGTTTGGCATCTGTCTATATTAACTATTTTTCATTGACATCACTAACTTTGGCAGCTCAAAGAAACAAATCTTTTGAGTCTGGCTGTGCTATTCTTTGGTATTTCCTAGATCTCTAGGCTATACACTGTCAGCAGTCTTTGTACCTAAATCATGCTTGGTAGTTGACATTCACAGAGTGCCAGCAACAGGACAGACCTCAGACAGCAACAGGAGGAAGGTTTGTGTTCTCAGCTAAGAAATTTATGAGAGTCTAAAGCCCGCACAGCATTTCTTGTTACATGCAACTTTAAGGGAGTTACTGGCAGTGATATTTCACACTTGTCATTTGTGGATTCTTAAACAAAAGGACTAGAAAATTACTAACCAAACTGTATGAAATCCAAAAGGTCCTTTCATAAAGTATTATTGATATTTCTGCTAAACAGACATCATATCCTTCCCTTCTCTGCATAAAACCCAGGGAAAAGGATCAAGAAATGTATGAGCAAGACTTTCTTGAGTCACATGTCCATACTGCAAGTGCTAGTCAAAGCATTCCTTCCTTTATATTTCTTAAATTATCTGCATATAGTAGTTGAGTTTTTCCTGACTTCTCAATATCGAAGCTTCCAGGACGAATAAAGGTATGTTACTTTGGAAATGAACTTGCCCCTATGAGAGAGTTCTAACACATGCTGGTGTTTAGTATCCAAAACCAAGAAGTTATTTGTTGACCCTTCCTTTTCAAAGCCCACTGGGCTAAAATATATAAAGAGTTAAGAAACTAAGAAGAAACTAACAAATTTAAGAACTTTCAAGTTGGCATTTCTGTTTGCTTTTCTTACTCACTACTAATTTTGATTTCTATTTAGCCCAAATGCAAAACAATAAAAGAAGCTTTCTAAATAGCTATTTCCTTTTGAAGATCATGATCTGTGTTAAGTTTGCTAGGGCTGCCATATTGGAGTATCACAGACTGGGGATTTTAAACAACAGAAATGTATTTCCTCACAGTCCTGGAGGCTAGATACGTAAGATTAAGGTGTCAGAAGGGTTGGTTTCTTCTGAGGTCTTTCTCCTTAACTTGTAGATGGTTGTCTTCTCTCAGTGTCTCTACAATGGGCTCCTTTCTGTGTGTATCTGTGTCCAAATTTCCTCTTAGGTGTATCAGCCACATTGAATTAGGGTTACCCTAATGACCTCATTTTAATTACCTCTTTAACAACACCATCTCCAAATACAGTCACATTCTGAGGTACGGGGTGAGGGGCTAGGACTTAAACATATGAATTTGGGGGTGACACATTCAGCCTGTAACACCCACTAAAAATCCTTGGTAGGTGTATCTTCTCTTACACCATAGATTTGTTTCTTATGTTCAGGTAGAATTTTAGCAAACAAGCCATTCTCAAACTGTGGTGCCTAGCAGCATCAACTTCACTTGCCTGACAGGCAAATTTAGAGAATACGCTTCCAACCTCTGAATCAAAAATTCAAAAGGGGGCAGGGGTTGAGCGACCTGTGTTTAACATACACATTCTAAAGTTGGAGAACTACCTAAATTAGCCAAATGGCAATGTTAACATATCATAAGAGGTATTTTGAATGGAACACTGTAGTAGATTCTTTTACATTTACAAAGTGGAGAGCCCTTGTGAAAATATGAATAATCACCTCCTAATTTTTGCATTTTGGAAATCCTGAATTTTAATGCTGGTGTTTTTTCATAGGAAGGCACATCAAATTTCATTTGATTTAGTCTGATGTTCATTCTTGGCAATTATTTTGAAGTACGTATACATGTGTGAAAAAAAATATATATATATATATTTTGCTAACCCATAACTTCAGCTTATAAATTTTTACTAGGTTCACTAGTTACTGTCTCCTGTGTTCTGTTTCAGTTTAGTCAGGTCAAACCCCAACTGTAGTTCCTTCCAACTACTTCTCATTCCTTGAAAGGAGATCTCCCATGCTGAACTAAGCGCTGATCAAAATTCCTTACATCACATTACTTCAGAATTACCAAAATTACAGATTTAAGTGGAGGGCCTTCCAGTTTTTTCCTCCTACATTCTAGAATTACAAATCAGTTCAATTGAGAAGACAGATGCTTTTCTGGCTATTTGGTGCCCAAGAATAGAAAAATTACCTCTAACAGCTACTAAGTCATGTTTTGATTATTGTTGTTTTAGTCCTAAATATTTCAGCAGCAAATAATGAAACTCAGAGGTGGCTCACCAAAATGAATTTTACTCCTTTTGCAGACAGCCAGATCTTTGGCAATTTTTGTCTAAGAAAAATTCCATTTTGATACACATACCCCACACCCATCCACCTCCCCACATGTACACACACATACTCACTCATATAAGTCCTTGAACATTTCTCTCCTCTGAGGAACTAACTCCTATCATCTAGTCAAGGTAGGAATTCTAACCTTTTCTGAACCAGTAAAAAAAGCACCTTTAATCTAATTTTATTTTTTCATTTAAAAAATGCTTAATCATCTGAATGACAGAGGTGATGCTTGATTAGTCTTTAGACTAATGATATTTTCATGAAGCCATTCAACCTAACAGAGCTGAGGTGTTCTAAAGCTATGCTATCCTGGTAGGAAGAGAAATGGAACCTTAGTGACCAGCAAACAGGGCCAATGTCACCCCTGCATGCTGAGTTAAGGAGATTTATTTCATTGGATGGTAGCTCTTAACAAGTCAGTAGATCACAGAACCTTTGAGATTCTTACTGAAACTCTGGAACATTTCCCAAGAACAAAGCACCCAGACCTATGCACCAGTCTAAAAACTAACGAGGTTCTGTAGATCCTAAAATGGAATTCTCATTGTTATGGGGTAGATTTTGAGTGAGTCTTGGGCTCAATTCAAACATCATCAGAAATGGAGAATGATGCTATCTTCACCAAGAATCTGTGTAAAGATTGTTTGCAACATTTGAAATATATGTACTTAATTTTTTTCCGAGTCTGTAGTGTACAAAGAAATCAGTAAAACCTAGGCCCTGCTCATGAGGAAAGGTTATGGGAGGTTATGGCGGGAGATGCAGATGCTAAAATAGGGGCTTGAAGACATTTTGTAGAAGTTTAAATGAGAGAGATATGGCATTCCATTGAAGGGGGAGGGTGAAGTGAGAAAAAGCTTCTTTAGAGAAGAGCCTTTACAGGATGGGAAGAATTTAAAAGATGTAGTTAGCCAGGGGAGGTAGGAGGGAAGGAGATAGAAAAGGTATTTCAGGAGGAAAGAAGACCTTCAATAAATAGTGCAGTCAGGAGGAAGAAGTTGTTTTCCAAATCTCCTTTGACTAGAGAACTGGTCCCTAATCCAGGCTGTGCATTCTCATTGCCCTCATTGGCTGGACAGATTTGAAGACCCGACCCTAGACCCATTAAACCAGAATTTTGCCAGAATATCTGGCAGATCCCAGATATCTATTTTTTTTTTAAAGATTTTTTTTTCAAATTTTATTTATTTATTTATTTATTTATTTGACAGGCAGAGATCACAAGCACAAGCAGGCAGAGAGGCAGGCAGAGAGAGAGAGGAGGAAGCAGGCTCCCCACTGAGCAGAGAGCCCGACGCGGGGCTCGATCCCAGAACCCTGGGATCGTGACCCAAGCCGAAGGCAGCGGCTTTAACCCACTGAGCCACCCAGGTGCCCCATATCTGTCTATTTTTAAAGTTTCCACGTGTTTCTAACATGCAGCCAGGGTTAAGGAACTGCACAACCAAAACAGAGAGACTGGGTTGTGGACAGTGGGGCGTGACAGGAGACGGGGCTAAGAAGGTTAGTGTCACACACTGGAGGGCCTCCGATGCTCACGTGACATTTTGCACTTTGCCAGAAGTCGCAGAGAATTTTTCATCAGGAGGTGACATGACGAGAGCTGTCCTTTTGAATTACTTTTTGCTGAAAGCTGCCTTGTCGTCTACATTAAGCACATGCAGATCGAATGAACAGAACCGGGACACTGACTCCCTTCTCCGTGGCTAGTCATCGTGGAAACGGAACGCCTCGCACAGTAAGGGCATACTTCTCACGTGTTTTTTGAGATTGTTGCTACTCTCTTCTGCATGTCCTTCAGTGAAACCAAGGTATCTTTTCACCTACTGTGTCTCGATTATCTGGAATTTCCAGAACAGTTTTTTTCCACTTTGCCTCCTGGGCCAGGGTTTGTGCCGCTAAGCAGCACATTTGATCAGTTCTCTAAAGGCAAAATAAGATAACCCTGAAAATGCTTTGGGTGGGGGGGAATATGTTTTCTTCTAAAGGAAAGAGCTGTCTGGTGTGAGGCAGAGTGGCATCATGGGAAGGAGCTGCACGTCAGGAAGCAGAGAGTGGGGATCACAGCGTGGCTATTTGTCTGCAAGTTAAGTTCTCTGAATCATAATTTCCTTGCAAAATGTGGAGGAGTGCAATCTGTCTGGCTTCGGAGTGAGGAGTAAAGAGAAAATATGTGGACAGCTTGTCCCTCTGGGCCAGTAATAGGAGCACGATAAAGGGTCGCTGCTATTATTAACTAATGCCACCAAAATCTTAGAAGTAGAATTCATAATATGACCTTTGATAGCTCAGCTTTTCCTCAGAGAAATTTTTATCTTCCCAAATTAGGGGACGAAAAATGCAGCACAAGGAAATACAATTTTGTCAATGTCCTGTCACTCGACGACGTTTTTGAAACAGATACTGTTACCTAAAACAATACCAGTTTTAAGAAGCGAAGAGCAAGTGTAGATCACACAATAAAAATTCTAAAGTAACACGCCACTCACATGTGGAAAAAGAAAGGGTTCGTGGAAGTGAGAAGGTATTTGGTGATTGTGAATCAATACATGGGATATTTTATGGAAACATTTGGACATCTTGTTAGAATATATGCAAATGTTAATTTTTAAGCTAAAATTTCTGAATACTGATAAAAAGCATTATGTTAAGCATCTTGCATGGAATTTTCTTTTTACATGTGCTGTGTTTGGTCTTCACTGCTGCCCTCTGAGGTTTCTTCACCTGAAGAAACTAAGGCTGCAAGCCGTCCTACACTTCTGTGGATACAGCCAGTCAGCTGGGTTTATCTCGGGTATTTCTCTGACCTCTCTTGATTTTTCATGCTTGTTGTCTGTTTCACTGACTTCTCAAGAAATCCCAGTCCCATGTTCCCAGGATCATTGAGCCACTTCCTCTCTGCATGCAATCTTACAAAGTCTCCAGACTGTGGCCCTGCTGGGCTCAAAATCATTAGACATTTCGTTATGTACTTAATACAGGTAATATGAAAGGTTACATTCCTTGATAGTGTTTACTATTTTCAAAGACTACACCTGGGGTGAAATGGGTCAAGATGTGTTACTACCCTATTGTTCTCTTATTGTTATGATCAAATAAAGATCAACTTCTAAACCCAGAATTTGAGTCTATGCAGTCAGAGGACTTCACTAACTCTCTCTATAAATGTATTAAATAATTCATTCTTTAAAGTATATTAAGAAAATGCAGCAGCTGTCTTTATTTTTAAAAAAGATATTACATGCTATCACCAATATCTTCCAAGGCTATGTTTAAAACTGATGCTGAGAGTCATCTCTATTATAATTCTGCTTATTAGGGAAGAATCATTAAAGCTACCTGGGGAAATGAACTTAAATGTTAAAAGGAAATTTCATAACGGCCTCTTTTGTAATACTTCAAAGAATAGCACATATAGCAGATCTTCCAAAGTGTTGCCAGATTGGAATTGCTTAAAAATCTTTCACTGCCAACATATTGCTGGTGTTGAAATACAATCCATGTCTCTCCCACTTTTGACAAACATATTTAACACACTTATGCATACATTAGTTTGTGTAAACATGACTCAGTTAAGTAGAAAGGGTTTTTTTCAAAATTTTAATATTTCATCACTATGTCATTCCATGGAAACTACCTGGAGGCTAGTAAGAGGGAGTTTCAAACATCTCTCATATAAAACATCATTATGCATTTGCAGAAAATCCGCTCAGTCAAGAAGAATGGCATATTGGCTGGAGGCAACCCTATAAACCACATGCAGTTTTAATTAAATTCATTAAAAATGCTGCGTCTCTCAGTAGATTTGAGGGCAGATAGAACCACTTAACAATAGCCAAGACCTAATCCAGTTTGTCAGAACTAATAATAATACAAATGCAATTTCTCACACAGGGACACATCCAAAAAAGTTCACAAATGAGCAATTGTGGTGCTATTTTTTAAAGTAATATTTATTGCAAGATGTAAATTATTGCAAGATGTTACCAGTCTCAGACCATGGTTGCAATGTCTAATTCCAATGAGTTGATAAAAGGTGCTATTAATAAAAAGGCACATCTCGGGCAGCTGACATAACTAATTGATCAAGTAATTTGAGTAAAAATACAAGATTTACTAGGAAACCCGGACAGGGACGAAATAACTCAATTTTCCAAAAGCCAGAAGGCCTTGAAAAAAAAGAAAAAGAAAAAAAAAGGAGACCACAGAACACTTTTATGTCTAACCGAAACCAAATAAAATGATCCCAACGTACAAATAGGCTTCAGATGATATAATGTGACGAGAGATTTCAACTATGTAGGCAAACCTTTCATTTTCTTACCCAAATATGCCAAGCCAAGGATTACCAAAATAGAGAGGGAGGGGAAAAGTCCCATTTCCTTAGTATGTTGTCTCTAAGGGTGGCAAGGAACATTTTTCCCCTCTCTTCAAATTTCACCACACCTCCCTAAACTCATGCTCAACGTAACATCTGAACCTCACGATCTGGGTTAAATTAAAGCAAAATAAGATAAAATGGACCCAGATGAACATGAATTTACCTAGGCTGACACTTTTAGTAATGGTTATTGGAAGATGCTTCCCCACCAGCCCACCCAAGAATCCCTCTGGCAGCCAAAATCACTGCTTGTCTAGAGAACCTGAAGGCTACTGGGACAGCATTTAGTTCTGCTAGATGACTCTGCAGAGGTTTCCACTGTGCATGAGCTAAAGAGAGAAGAAGACAGCTGTCCAAACTCTCGATCCAGGTACTTCAAGAAATACGACATAACTCTCTGTCCTCTTAGGAAAACAGGCATCCCAAGAAAGTACATTGTTACTAAGAAAGCACCAATTTTGGCAGGAACACTGTCCCGATCCATCTCAGGAAGGGAAAATTGGTATGACATACATATTTCTTCGGTCCTCCAGCAGTGAAATCGATCTCTATCACTGAAATAATAGTTTCAGGAAAGGTATTTTCCAGTCATTTTCTCATTTTATCTTCATAATGTCTTCTTAAGAAAAGGGTTGGAAAGAGAGATGAATATTATGATGTCTAAACATATCAAAAATGGCTGTTCAAAAGAAGGATGATTGTTTTGTTAAGTCAAAGCCGTAGGAAAAGTAAGAGAGGAAGGGAATTTTAAATGGGACCGAAAGATGGGGAAATGTATGAATGTGGGTGTCCTCAGCCACAGGACGGAGGGTACCAAGAGAATAAAGAGATTAGTGATGCACAAAGCACATCCCATCCTCTGGGAACAGTTAATAAACTGTGAACTCAGACACATTCATCATATTCTTACATATTTTATAACTTTGCTTCTAGCCTTGGAGTTAATATCATCCACCATGTGCTATTCCATACATGTTTGTATGCCTGACCCCAACTGCTTAATCAGGAATGTGAATGGGTTTCCATTCACCAAATGACATTAGAGATTAGGGAATAATCAGCTAGAGGGACTTAGGTTATTTCCACTTTCTTTGAGCCATCAGCTAAGTCTTACTTCCCAGTACCACAGAAAATACTGGCAACAGCCTGAGCCTTCGGTCTACCAGAGTTAGAAAGACAATGAGCACTTGCTTTGTTGACCACAAGGAACAAATTTCACACTGCAACTTTTGGGCTATTAAATAAGACCAACTCTTCTCCCCATAGTCCAAAAACTTCCTGATTTTACAAAAAGGGAAGCTTCTTAGTCCAATATAGGTTTTCCTGCAACAAAATTATCCGAACTGTTATCAAAATTAGAATCCTGAACTGATAATTTTACAGGAAATTTTATTCCATGTTAGGCTTCTCCAATAATATATTGTAAACAGGGTTTTGTTTGTTTGTTTCTTTTTAAACAAGTCACCAAGGATAACAACTTTCCTGGATCCTGGCCCTCACAAATCACTTCCTAATTCGCACAGATGGTCCTACCGCACACAGGTCCAGCATTACACACATTCACAGGGAAGTAAGAGAAGTTCAGAGCTTAACATGAAGTTGACTTTATTATTGCTTCCCTCTGATCTTGAGATCCATTTTGAGAAATGAGCTCTTTCCTTGTTGCTAGAATGGAAGCCTCCCCCCTGGAACATTGATTATTTTCTTTTTGTCTAATTTATGTTATTTTCAGTACTTTCATCTCTCCAGAACTGATATCTTGCCATGATTTTCCCAATATTTGTTGAGATTCTTAGAGGACCAAATAAATAGCACCCAAATGAGAAATAAGACGAAGACAGAAGTGGAGTGGGATCAAAATAACACTTTTCATTTCATTATGGATAAAGACTGGGCAGGAACTCTAGTTTACTGAGAAAGCCAAACAGACCGGCTAATTAATTCCCTGAATTAGGCAGATTTACCCACTCATTCACAGCTAAGGCCAGACGTGCCAGACCTCCCAGGTGAGTGTGAGTATGACAAATGTCACACAGGAGCAGAATGTAACTTGTGCTCTATGTATCCTCACTCTTTCAACAAAAGACCGAGACTTCCTAGCTTATATTTCTATCCCTACCAACCAGGTAAGTCACCATATCTCCTCTGGGGTGAGGTCTGAGGGTAGAGGAGAGTGAGTAAAGCGGTGGCAAAAGGCCAGGAATATTATGCTACTGAGCTTCATGCTGAAGGAAACAAGAGATGTGGTCAGAAGGAGTGTTCAACGGATGCAATTCTCTCTTACCATATGGGAGGCTTGGGTTAGATTTCCAGGCCAGGCACCAAGATGGTGGGGGTTTTGAAGGGTCAAATTAGTAATACCATTCCTTCCTGTCTAAGTTCTGAATTCATTGAGAAATAAGGTCGGGAATAAAACGAAGACCAAACTACCATCATTACTACTGATAAGGGATAGCTTGGCAATTATAACTTAATATGAAAGCAAAACTAGGCTTACTGCACCTTTCCCCCAGATTTGAGACCCTGGAAGAGCTCCCAGGTGGCACAGCAAACACTTACTGATGTTACTACCTCTGCTTGGTCTGGGGATGACAGTAGTATAAAGAAGCCACATTTCCCATGCCTAGAAGCACTAAGAAATGGGCTACATCCAATCAAGAAATGCTTGCCACTAATTATCATCCGCCAACCTTCATACACTTCTACTACTATTAGAAGAAGAAAAGAAAGGCAAAAGAGTCAAGGGTTTTGAGGAAATTTTGCTCTTCCTGGAAATCAGAAGAAAAGAAAAGTAGGCATTTCCTTCATACTGTACCTCCCACCTCCACAGGCTCCAGGAAAGCCTAGGTCATATGGCTGAATTTCCATTGCCTCAACTGAATACCCCAAATTGGAACCCCTTGCCTATCTACAATTTATGGAGACTGCATGGAGCTCTCCTGCCCTCATTTCCATGTCCTGGGCTAGTTATTTTTTTATAACTTTTTTTGCATGCTTTATGCCACAAGAGCTGGGGCATGTTTCTTTTTCCTTGGTTGCCATCACTCACTCTACTCTTGTAGTTCCTCTTCCCTGAAATTGCTTACTCCTCACTGCCTTGCTAGTGCTCAGATACAGCTCCTTTTCGTGTAAGAGTTTTAATGCTAGTCACTATCCACTATAGAAAATTAGCAAAGAAAGTACTGGACAAAAAAAATAAAAAGAAAAAAAAAAGAAAATACTGGACATTGGAAACTTTCTTTAAATAACAAAATACTCAAAAGAGTTATTATTTATATAAGTTATAAAATATAACTGATAACAACTCTGAGCTTTACACTGCCTCAGTCCTGACCCTCCACCGGGATGATTGCAACCAGTGTTTGCTAACACAGGGCAGACTTGCTTCCCATCTGATGCCCGTGGAAGACATCTTTACTTGAGATAAGGTAGGATGGGGCCTCAGAATCCTTCCCCATACAGCAGTCCAGATGGTCACGACCAATAGATTTCAGTTGAACCTCAAGACAGATTTTTACTTCAGATGACCTCATACTGTCATTTAAAAAAAAAAAAATGTATTGCCCACCATCAGAAGTTCTTGAGACTGTGTCACCTTTACATGCCATATTTTTCTGCCACCTTAGTATTTTCTTAAATTTTTTTTACAACTTTCCCAGTACCTTCCTAGCAAACTGTATTAGTCACCTGGTACTCTGTTACATTCCTAGACATCCCTTTGTAGACCAAGGCATTATCTCTTTGGGTCTCACGTGTGATAGAGATAATGATTACCTCATTATCTCTATCACACACACTTGCCTGCTGTTTGAATCCGCGATAGTCAGAACCCTCTGGATCCCTTTCTAGCAGGTCTGGTTCCATCCAGGCACCCATTGTCATTCCCACCCCATCACTCACTAATATTCTAGAGTGGCATTTATACCTGCCATGTTATTTTTGTTTTCTCTGGCTCATGTTTGTTTTTTCTTTAATGTTTCTTTTCCTGCTTCCTTTTACATTAAGTGAATAATGTCTAACACCTTCATCTTTAAGATTTTTTTCACTATTTCTTGATTTATTTCCTGTTTCAGACCTACATTAACTTATTTCCAATGAAATGTAGAAATGTTACACCTGTAGAGCTCTCTCCACCTTCCCTAGTTTCACGCTGTTATTTTTATGCATAATACATCTTTACAGGTTACAAAGCCAACAATGCATTGCTATAACTATAGCTTTATATAATTTTCTCTTAAAGAAATTAAGAGAAGAAAGGGAAACAGTTCAGTACATATAACCTTTCTTATTTAGCCTCTGCACTTGGTTCTCTTCATTTGTCCTTGAGCATTCAAATTATTATCTGGAGTCATTGCCCTGGGCCACATGCGGCTCTGTTCTCACTCACTTCCTTTGTGTTGCTCCCAGCAACATACATTCCTATAGGGCCAGCAGTATAATGATATGCATAGTGTTTTACATAACTGCTATTGAAATTAGTTAAGAGAAGAAAGAAATATGCATTTATATTGTCTTCTGTAGGCACACAATTAATTGCCTTTCCTTGCACTCTTTGTTTTCTCCTGTGGGAGTGAATTTGGCATCGCTTACTCCTACCTGGAAAACTTCCTTTGGTGCTTCTTCTAAGGTGGTTCTGGAGTGACAAATCCTCTCGGTGCTCCTTTACCTGGGAATGCCTTTATTTCACCCTCATTTTTAAGACAGTTTTGCTAGGTTCCCATTTACTGTTGCAATTTTTCCTTTGAGCACTTTAAATGTCATCCCACTGTCTTCTGTTTGCCATTATTCTGATGAGAAGTTAGTTGCTAATCCTGTTGGGCTCCCTTGTAAGTGCAAATTCATTTTTCTCTTGCTGCTCTCAATATTTATACTAGAATGTGTCTTTTGTGAAACTCTGCATTTGTCCTACTTGGAATTTGTTGAGACTCTTGTGTTTGTAGATTAATGTTTTCATCAGATTTGAGATGTTTTTGGCCATTATTTAACTATTGTTTTCTGCTTTCCATCTCACCTTTGTGTGTATGTATATCAATATATTCAATATATTATATATAATTATATTCACCTAATGGTATCTATATTTCGCTGAGGATCTCTTCATTTTTCCTCATTCTTTTTTCTCTCTGTTTAGATTGAATACTCTCCATCAATCCTTCTTCAAGTTTGCTAATTCTTCTGCCAGTTCAATTCACTGTTGTGCTGTCTGATGAATATTTTGTCAATTTTTATACTTTTTAAATCCAGAATATAATTGATTCTTTTTTTATAACTTGTATCTCTTTGTTGAGATTCACTATTTGATGAAATACTGTAATCATACCTTCATTTTCTTTTTTAAAGTATGGTTTCCTTTATTTCTTTGAAAAAAATCTATATATTCATATTTCTTTCTCAGTATACCTATCTATCTATACATATATATATAAAGAGAGAGGGAGAGAGAGAGAAACTACTACTACTTTGGAGTTTTCACTTGTTATATCCCATACCTGCTCACTTTCATAGGCAGGGGTTTTTTGCCTGCTTTTTCCCATCAGACCTCCCATTTTCATTGTATGCCTCACATTTTTTTGCTGGAAACTGGTTATTTTCGATAATACTGCAGAAATTCTGGGTTCTGGTTGATCCCCTTCCCTTTCCGCAGGAGTTGGTTATTGTTATTTGCTTCTTTATGCTTCATGACTAGGTTATTTTCCTAATATCTGTTCTCTCCCTTTCCCATGTAGTGGGAAGCCATATGGGATACTGCTCTTTGGAGGATGCAGCCTTGGACATGTGCAAAGTCATTCTGAAATGATGGTCTTTTGCAGTCTCTTTAACCATCCCATTCCTTGACAATAAATTCCACTTAATTGCTGGCAGATTGCTCTGTTGTTTTTGGCAATGTCCTGGGGCACAAATTTCTCCATGGATTGATCCAATTACATTCAGACTCCTTTACAAAAATAGCTTTTTGAGATCAATTTTTGAGATTGTCTGATCCCAGGAGGGCTCTTCTTAGCTGTCTGTTTCCTTGGTTCCGTCTGGTAAACCTATGGCCAACCTATGGTTTAACTTCTATCTCTAATGCATCTACCATTTGCCTCTTAATTGCTCTACACCATAACCTTCACTGTTTTGAGAATGTCCTTTGGCTTGAACATCCCCACCCTCTGCTGCAAACAAATTCAGCTTCTTTGGGAAGAAATTCTAAGCTCTATGTCTGAACAAAATCTCCGAGCCCAGGCTCTAGCACTGATGGAGGGAATAGAGGCACACTTCTCTCTGAGTGATACCTCTGCTTTCAGAGCACAGTGCTTGGCAGAGTGAGGTCCTGCTGTAGTCTCTGGTTTATTTGGCTTGCCTCGCCCTAAGTGGAGCCTCTGCCTTACATATGAATTGGGTGAAAGCGATTAGGGCCCCAGAATCTATAGAATGCTGAAGTCAAGGTAAAATCTCCATCCTTCAAGTTTGTGGTAGGCTGAAAAAGAGAATGCCCACTTCTCTGTTGCCCTTCCTTGGAAAGTAGGCTTTATAACAGGTAGCTAGTGGCAGATATGGACATGCTAATGTCCTGCCCCTCCCAGGAAGATACTGTAGCTCTCCACTGGGAGCTGGTAGGAGAGGCAGCTCTGTTGTTGCTGCACTTACTTCAAGTGGACTTTGTTTCAAGTTATAATGGGAAGAGAGAGGAAAGAGTTCAAATATCACAGATTTTTCCTGTTCTTATCAACTTTTAGTAAGTTTTCTTTAATACTTTTTTTTTTTTCATTTACTGTATGCCCTTGGGATCATTTCCAGAAACTTTAAATAGGTGGTTTTGTTTTGTTTTGTTTTTCCTTAAATAACGCTCACTAATTTTACTGAGAAGGAAATCGATAAAGCTCCCGGTGTTGCCATGCTAGAAGTGAAACCTTTATATAACTCTTGAGTTAGTCAACATAGCAACTGTTATCCTTATAACCAAATAAAAAGGTTTGTTCTACCCTGTAAGGCTCTTTAATCCTGATATTTCTTGACTCTATTGCTGATCAAGAGCAATGATCAGTATTGGTGTGCCGTGGGAGTTGTATTTGAAGTATTAATGTGTTTTGTATTTGTCTTTCTGAACATAATGATCTTCACTCTAATCTACCTATGGCATTCATTTGATACAAAAGTATGAAAATAAAGCAGCTAAGGAAACATTCAGCTCTCTTCTCAAAGGAGAGTTAGGTTTAATTAAAGGAGAAAGAATATTCCAAATTCCTTTTCCTTACCATTTAGAATATCAAAAACTGTAAAGATTCCTCCTTCTGTGCACTCCTTCACCCAGGCTGGGGGGTGGGGGCAGTTAAACTCAGAGGAGTTTATTTCCAGGTAAGTGGCAAGGAAAGGAGCACGCAAAGAAAAGAAGAGAGAGATATTTAGATATATCTGGATTTTTACTTTCTGGGGAAAAGAATTGGGAGGGGTACAGTGCAAAGTAAACAGAGAAGAGAACTGAGCACCAAGACCCTTGAACCATATTTCCTATTTAGGATACTAGGAGGAGACCATTATGCAACAGGTCTCATTTACCACAAGACACCCCAGCTTTGGTGGGGGTGGTCAGCATGATAAAACAGAGAGAAGAACGGAGGAGGGCACCTGAGCCTCCCTAAGATCATCTGAGGTATGGACGCTGAATTGAAGTCCAGTCTGCCACGAGGCTCTGTTGCGGTAGATAAAGAGACTACAAGGCATGGGCTGGGGATTGACTTCTAGGCCAGCACCTGGAGAGAGGATCAGGCATTGACTCAAGGTCTGGAGGCAAGGAAAACTGAGAGAAAAGCCAATTACCAAGATCGAAATGGCCCATACTCCTAGGAACACTGCCACACAAAGAGAACAGATACTAGTCCACCAGTCATGTGCCGTGATACTGGGCACCAATGCCCAGGAAGTCAAAGAACATCACATCATAGAACAGATGTCAGCCAGCATACTAGCAAGGACTGGCTTGAGGTCAGGACCCCTCTTATTCCTCCCCACTCCACCAAGGCCATCAGATCATGTCAACTTCACCTTTCTCTCCTCTACACTTGGCCAAGACTTTAGGGAGAAAGTGGGAGTGAGGTTTCAACATTTCCACCCAATTTTAACTGCACACTCCAACTGAAACTGTTTAAAATAAAAGATGGCACTAAAATCATTTCTTTCATACCATTTCCCCATCATCCTCTGACAGCCAGTAGTATCATAGACAGCTGCCGGCAAACCCAAAGAGCTGCATTCTCTCCGTACTTCCGATTTAAGATGAGCAAACGTTACAGCAACACCAGAAGTACATGAGTGTGCTGGGCGCATAATAAATATATTTTTTTACCTCCCCCTTTTTCTTCTCACATCATGGGCATTTTTTTTTTTAAAATATGTATTTTGGGCTGTCCAGCAACCAAACAGTCTCTTCTGGCAGGGAGTATAGCAAGACAGATCAAAGTAGAGTCACAGCCTCCCTGAGCATTACAGAAACTGGACGAGAGCAGTTTTTCTTCTGCCTGGCCCCTCACAGCTAATGCAGGGCATGTCACCTAGGTCTAGCTAAGTGGACTTCCATACTGCTCTTTAAAGCTCCAGCAAGTATTGTCAGGTTTCAAGGAGAAGCAGAGGTTTCCAAGGCAGGAGTGACTATGGAGTTGCAATCTGAACGTGATTGTGAGTGTCCATTGACAGGAAGCCAGGATGCTGGGTCTTACCAGGCAGAACGGAATCTGTGGCATGGCCTTGTCAGCTGCTGTCTCTGTCAGCCTGGGATGCCTTCGCAAAATACTATAGACTGAGTGGCTGAAACAACAGAAATTTATTTTCTCACAGTTCTGGAGGCTGGGAAGTTTAAGATCAAGTTACGCGCCGACTCGGTGTGTCAGAACTCCCGGCCTGGCTTGCAGACATCTCCTTACTGTATCCTCACATGGCCTTCCCTCTGTGTGTGCACGTGGAGACAGAGACAGATCTCTTTCTTCCTCCTCTTACAAGGCCACCAATCCTATGGGATTAAGATTCTACCCCGAGGACCTCATTTCACCTTAATTATCTCCTAAAAGCCCTATTTCAAGTACAGTCACAGTAGAGGTTAGGGCTGCTTTGCGTCTCTCTATTGCTGACCCAATTCTAATTCATCAATTCTATCAAGTCTCTCATGTCTTTCCAAGAAACCCCTTTTCTGTGTAGGTTAACTGCGGCTAATTTTTATTGTTGGCAACCATGGAGCTAGACTGGCACAGATACGAGTATCAGAAGACAATCACTTAGGGAATTGGTGTTGGTTATTTGCCCTAATAGGGGCTAAAGAAAATGAAAACTCAGACTCTGGGAATGTGAACCTGTCAGCCACAATGAATAGCTGGGTAAGTTTTCTTCTGTGGTGATCTTTAATGAAGTGTCCGTTGAAAAGAAGGATTTAAGGGATCAAAGTGTCACTGCCACTGAACAGTGTGAATGGCATGAAGAATGTGGAGACACTGGGGTGAGCTGGATGCTGCTAATGGGACTGGACAGCTTAAAGAAGGGCTGAACAAACTCAAATCTCTGTATGTTAGCTTAAGGCACAGACCCCCACAATTTCTCTGGTTGTGACAAATGGTTGCATACACAGATGTCTGCCAAAATCAAGAGCAAATTTTAAATTTTGTGGACTCTGGAGTACAAGCCCTTTGAACTGCCAGACTCACCAAGGTGCTCACATGCAAGGGACAGTGCTCGTTAGCAAATAAAGGAAAAACCAAATACGGAGAAAGCTATGGAGGCTTGGAAGTAACCCCAAACCATATTCTATACTAAGCCTTGCTTGACAGCCAAAGAAGAGCCACCTCCTTTCTTTTTGCATCTTCATCATCTTATACCAGGGCGGAGCCAGCTCTCTGGCTCTCTATACAGCCCTTGATCGTCCCCCCTGCCGCACAGGGCGTCATGCCGGCAGGACCTGCAGAGGGAGCAGGGTTACCTTCCATATCTGGTTAAGACAGTAGGCTAGAAGATGGGAGAAAAACCTTCGAATATAGAGGACCTGCTATTTCAGAAAAGTCTGTATAGGTCTAATGGTCTGGTAAACTTCAAAGTCTATGGCAAATACACTGTTTATCTAATACTAAGAGCCATAATGCTGCATGGGCCAGAACGGCTACCATGCACACACTCATTCCATTGGCCAGGTGACTCAAAAGGCTTCTACCATTTAATGGCTATACAACTTAGAAATTATGGTCCCACTGATTCAATGATGCCCAGAGCAGACAAGTAACTCTAAAAGGGAATCATAGAAGAGGTCTTTAGATTTGACAACAGTGGTGGCAAGAATATAGGCTACACAGGAACTCAGTGGCCTTGACTCAGTGCCTGGGCCATTGCCCAACCAGAGTCAACCTAAACCCTCAGTATTGGACCATATCTTGAAAGGGTAATTAGCGAGGTCACTCACTTTCATCTTTCTCCATCATGGGGAAAGGAATCAGTATCTTTTCTCTAGAATAACTACTTATGCTGAATTTTCCTCCTGCTTCTCATGCTTCCTCCATGACCAGCAGACTCACAGACTTACTGAAAACTCTATGTATTGTGGGTTTGGGCTGTCTCCTTAATAATTAGCTTCTCTTGGTTGGTTTCTGCCTGTCCTCTGAGTGTGCTTTTTCAAACTTCATGTTGATTCTGTGAGTTACAGAATATCCTTTCATTCAAGTTCTTCCCTGCTTAAATCAACTATAGATTCCAGTGCTTAAAATTATGAATTCTGGAGCACCTCCCCTACCTCCTACCCTTTGACTTACTTTTATTTCTTCTATTACCTTGCTCCTTAGGCAGACAGTTGCTATTAACCTTTGCACTAAGTCAGGCCGATCATCCATTCCCACCCCAAATATTAAGCACTATGCCAGGCACTGCTGGTACACAGAATTAATGCCTCTGACCAGGGATGAGGACCTATGAGAAGGTATGCCTTGAAAAATCAAGGGGATTGGATTGGTAAATGGATCTGGGAAAAGCAGTTAGTGATCTGTGATTACATATTTACTTGATATCAGGTCTATAATTGGGGTGTTAGTGATTTTCTCAGTGAAATGTACTTAGATCATCTACCTGCCATGTGTGAACCTTGGAGTCAGATTGAAAAAAAAAAAAAATCTCAAAACAACTTTTGTGTTCTTAACATGAGCTTCCAGGTCCATGTTTTACCTCATTATTCATCTTCCTGCTGTGAAGAGGCTCTTTAAGTTACCCTAAGGTTGTATGGAATATTAAAGGGACGGATCCTTCATAGCAGCTTTCAAGGGACAATGTTTTCATTCCATGCAAAAGTTTTTACTTCTGAACTCCATCAGCACATTAATCCTTGATCTAGAGAGTGTGATATGTTGGTCAATTAAGTGGCTAACTGATAGTTAAACAAAGTACCGGACCATCTTCTTAAGGTATAATATTTTATTTTCCAGTACGGTACTATAATGAAGATATAATCTCCTTTTTAGCCTAAAGTTCACATGATGCTCTGGGGCCCTTTTTCTCAATGTCCCTCCCCCTGCTGTAAAACTACAGATTACAGAAGTACAGGAAATAAGATGGTGTCCACTGGCACTAAGTCATACTCTACATTTTGTCTTTTTTATTGAATTCTGGCTTTATTTTTAGTTGTCGTTTAGCACCCTTCTGTTTTCACTGGAAGAAATATTTTGGATAAATGAATTTATTTGACTGTACCACCTATGGTACTCTACCTAGGTGCTCAAAAAAGTAAGTTAACTTTTAGCAGGAGACTTCTGCTTTAGAATATCAAAACTGGCCAGCAACTAAGCCAGTATCTATTTCAATGTGTAATTTAAATCAAGAACTAAAACATTAAAGCTCTCCTGACCAACAGCTGAAAAGAAGTATCAGGGATAGGGAAAGCAATTATCTTTTTTTTTTTAAAGCAGAAATTTTGTCTATTCAATAAACGTAATATCTAATAAAATAAAATAAAATAAAATTCTAGGGTATCTGTATTCCTAAAAAGAGCCCATCTTTTTTTTTTTTCCCTTTCCTCCTCCATTTTTTTTTTTTTGTCTTTTAAGAGACTTACCAAGATAATATGAAGTTAATATTGTTAAAGAAAATGAATGTCCTAGGAGAGGATCCCTCAATTGCTTGACCTTGTTAACAAGAGGCTTGAACCCTCTATAGTTAGTTCTGAAAGAGGATTAACACTTTAATCAAGTGTCAAAGGGGAAATGGCAGGCCTTGTTCAAGGAAGCAAAATGTAGCAGATGTCAGTATCTTTCTGGAACAGTGTCCGTTCTTGTCTATAGAACAGAAATGAAAAATAAGAGTAGTGGGTGTCATCTTCACTAGGGATTTTTAATTTGCATCCAGCTGTCACCATGGCTGTTCTCCAGATACCTGCCTGTTCTTTAAAGATTAAGTTTAGAGATAGATGGAGAAGTGCAGGAACCCGCGGGCCAGCTGACGAGCTTGAGTCAAGGTTATACCACCAAAGCCTGTGTTTTCCCAACGTATCTCCAGGGGTATCGAGCTTGGCTTCCACCAGGAAATTATAACCCTAAGAACTGCTGGTTTCATATTTAAGGTTCCAAGTAAATATTTCTACCTAGATTCTCTGGAAAATGACTTTCTTTGGCAATGCTCTTGGGGGCCACCAAGGGGTTGGAAGAGTTAGAACTCACCCATACATGGTTTAGAATTCAAATCTTGATCATTTTCTCTAATCACCTCACACGGAATGTGGGGAGAAGGGAGAGGGGAGCGGCATAGGTGTCGATAACTAACAAGGAGCTCATACACAGTCTTTGGCGGTCCCTCGTACTGTGCGAAGAGAGGGTAGGAGCAAACGTCCCATTACCTGAACTCTGAACTATGAAGGGAGAACCCAGAGGGAGTTCTCATAATCGTCTCTGTGATGACTAAATGAGGTTTATTTGTGAACTTGCCCTGTTTAGAGTACAACTTTGCTCCTGTCCAGCCATCTAACACCTGCTTGGACATACCATATCTCACAAAAGGAAGGAAAGTGTATGATGTCATCATGCCGTTGGAGGCGTTCTCTACAAACAAGGGGCTGTGTCCTCCCCCAGGGACCTCTGGCCTGCCGTGGTGAAGTGAAGATCAGGCTGGCTTTGTGGGTCTCAGCTTCTGCACTATGAAATCATGGTGTGTGGCAGATGTGAGCAGTCCAATCTGGAGCCATTAGCCCCGTGGGGCTACTGAGCACTTGAGGATGCTTAATGCAACCGGGGAATTGCATTTTTACTTATATTTAACTTAAAAAACTGATATTTGAGTCCACTATTTAAAAGCTTTTAAATATGTTTGGAGCAACTGCAACATTTGATTTTGCTGTTTCAATTGCAAATTTTAAGAAGTCTAATTATTGTTCAAGTATTTCCAATGAAAATTTAGTGTCTGGAGGTGCCTGGGGGGTCAGTTGGTTAAGCATTTGCCTTTGGCTCAGTTCACGATCCTGGGGTCCTGGGATTGAGTCCAAATCAGGCTCCCTGTTCAGCAGGGAGTCTGTCTCTCCCTTTCCCTCTGCTCCTCCCTCCTGCTCGTGCTCTCTCCTTTTCTCTCTCTCTCTGAAATAAATAAATAATAATATTTTTTCAAAAAAAAAAAAAAAAGAAAGAAAATTTAGTTTTCTAAATTGGGGATATCCCCTAAGTATAAAATAAAATAAAAAAAAAAACAGATTTTGGAGACTTAAAAAAGAATGTATAATATCTCACTGATAATTTTTATATTGACTACATATTAAAATGATAATGTTTTTAATATATTGGGTTAAATAAAACATTATTAAAATTAATGATGACATTATGTTTGTTTTTTTAAAAGCTTTTATTTATTTATTTGTTAGAGAGAGAGAGAGTGTGTACCCGTGAGAAAGAGAGCGCACGGGGAGGGGCAGAGGAAGAAGCAAACTCCCTGGTGAGCAAGGAGCCAGATGTGGGGCTAGATCCCAGGACCCTGGGATCATGGTCTGAACTGAAGGCACTGCTTAACCAACTGAGCCACCCAGGTGTTGCTGGGTCACTATGTGTTTATTTGTTTGTTTTGAATTAACGTATAATGTATTCTTTAAGGGGTGTAGGTCTTACACAATTCACAATGCTCACCACAACACATACCCTCCCAATGTCCATGGCCCAGCCACTCCATCCCTACCACCCCACTCCACTCCAGCAACCCTCAGTTTGTTTCCTGAGATTAAAAGTCTCTTATGGTTTATCTCCTCTCTGGTTTTGTCTTGTTTCATTTTTTCCTCTCTTTCCCTATGATCCTCTGCCTTGTTTCTCAAACTCCACATATCAGTGAGATCATATGATAATAGTCTTTCTCTGATTGACTGATTTTGCTTAGTATAATACCCTCTAGTTCCATCCATGGCATTGCAAATGGCAAGATTTCATTTTTTATAGGTCTGCATAATATTCCATTTTATACACACACACACACACACACACACACACACACACACACACACACCACATTTCTTTATCCATTCATCTGTCGATGGACATCTGGGCTCTACTCCATAGTTTGGCTATTGTGGACACTGTGGCTATGAACAATGGAGTGCAGGTGCCCCTCCAGATCACTACATTAAGCAAGGGCAAAAAATGAACTATTGGGACTTCATCAAGATAGAAATCTCTTGCACAGCAAACAGTCAACAAAAGTAAAAGACAACTGACAGAATGGGAGAAGATATTTGCAAATGACACATCAGATAAAGGACTAGTATTCAAAATCTATAAAGAACTTATCAAACTCAACACCCAAAGAACAAATAATCCAATCAAGAAATGGGCAGAAGACATGAACAGACATTTTTGCAAAGAAGACATCCAGATAGCCAATAGACACATGAAAAAGTGCTCCATATCACTTGGCATTAGGAGATACAAATCAAAACCACATTGAGATACCACCTCATACGAGTCAAAATGCTAAAATTAATAAGTAAGGAAACAACTGATGCTGGCAAGGATACAGAGAAAGGGGAACCCTCTTACACTGTTGGTGGGAATGCAAATTGGTGCAGCCTCTCTGGAAAACAGTATGGAGGTTCCTCAAAAAGTTGAAACAGAGCTACCCTAAGACCCAGCAATCGCAGTACTGGGTATTTACCCCTAAGATACACAAGTAGTGATCTGCTCATTACATTTCTATTGGACAGTGCTAGACTAGACTACCCTAGTCAATTCTACACTTACAGCTTTTGGATTAAGTATATACTGGAGAGGATGGGAAGCCAAAGCAGAAATTCTCCTCAACCAATCAAGAAAAAATATATTTTTTTAAAAGTGCAAAAGTGAAACAAAAGCCTTCCTTAACCACCTCCCCTCACATCTCTTCCAAACTTCAAGTACTTAAGTAGTGTCTCCCACAGTAACAACTTGGTGACTGGTTTGCTCTGTCCTGGCCAACACAGGCGATTTTCTCCTTCTGTTCTCATAACTGGGCCATGTTCATGGATAGTTAACGCTCAAGTTCATGGGAATAAAATTAGAGGCCTGGCTGAAATGGAAGCCCTGAACTCCCATCTCCACACAAGCTCACTCTCAGGACTTTTCCTTAAAAACCCCATAAAGCCAATGTAACTTTAATGCATAGGTCATACTCCCTCCCCGCCAAAGCATGGTGAATACTTTCTCTTCCTTCCTTATTATTCCTCCAGCGTCATGGCATTCTTCATTTCTTCCATTGATACTGAGCCCTTTCCTTGAGCCAGGCACCATGTTGGGCATGGAAGGGAAGGACATGCAGCCCACCCAAGGCAGACATTTAGATAATCATTAGATGGACTATGTTCATGGTAGGAGTGACGCCTACCAGAAGTGGAATTACCAAGGAGATAATCCTTGACTGTTCCTTCCTCCTTTGACTTCCCAAAGGAAGGCAGACAGGAGAGAGAGCATTCTGGGATGGGAGGCGTACATGTGCGTGTATGGAAGCCAACGCCACATGGCACTACAGACAACGAAAGCAGATTGGTCTTTCTTGGGCATAAGAAACAAGGCGTGGGAGGGAAGCAGTGAGAAGGGAGGGAGCTGACCGGAAGCCATTAAGCTCCTGTTGATGAGATATAAAGAGGAGAGGAAGATCAGAGAACACTTCAAACACCACCAACAGGTTGTATAAGTTTTCTCCTCCATCCAGAGTGGCTTATGCATTACCAGCAAGTTAAGAAATTCTCATCCTCCCAGGGCTCATTGCAGAACTTGGGAGTTTCTAAGATATTTGTGGCATCATCTTCGTCATTCAACAGCATTTATTGGGTGTCTAGTATGAGCCAGCCACTTACCCACCCTAATAAGGATACAGAACACTGGCTCCTAACTAATGTCCAGAGGTCACGGGCAGTCCTGGGCGTATTAATAACAGGCAAGGCAGGGGTAGTCTGTCAGGGAAGCATGTTTTTTTTTTCCTTTCTTACAACTTGGGAATAAAAAAACCCATATTTAAAATATTTGGGGGATAGAGATATCCTGCTTCCCAGTCAGGGTGTCCTATTTTCAGCCTTATTTTTCTGTAGTTCATGACTTAAATATGTATTGAAAAATAATATTCATAGGGACGTCAATCCTTAATCATCCTGGTTTAAATTGTTCTCCGGAGTGTTTCTCAGAACAGGTCATTACAATCAAAAGTTAAGAGAATGTTCATTATAGTACATGGTGGAGAAAAGAGACTTAAATTTGGGAAAAGTCCCTTCCCTTCATTTTTAAGAGTAAAGTGGCAACATGGCAAAAACTTAGTGCACTGGAATTCCATTGGATATAGAAAAACATTGATGTTCTGAGATCACTCGTTTGACTATTGTTACATTTTCCATCGTTGCAGTATGGCTTAAAAAAACACATTCTTCCATATGCTATGGGCGATAATATGCCACGGATCTTACATACACCATGGCTTTAAATAGTACCCATCCAAGAGCCTCACTGTGTCATAAAATCCAATAGTTCATCACCTCCTACTTCTGAACGGCTACCGTTGTCAGGAAAACATTGCCATGGCTCAAGCCCCAAATCAGAAGCCAACCCAAACCTGCCAAGTGGTGGATTCCCGCTGCCCACTGCCCGATGTGCCCCCCAGTCCTCCCTCCGCCGGCTTCCTTCACACGGCATGTGAAAGGCGAGCACGGGGCACCTTTGTCAGCCAGGCAGCTGGGCGACGGTGGGCTGCCAAAGGTCAAAGAAGCGTCTGCGGCGAGAGGACAACTTGCTGAACCCCTGTCTGAAGTTCTGCCAGTCTGGACCCATCGGGCATCGTTTAATGTCTAGAGCTGCAGGGGCTAGCTTTGAGTTCAAATCTGTATTGTGGAATCTGAACCATCGAAACACCCACTGCCGCAAAAAAAAAAAAAAAAAAAAAAAAAAAAAAAAAACCTCTATGAATCTTGTTTAACAAAACAGGAAGAACTTCTGCCAATGGCGGAGAAATAAATTCCTTCTTTCCTGCTGCTTGGACCACAGCATAACAAGGGCGCCCAAGCTCTCTTTGCAGTAATAAAACGGAATGCCCAGGCTTTTTCTTTTGATGTGTTTTAGTTTCAAAGTTGAGAGTTGAGGCCTTTTCATCCTTAATTTATCTTCCCTTGTAAATATGTCTGTACCCCTTCCAATATCTGCAGTCTACACATTTTCAAAATAGAATTCACTCCTTCTCCTATTTCAGTTGTATAACTTTAGGTTATGGGTCAGATTTTCGGCTAAATAAACATACCTCGGGCTACAGCTCTGCAAATACCTCTGGCGGCAAATTAAGTCAAACAAATGTTTTGGTTGGGTGGTGAGGTTGTTTTTTAATAATCTTTCTGATCTGCCTGGAGGTCCGAGGATAGACTAGGTGAACTCCCAAAGGCTTTTCTAACTCGGTGTTTCCTGCCACTTTAATATGCAGTTCTTGAAGTCTGGCGAAGTGACGGGTTTAAACTTTCACCACCAGAGGGTGCTCCTTGTTTGCTTCTAATAATCCTTTCACACTCAGATTTGAAAGATTAGGGCCCTGTCACCAGACTCCTCCCAGCAGCAGCCAGCATCACCCAGGAAAGGGTTCCAGAAGCCCTGTGGGGAGCGCTCTACTTCAAGGCACCAGATTTCACTTTGGCTATTATGTGCTTGGAACCCAAACTGAAAAGCTCTGTAGCTCGCACCAACCAAACTGCACAAATACATATATTCACTGTAAACCAAGCAAGGCATGCAAATCATTTTTCATTCTCGCGCTTCTGTTCAGTGTTTACTACATAACAACCATGAACCCGGAACTCTCCCACTCTCTTCACCACACCAAACAATAAAATATCACAAAGTAAAAAGAGAATTTGCTTGGCTATACCGATAATGCTCTTTTCCACGAAGGCAACCTCCTCTTATCGGAAGCACGCACCTCTCCCTCTTCTGCTTACGTGGGATTTCTTGTTTCTCGGGGGAGCATTTTATCAGCTTCAATTTCTCTTAGAGTATTATTTGACTGACTGGGATGTGCATGTGAATTTTCCACCCGATGTTTTCCGGTAGGCACAAAGAAACATAGAGATTTTAACTGGTTTTAAATTTTAAATGGTAAGAAACTCTAATGTGTTTTCATCTGAATGGCAAAGTCAATCATGGATCAGCCAAGTGTTTCTATAAGGTGCCATATTTTTGGCTGTGTGAGCTGTGAGTGCTCTGTCACAGCTTCTCGACCCTTCGATTACAGCAAGAAAGGAGCCACACAGACTACAGACACCAACGACTAGGTGTGGTTGTGTCCCAAAACACTTGATTTTGAGGAACAGGTGCTGCTGTTTGCTGACTCCTGAAAATTATGCCTCTTAATGTTCACACTGTTCTTACTGATTAAATTCAGAAAAGTTTCTAGTACGTTACAAAGTTGAGAGTTGAGGCCTTTTCATCCTTAATTTATCTTCCCTTGTAAATATGTCTTTTCCTCCTTCATACAGTTTTGACAAAAATGTCACCTAAGTAATCCATTTTAAAGTTCACGGGTCCTTTGGAGGCGTACCATTGGGCTCCCTGTCCAGAGCTTTTAAAATCTGTGCCAAAGGAGTCTTAAGACTTTCACAGTGTGTCATTATGCTTATGTCCTGGGAAGATCTGTTATGGTAAGATATAAAATGAACCAGAAGGATGTGACACTGGCAATTTCTCCCAGAGATCATATGGAAAGCAAACAAAAGACAGAGTTTACCTTCAGACTGATGTGTAGCGAGGGGAGTCTGGGTCTCCTTGGAGTAGGACACGACTTCCCTGGGCAGGAAATCCACTTGGGTAACCTTTGACACACCCAGCCTGTGCAGTCTTCGCCTGTGAGTGACAAAGGACAAAAGCTCAGGGAGGAAGACATTCCTTGCAGAAGAGCGATCAGTAATAACAAACAGGACCAACACAAATCTCAGCCTGCAAGTTCTCAATGCAAGTGGCTGGGCCATAAATCAGAACAGGCCTCGGGATGGCATCTGGGGCATGTGGCTTCTTGCCCCACTTTGGTCCTACTTTGTTGGTGATGTCAGGTAGGTCCCTCATGTTGACCTTCACTCTATCTTGGTCTAGCTCAGAGAAGACCCCTTCCATTTGGAGCACATTTGATTTTGCCTGATTTAAATTTATAAAGGGAATTTTCATTGGTAATAGGAAATCTTAGCCTGTTATATGCCATGGACAAAGGAAAAATAATGACTGTCAAGTCAGAAGAAAAGAAAGATGATTTCTGAGTGGAGTAGCATGTTTGCCATGAGAGTAACGAGGGGATCATGCAAGGGGGAGTGGGGCACTTCTCCGTTCTCTAAGATAGAGATAACAGCGACCAGCATGCGAATTTGCTTAAAGATATCGCCATAGCATAGGGGGCGAAGAGGGCGCTGGGCTCAGAGTGATAAAGGTTTGGCTTGAAATTCCCCAACCACTCTGTGACCATGTGAAAACTCATTTCTGAATATTTATGTCACACTTCAGGTCTTTAACATCTGCAGTATCATCTGTCCTTGTGACACCTCTGTGAGGCGGAGGGAAAGATGTTATCACCATTTCCATTACAGATGAGGAAAGGCAAGTGCTGTGTAAGAGACAAGTGCAAGTACATGCAACTCACAAATCGTAGAACCGAGGCCAAAACACTGCTGGCCTGAGTCCTGCTCCAGTGCCCTTCCCACCAAGCCAACTCTTCCCTAGGGTTCTTAATGGTGAATTCTGAGCTACTGCAAAAATCTAAAGTGCCTCCCGAGTCACCCAGGAAACCTCCAAATCATGGAGGCAGCAGAGTCTGGTGGCTAAGCATATGGACTCTAGCCCCCTGCTTCCAAGCTGTGTGTGATCTTGAACAAGACACCTAACTGCTCTGTGCCTCAGTTTTGTCATCTATAAAATGGAGAGATTACTAGTACTTGCTATTGGGATTGTATCTGCACTACATGCATAGAATGCATGTACTACATATATATTATGTACACATATGTGCATAATTTACACATATAACTTAAAACAATTTCTGGAACATTAGTTTTCACCAATAGATTTAGTACAAGCATGCGACATATTCTACCATGTTTCTTAAAAATTTCTGGACATAGAGTATGTACGAGTGTCTCTGTGGGAAAAGAGTGAAGGTGAAAAACACACAATTCATCAGTTTCTAGAGGGAATCCCAACTACAATCCCTAGCTTTCTAGGACCCATCTCTAGTTATATTATTGTTTCTAATTATTACTAGCAGATGGCACAGACTCATTGTATATTTGATGCTAGTAGTAATAACAACATGAAAGATCACGCACATCACAGCTAGAAACGTCCATGTACGATTTCCCAAGCATTCTAGGCAAACAAAATTTTCTTCTTTTCTGTGAGTCACTCACACAACCGAGGGCTAAGATGTGCCCAGAGCAGACCAAACAGACACAGGTTTAGACACCAAGCTTGCTTGGCCCCCTCTGAAGTCTCAACAAGCTCCACACAGGCCTGGGCCTCACGGGCCTCATTCACTCCAAAGTCTGGGCCCCCAAAGAGGGTCACGCTGGGTTCCTGAGGTTGCCCTCTAGGCAACCTCCTCACATAGAATTAGCAGAAAATAAACAGATATTCTAGAAACGAAGTTGCCAAACAAAGTAAAAGTCTCAAGGTTTCAAAGTAGGAAATTCAGGTTTTAGTTGAACATCAGAGAAGAACACTTTCTTTGCTGAAATGGGTCTTTCTTGAAGCAATTGGAAAACAAAGCATGAGTAGACACCAAACAATTGGATGGGTGGGGTGCTGCCTTTCCTGCTGTTTCATAGCCCAGAGCAGCCTCCTGAAGGCCCGCGAGGACAGGCTGCCTCACTCAAGGAAGGAGATGGCAGAGAGACATGTGCACATATCCCACACAGGTGTACTGAGAAAATAGAACAGCTAAAGGAAACGATGTATACCGTTTCCGTTCTTTTACAAAAGGATTTTACTTATGAGAAGGGAGGGTTCAGAGGAGGAGGGAGAGGATCTCCAGCAGACTCCATGCTGAGCGCAGAGCCCCATGCGGGGCTCCATTCCACAACCCCAAGGTCATGACCTGAGCCGAAACCAAGAGTCAGACCCTTAACTCACTGAGCCCCCCAGGTGCCCCACTGATCCCACCATTTCCATCGGGGTCACCGCTGGTATGAAGAGATCACCCCGGATCCTAGACTTCTATGGGCATCTGTGCAAGGCACTAGAAGTTACCCACACCTGCAGGCAGGGATTCCAGGGCTTCTAACTAACAGGAGGGAAGCCGTAGGCCTATCTTGTTGGATAACCAGCAGCAGGCACTGGAAATAGGCAGCAGACATGTAACTTGATAATCCACCACGGCAAATCAAAAGCAACTGGTTAGACAGTACAGCATAAGGGTTAAGTCATGTACTCATTGAGAAACGAATTTCAGTTCAAATCTGTGCTTGGCCACTTACCAGCTAAACGGCCAATGCAAGCTTTGGAAGGCAGCTATGCTCACCACTATACCACCAACGCCCGCTCCAATGCAAGCTTTGGACAAGTGACAAACTTGTTGAGCCTCAAGCTTCTTATCTATAAAATGGGTATATATCACTGAGTGGCTGTGAAGAGTGAATGAAGCTAAAACTTGTCGAAGCACTTACTTTTGAGCCTGGCACATAGTAAGCAGCTCCTGGCTTAAGTGTCTCTACTCTCAATTTATCTTTTTGGTTGATTATCATAATGCTTACATTTGTTTTAAAAAATCAGAGAAGGCAGATTTATTAATGCTCTAAGTAAAAGACTTTTTAAGATAGAAGCTTTGGGGGGCGTCTGGGTGGCTCAGTGGATTAAGCCTCTGCCTTCAGCTCAGGTCATGATCTCAAGGTCTTGGGATTGAGCCCCATGCCTGGCTCTTTGCTCAGCAGGGAGTCTGCTTCCCTCTCTGCCTACTTGTGATCTCTTTCTCTCTCTCTCTGTGTCCAAAAAAAAAAAAAAAAAAAGCTTTGGAGTTTTCCTCTGTCAATGAGACCTAAGAATCACACTACTAATTTCTTTGTATGGGCACATGTGTAGTTTTTGCTGGTTGGAAGCGTATTTTCTTTTCCTTTAACTGAAAGCACTTTTACTGTGAAACTTCTTTGCTTTCAAAACTTATCTTGTATAAGTGAGCTTTTCTTACTAAACAAAATATTTTATTTTCTCAATAGTTATTGAAAAGTTTCAACCAGTCCCTCACTGACCCTGTGTTTGACAGCTCAGGGTCCCAACTCCACCCAAGCCATCAAAAAGAACTAAAAGCCTAGTTGTGATCACGTGATCCTCCCAATGTGTCCATCAGTGGATACATCGATAATAAACTTGTGGATGATTTGGTCTCAAATTTTAAAGCAATCCCTTATAACACTACTTGCAGTAATCTTGACAGATTACTGTATCTTTCCATGCAGTCTCTGCATTGATTAAGCTGCCTTTGTAACAGATGCTTTTATTCTTTGTGGCTATTTTGCTGTTGCTTTAGTAACTATGTAGTTATAATGCATATAAAGAATTTTCATGTATATATATCTTATTTTATTCTCATTATAATTTTACATCATATTCCAATTTTACACCTGAGAAAATTGAGGTTCAGTGAGTGAAGTAATTTGCTCAAAATAACAAAAGTAGTAAGTGACCAACTCAGGCCTTGGCTCCATCAGACTCCAAGTCCAAGGATTATGTTCTTAGAAACTGTTCTCTGTTGACCTTGTTCTCCTCTTTTTCCTTGTGCCTGACGAGCATCGCCTTAGTGAGGTGCATTCTTAAAACCTAACAGAGTGGAGGCCCAAGCACCTGTGTTCATTTCATAAGCATGAAAGAGGATTCCTGAGTTGTGTTTGCCTGGTGAGAACCATGCAGTTGTTCCCAGTCCTAGCTGGTTCAGAAAGGCTGGCCAGGAGGTGGCACCCTTCCACAGCAAAGACCTTCCTCTTCAGTATGCTCTCTGAGTCCTCAATTCTGAGTCTGCCCTGGATACATCTTAGGGCCTGTACGTCAGGGGATCCAGAATCCATCCACTTGTACAACCCTGTGATCTAGGACTTCCTCAATTTCCCCTTTTGCATAAAAATATTTCTACAATTTTATCAGCTGACAAGATTGTTCTAAACTATGTTTAAGAGATAAAGTAGTCAGTAGTTATTTTCTCTAAAAGTCTGAACTTTGAGGGTGCCTGGGTGGCTCAGTCATTAAGTCTGCCTTTGACTTAGGTCATGATCCCAGGGTCCTGGGATTGAGCCCCACATCAGGCTCCCTGCTCAGCAGGAAGCCTGCTTTTCCCTCTCCCACACCCCCTGCTTGTGTTCCCTCTCTTGCTGTATCTCTGTCAAATAAATAAATAAAATCTTTTTTAAAAAAGTATGAACTTTGAGCATCATATTTATTTTTAGTCAAGACTTACCAGTTCATAATTCTTTTATACAAGGATGCAAATTAAACTGCTTAGCAAAAGAGGGGGAAGAAAATACCCACTGTACCACTCATGCTACTTTGATTCCTTTTCCGTCTAAGTAGGCTATCAATTCCATACTGACTCTTTGGTCCTGACTCTGGGATAGCTCTCCTGCCCACCCAGCACCCCTCCTGCAGAGCTCCTCATCTTACCACTGTGGGGCAGCTATGTCCACCACAGCCCCTTTCTGGCCAGGGCGGTCACCTCTTCCCATGTCTCACAAGGATGCAAACTTACTCATTCCTTATTGATTCAGCTCTGCATCTTGGTCCTCAGTTCAGTTTCAGGTACAGAGCAGGCACTAAATAAATGTGTGAGGAAGGGAGATAAGACTAGAAGAAGGAAAAGGAAGAAGGCATCATACAGTACGTACCTTGAGCCTCTAACTGTTAAATGCCATGGCAGATGTGGCGTATTATTAAATGATACCCTATATTTTTCACCTCAATAATTTATTCCAAAATAAGAGGTTTTAATAGAACTTTAAATGTACTGAATTAAACATGTATCATATTCTAAATTGCCATAAGAAAGCAATTCAATGTCACTTAAGAAGTACAATAAGGCCTCTTATATTTGGATTCACCATGACCACGTCTAAGAAATCTAGAGAGAACCTGGATGGGAGAAGTCCCAGAGCAGTGGATCCCAAAGTGTGGTCCCTGACCAGCAGCCGCAGCACCGCATGGGAACAGGTTAGAATGCAAATTCACAGGCCCCACCTGAACTCCGCAGAACAGAATCTCTGGGATCAGGGTCCAGTGATTCTGATGCTCACTAAAGCCTGAGTACCACTGAGTTAGAAATACTGGGCAACGTGTGGGAACAGAGACTGCACTACTTAGCCAGATTGACCTGGGGCTCCCCAACCCATAGCCAAATCCTAGCGGCTAAGGCCTTAGTCTAATTGAAAAGGGAGGATGCCCCCGCATCGTACCGCTGCACCGTCTCCACTGAACTCATAAAGGAACCCGACGATATCAGAGAACGGGCTTCAGACAGACAAAGCTTTAAGTGAGATGGCTGCCGTAAGAACTTCACAGATACCGTCAGCTAATTCTTAAAGGTCTGTTTATATCAGTGCATGATTCATTTTGTAATTCATCATCAATATTAGGAAGTAAAGCTGCAAGACAGAGCATGACAGGAGTAAGATTTTTCTTTCCACTAATGTCACAATGCAAATGCCTGTACGAAGACACAGAAAAGCCAGAGTAAAAGTATATTTCAGGGGCCTAAGCAGGTCTACAAAGTTACAAATTGTGAATCACAAAGGGCTCTTAATCATAATCTTGGAATAGTAGTCTCAGAGTGTCCGGTGGCTGCACATCATACAGCTAGATGAGAGACCGATTCGATCCAGCGGCAGGAGAGGAGTGACCGTGGATAAGGTAGCAGTCGGGAGCCTAAGCTGGTAAAAAGCCAGTTTGTGGCCTCAAAAGCCAGGAAACCAAAAAGGGTCACTGCAATAATGGGAAGTCTGGAGCAGGGAAGAGACTTGGACTCATGCAGGTCAAATCAGGAGCAGATCTTCTCAGAGACAAGGAGTTATTGAGCCAGATGCCAGAGTGGGTCAGGGCTAAGGAATAAAGGAATGTCTTCACTGGACCCACACTCAGTCCTGCTGGGTTTTGTTCTTGCTTATTTGCATGTGAGTATTTCATCCCATGATACATTAATGGTGTTGCCAAAGAATTTTTCTAGTGCTGCTTCTAAAATTCTTCGAGGTTTCTCTCAAAGAAGATTCCTTAAGATGGCAAGAATGGTAATGGTTCCATTTTCTTCCTTGTCCAAACAGCTTACGTGGGTATGTACAGTGTCTTTGACAACTGGCAAAGGAACTGCTTCAGCCACCAACATTATCAGCAACCACAAACAATTTTGGAAGCATGGCAATATGCCAGATTCTAACATTACAGGCAGAAAAAAGAAGTTGAACATATACATCAAAAGGCAAATAGGAATGAAAGGTAGAAAATAATAAGAGTCATTATGAGTAATTCATACAATAAGTGGGACAGGGTAGTGTAAAGGGCAGATTACTATGTGTTTCAATAAATGAAGGAAGTTTCACTGCGATTGAAAGGTCTGATGTGAGTCTTGAAGGACAGTCAGGAGCTGGTCCAGTGCAAAGACTTGGTGACCAAATTCACATTTTGTACCGGAGAGACTAGGTTTTCAGAAGAGAAGTTTTAAACTGAAGAGCAATAGGTCAATTTTAGGGAGGTATATTGAGACCAGACTCTTAGAGCTTAAAATCTTCAGTTAAAGAACTTGAACTTCATGCTGTGGATAATAGGAAATTACTGACAGTCACTGTTAATAGAAACTGACAGCTGCAAAGGAATATTAGTATATCAACCACATGAAGAATGGTGTCTAAATCTCTCTAACAAGTGAGGAACCAGAGACTATGTGTGGGACCTTAGAAGCTGAGTATACAGGAACTGACAAAGGATCTACAAACAAAGGGTGGATGGATTCAGTAACCAGAGAATCCAGGCAAGCATTAATTCATAGGAGGCAAACAGAGACATGGTTACTGGATTTGCAACTGATGGTCTAACAAATGTAGACTTGATCCAAGGTGGTGATGGCCCTGGGAACAGAAAGGACATCCTGTAGTTTGGTGACTCTGGAAAAGGATAAAGAGTAGATCTTAGCAGTTTATGAAGGGTGCAGGAAAAGGAATCGATTGGTGATTCTTTCAAGCCCTCATGCATTAAGGGAGGAAAAGTGAGTGGTGTGACTATAAGACACAGGGGAATCCAGAGAAAGACAGGCTTTGGGGTTAAAGATGAGTACCTCACTGGATGAGACTGTGGTGAAGGGTTCTCCAATTCTATGTGATCTAAGACAAGACAGAAAATATGGCCATTGGAGCCACCCAATGAGAGCCCGTATGAGAAAATGCTGCATCCATAGAAGGAGTAGAGGGAGCCAAGGGCACAAAAACTCATGCAATATGGAAGAGGTTGAAACAACAGTAAAGGTTAATTTGTTCTCCAAACACCACACTGTCGCACGGTTAGGTGTCAAGGTGTGACATCTCGAGGACTGATACCTACGGTTGGGAAGGGGACACCACATAGTGGAAAGGTGACAATGGGGCATCACCCAATGGAAGTGAACCTGGCCTTGCAGCTTCTCCCCACACTCTGTTTATCACCTGGGTTCCGAGTGGGTGTTTTCCCCCAAGGACTGGGAAGCAACCTGAGGGCTGATCTTCTCTGATTACTTCAAAAAAGAGGAGTTTCCATTTTCTGTGTTCGCATTTTAAAAAATCATCTGAGGAGGTATTTATTTCGTTTCTATGATATTTACTTCTTACTGTGCAGAGATATTAGTTTGGCAGCTGAAGTATTTTTCCTGAACAGAAGCAAATGTCAAGTCTGGCTCAGTCAACAGGCACAGCCAAAGAGTTTGCCTTGAATTTCATACCACGAGTAAATCCTGCAAATTTCCGGGAGGAGAGAGAAGTCAGAATGGTCCTGGTTATAGTCTGAGCTTGTCTGGACCAGGAAGCTGAAAGCTTAGAATTATAAGGACAGAAGGCACAGAAGTGTGTTTTCTCTAATATTACGTAAAAAGTTAAATAATGATAAAATCTTGATAGAAAAGGCCTTTTATTGATTCCATATTCATGAGCAGGCCGCTGTTGCAATATCAAGCTATAAAATTATACAATACTTTAAGTCCCTTAGTACCAAAGTATAAGCACACACTCTTGCCAACTGGCTATATTCACTTTTCTGAAGTGGAATAAAAAAAGAATATAGTTTTATGAAAACCCTGCTGCTACTGTGAAACAGAAACTATCCTCTAACTGCTAACTCAAGGTTCTTGAGAACATAGAACAAAGTCTGGCAGATAGCAGGCAGCTTCCCAAGAAAGGTTTGAGGACTGGCTAAACGAGTCGCATAGGAAGGAAGGAAGTAAAGCACTTCTCCCGCTCTTGTGATGAAATTGTAACTGGGTCTGTTAAATCGAATTTATTAAGGTTTTTCATGGATCAAAATTTATTCTCTATTTAGAGATTCTGAAATACTTTTTACCATTACCCTTTGATACACACACACACGCACATTATAAGCTACTGTTCTATCTCTCCATTTCTGTAGAAAGTGTGATTGGGTGTTATTAAAAAGGCAGAAACTACGATGTGGAGGAAATATAATTGTGAGGGGTCAATAAAATCAGAAGGCACCAAACAGTCCTGTATGTTATTGGGTTTAAGTTTTGAGTGAAGGGCCACAAATACCATTTGCTCATTGATGTCTATTCATCATGGAGCATCTTTGCTTCTGTCCTAGCCCCACACCCTTTATGCTGACTCAGCACATCTCCTTAAAGATTGACAATCTCACGGTGCCATTTGTACTTAAGTTTTCCTCATAAAACAACAGAAATATTTGAGATATAATCCCTTTTTCAAATTTCTCTATTGGAACCCCAAATTTCACTTCCCAGCCTATTCAGACTTTTTTTTTCTCCTATTCTGTGACCTTTTACTCTTTTTATCCTCTCATTTCATTCTCTATTTCTATCATCTTCAATTCACTTGATTTATCACAATAGCCTAAGAGAGTAAAGCATTTTGGGTGCTGTCATAAGTATTTGCCTGGTTAAAAGCAAATCAAACAAACAAACAAAAAAATCAAAAAGCAAAAGAATAAAAAAACACCAGAGTCAAACTTACATTCTCATTTTATTCATAATTTTCTTGAGGCTTTTTTTTCTGAATGCCTTATCATCTCTCTTATCTCTCTACATTGCCATTTGCTTACTGATCTAGTAAACATACAAGATATTATACAAATCAGAATCAAGTGACACAATATTTGTGCTTTTAGTGAAGTTGGAGTAATAGAAACCAGATTTACTCTCCACCTGAAACAACCAAAAAAGAGGGGGCAGCAATTTAAATGAAACAACAGTTTGTAAGATACTGGAGGTCAGGCAACAAAGAAATGTGATGTACAAGAGAGGGGAAACAGAAGATGATTCTGGTAAATGCCCAGCTTACTGCATTGAGAGAATTCTCAGGCCATGATGCAGGGAAGAAATCCACATGAAATCTACCAGGCTCCCTAGGTTCAGGAGATGGAGCAGAGAGTCTAGGGAGACCAAAGAGGCTAGAATTGACAGGACAAAATAATAGAAAGTTAAACTGCACAAAGAGAAAACTCCGAAGATCTTCTTAGGGTTGCCTTTGAGGGATTCAGCTTAGTACTGACTCAGTGCAAGTGTGTGAGGAAACTATCTGAGGCCAAGGAAAAAACTATCTGAAAAAATCAAAGGTAAGAGTTCTGGGCACTCACACAGGAACAGGATTATTACCTGTTCCCTCCCACTCGGCTAGAAAACAAGATTTAGGGGCCATTGTGTAGAACCTGCATTAAGTGTCTTGCCTCAACAGCAGGAACTAATTAGCCCTAGACTGAGCCCTGCTCCAGTCCCAACTAACAAATCTTGAAGGAAAGACTTTAATGGATCAAACCATTGTCAAGTGAATTAATTGTACCTCAGAACAAATCTCAAGAAGATTTATAGAAATTCAAATACATTCAATACCTAACAATATTCACAATGTCTGACATCAACCAAAGATAAACAGACCTGCAAAGAAGCAGGGGAAAAAATGACTATAATGAAAAGATATAAGTCAGTCAACTGAAACTGACCCAGAACTAATACAAATGATGGGCTAACAAGCAAGGCTATCAAAGCAGTTACTAAAACTGTATTTCAAGTATTAAAAAGTTAAGTAGAAACATGTAAGTTTTTCTTTAAAAATCCCAAATTGAACTTCTAGAGTTGAAAATCACAATGTATGAAATTAAAAATTCACTGAATAGTTTTGATGGAATACTAAATATTGCAAAACAGAAGAGTAGTGAACACACACACACAAAACAAGGGAAACTATCCAAAATAAAACACAGATAGAAAAGAAAAATAAGTACAGAGTAATCTAACTGTGGGAAAATTTCAAGTTCTGTAATATACATGTGATTTGAGTTCCCAGAAGAGCAGCAGGAAGAGAAAAAAAATTTTGAATATTTGACCATCTAATGGTCGGGTTTTTCTAGATTTGTTGAAAACTGTACACCAAATGATCCAAAGAATCTCAGTAATATAAAGTAAGTCTGAACAAATTAAAAGGACACCAGTAATACAAAATATGTTCTCAGGGCACCTGGTGGCTCAGTAGGTTAAGAAGCTGACTCTTGATTTTTGCTCAGGTCACACTCTCAGGACCGTGAGATCCAGCCCTATGTCAGGCTCTGGGTTCAGCACAGAGTCTGCCTCTCTCCTTCTCTCACTCTCCCTACCCCTCTCCTGCCTCCTCTCTCAAATAAGTAAACAAATAACTCTTTTTAAAAATATGTTCTCTAACCACAGTTAAATTGAATTAATCAGTAACAGAAAGATCTATAGAAAGTCCCCAAATAGGTGGAAACTAAATAACGTACTTTTAAATAACTCATCAGTTGAAGACAAAATAAAAAGGAAAACTGGAAAGTATTTTGAACTAAATTAAAATGACAAAAATATACCAAAATTTGCAAGATGCCACTAAGTAGTACTTATGAGTAATTTTTTAGCCCTACCCACCTATATTAGAAATGAAGAAAGATCTCAAGTCAATGACCTCTGCTTCCACTTTAAGAAACTTAAGAAGGAAAACCATATTAAATATAAAGTAAGCAGAAGAAATAATATCAGAATAGGAATCAGTGAAATAGAAAATAGAAAAATAGAGAAAATCAATGAAACCAAATGCTGGTCCTTTAAGATCAATAAAATTGATAAATCTCTACCATACCAGAAAAAAGGACATAAGATAAAATTTGCCAATATCAAGAATGAGAGAGGTGACAATATCTATAGATTCAGCAGATATTTAAAAGATAATAAAGGAATACAAACACAGTTTTAGGTCAATAATTTTGCCAATGGAGATAAAACGGACATATTACTTCAAAGACACAAACTGCCAAAGCTCACTCAGAAAACTACAGATCACTTCAATAGGTCCATACTATTAAAGTTACTGAATTTGTATTTTTAAATTTCCCCCCACGATAAAACCCCAAACTCAAATGCTTTCATAAGAAATTGTATTCCACCATCTATTTAAGAAATCCCTGAATATTGAAATTATGTCACCAAAAGCATGATCCATAAAAGAACGGATTTGTAAATTGGAATTTGTCAAAATTAAACAGGTTTGTTTTCTTAGAGACACAGTTAAGAGAATGAAAAAGATAAGCCACAAATGCAGAGAAATATTTACAAACTATTTATCAGATAAAGGTTTGTATCCCAAAGTATGTAAAGAAGTGATGTATTGTATATTGGTTAATTGAATTTAAATGAAGAAAAAATAAATTAAAAAATATATAAGAAACTCCCAAAATTCTAAAATGAGAAAACAAATAAACAATAAGGGCAAAAGATTTAAGCAGACATTTCATCAGAGAAGATATTCAAGTGGCAAAGAAACACATAAAGAGATATTCAACACTATTAGTCACTGGGGAAATGCAAATTAAAACCACAATGAGATACTACTACACTCCTTTAATAGTGGTTAACAAAACAATAATTAAAAAAAAAATCCAAATCAAGTGTCATCAAGAATGGGGAGGGACTGAGGATCTCATGCGCTGCTGGTAAGAATGTATAGCACTAAAACCACTCTGAAAATACCTTGACCATCTCTTAAGTTAAATGTACATCCACTGTATGATTCAGCCATTCAATCTGGTGATATTTGCCCAAAAGAATGGAAAGTGTATGTCTATAAAATGACTTGTACATGAAGGTTCATCCGTTTTACTTGTAATGGCCAGAAAACCTGGCAACAACCCAAACACATATCAAAAAGTGGCTGGATGGGGTGCCTGGGTGGCTCAGTGGGTTAAGCCACTGCCTTCGGCTCAGGTCATGATTTCAGGGTCCTGGGATCGAGTCCCGCATCGGGCTCTCTGCTCAGCAGAGGGCCTGCTTCCCTTCCTCTTTCTTTGCCTGCCTCTCTGCCTACTTGTGATCTCTCTTTGTCAAATAAATAAATAAAATCTTAAAAAAAAAAAAAAAAAGTGTCCGGATGAACAAACTGGCCTGTCCATATGATGGACCACTCAGCAGAACAGGCATGAACTACTGATACACACCTCACATGAATGAACCTCAAAATAGCTATTGAGTGACAGAAGTCAGTCAGAAGCATACCCACCACATGGTTTCATTTATTCTATATTCCAGGAAATGTAAATGAAAGTATAGTGACAGAAAGCAGATCAGCTGTTTTGGGGGATGGGGAGAAGCAGTGTGAGGATAACAAAGGGGTATGTGGAAACTTATAGGGATAATGCATATGTTTATTATCTTGGTCATGGTGATGGTTTCATAGATGTGCATACATGTTACTTCAACTTGAATACTTTAAATGTGTGTGGTTATTTTTTGGTCAATTATACTACAATAAAGCTGTTTTTTTAAATGTCTACTATATTTAAATTATAAGAGCAATCTGGTGACAGATGAAGCTCTGGGCTATGATCAACCCCATGCCAAGGATCAAGAAGAGGAAACAAAATTATCTCTAGAAAAATCTTGTTGCCTGAAGTATAGCTTATCCAACTGTGTATGAGGGGAAGGCTGCCCTGCACATAAGGACTATCAGAAATGGGAAATTTTCATTGATCGGTATTTAAAATTGTAATCTGACTAAAATAATCTCCTCTCTGCATGTTCCTTACAAGTTCTCCACCATTGACCAGTCCGTGGTTGAGAAAATCTCATCTCTCCTTTCTCTTTGACTCTCTGGGCCTGATCTTAAGTAAAATGTGGCAGGCAAGGTGGGAGCCACAGATATGCCATCTCCCCAGAATAAGTCACAAGTTTTAATCTGCATAGTCAACTGAATTTTTGCTTGGAAAACACATCTAAATGGGAAAGTTCCCAACTGTTCCACATCAGCAAGTGTAATTTAGCAAGGCCACAATCTGTCTAAAAATCTGTTAAGTGCATAGGCTAGAGTCTCTGCCAGTTCCAGCATCCATTTTTTAAAAACACAATGAAATACTGAAGGACTGCACTCTGAAATTCCTCTGAATTGTAACACACTGTATGTTCATATTCCTTTGCTTGATTTAAGCCATATTTCTTGGTTATTCAAATAATAAAAATTGAAACATGATATACAATGACCTCCAAGAACTAAATAGCCAAGAATTTAGTGATGTTGGAAGAGTGCTCTCAGTTACCTGAAGCGTTAGAGCATTTCCTTGGTTTAGCAGTGTTGTGAGTCTGCTGAGAACTCTCGCATACACAAAGGGCCAGGGACAGATGACATTTAGTCCTCCAACCTCGTGTCTACCTATAGTAGGCATGGACACTGATAGAAACCCACAGATAATGTGCCCAGGAATCTCGGGAATTCAAAATAAATGATAACTAAATAAACAAATAAAGACCCACTTTGAGATGCATTGGCTTAAATATAGAAAGAAGAAAAATGATACTCTTGTAAAACACTGTAATAAAATGTGCTCGTCACATTCGGAGGTACCCGGTGGCATACTGGCAAATGTCTCTTAACGGCTGCGAAAACAAGGGAGTGTGCCCCTGGTTTGTGACATTTGCCAGTTGTTACGGTGTAACTACTCCTACCATGGCTGATTTCAAGTGGATTTCACTGAATGCAAAGTTGGGAAGAGACACAAACGAACCGGATCTCCTGAACTTGAGCATGAGCTGGTACAAATGCCCAATTGCAAAGGTATTATGCACCCCGACAGCTAACTTCCATCTTACAAGAGAAGTAAACTCCTTTTCTAAGACAGACTTTTGTGTTTTATTCTTTGGGGAAAAATTTTCCATTCTGGAGCTATCTTTTAACCTGGGACGGTATATTTCCTTCAGGGGGAAAAAAATCTTTATAATATAGAAGACCTCATCCATCATAGAATATTTGCAACTTCTTAATACTGAGAAATGCAACAAATCTGCTTTTTCTTTAAACAGGAACCTTTACGTGTTCAAACTTATTTAAAATTAAATGCTTATTGTGAGTCCCCCAAAAAAGTGAAAAGAAAACGAAACAAACAAAGACAGGACATTTTAATACCAATTTTAAACAAAAATTAACCCAAGGCAACTTGTTAGTAGAGGGGAAGGATGATTAGGATCTAGTCAAGTGTAGCTCCCACCACAGAACGCACATGCCCCAGCTTGAAGCCGAGGTGTGGGTGTATGTTTGTATCTTGGTTTCAGGGAAGTAACATTTTGCGATAATAGGAATTTAGAAGGAGAAATCAAAAGCCACTTTTTGTGGTGTTTTCCACAAAGAGAGACTTTCTTCAAGGTTTCACATTATACGGAAACTAATGGAAGGAAATAAACTTCTCCAACTGGAAGCTCAACAGAAGGGGGGAAAACCTGGGAAACGACAGCTCCAGCATTTCAACACAAGTGTCGCAAAGAAATAATAAAAGGAGTAACAAAAGAGCAGACATATACCCAAGTTCTGAGTCTGACTGCAGCTGGAGCACTGAGGGGTCTGTGTCCCACTGCAGGGTCCTAATCGTGCAGCACAAAGGAAAAAGAACACAGAGAATTAACAAAAGGGGAGGAAAACAAACCAAACCAAACCATGTCATTCATCAAGGCAATGGCATATACAGTACATACATAGAACATCTCCCCACTCCCCCCGCCCCTCCATCCCCAGGTGCAAGGATGACCCCATGAATATCAAGTGACAAAAGAAAGCGAGGAATTGTCCTTCCCTTTGAATGTCTGTTTGGTACCAGAAGCTGTGAGTGTTTTCACGGAGGGAAGCCCAAAGCTAACTACTCAAACTCTACATACCTCCTCACCCTTTGTTGTTGTTGTTGTTTGTTTTGTTTTGTTCTGTTTTCTACTCAAGCTGGACTGATTTGAGCATGCAAACTGGTTCATGTTTCTCGGATACCCCAGAGCCCATCCACACCTGGGAGCACCAAGCATCTCCCATGGGGTGAAAAGAACCAAAGGCAAGGCGGCAAACGGGTGAGAGCCAGAGTGTCTGGGGGAGACGGTCAGGCCAGGTGGAGCCTGCCGTCAGGTTCCTCTGCTCAACTTCTGGCTTCTTCAGGTCTGTTACTGCAAGAACAATGCACTGGATTTTGAGGCTCGTGGGTATTTTGGTGTTTTTTTTTTTTAATTTATATATTACACTGAGATGATCACTGATAATAGCATTTGTCTCAAGATGCCGGGGGTCATTTACATCGTTTAAATACTTCACAAGAGACAACACAGGGTCTCACCAGTTAGCAAGGCATTCAGTTTTCCATGTTATTTCTCCTTCAAAATAAAGGGGGATAAAGCAGCTCTTCTAGAAACCGAGTGCATGCAGGAAACTGTCCCGAATCCCATGCCCTCCGCTTCATCTCAGCAAGGCCCACGGACCAGGATCCCCAGCCGCTCCTGGAGCTTGTCGGAAGCGCGGGCTACAGGCTCACCGCAGACCCGCTGACTGCACACGATGGTTCAGTAAAGTCCCGGGCCATCTGCGGGCACCCTGAAGTTTGAGAAGCCCTCCTCGTCTTCCTCGTCTGTGAAGACTTACCGTGGCTCATGAGACAATTCAATTTTAGGCTGACCTGGCCTGTGGCCATCTTCCAAACTTACATTGAACCACGGCTCTCCTTCTTCTCTGTGTCCTATTGGATGTCCTAGCCCCCTAAGAGTGTCTGTGTGTCTTCCCTCAAATGCCATCTGCTCAGAGAGGCTTTCCTCCCCTCACTATTCTGTAGCACTTCCTTCATCCCCTCCTCTTACAGCCCTTTCCTTTCTTCATAACACCTATGTTTTTTTGTATTATACATCCATTTATGTACTACTGTTTGCTGTTTGATCCAGATTTGAGCCTCATAATGGGGGGAGGATCCCTAGATTACAGAGATGCACCTAGAAAAGTACCCACCACCCTCACTTACATAACACAACGCATGGATGAATGGATGGATAGATAGATGGTCTTTCTCTGATTTCCTATGAGGATAATACACAATGATACCTACAAAACTCCAAGCAACTATTTGAACAGAAGCTTTTTGGGATGCCAGGGTGGCTCAGCTGGTTAAAGGTCTGTCTTCGGTTCAGGTCAAGATCCTAGGGTTCTAGGATCAAGTCCTGCATCCGGCTCCCTGCTCAGTGGGGAGCCTGCTTCTCCCTCTGCCTGCCATTCCCCCTGCTTGTGCCTGTGCCTTCTCTCTCTCTTTTTTTTTTTTTTAAGATTTTATTTATTTATTTGACAGAGAGAGAGATCACAAATAGGCAGAGAGACAGACAGAGAGAGATGAGGAGAAGCAGGCTCCCTGCTGAGCAGAGAGCCCTATGCGGGACTCGATCCCAGGCCCCTGGGATCATGACCTGAGCCGAAGGTAGAGGCTTAACCCACTGAGCCACCCAGGTGCCCCGCCTTCTCTCTTTTGACCAAAAAAACAAAACAAAACAAAATAAAATAAAATAAAATAAAAATCTCAAATAAAACCAACAACAACAAAAGTAGCTTTATTTCTTACTACCACGTTCACCCCATAACTACTATTGAGATTTCTCTGAGTCAAACCCTACGTGTGTGACAGATGCCATTTAAGTTCCTCTTCCTGAGGCAGCAGAATGCAGGTCACAGCTGCCCTTACCAGCTCCGGCTGTGCTCCTGTCCTCTTAGGAACATTCTGAAACCTGACAACTCGAGTCCAGAGAGAACACTAACCTGCTGCTACTCCTTAGACCCGAGCTTCTCAAATCTCAGTGCACACACACGTACTTGGGAACACCGTTTGAGCATGCAGATTCTGGTTTAGTAGGTCTGTGACATTTCTCAGAGGCTCCAGGGATTATAGATGTTGCAAGTCTGTGGACCAGACTTGGAGTAGCAAGGTCTTGACTTAGATCAGTGGTTCTCAAACTCTGACAAGGTTCAGAATGATGTGGAGGGCTTATGCTAAAATACGGAATGCTGATCTCCAACCCCAGAAATTCCGATTCAGTATGGCAAGGGTGCATTTGTACTCTAACCAGTTTCCAGGTGAGGCTTATAGCTGATCCTGGAGCCACGTTTGCAGAATGACTGGGCCAGGCTAGTGCTTTCCTTAGTCAGCAGGAGACAGCGTCACTGATCCTCAAATATGTCAGCCTCTAAACCCGTGATTAACTCAAGCCTGGCCTAAGGCCCAGGCTCCTTTCCAACCAATTACATCAGAATGTGCAGAGCGAAACCCAAGCATCTGTATTTCGGAAAATTCTCCAGGTGATTCTAAATGTGCAGCCAAGGGTGAGGACCCCTGCTCCCGACTCTTTCTCTGCTCAAAAAAAGCAAGGCCTTCCAGGTTCTGGGTACAGATTCCTTCCCCTTGTTGGCGAATGTAATGGTTATAAATAGTGGAAGTAACAGACTCCATTACAGTGATTCACAGCGGCTGTTCACACGTCCCTGGGGATCAGACCTTTCATCTTTAAGGGCATTTCTTTGGCTACAGACAGAGCAGCAGCCTCTGGCTCCAGCCGGCTGTGAGGAACATTCCTCTATAAGGGGTGGGGTCAGCTACTTTGCCCTCAATTTGCCTGGAGGTTTCGGATGGGATGACCTTGTTTGACCTTTTCCACTTCTGCCAGGCAGGTGAAGAATGCAGCCGCTCCTAGGTGGTCTGGTTGTCCTGTTACTTATTGGACATCTCATCTGAACTCACTGTATGCTTAAGAAGTAAAAATGATGATTCCATCAGAATCACTCACTTAAGGAGTCAACAGATCAGCAGTCCAAGGTTGGCACTGATTCAGGCAGAGCAACCAAGGTGGTCTCTGTAACCGACCCACCGCAGTCCTGCCCCGCCAGTCACACATGTATTATTCGGTGAAAGAAAGAGTCATCATTAGCAATGAGCAGCAAGGTAAGGTGTCAAGCCAATGATGCAATCAAGTATGCTAGTTTTATAGACTTCTCATTTTTTCCCATTGTTATCTGTGGGGTGGTCAGGCTTGTACAGAACGCACTTTCCCTTAGAAAAAGCACTTAAAGCCAATACATCAAATGGGCAAATGTTATTTGTGTCTCCAAGGGTCACCTAGAAATGTGTATTGAATGTTTGCTGAATTCCTTCTGTGCAAGCTCGCAGAGACACTTCTCTATGGGCGGCAGGACCTTGGACAGGGCCCCACCGGGAGAGGAAGGTATTTGGGCTAGGCTCCACTGTGTGTCCTGAGGAAGGTCTCTGACCTCGGCAAAAGGAGGAGGCAGCCCAGAGACCCTTTAAAGCTTTTTTTCTGATATTTGAAAACATCAGATGATGATTAAACTGCCTTTCAGTTCTTTTTTCTCCAATTCGTATACTTTTATAACCAATTGACATACACCTTAACTTCCCAAACATCTTAGTATCAAGCTAGTGTATCACTGAAAATAAAATGATGGTTCCCCCTAAACCTTCTTGGGCAATTTGAAATCATGGCAGGTGTTTTTTTTTTTTTAATAAAAGAAGGAGTAAAATCAAGTAAATAAACATAAGTGAACATAACATATTCCCACAAAATATTATCATATAGAAATCACCCTATTTACCATAGTAATCAGTTCTCATTTTCAGTCATTTGTGGAATGGACCAATCAGTGCATGCAGGGAGAGAATATTTTTGATAAGGGCATTCATTTACTTATTCAATAAATATCTATTAAAGACCTAATAGGTAAAATACTGTGATAGAGGATGAAAAGAATTCTAAGGAAACTACAACTCTTATGAAGAGATAAAAATATGTATAAATAATTTAGCAGAACACAGCAGAAAGTAAAACATACACAGGTGTGCTCTGGGAAAGCAGTACACCAAGTGGGCACTTAAGAATATTACATTTTAGTGAAGTAATGAGACGTATGAATATTTATACGTAATGATATGGGGATAACCAATACAAAAAAAAGGAAATAGTTGTCATTACTTGCCCAGGGCCTGGCACAGTTTAAAGTTTCAATAAATGTTAGCTGAAAAAAAAAATAAACAAATGCCATAAGAACGATTAATAATGATAGCTATCATTTCCTTTCAATGAATGTGTACTCTGTGCCCGCCAGCCAGGCCCGGACTGTACTTGGATCATCCCTGGAAGCCAGAGCAGGGAAAGCCCCTCCCTCTGAAAAGATCAGAGATTCCATGTAACCTGGTTTTGGAAGGCTGGGGTGAGGATCTGGACATAAACTCATTTCCATCCAGGCCTGGTTTGTTGGACTTCAGCCGCTGAGTTGGTTTCCTGGGTCTAATTAAGAGTCTGCTATGTTTTAGATGTCGACTTACCAACTTATCATGAAAACAGTAACTGCCAGGGGGAACACTTATACACGACCGATAAAGCCTTCTGTCCTTGAAGGCCAGTTCCTGGGAAGCCCGAAGACCAGATGGGTCTTTGGGATTGGAGAAAGTGCATCTGAATGTTTTACTCCTACAGCTTGTCCTTGCCCTACCGCCGAACATGTCCACCTCCTTCCACAGGACCAGACGTAGCCCCATATTATCAGTCTCCCCTACCCCTATCCCGTTACTGGGATGCCCAACTAAACACTTTCTGATTGACACCATCTTCGTTTAAGTACATCAGTTAGATTTTGTCTGCTGTCCCTACATGGAAAATCATCCTGGTGTTATTTGCTTATTTTTAAGTGCTGCATTTGTCTGTACTCATCAGTTTTAGGTTATTTCTTAGGTTAACTCTGACGATCTAAGGTACGATTTCTGATCTTGCACGGGAAACAGCACCCAGTAATTCTCCATCTATTCTGGACTAAGGAGCGTTGTCATGGTTGTATGGCCCCATAGCTGGGCTGGCAGTTCTGGACGGTTCCCAGCCTTGCTTCAAAATACTAGCTACAGAAGCTTCCCACACCATGGAAAATACCCATTCACTAATGTGACCCTAAATATACCAGCCAATGTAGCCAATCAGCATCTCATCTAGAAAGGCCTAACATGTAATATTTAGTTTATAATTTGGGAGACAACATGGTTTTTGTTACTTTAAAAAAAAATAGACAAAACATCAAAATTCTTGAAGTTAGCATTGACCTAGTCAGAGACTAACCAAACTTTATATTTTAAACTTTCTACCAATTCATCACTAATTTCTTACAAAATTCTCCCTCCCTTGGTTCAGCTTTTTTGCTCTAATAAAGTGATTTATTAGACAGAAGTAAATATTCAAAAACAATCCAAAATAACAATAATCCCTGGCCATTTGTTCAGAGTATATATAACTTAGGAGTGGAACACATGAAGTCTGTGTTACTTATACCCTGCTCACTGATGAGTGTTTAACTTCTCCCTCTTCAGCTCTGACCAACTAGTAAGTTGCTAGTTTCCATTCTTTCCATCTTTATTAAACCTCTGAGTAGAAAGCTTTGAAATTCTTGCCTGAAGAGTGTCTTTGCCTTGACCTTTTCTTTGGTGATAAGAAAGTAACGTTTGAAAAATATTTGGAAGGCATGAGTTAAGAATTCTGTCATTTGTCACGCTAACACTCCACTCACATACACTGCTGGAGGCATTTAAAATCAGTATAGTTCTTTCGAAATTTGCAGTACACCAGTGGACAGCAAGAACCATTAACATAGAATTGTTCCTGGACTGGACTGGTTTTACTTCCAGAAACTCAACCTATAGAAACAAAGCATCACAAGCAATAATAATAACAAAAATGAAGGTGACGATGGTGATGAGGATGATGATATGATGGTGACAGCCTCTACGTCATTAAAGTCCATGGCCAGCTTTGGTATGACCCTATTCCTTCCATCCCCATAAAGCTACGCACTTCCCAATCAGGGTCACCCCTTCCCTCATCTCTGTACTCTAATCCCGGTTACTCCACAGCTGTCTCTCCATTTTCTGCCCAAAATAACCACAAAGTCCTTATCACCACTGGGTTCCAAGTCCACTTTTTCACATGCCTTTTGGACATACCCATCTGCACGCCAGAGCCATCTTACCCTTCTCATCCCCTCCTTTGTTTCCTTTTCCACCCTGCAACCTTAGATTAGACCTTCAGGCCTTTACGTCAGACCAATCGTTGCCCACTAGTCCTTACACCTTGAAAGCCTTATAAAAGTAGTGTCCCATGGGACGCCTGGGTGGCTCAGTTGGTTGGACGACTGCCTTCGGCTCAGGTCATGGTCCCGGAGTCCTGGGATCGAGTCCCACATCGGGCTCCCAGCTCCATGGGGAGTCTGCTTCTCCCTGTGACCTTCTCCTCGCTCATGCTCTTTCTCACTGTCTCTCTCTCAAATAAATAAATAAAATCTTAAAAAAAAAAAAAAAAAGTAGTGTCCCAGACCTCACCTAGACCTGTGGTTAGGTACCTGTGTTTGTAATGAGTTACCCCATGAATTCAGTACACAGCCACTCGGTGTGGGAGCCAGAGATGGCAATTATCACAAAGGCCATCCTCCTCTCAGACTTAGCTCTTTTCCCACTGGCTCCTTCACATGCATTCTGCCTCCCACACTCTCCCAGCCTTTCCCTCTGTGGACACTTTTCCCATCATCTGGAATGCTCTTTCTCCCAGATCCACTTGCCCAAAGTATATGCATTCATTAAGGTCCAGCTCAAATATCATGCTCTCAAGATATATTTGTCCTCAATAACCTCATTCAGAAATAATTTGTCTCTCTCTGGGACAGGAATATAGATGTACTTGGGCCTCTTATTTTGCAGTTCTCTATGCTCATCTACAGTCCAAAACCTGGATGGAAGACCAAATCTGAGGATGACCCACAGGAAGTAATGAGCACTGTCATAAAGCCCAAGGACCTCAACATCAAGCCAACAGTGTGTTGCACCCAATCTGACTTTTTGCCCTGAGTCCAATGACTGGATTTCTGCGTTGGTTCTGTGACAAAGTCCCTGCCTTATAGCTCAGTCCTGTAACCACTGCTGGGAATTCCCCTTCAGCAACGTCCACCTTCAAACAACTGGGCCATGAATCGTGAGCTATGGTGCTCTACCTCTGTCCTCATCCCTCTAACTCAACCTGCACCCATCACACCCAGTGTTCTGTAAGCTGTGCACCACACACACATGTGCTTGCACATGCACAGACACGCAAATTAATAAATATTTACCGAGTACCAAATATGTGTCAAGACTCTATGTAGGGTAGTAATGAACCAGAACCACTTGTCCCAAGTGAATATACTACAAATTAATTACAGATGATTTGGGAATAATGGTTTATGACATTATTGCCCATCTCTCCAAGTACAAATATTTGAGAGCTGTAATTAGTTAGCAACATTTCCTTAGATGGCTTCAAATTAAATCTGTCAATTTGCTGGAAGCACGTTCTTTAGAAGTGAGAAGAATTCCTTATCTTTATATTCCTTGCAGGTCTAACATTTACTATATCTTTCACACAATAAATCCTCATCTATTTAGTGAGTGAGTAGATAAAAGAAGAAACAAAGGAATGTTCTTTACTTGCCACTTCTGCTGACGGGCGTGAAGGCTGAAGCAGGGAGAGCTGATTCCTAAAAAAATAGTTTTTACTTTCATTTTACTAGAAAATGAAAGAATAAATCGGGGCATGTCTGGCCTCAAATCCTTCATCTCTCCCAAGCGGAGATTTGTGCGGAGACTAAAAAGAAGTCCAGTGATCTTTGCTACCAAATGAACTCAGCAACTTTATTTCATCCTTGAAGCAACTGCCCTGAAACGCAGCTCTTCCCATTCTTTCCTCTGAGGTGGGAGAGACAGCGCGAGGGCAGAGCACCAAACTTCCCCAAATCCCAGGGTGTCTGAATGCTTTTAACAGGAGGCTTCTCTGTCAAAGAAGTCAGTAGGCACTAATCAGATACAGAAAATGGTCTGGACCTGTGTGAGCAGAGTGCCAAATAGAAAGAAAGTCTCCAGTTGGGGTTACCCCCAAACACCTATGTTTCTAAGTGCTGTTTCCAAAGGTAATCCGCTGAATAATAAGAACATTTAAAAATCTGTCATATCACTCAATCTGTCACTGTCATTTACATGATGTCAGTTAATTAAGGATGGCACTGAAATGAGCTAATGTTTTACTTCCCAACTTCAATTATTTCCTTACTTAGGACGACAGTGATGATGATAAGATCTTCTGATGTCAGAAATAAAACTAGAATAGTGCAATACATACTTCTATTGGGTTCTTCAACATTTTTTTTTCTTGGTATACTGTGTGGGAATCTTCATTCTGTTGGCTAATATCCGAGTCCTAATGTGGAACTCCGCCACCAGCCACAGTGGGCTGTGCATGGACCCCATCTGAGATGGAGCCAAAGTGGAATCTAAGATTTCCCACCATGGAGGAAGGACATGTTTTCCCCAGATCTTTCCCAGAGGATCTGCTGTCAAGCAAACAGTCTCTCGACAAGAAAGCTCAGCAGCCCCTCGTTTACTGGATCCTGTAATCATATGTGGATGCTTTTACCGAGTGCTCTCCTGAAGACAGAGGAGTAAGAGATCAAAAATGTTCAACCAGCTAATGAGCTACAGAAGCAGAAAATCCTATAGTATGTCTTTTATTCTAATTTCCAAGGAGACTGACTTTTCACAAGTTTTGTAATCGGTAATATCTGCCCTCCTGAAGTCAATTAAACTAGTGGCAATCTATCAACTTCTCTTTACATAATGACAGGTTTTTTAAAAAAATGTGTATATAAAGATTTTATAGGCTTATTAAATGTCCTCCAAGGTTTTACATTATTTTATTGTACTTTTTCACCTTTACCCAAACCTTAGATTCTTCCCTTTAGCCTCTGATTCATCGGAGCCCCTTAGAAGATGGTGATGTTTTCACCAAAAAAGGATCAAAAGTCCTTTGAGGCTTATGGAGTGCTAGAGAATCCTATGAAATCCAAATGTGGATACAAATGAAAGTCCTGAGGATTTTCTGTTGGACAATAAGGTGGTGCTGCTTCTCAGCACATCTTCCTCTCTTGAAATCACGGAGAAAAGAAAGTGATAACCATGTGCTGCCCACAGAGCTTGACTACAAACATATTAGTCTCGTTTCCTTATTTACATTCACTAGAAGGTAGATCGGGGACAGAGTTTATCAAATATTTAAATTTTACCAAAGTATCCTATCAACATGAAACATAATATTTACTATATAGAAGCCTAATGTTTAAATTGAACAGCACAGGGTCTGCAGGCATCTGCTCCGTGGTTCCGAGTTCCAATCTCAAGTGCACAGGAGGCGGAAAGGGTGAATGACCTTGGTACCTTTGTTCTCCTGTGAAGTGCTTCAGAAGACATTTGTTCTGCCCCGAGGATCCCTTGGGAGGGGCCTTACCTCCCTAAAGCAAATCTATGCATGTAAGAGTTCTGGTTAATAGATACTGATCTCTGAGAGGACGGACGGGAATCTATTTTAAATACAATAAGATTATGTGGGGGGCACTTGGGGAAAGCTGAAAATAATACAGACATTACATAAGATGAGAACATATGGAAATGGGAAAAGAGGGGCATTTGATTAGAAAAGCAAATTCAACAGTTTATACAAGGACATGATTTACCATATACACACTGACATATACACTGTGCGAAGGAATACACACTAAGGTGTTAAGAGTGCTAACTGCTGGAGCGCCTGGGTGGCTCAGTGGGTTAAAGCCTCTGCCTTTGGCTCAGGTCATGATCTAAGAGTCCTGGGATCGAGCCCCACATTGGGCTCTCTGTTCAGCAGGGACCCTGCTTCCTCCTCTCTCTCTGCCTGCCTCTGCCTACTTGTAATCTCTGTCTGTCAAATAAATAAATAAAATCTTAAAAAAACTTTTTCTCTAGTTTTGGCCTGTCCATATGTTCTAATTGTATAAAAGGCACTGATGTTGTTTCCATAATAATAAGAGATTATTAAAAATAAAATGTGGGGGGAGGGGACTTGAATATCCCAATTGTAGATCTTAATGAAGTGTCAAGACCAGATGGCCAAAAAAGAAGATAGAAATTAATTCTGTTACTATCCTCATCCGCCATGCTACTTCTCACCACAGACAGACATCAGCAACTTCCCCTTCTGACTATTTTGTTAAAGATATTGCAAGATATGTGCTCCTATTGTAAGCGTAGATTATATAATATGTTATCAAATTAACACATGCTTTATTTTTTAAATCACTTGGAAAGTTTTCTTCCTTGAGTCAGGTTTGCGACAGGGTGTTGCCTCCACACTGGTGGCCTGGTGACCTTGACAAGGTCGACATACTTTCCTAGATTTGTACAGGCTAGAATGGCCTTCAGTTTAGCTGTATTATTGAGAACACTAAGGAATCTTGACTAAACATAAGAAGGGCCCTAGTGCAAAGACCTCCATGAGCAATTCATGGGAAGGAGAAGAAGAAATGTGGGCGAACGATTATTATTACCTAGATAATCATTTCTGGTGGAATATATAAAGGTTAGGCATTAAGAGTTGGGCAACCCAGAAAGGGGTCTCCAGGGACACAGACCACAATCTGTCTTTGGCCTTGTCATGTTCACTGTTTTCACATGCTTACTTGGATGAACATACAGCATCATCAAATTTGAAAATGAACACATGTTTTATGAGAGAATCTAGAAAGATCTCTTTCCATTGGAAAAGTGTGACTAATAAATTGCAAGAAATAAGAAACCAACAATAATAGCTAAAACTCACATACAACAGACTCTTTCCTAAGTGCTCTACAGATATTAATTTATTTAATCCTAATAATATCTTTCAGGGTCAGTCATGTATACATCACTTATATCCATTGTTGTCAGACATCATGTGGGGTAGTGGTATAGATTGTGAAAATTTCTATCAGTCTGTCTGGGTTAAAACCTAGCACTGTGTGAATTTCAAAAATTACTTGTTTCCTCTGTGCCTCAGTGTCCTCATCTGTAAAAATTAGGATAATAGTTGATTCATTCAACCCACATTTATCAAAAACTCACTATATGGATACAACCTCAAATATCACTTCCTGACTTCAAGGAACCTGCCATTTCCTGCGAAAGAAAGACATGTATTCAACTAAACATAAGTCAACTTTAAGGGCTATATAGTAATAAATGCTTCACTCTTGTGTATAAAAGATATAGGCTATTGGTCTCTGATTAATATTATAATCATTTTGAGAAAAAATATTTTTATTCTTAATATTTTTAAAAGTTTTAAAATATGACAATAGATGTTTTAATTTCACAAGTATCATTAAACTATATCCGGCCATGATCACTTTTTCCTTCTTGGACCTTTTCTATACGCTGAATTACAACAACATGTTTTCTTATACAAAAATATCCTTGAATTTTTGGGGGCACCTGGGTGGCTTAGTGGGTTAAGCCGCTGCCTTCGACTCAGGTCATGATCTCAGCAGGGAGCCTGCTTCCTCCTCTCTCTCTGCCTGCCTCTCTGCCTACTTGCATTGTCTGTCAAATAAGTAAATCAAATCTTCAAATAAATAAATAAAATCAATCTTTAAAAAACAAAACAAAATATCCTTGAAGTTTTTAATCAATACTAGTTAATCATAGCATAATACCTTCTTTTTTTTTTTTTTTTTTTAGCAGAAAGAGAGAGAGAGAGAGATAGGGAGAAGGGAGCAGGCTCCCTGCCTAGCAGAGAGCCCTATGCGGGACTCGATCCCAGGACCCTGAGATCATGACCTGAGCTGAAGGTAGAGACTTAACCCACTGAGCCACCCATGCAGCCCCGTGTAATACCTTCTTAATATTGTGTTGGATTTCAGTTGTACATAGTATATTCAGGATTTTTAAATCTGTAAGTAAAACTAGGCTTTCAAATGTTTTATTAATAAAATTGATTTTGTTTATGTCTAAGAGCTTGTTCTTTGCCCAGTATCATTAACTGAGCAATGATTAATTGCTTCTACCAAAATTAAGAGAAAGAAAAATTCCACAAATGTAAATTATAAATGAGAAGCAGGTGATGGCAACAGAAGCAGAAACTGCAAAACAAACTGACCCTTTAAAATTAAATTACGCTAGTATAATTGAAAAATGATTATATATTTCTACCTTCTATTAGATTATTTTAAAACATTAACTCAACTGATCTTAAAAATCAATAAAAGAAATTTTCTTTATACTTGATTTTGTTAAAACCTTGTTTTAACCCTGTTTTTAGTATAACAGGGCACATAGAGTGTGCCAGTTTGCAAATTAGGGGGTTGCATAAGAACTGTTTGTCAGTTTTGGCTCTGTAGAGAAAATTTCAGTTTTGGTTTGACATTCTGGCACATGGATGACAGAATATATGTGCACCTTTTCGTAGGACCAGATGTGTTCACCTGATTTCTGAGTTATCTTCTGAAAGATTTTCCACTTTTCAAAGAGCCCAAATTCCACACACTTCAGCAAATTTGTGACTACAGAATTGTACTCTTAGGATTTAGCAAGCTCTTTTCCCAGTCCTATGTTTTATGAAGTGTTAAGGTTAATAGTAATTGTTTTCAAAGATGTTTCTTCTACAGAAAAATATGTTCCAAGTGGAATTTTAAAAACTGAAGTATAATGTTCTTCTGAAATTTAACTCTCCTATCTATTTATGGAAACAAAAACATGAATTTACATGGAATTTTCCTTAGTCCAAAATAAGGGCAGGGTTTACTTAGCTAGTCCTAATATCTTCTCCTGAGGCAAAATTTGTGTTCAGTTTTTCTGAGAATCATCATTTCCGCAATGCCGTTTTTCTTGCATTCCTATGAAACCCATGCTCAGCAAGGGATTTGTTCATTCACTTCTTATTAACCATCCTTGCCAGAATGTTCCTATCAAGAATTCAAGTTCATTGGGATTTGTGATTCACCTCTTCCAAAGTGATTCACTAAGTTACAAAAAAAAAAAAAAAAAAAAAAAAGGCATATAAGTGGGCAAAGAAGAGTGCTGTTTTGGAGAAGAAATATTTGCTGTTGTCCCCAGAGCACTAACAGCATAGGTCAACTTTCTCTAGAAAGTTTTCAAAAGAGCTCACCAAGTGTGAAGTCAGTAATGGACTTTAATGCTGCCAACTGCACTCCTTGAAGTGAAGTGTTAATGACACCACACCAGCATTGTATAGAAGTAGGCAAATATATTAACTTAATGATAGGCCAGTGGACCCCCTAAGGAATGTAATTATATAGTGCCAACTCTTGTACAAATGTTAGATCTTATATAACTGTGTTATTGTTACTTTTTTTCCTCCCCTCAAAGACCTTTTGAAGTGTTCAAACCAAAAGATGAGAGAAGACATGTGCTGCCCTCAAATCGGAAAGGCGATCTGCTAAAATAAACCAGCCTGGTGCCCATGAAAACCTCTATTTCCATTCTCCCCACACTGAAAGCAGTGTCCACTGGTTTCCAAATGCCCTATTAAAATAAAACACTCGATTCTGAAACATGCCAATAGACAGATACGGTGAGACAATGCCAGTCTTATCTACATGTTGGTTTCAGAAAGAAAAAAAGAAATACACACACACATACACACAAACACACACTAAAACCCTATAACTCAGGCTATTACTAGACTATTCTGAATTCCCTCCTTTATCTCTACCAAAATTTCCTAGGCCTATAGGGACACAATGCACTTTCAACAGGTAATGCTTATGATAATGTGTTAAATGGAAAAAGAAAAATTCAAAATTTTATACCTTGCATCCAGGAACACACATGGTAGCAAGAAATGTACACAGGTGCACAAGGATTGAAAGGTATATAGACAAGGCAAAGGCTGATTTGTTAGAACAGTAGTATAGCAGATGATTCTTTCTTCTTTCATTTGAAATTTTAGTAAAGTATTTCATAATTTTTTAAAAATTAAAAGTCAAAGACAGAGTTCACAAATTGCCAGCCCACAGGTGAAATCTGGCCCACAGCTACTTTAACAAAGCCATTAACATTTAACATTTAGGAGACTATTGGATAAAAACTTGAATTTTTAGCTTCTCAAGAAAAACTGAAAGATGTAGAAAAATTGGGTCCATATTCCCACATGAGCTCAACCAGCCTGAGCTGTGAGGACACCATCTGGCCTTTATAAAAGGGCATTTCGTGACCAGTTGCCACAGAACCCCCACCCTGCCTGTTTATATCACCATTCTATGTGCCCCAGGATGTGGCCATCTTATCGAAGGCCACTGGATTAAGGAAGTTAGCATGACTCTACGCATATTAATGAGACTTCTCTTTTCCCTCTTCACATCTTTAACTTTGGATACGCCTTCAGTGGTCAAATTAGAAAACATCTATAGGTCCACTTTCAGAAGTTTCATAATGCTTTGAGTATACACAGTGTAATAAAAATTTGGCAGTTGACTCACAAAACAGAACAGTCAGTGCTGATGATCATAAAATTTAGTAACGATAATAAAAACACTCTGGGGACCAAGTTCTCTAATTAGTCAACTCTATTAAGCCAATAAACCACATGCTTAAAAAATTAAATTTAGGGTTAGAGCATCTCAGTGTTCACTTCACAAAAATTCCCATGGAAACCAAAACCAAAGTAGAATAATGAGAAGCTGGATATATATTCCATTTGCCTTTGGTCCTTCTCTTTCTTTTTTTAAGCTGAAGCTAATAGATGTGTTTGTGTTTGTCAAACAAGACACATGGTGTTGAATTAGCCCATTCATAGAAACATCTAAGTTTATCATTTCTACCATTCAAAATCATTTCTATACCACTAAAAATGCAAGCCACCATCAACTTAAACATAAAGCGGCAGGGTATTCATGGACATTTAACAGCATACCACAGAGTGGCACTGGTTTTCTTAGTTCTCTCTTTTCTAATATTATTGACATCCACTGTGGCCTTTGTAAAGGGACAGTTCTTACCTTGTTAGTGGTCCCAGGTCTCCTGAGTCTTGGCTTCCAGCTTCACTAGGAGTGCTCACTGATTTCGAGGAGGGAGACATAGGGGTTGGGACTAAATAATGAAAATAACAGGTATCCCATGTTAAAAAATGCAGCGACTGCACTGAGGAAGAGCAGTGTCAGACAGATAAAAACAAATGGGCCCAAATTAAAATGGTTGTATGGCCAGGAGAGATTAAGATGGGATAAAGGGGGAAAAAAAAAAAGGAAAGAAAAGGAAGAAAGTCAAGTGAATTTTTCATATTTTGGAAATTCAAATTTGAAATGAATTTAGATAAAATTAACTTTGGGATTCTAAGGCCATGTCCACCTTAACAAAATGAAATGGAGAATCAAAACAGCTATCCAGATATTTCAAGTCAAATATCTTTCTAGAGTGAACTATCCGGATAATTCCAATTCTCCACTTAATTTTGTTAGCATAGATGTGACCTGTTAAAAAGTAAAATGGGTGTCTATAAAACTTTGAAAGATTATGAAATAAGTAATTCTGACTAATTTTAAATGGCCAGGGAGAGTCAATCAAGACTGTTGCATGTCTACATTGGAGGGCAGTCCATTCTCTACGGAACGCAAACTGCACTGGCTCTGAGAGACTAAGTGACAGATACAGAAAGGCTAAACGGGGAACCTGGCAATTTAAAAATCTCTTTCAAAACAAAGGGAAATGCCAGGCTGCTTTATTTTTACATTTAATTAATAGTTTCATCCCATTGTATTGTTTACTGGGCTGGGGAACTTGTTTTCCTTTGCCTCTGGCAGCCCTGGAAGGCACAGCCGCAGGCACAGAAGTCAACTGTCTTTCTGAAGACTGGAGAGAAGCTCAAAGAGGGAGGTCAGTGCAAGCTGACCGTGTGAGAGCCAGGATAGAAAAGAAAAAAAGCTACAGGAAATGCAAATGTATTTTCCTTTTCTCCATTCTTCAGGTACAAGCCAAAGGTCCTTCTGATAGAAGCTGCACCAAATAGCCAAGATGGCTCCAGGCCAGATGAATTCAATGGGCTCTCAATACCCACATGCCAAAGAAGCCATATGGGCAGAGAGGAACTTCAGTACAGAAGTGTGGACTCCCATTTGGTTTCAATCATGTGCAATTTCCTTTTATTTATTTAATAGACTAAAGGGCTTAACTATTTTGTTCAAATCCTGTAACACAATGGCGGATCTGTCAAGAAACTAGGAATTTCATGTGGTCCCACAATTAATTTGCTGATTACCCGCTGCAGGAAGTCAGAGGGTAAGTTGGAGAGATGGATGAAAACTGAAAATGGGCTCTACTCCTGCCAGGTGCCCTGGCACGAATGCAGGGGTAGCTCAGAATTCGGTCATGGTGGTCATGGTTTAGAAATATGTAATGTTTTGTCCTGAGAGTTTAATTGGTGGCATTACATAGGAGAGAGGAAAGCAGGACATATCACTATGGTGTCTGACCAGTGCTCACACTGCAACAGAATCTCAAAGGCCTTTTTGAGGCAAAACTATAAAGGATTATTGTAAAGCGTCTAAATTATGCCACAGGTCAAATAAGTACTAAAAAGTCTATCAGCTCTTCAAAGAAGGCCCATCAGTCAAACATCCCACAGGTTACATCTTCTAGACCATCAAGAAGCCAAACAGATTAATCAACATCCTATAGGGGCTTCTTCTACTATTGTGAGACACAGGATTTTACCTAATACAAACTGAGGTTCTGTATAAAATGCTTTTTTATGGTGGTTTAGGTTTGTGTGTGTATATTAGATTATATGCACCAATACTAAATAATTCATAGGCTTAATAAATTTACATTTATAAAATACTTATCATTTTGTCATACATGGGATAACTTTTATTCTTTGTTTAAGTAACTATGGAAATAAATGAAAACTTATTTTAATATAAAAGCCAATGATGGGATTCAAAGAAAATGAAACATTTTGAAATGGAGACCTTTTTAAATATACATTATTTTTAAAGTTTCTTTCCTTCTTTTTTTTTTTTTTTTTTAACTATATTGGGCATCGTGTAGTTTTACAGACACCCTAAGATTACCCTGAAATGTATGGAAAGCAAATGGATAAAGAAAACAAAATAAATTATCACATGAAAGATACATAGTTAAGTGACAGAATAAACACATCATGTAGAGGTTTACCTTTAACACAAATGAAACAAATAGTTCAATATCCAAACCCTACTGACAAAAAACGAGATCATGGACAATTAACTACAAACGAATGAGTTGGCGGAGGAGGGGAGGTGCAGGGGGAATGCCAATTAGCAGTGAAACCACGATCTACAATAGAGTTGAACAAATTTAAACTTGTTAAGTAGCTGCTAATCTGTCCCTATTTTCAGTTTTCCTTCACATTTCCCACTGAGCTTTCTATTTTCATCATGGCATCCCTCTATGCCTGTGGTGGTTATGAAATTCATAACCAGATTCACAGTATTTAGGTTGGCAGAGAGACGCTGGGATTCAGTGAGGAAAATGAAGAAAAATTTAAGTAAAAAAACTCTATGATTTCTTGTATTTACCATGTGGCAACTTATCTAACAAGTATAAAATAATCTACTCGTCCGCAGTAGAGAAGGTTGACCACATAATCAGTCAACAAGCAGCAAATTGCTACCAACTCTACAGTCTGTACCCCCCATCTCCTTCCAGCCCCCTCAATTCAAAAAATAAATACACCTGAACTGTAAGCTACAGAATTTCCTTTAAAAATAAAAGAGACATAAAAGAATAGTAAACGCTGGACATGGTATAGCCCATGCAAGGCAAATTTAAGAAAACAGTAGCACTGCTTAAGTACCTAGAGGGGGCTCTGGTGATATCCCAATGCTTTGCAAAAGAGCCTCTGTCTCTCTGCGTTTGCGATCCAGGTCAGAGTCGTCCTGAACAGGTTCTTTCTTTTGCTGCATATCAGCCTGAATAGAGTAGATGCCAGAAAGAAAAGTTAACAACAGAACTAAATGTATGCTTTTCCTGGCTCAAACTGAAAATGGTAAATGCATGGCGTGAAGACCAAGCAAAAGCCCTAAATAGACATAATCTTGTGTATAAAGGATGAAAAAACACTGTAACTGCTCCATTTAATAATTGCCAACCTGGTAATTTCTCTTTTGGTTGGAGGTTTTTTGTTTTTTTTCCCCTGCCTCTGTCACATGGTATGAAAGCTTCTCTCACCCAGTTTCGAAAGAAACCATCAGGGTTAAATATTTCTGACTGGAATATGGATTTTTAAGAAAATTCTTTTTCTTTTTTTTCGACCTCGCTGTCCCTTCTGGGAAGACATACTATCAGTTCTTGATGAACGTATGTTTGTAATATTCACACCCCATGTTGGAATTATGCAAACAAAGGATTAATGGGCTCTGGCTAAAAAATAAAAGTGGTTATGAAATCTGTAACTGTAAAATATACTTTTTGTATCAGCGATCTAAGTTTGCCATGCTTTAAAATAAACCAGACTACAGTATTTATTAAGGCATATGAGCAATATTGATATGCATTACTTAATTCTGAGTTTCATAGGCTTCCATTAAACCTATTAACTCAAAGGAAAAAATTATCATTTAGAAAAATATAGAACGAAAAATCATTTAGAAGTTTCTTTCCCAAATCCTGTCAAAAACAAAAACAAAAAAACAAAAAACCAAAACAAAAACACCTCCTGTGTAAGCCTCTCTTAGACAGAGACTATCCCCCCTTTGTGGTTTTTATAGAACAGTGACATCAATAGTGGTGGGTTTCTGGGGTCATTAAATGTTCAGGTCTCTTTTCTTTTTCCTAACACAGTTACTTACTACAACAAGGCATTTGTCACACATCTGAAACATGGTAACATCGTATTTGATGTGCAACTACCTAGGGACAAATCTGTGTGAGTTTACAAAAGCGAAGCAGTCTTAAAGCTTGTCAAAAACCTATTATCCAGTTACCAGACACAACTTCCTCCCTGAGTTAGGTACCCTAACAAGCATATTATCTGCTTCAAGGGTGCAGAGTACATTTCAAGGCCCCGAAGCACAATTTACATTGTGGCATCTAAAGTAGAAAAAGTTTATGCAAGTTTCGCTTTACTCCCGGATGATAACCTACACACTGATCATAAACATAAGGCATCTTTGCACGTACTTCTGGGCTTGACACTTGTGTTATTATGTGCCTCAGGTTTAGAAGGTTCTCCTATTTTTGAAGTCTCTCTGTCATTAGAGGGAAAACTGCCATTATGGGGGCTGATGAGTGTGAATGAGAGCTCGCAAGGAGAGCTCTCACGGAACCCAAAATTCTGAAATGGTGGTTTCATCTCCATCTGTGAAGACAGCAAAGTTTACATTATCTTCTGGTGTTAACACAGAAAATACTGAAGCAAGTTCCAAAGTGTATGTGCACAACAGAGGCCAAGAGAGAGCTACAATGAGGAAGAGGACCTTGTGGGGTAAGGATCCCAACCAAAATTCACAGATCACAGAGGTGAGAGATGGGCGGAAGAAATCCAAGGGAAGGGAGTCACCATGGCAACTGAAACACAAACGCAAAAACTAAGATAAGCAAAATCCGTCTTAGGAAGCCAATAGGAAACAAGATGGCTTCACAGTGAGGAGTTCAGCCCTAACGGGACTGCCCGCTTTATGGAGGGCAGGTCCATGTTTTATTCCTCTCACCATGTATCCTCACTTCTAGATCCCGGCCTGACACATTAGATGCTCCATTTAAAAATGTACTGAATAAATGAACTAATACCTGTCTTTGGTCGTTGTTATTCTATACCTATAGAATTTCCGAATTATATATCCTTCAGGCCAATTTCTGCCAACTGCATACCAGTCAGCAAGCTCCGGGTCAGCACTGCTGCTAGAGGGAGTACCCTGAACTTCCAGGGACCCAGTGCTCCTAACAAAGCCATGTGGATATCCTAGCAACAACAAAAAAATTCATTAACCTTGCTTCACTCTTTCAACAAAAACCTACTGAAGGACAACAGAGTGCTGGGGCTAATGAAACTGAGAGGCTCTCATGGAGCGTAAACAGAGTGAACAGAACAAGATTTGCCTTGTCCTTTCCTTCCCAATGAACGTAGAACATATCATCTCTAACTTCTGTCATGTATATCCTATGCAGAGTAGCACAGAATTTTTTTTAATGTTTTCTAACTTTAATCATTAAGCAGTCAAGAAACGTGCAAGAGGGTAACTCACACATCAACATGCATAACCATGTTGCATATGCTAAAAAAACTGTACCTCTGAACTCCACCTCCAAAATGTCCTTCCTTTTCTTATTAGGTGCCTCTATAACTCATTCTCTGCCTTCTACCTTCAGGAAAGAGGCAATATCACAACAAATATGAATAGGTTCAACGTCCATCTAGATGTAACAGAAGCTAACAGCACTCAAAGGTGACCACGAAAGATGCATAATTAGACTGTAGCTTACTGGAAATTAAGGCAATTCCTAACTGTTACCAATTTGTACCTTGAACTAAATAGTTACTCCATCCAAGGCAGTGAGCTATACCAAGAACGTTAGTCATGAAAGTTTAGATTTTTCCTATATAATTACGACAGAATCCTAATCTATTTTAATGGCTCAATAGGAGTGATTTTGCAGTGCTAGCAATTAAAAAATGTGCTAGGTATCTTTCCCAGCAAATGATATTTCTGTTTGTGAAGAGTAATTACAGCTGAGACCCAGAGAGGAAAATCAAAGAAAGAAAATTTGTCAGCTGAGAATTGTCAGTCAGTTTTTCAAAGACGGCTCCATAGTTATTAAAGGAACAAGTGAGGACAGGCCAGGAAGCCTCCGTCCATCCTAGCTTACAGCGATTCAGCAGAAGGCCAAGGATAGGACCGAACTTCAGGGTGGCCCCCTGAAGCACACCTCATGACATTAAAGCCAATTTTTCCTGAAATTGGGTCTGAATCTTAAATGGTAGCCATTTTATTTATTTTAAAATCAGATTTCTTCCATAATACCACAACCAAGAAAGCCGCTGACATCCAAAGCAGCAGAGTGGTAACTTTATACATGTAGTTTTCTAGATTCTATGGAGATAATCAACCTGGGTGGTCCTAAATCACACCAATTTTCAGTCATGGTAAAAACAGTCACTCAGATTACCATTAAAAAGCATTTTTGTCCCTTTCTAGTCTAAATTTACTTTATTTAAAATATAAGCCTAACAAGAGTTAAGAAAATCCAGCCTGTTAGATGAAGGCTATTTCTAACTCTCTACCAACACCACAAAAACTAGAAAATCTTAAACTTAAAAAGGAATCAGTGACATCTGCCTGGAGCATCCCATAGACTCAAGATCAAAATTTCCAATTTTTTCCTACAGGAAAAAATTCCAGATGTTTGGAAAGGGTGTCTGTGAACCACATCCCAGACTCGTGCTCTCTAGTTTGTGTTCATTCATGCACTCACTCTGTAATCCTCTACTGAAGTCCTACTATGTGGCCCAATCTTTATTAGACATTGACTCAATGAAAAACACCAGCCCTGTCCTCAGAACCCTGAAGTCTATTGGGAGACAAAGACAAGTGAAGATGCAAATACAATGCTCCGTGCTAAACGGTTTGATAAGGTCAAGGCTAGGGGCAGGACTAACTAGTCATGGGGGTGGGGAGAAAAGTATCAGAGAAGGCTTTCTGGAAGTTGTAACATTTGAGGGGACAACAGAGAGACATGGAGTTAACAGCCATGTGAAGGACAATAGAGAGAAGCGGGAGAATGGTACAAGCAGAGGAGAATATTCATAAACTCTCCATCAAGAGACAGTGTGGCTGGCCCACAGGTGACATGTATGTAGTTGAGACTGCTTAGAATGTGGATTTAGGGAGAAAGGAGGTGGGGGAGAAAAGAGAATGCGGTTGTGTCTGTGGGTTGTGTCTTTGGGACCATGGGCTGGAAGAGGGGATCCTTGCTGAGCCTGGAAATAAGTGGGGGCTACTACCTCTAAGACTTAGACTTCTGGGGCCCAGTTTCCTCATTTGAAAAAAAAAAAAAAAGATCAGAATATTTTCAGGTTTCTTGTAGCTGCAAAATGCTATAATTCCAGGAAACCCGAAGCCTTGAATTAAAAGACTCTCCAAAAATGGGGCATTTTTTGGAAGATGGCCTCGTCTGCAGGGTCCCGATAAACGAAGAAGCCAACTGTTACGGGCGGCATTCTCCTACTCTGGTAGTCAATCTCAGAAGGGGAATATCAGCCATTTCTTACTGACAGTTCCTGTGTACCTCTCCCTGCTCCCCAGGAGTTTCTCATATCCTCCTCACAGAACTCTGTGAGGTAGGCACTGATCCCTTCTCTATTCTACAAAAGGGAGAGCAGGGTCAGAAAAGTCCCATACTCCCTCTAGGCCATCCTGTGAAGGGCAGAGCCGGGTTTCCCAGCCACATTTAACCCCAAATCCTCTGCACATAATCACTGAGTTTTACTGCCTCTGTCTTACCGCAACATCTGCTCAGAGACACCAAGCCATCAGAGCCCACAGAAGGTACTTGGGCGGAATCAAGGAAAGATCTGTTGCAGAGGGAAATAGGTTGCTAAGGGCCAGGACAGGCTTTAAAGGTGGTATAGCCCAGTGAAGCCCAAAGTCTGGCCCCACTGGGATCTTTCGAATTAAAAACTTTGAGATGAAAAATGAGGGCTCTGAATGGCACAGGAGTCCCTGAGGCAAAGTTAGGGTATCACAGGCTTCAACCTGTGCAAAGGAAGAAACTAAGACTATGTGACTTTAATTCTAGACCCAGGAATATGAAGAGGTCAGGTGTAACACGCGTCCCACCACCTGCCACTGCCCCTCTCCTGGGGCTCCGTCTGTTGTGTAACAGACCCAATCTCCATCAGGCAAAGCTGCTTGGTACAGAAACAAAAAGGGTGGCCTGTTTCGATCAGTCTTGTTTGCCTGTAATTTCCTCCCAAATGTGGAAAATAGCAAAGATGAAGCAGACAGCATAATTTGGAGCCAGATTTCCCATACCACATCACATTTTGTAGTAATTCTATGAAATTCAAGTTGGATATTAGAATGTCAGTTTAAAAGGAAACTGGTTATTAGTAAAGGATAACAGGTGCTTTAAAACTATAGTAAGTGTTGACATTTGAAGGAAAGGAAGCATAATAACCGAATGCTTTTTTTGGCTCTGCGTGGAAATGAATAGCCATTCCTTGTCAATTCTCACCTCTCCCTCACTCAAAGACTGCATATATCACAGCAAAGATCTCCAAGAGAAAAATGTTATGTGCACTGTCAAGGACAAAATAAACCAGGGCATCAATCAAAGTGTAATGGAACAGAGAGATGCGAGATGCCAGAAGGCTAAAACGCAATGGCAATTATGTTTTACTTTGTTGAAAAATAATTGTTATAAATCTGTTACCTTGGTCTCCCAGCCTTATTGTATGAAACAGAACTTATTTAGTTTGGAAGGCATCAAAACACATTTTCTTTATCCTTACAGAAGAACTCTGGAGTACAGAAGCTGCTCTGGTTTCTATACACACAAAGTGTATCACACTATATCAAGTTTCCTTCTCAGAAAGCTATTCGAAACTACCTTTGGTGTCTGGTTTTTGTGGGCTATTTCCACGTGACCACAACAAATTGGAGAATTAAAAATAAATCATCTTTTGGATGGAGATAGTAGAAGAAAACATGATATGCGGTCAACACACAGAATTGGGGAGCAAGAGCCCTGGAATCTGGGTGTGACAGACAGAAAAGCTACATTTCATTCCTGGGTTTCTGTTGCTTTGTTGACATAAAGAAGGGTTTCAGAGGAAAGTCTCTGAAATCTCTCCTAGCCTTAATATGTCATAGTTTTATGTCCATGGAGCAGAGTCTATTACTATCCTATCTACCCTTTTGCCAAGGGAGGGAAATGCAGCTTTCTTTCTGTCGGATCTACAATCCTTGTTTTACCCTGAAAAACTCATACCCCTTAGGAAGCCATGGAAATCCACTGGCATTATTTTTGTATTTTTCTCCTAAAATGTTCTGCTGGTAGTTTTTTTTTTTTTTTAACTTTTTTTTTTCTTAAAACTAACACATATTAAACACTAAGCAGAACCTGGGTACTACTAAGTGCTTTAAAAGATTAACTCTTTTAATTCTCAAAATCCCACAAAAAATATATTACTATTCCCATTTTAAGGATAAGAAACCAAGTTACAGAAAGGTTAAGAAATATCTAACAGTAGAGATTTCACAGACCACTTCCAGTGTTCTACTCAAGTCTGGGGTGAACCTGGGCTTGGGTACCTCTGGCCCATGGGTGATGGTTGACCAGCAGCACATAGCAGGTGACAATGACCTTGGGCATCTGAGTATGTAGATATCCACTCATTTTATTCAAAAATCACAAAAGGATTCTTCTAGAGCATTTTTTAAAATATTTTATTTTTTATAAACATATATTTTTATCCCCAGGGATACAGGTCTGTGAATCGCCAGGTTTACACACTTCACAGCACTCACCAAAGCACATACCCTCCCAATGTCCATAACCCCACCCCCCCTTCCCCCAACCCCCGACCCCCAGCAACCCTCAGTTTGTTTTGTGAGATTAAGAGTCACTTATGGTTTGTCTCCCTCCCAATCCCATCTTGTTTCATTTATTCTTCTCCTACCCACTTAAGCCCCCATGTTGCATCACCACTTCCTCATATCAGGGAGATCATATGATAGTTGTCTTTCTCCGCTTGACTTATTTCGCTAAGCATGATACGTAGAGCATTTTTTGTATCCTTTTGACCGGCCCCTCAGAATCAAATGATTTTCCTTGTTCGCTGGAATACCCCAATACCCAGTATTTACCTCTTTCTTTTTCCTTTCTTCTTCTTTCCGTTTCTTCTCTTCTCTTATCTGTGCTAAGCGCTGTTTTTTGCGCTCCAGCTCAGCTTTTAAGTCACTTTTGTCAGACATGTTGGTTTCCTTGTAAGAAAAGAAAAAAATGTGAATGCATAAAAATAACTTTTCTGTATTATCACTGCAAAAAAAAAAAAAAACACACAAACATTCAAAAGCTTGAAAATGTGACTTTTTGACCATAGCAGGTTGTATTACTTAGCCTATGTCGAAGAATCAAAGAAACAAATTAGGTCTCACGCTACATAAATACTTCCCAAAATTTATGTATTTATAAATATTTGAAGCAATACAATGGTATAGTCTCTGCTGGTGATAAGAATCATAGCAACCTCAGAATAAGCAAGACATTTTCTGTACAAGTTTCTTAACAAATTAAAAAAAAACAAGAGAATCAAAAAAGCACCTTCACCATGACTTCCAATTCAGATGAAAATGAACCAATTCATCCCCACACTGAGAAAAGAAAATAGGCTGTCATGAACCCTTAGAGATGTGTCCTGCTCAAATATCTATGGACTCAATAACCATGTCTCCACTGAGCCGGGGCACAGAGATTTCATTTCGCCTAACATTATATGCATCAGGGAAGACAGCCGCTAAAGACCTAACGTGTTAATCTTCTTTTTCTGTAAAATTCCTCCTGAACTGTCACAATTAATTTCATCTCCAATACAATCCTATTTCTATAAAAGCTTGATTTGCATACTGAATGTGATTATACTTATCCTGGCACTTTCCACAGCCCAAAAATGTTTATGAACCCAGGAAACAGTAGCTAACACCATGGCAAGTTCTTGGGGAAATTTATCTGGATGAAATTTAATTTTAACGTTAATGGGGATGGTGAAGCCGGTGGTGAGGGTGCCAGAAATATTTGCAAGTAAAATGAGTTTGGAAAAGACTCACCAAATTGCCAATGATTATATTTGTTTCTTTTGTGCTCTGAATTGGAAACTAAGAAAAGGGAAGCACTGAGAAATGAAGAAACCCTCTCTGACCCAAATTCCTAAAATAAAGAAAACACACACACACACACACACAAACATCCGTAAATGTCATGAGTATTAATTTCCATATTATTTATATGCAGCTATGATGAATATATAATAAATCCCTCAGTAGATGACAGAGCAATGAAAGGCAAAAAAAACCAAAGAATACAAAACAGCAAAAAATGCTTCAAACTTCCTGCCACTGCCTCTAGAAGGTAGGTAATTGAAAACCTGTAGTCACCCTAAGACACACTTCCCAAGGAACACACACAGCTGAGAAACATACTGTGCTAACTACTATACATATTCCTACTCACAGTGTGACGGCAAAGACTTATGATATACACCAGTAGTAATCACGATAATCAATCTTTGTAATCAATTCATGATCACATCCTATCTTCATTTTTCAACAAAAATTACTGAATAACTAATACGTGTTCAGCACTTTATAAGACATCAGAGTACAAAGATGAGCAAAACCAGATTGTCTCCTTCAAGGACTACATAATTCAACTTCGTAGGCATGTGGTGCAGCTGGAGATGTTCTCTGTGATACTGGCTTATGGATTGCTAAGTGCTAGGCGTTTTTATCTTATTATCACATTTAATCAGAACAATCCAAGGGGACCAGTATTTTGATTAATGCCTTGTTTGCAATTTGGATAATGGAGGCTCAGCAAGACCTAAGGCAGCAGAGTCAATCCATTCTGCTGACCCCAATGCACAAGTTTAGGCAGAATGCAAAGCAAAGGAGTAATTAAGATCTACTAGAATGAGCAAGAGTATGCTTTGAGGAGGAGGTAGAATATGGGCTGGATATCACAGGAGGTCGGAACTAGCAAAGAAGGGAAGATACAGATAGGCTAAGACCTATAGCATGGGAACCAGCCAGCAAAGAGACGTGGGTGAATCCAAGCCCAGAAAAATATAAACTTTGGTTGGTAAGAATGGGTATGTGGGACAACAGGGGAAGCCTTGGGAAAACAGAAAAGTAAATTCCATTTGGCGTCATGAGAGATGGGAAATCGCTGCAGCTTTCTGAATGGGAAAGTGACAAAATAAAGATGGAATTTGCTTATGCCTATTCTTGTCCCTGTCTGGGAAACAGACAGGAGCAGAAACTGGAACTAAGGCAAGCTGCTGGGAGGCTGGTGCCAACATCAGTCTGGAGCGACTGCACCTGCACTGGGATGGCGGCAGGCGGAGGGAGAGGCAGAGTGGGGGGAGCGTGGGCGGATGAAAGCGCACGGAGAAGGAAGAAGTAGCTCTTGGTAGCCTTTGGGTATGGAAGCCAAGCAGGAAGATTCAGTAACAACTCCCCTTTGAAAGAGCCAAGGAGGATGACAGTGGAGTTGGGAAGAGGAGGCAAGAAGGAAATCATGAAACAACGTGTAGCAGGCTGTAATTTGGGTGTCAGCGGAGTTTCTGGGCAGGAAGAAAACATAGATAAAATACTATAGATGGGAAGAGAAGCTGGATGGGAACTGGAACTGGGGTGCAGAGTTCTGAGTCATCCGCCTACCAAGTTGAAATCTGAGTCACACACTCTGGGTCCTGCGGGAGCCGGGCAGACCACATGAAGAAGCAAAGTCAGGACGAAGGGCAGCCCTAGAGGAAGCACCTGCCTGAAGGAGGTAGTTCTGTCTGGCTCCCGTTGATGGCTGACGTGGAAGAAGATGAATCCAAGTACTTAGATCTTCAGATTTTTTTTTTTTTCCAAGAGAAACCGTGGAGCTGATAAAAGTCAAGTTGGTCATTAAAATATTATTTGCCAATAATTTTTAACACCAGTGGGCAAAAATCCCGGCAGGAGAAAATTAGAACCTAATTCCAGAAGCCACCTGAGAAGTGACAGCTTCTCTTTCTTCCCCTGTGGGAAGATTTGCATTTCATTTTTGACTGTTTTTTTTTTGGCTGTCAGAAATGTCAGACATGAAATGTCCAATCACACCTACAGCATAGGTGTGTCATTTGGTGCTAGCCTCAGCCAGTGGAAACTTCTCAGAGAAAACTCATTGGCCTTCCTCTGGTCCACCAAAAAGGCCTGTCACAACACCAGCTATCCACTATGTTCATGAAGGAACAAACCGTGTAATTACAACATCGTATATTTGTCATGGTTTTGTAGTAAAACTTCATTCACGAGTAGGAAATAATATAGATTTTCCGTACATTTCTGCAGAGGCAAAGTTCTTCTTACAACTAATAAATGTGTCTGAACATTGGTCATTTCAGTTGGTGTACCAGCCACAGAGCCAAAATTTTTTAAATAAACAACAAAAACACCAAGGGGAACTTTTAAAAAATATGAGGTAGTGATGTTTCAAATAACACACTTCACTTTTTAGAAGCTGTAGAGCCACAGTGGCAAAAGATGGCTAGAGAGTACCTTTCACTGACGTATTTTTTGGATCTACTTCAAAATAGACACTTCGCATCAACACCTAGGAGAATAAGAAACCTCAAGAGAACACCTCGCAAGGGGTTTGGAAAGTCCACATTAGGGTCAATGAATGGGCCTTCACACGTAGTAAATGGCTGCAACAGGGACACGAAATGCAGTGTCAGCGCTGAGCTCCACAGGCCTTCCAGGGGGGACTTGCCGCTCTGACTCACTCAATCTCCCTGCACATCAAGCAAGGCAAATTGCAGAGCAAAGCACGGGTGACGTGAGTTATAGGGCTTCCTGTGGCGAATGCAGGTCATTGCAAAGGCAATCCCAATGCTCTCAGTTTAAGAAAATAAGAGCCAGAGCGGCCAGCTGCTAATTGTTGCTCACTTATTTCATGCGCACAAGAGCTGGCTTCTTTCATCTCAAGCTGGCAAGGGGTCAAGTAGAGAAATCAAACCCACCTCTGGGTGTATGTGAGTCTCCTCCCTGTCTGATCATCAAGCCCGTCTGCCACCCACCAGCCAACTACAGCTTAACTCCGTCCTGGCTTAGGGCCAATTACAGCTCAGCCTCGGCAACTACATCCATTCCGAGGTCAGATGATCCACCTTTATGATGCCTGCTCAGCCCTCCTCATCACAGGGTCCGATATTCCAAAGGCGTTTTCCGTTGGTGACATTCCCCTTGCCAACACTCTCTTACCCAACCCATGCTTCATAGCTTTTTCCACTTCTGCATCGCAACCCTCAGTCTCCTGCAAATTCTCCAGCTCTTCCATCACTGTGTACAATTCCATTTCACCACTTTTCTTTCTTTTCTTTTCCCCCAGGTTATCTGTCCCACCACAACCAGAGAGATCCAAAAGTTCAAATCAGCTACTCTATTCCTCTGAGCTCCATACACAAATCCTCAACCCCTATAATTTTTTTTTTTTGGTCAAATTTCATTTCCCTACTTCGGATTTCCTTTTTTTTTTTTAATGCAGAACATTATTATATTTCAATACACAACTTCTGTGCAACCAAAAAGTAAAACATCACACTAAAATGTTGGCAAGAAACCATGGTACTTCATTTGCAAGGCATGACAAACGGTTAACATCCTCAGGCATAAATGATCTCTTAGAAACCAATAACAAAGACTCTAATATTCTAAGGGAAATGGCAAAAAATAAAACAAAAAACCACAGAGAGGAAAATGAAATAACAAATGCTTAATAAGGTTTAAGGACATAGGAAAATGACTGAACTGAACAACAACAGAAGAAAAACAACTCCTTTGTAACATCACATTGTCCAAGATTAAAACATCGACATCTAACGTTTATACTGTTTTAGAAAACAGGTCTCGTAAACAAACACTGGAAGACAAGACTAATGAGGACAAGCTATACAATTTGGGGAAAATCTCTACTTTTGATTCAAAATATAAATTGTGGATTGCAGTGGAAATATTAGGAGTAGTTCAACAAATTAGATGGAGAAATTCAAAGTAATCTATATAGAAGCGTGTTTGTGGCATAAAATATTTATAGCTAACCCAGTTCCCTTAACCCTGGTTTACTCTTTATTCCCTTGCTTCATGATAACTCACCTCCACCAAAAGTCTCAGTTCTCATAAATTTTGCTTCAGCCCATCTCTGATCCAAGTAAATGGCCATTTGATCCAAGTAAATGAATCAATGCAAGTTAAAAGCTTACAATGATGCCTGGCAAATGAATCCAAGTAGTTAGATCTTCAGATTTAGAAACAGAAAGCTGTTTCTCCTCTTCTTCCTCCCCCTTCTCTACTTCCCTTTTTTTCCCTCCTCCTCTTCTTTTTCTACTATTATTGTTATTACCTTTTTTTAAATCCTGCCAACTCTTTCCCCCATCGCTAAGTCCATCCTCATTCAATAACCAAAGTTATCATTCAACAGTCACTGACATCATCCAATAAGCATTACAGTGAGAAATACATTAAAGGTAGAGCATGCAATTGATTTAGTAGCAATATAATCAGAATGAGAACACCCAGTCTGTGCTCCAAGACAGTCTAAGGCACTTCCGAGCAAATAGAAGGCGCTTCTCAATGTAATGGATTATAAAACAGAAGGTACGCGGTTAAAGAAATGTTACTCAAATTTTTTTTAAAAAAATGTTTTTTTAATTAAATGTAGTCATTTAATCTAGTAGTAGTAAAACTCTTCTCAATTTTTCTGTTGAACATAGCAGTTACATATCAAGCTGTCCAGGTAAGCATCCTCCCCTATGTGCCCAGCTTTCCCCAGAGGACAGAAAGGCATATGGACACACGGTTCACTCTCCAATGAACTTAGGTGCAGGGAAGGTCACTCCTGCTCTTCCATCATAGAAATGCCTCATGGGCCTAAGTCTCAATGGAGGAAAAGCTGTGGAGAGGAAGGAAGGGGGAAGACATGAGAGAGAAAAACGTGGACACTGAGGAAGAGAAAAATGAAATAGGTACTTTTTCAAAGATCTGTTTATTTATTTATTTGAGTGGGGGTAGGGACAGAGGGAGAGAATCTTCAAGCAAAATTGCCACCGAGTGTAGAGCCCAGTGCGGGGTTCGATCTCATGACCCATGAGATCACACACCTCAGCCGAAACCAAGAGTCTTATGCTTAACTGGCTGAACCCCTTGGTGCCCCCAGAAGTCATTTTCCCAGTTGTCCTTGTCTTTCCAGTTAACCTAGCATCTCCTTCACACTTATTATTATTATTATTATTTTTTAAGATTTTATTTATTTACCTGAGAGGGACAGAGAGGGAGAGAGAGAACATGAGAAGGGAGAGGATCGGAGGGAGCCCAATGCGGGACTCAATCCCGGGACTCCAGGATCGCGGCCTGAGCAGAAGGCAGTCACTCAACCAACTGAGCTACCCGGGCGCCTTCCTTCACACTTCTTATGTGCACACACAGCCATAAAAAAAGATTTTCAGCATTTCTTGAACCCAATGAGACTCACAGCCTACATTTTCCCTTTGGCACATTCCATCGTGAGATGGCTTAGTCCTGTCCAGAACCAAGTATCTAACAGAGGAGGAGCGAAGGGTTTAGTTCTGTTTACACAGCTGCCAAGTAATAGACCCTCCCAAGGCTTAGCTTTTGAACACTATAGACCTCTATTTCCTTTCGGTTGTCTACGTTGGCAGCAGTTTGAGATTCCATTTCTAATGCTGGCATATGCAAATGTATTTTTAAGCTTTAAGTCAGAATCCTAAGAGGTTTAAATCATTGCCCAGCTGTTGCCAGACTCATTGAAAAAAATACCCAGAAACAAGTTCTCTTTTTCTGCCTGGAAACAATTGCTCCTGTCAGCTCTTTACTATGAGCCGTTGAACTTCTCATCTGCCACTAGGTAGCACAACCTTGTTTCACCTGCCTGGCTTTTCATAAAATAGAGCCGCCTTCTTCCGCTTGGATACGTGGCCAAGGGATGCTACGGATCACAGCCATTTGTCCATTTTTACAGCGATGCCTCACCTTCTGTAAAAGGACGGTTGTGTAAGTATCAAGAGGGGGTTGACTGGTGGAAGATGTGGGAGGGTTATTTGCTAAATTTTCACAGCCATTAGCACACTGTAAAAACAAAACTTTCATAAAATCCACTTCATAGTAGACAGATGCCTAGGCCTGGTCTACTGGCACCACAGATGAGCAGTTTGCAAACACTTTGGTCTCAGTATCCTATGATGCCCTTCCTCCTCAGTGACCTCAAAGAGCTTTTGTTTATATGAGCTACCTCTAACAACGCTAATCATGTTAAAAATTAAAACCAATAAAACTGGAAATATTTAATAATTCATTTTAAAATAACAACATTAAACTTGTTATTTAGTAACATAAAATTTTCATGAAGAAATAGCCATACTTTCCAAGGCAAAAAAAAAATAGTAAGAATAGTATAATACATTTTCACATATATCTTTACTATGTAGCTTAATAGAAGTCAACTGGATACTTACAGTGGCTTCTGCATTCAGTCTATTGTGACATACTATTGTTCTTGTAAAGAAAATCTGATCTCACATAAATACGTATTCCAAAAAAGGAAGAGTGTTTAAATAGCCTCCTAAAGTAATTCTGGATATTCTTCAGTATTACATCAATATCAACAAATGTCAGTTTCTTAAAGTTGCCATGTGAATATGCAATGACATCAATCAATGAACTTTTTATACTCTGTTACATTGAAATTGATTGGTCTATCTTAAACATTGAATGAATCTTTTATTCATGTATGATGTTATGACATTATGCATTTGTTATCTAGAAAATTATTTAGAAAATTATGCAGACTTCTCAAATGTTGGCACATTTAATTGTACAATATCCCCCAAATCAAACTTGGCAATGCCACTACCAAACTCTTCAGAAAAGTCTCTAGGAACAGTCAAGTTGTGATGGTGGCAGACACAAATTTTCCAAAATTCTAAGTTTTGCATGAAAGCTCAAATTTTGTCATTAGCTACAAATACTGCCAGTTACATTCTTGACGTGACAAGCTCATGCCATTGATTGTTGATAAAGTTGCTGCCAAATACCCAATTCTGAATAATCATAGTTTGTGAATTGTTCCTTCAGGTAAACATAGTGCTTCAGGAAAAAATGCAGCTAGTGTAGCTCGTAACTCACACTGTTGCACAAATCCCATCTCGAGACAACCACTGAGCTTTGGAAGGCAGCAGAAGTGACTTCTGTGTTCCCATCGATCACACAGTAAGGACTGCACTCAAGGGTGGAGATTTAATATAACTAACATTTTTGTTTCTGCTTCATGAGGGACATTCTTGTTTGTTTAAACTGCGAGCGTGTGGCAGGAGAGTCTGAAGCCGGTACTGGTACAGCGTGGCGTCACTGTCTCAATTCCTACTAAGGTATCAGCAGGGTCACCTGCTGTTACTTTCACACCATCCCTGCAAACGTCAATACGGCAAAAAAGACAAAGAAAAATAACATTTTGTGAAAATAGTTTTGACCTCACGGAGTCCCGAACACATCTTGGGATCCCCAGGGAGCCTCAGACCACACCTTGCCTTACCCGCTTCTGATAAGCTGGAGTTGATTCTAAAGCCTCTAGAGACTGAAAGGAAATGTTGCTAAGTGTTGCTGTAAAGACCCTAAGCAGAGGGCTTTAGGAGGAAGGCTCCTACAGAAGGCTAGGGGGAAAGGCTCCATAACTATATATAAAAGATTTCTCATTTCTGACTTGCTTAAGCCAGGTCATTGATAAGAAGGAGAAACTGGGAGGCCCTCTCTCACTCCTCATTCACCCCCTCCCCTCGCTACATGCACAAATTCATGGGCCTTAGCCCGGCTAGAAGGTAAGCTTAATGGTCGCTAAGAAAATGTAGACTTCCCTGTTGTGTGAAAAGCCTTAAATTCGTTCGTTCTTTTAATTTTGCTTTTTTAACGATTACAATTTTACATATTTGTTTCAGGACAAGAACTTCAAAGGTTATATGATCCAGAACTAGTATTTTACCCATAAATAGGGAAAGTGAGATGCAGTTATCTAAGGTCACTACCATTAAGTGGACAAATCAGAGCTGGAAATACCAGAGCTCCTTATTCTTGAATACTTTTGCCAAATAATGCTTCTCTTTTGGTGTTTACTTATTCAAGATTTTACCCATTTTAGTCAAAAGGAAGCTCTTCTTAAACAGAAGGCTTTTATGGTAGCACCTGATCAGTCCAACCTTGCAGTCACTCTCTACCACCACCTGGTGGTATCAAATGTAAATTGCATGGGAGAGCTGACCGGGAGAAAAGGCTTTGCCTCTGAAATTCCCAAATACACCTCCAAAGCCAATACTGGGTAGCCCCAAGACTGCAAGAGTTTCATCCACGTACAAAGGATTTATTTATGTCAATAGAGAACTACTGTTTTTGATCGGGGGCAGGATAAAAATCTCCGTACATACATATAGTTAAATACCTATGCTGATTTTTCTGGGCTCGCAATTTTACTCACATTGGATTAATTCTTGACTGGAAAATCAGGCCATATTTCTAAATTAAGCTTCTCGTATCGCTCCTGTTGGATCTGTGAGCTATATTTAAGATTGTTGTGTCTGCATATTATCTCTGGTGCACTTTCCCTGTTGCAGGATTCTGAGCTCCCCCAATCGTCCTGCTGAAGCTGTAAATCAGGCACCGGCAATCGCGGCACATTACACAGAAGAGACTCTCAAGCCCTCCGCACCGAAGCCCATTATGCTAGAGAGAAAAATCAATCCAGCGGGTATCTGCCCTCTCATCTAGTTAACAGAGTAGAGATGAGAGCTCTCAGAACTCACAGGCCTCAAAAACCATTGATATCTTGGCCAAAAAGTTCTGGGAAATTTTGAGTTATTTCTGACCCCGACAGTGCATTCCACCAATTGAGAGACTCAACAATCTTCTCTTTGTTAAAAGAATCATTCCTCAATTAAGGGAATCAGCCATTCACGTCATAGCTTATCTTGGGAGTTAATATCAGGCGAAGTCGAGAGTCCTTAGGAAGTACGCATCTCAAGTAGCATCCTTGAAAGAGTACGAAACTAAAGATGGGACAGTTTGGACAACCAGAGGGCAGTGTTTTGTCACTAAGAATTAGGACAGAAAAGGAACCCGGAAAGAGAATCAGAAGAAAGGAGATGAGAGCCCTCCGGGGAGTATGGGGAGGGAAACTAGAGTGAATTAAGAAGTGAGGCAGTGCACAGAGCCCTGCAGAAGCACCCAACGTCAGGTGGAGATAGATGCGAAAGACATACTGCCTGCTTAGGCCAGAGGTCAGGTAAAGAACCCAAATAAAAAAGGCTACCCCTACTGTTCTTTATTTAAGACTACATATCTGGGCTCCTAGAAGTTCAAAAGCACTTCAGAGCAAACAGAAAGGAGCTTGTCTACCTAAAGGGGCACTTTGAGGACCACATGGAAAGGGGCAACTTCTCCATACACCATGATGTCATCTTCCTTGGAAACCTGCCCAGTGGCTCCTCGGCCTCATCTTGGACACCTAATGGGCATTGAACAAACAGTTGCTGTTACGTAAACGGTTAAAGACGTCCCCCATGTATTGTTCCCTACACTGTTTACTTCTTCACATCAAGCTAGAACCATCAGCTCAACACCCTATGGCACCAAACACAAACTCTGATATATCCAGTTGCTTTATGCATAGCTCAGATAAGCATATTTTAGCCATTTAGAGCCCACCTGATTTGCCTATCCAGCACAACGTCACCCAATAACTGCTAGCTATAGATAGCCAGCCCCCGCCCCGAGATTTCCCACCTAGACACATTCCCTCTTTCCTTTGTGGGTAGTGAAGCCACCCTTCGGGGTCTAGAAAGTCTCCTGCTATGCCATACTGTCCAAGTGCCATCCAATGAAGTGTGTTGTGCAATGCTGCCCCCTCATGGTCCTGCCTTCTCCTTGATCAGCCCTGAAATCCTCAATCACCACATTCTCACAGTCTCCCCCAGGCCTCCCAATTTCGCCACCTACTATTTCTAAGCCTGTCTTTGCCTATCCATGTCTATTCATGCTGCCCAATATCAGTCTTCATGGGGCTCATCTAACAACCACAGTGCCCTTCTCTCTGATCTTCCTGCCCCCATACTAACCTTACTCCCTGATTCTCTCCACGTCCTCCACCCTCTGTCAGGGGGACTCTCCTGTTGCTCAGATCTGACGACTGTACTCCCTTGACTAAAACGCTTTGATGACTTCCTTCAAAGATGCAAAACACGGCACCTGGGTGGCTCAGTGATCAAGCATCTGCCATTGGCTCAGGTCATGATCCCAGGGAGTCCTGGGATCAAGCCCCACATTGTGCTCCCTGCTCTGCAGGAAGCTTACTTCTCCCTCTCCCACTTCCCCTGCCTGTGTTCCCTCTCTCTCTGTGTCTCTCTGTCAAATAAATAAATAAAAACTTTAAAGAAAATGCAGAACATGTCCCAACTCTCTACCTTGCACCAAAGATGCTCTTTTTGCCCATCTCTCTGTCCACATATCCCTCTACTTCTTGGTTCACATTTTACTGGTATATATCAAGCTGTTTCCTTCCTTTGTACCTTTACAAATTCCAGAAATGCTCTTCTCACCATTCATTACCTGATGATTCCTATTTATTCGTCTGTCTCAGCTCAATCACATTCCAACCAGGAAGGCCTCCGGTGGCTTTAAGCCAAGGTCCAGGACTCCTTGCTGGTGGCCCCAGAGCACCTTGTTCATGGTCTGCTGGAACATGTGCCTCACTGCCTGGTTAAGTCCTGTTTATGGGATTCTCTCCTCCTGCTACACAGAAAGCCCCTCAAAAGGACAGGTCATGTCTAATCTATGCCTGTATTTCTAGTGCCAGGCAGTGAGTGCCCAGGAAATAGCTCTCAAACTGCTAAACAACCATTAGATAGAATGAGACTCAGGTCGGGTGACTCAGTCGGTTAAGCATCAGCCTTCAGCTCAGGTCATGATTTCAGGGTCCTGGGATGGAGCCTAGAATCTGGCTCCCTGCATAGTAGGGAGCTTGCATCTCCCTCTCCCTCCGTCCCTTCCCACCACTCATGCTGTCTCTCTCTCTCTCAAATAAATAAATCTTTTTAAAAAATCTGTGATTTTGGGGCGCCTGGGTGGCTCAGTGGGTTAAGCCGCTGCCTTCGGCTCAGGTCATGATCTCAGGGTCCTGGGATCGAGTCCCATATCGGACTCTCTGCTCAGCAGGGAGCCTGCTTCCCTCTCTCTCTCTCTCTCTCTGCCTGCCTCTCTGCCTACTTGTGATCTCTCTCTGTCAAATAAATAAATAAAATCTAAAAAAAAAAAAATTAAAAAAAAAATCTGTGATTTTGCTATCAGGAATTTCCTAATCAATATTAAATTGTGTCAGTGCACTAAGCTTTTAAATGACCAAACTCAGAAGTTCTCCCTAATTATGCAACCAATTTCTATTCCCATGGAAAGGGGGTGGGAATTAACTTGCCACCCACTAGTAAAAACGTGCAATGAACACATGAGCCTAACATTGCCTGATCCACTGAACTATCTTTTCTCCTAAATCACTACCATTATACACACACTGATGTAACTGTGTCCTGCCTAGTTTACATTGTTAATCTCCGTTTTCTGAGCCTGAAAGGATTATTTACCAAAAATCCATTCTATTTATAATTGACAGACTCTGTTGTTTATCTCAACCAACAAATTCAGAAATCTAGAATCTACTGCCCAAAATGCCTTAAGGATAAATAGTCATAGTGACAGCTGGGTGTTCTTTTGAACAGTGATGTAAATGCATCAGTGCTCTAGAACACAGCCTTCTTGCACTTGAAGCTGTTTCTCTGAGTTGCAAAGATGAGGAGTGAAGATGTCTAAAAATAAACAACTCTCAGGTAATCTGTGGGGCTGATCTTTAAAATAGCTGGTAAGAGGCAAATCTTCAGACATGACCAGCTTTGCCTTTGATTCTGCTCTTCCCATAAAAGGGCCAGTTAAACTGCAGCCCAGTTAAACCAAGACAGCTCTGGCCAGTGGGTCTGCCCAGAGTGGACGTCCTATGCTGACAGAGAACAGGGAAATTCAAGCTGCCTGGATGTCCTTGCACCTCACGATGAAGAACAAATTTAAACTGTCATACCAAAAGAAATATGAACCAGACACATTAATAAAAATAAGGGATGGAAAAACTGTAAAGCTTAAATAATGAAGTCAGAATAGATTTTCTCAATATAACTCAGCAATATAAGTGTTCCAGAGTCAATCTGTTTTAATCTCCTAAAAATATAAGTTATTAAGACATCTCGACATCTTAAAACCAATTAATTCATCCCTCTCCCAGACTGACTACAAAATTCTCAGGAACTTGTAATTAAGCCTGCCTGATTTTAGAAACCATCAATCCCGGCTGATGTTAGGATGAGCGGAGAAGCACATGCCCAGGAGGGACCCGGTCCGCACCTCAGCCATGCGGAAAGCCAGGACTCGAATCCCGGTCCCTAGAGCACATGCTGGTAACTGCTGCACGGGCCTGTACTTGCAGGATTTCCCATCCTCCCTTGCTCCACCTCCTGGGCTCAGCATCCACCTTGGTTCATTCATTTTCCTTTGTGTTCTTTCTTTGCCACAGCCACCCACATCATATCAGCAGTTTTCCTTCTCATGTTTGTTCTACACGCGATGAAGAATAAGAAAGCTGAGAGAAACACAAAGATCCCGCAAATCAATGTAGTCTGTGGTACGACTGTGCTCACAAGGATGTGGGGAGAAGGTTCCGTGGAGAGGGTGACATAACAGACTGTCACAGAGGAAGACGAGACCGGAGGACAGCAGGAGAGGGGTGTGCCTCCCCGGCGGAGGGACGCATGGGCAAAGGTGGGGAGGTGGGAGAGAGAATGGTCCGTCTGCTGGATGAGTAACGTGATATGGCTGGAGGACTGAATACAAAAGCAGATGGAGCCAAGTCAGGGTGGAAGTGTAGCCAGATACCAGATCCCAGAGGATGAGCGACCAACCGTCCCAGTTTGCCGGGAAGTGAGGGGGTTCTCTGAATGCCAGCCTTTCAGGGCGAACACCAGGAAAATGCCAGGCAAACCTGGACCCTTTGTCCCACTATGGGCTGCCCCACTATGCTTTCACAGGCTCGGAACTACTCTGAGAGAGCAGGTATGATTTGAACAAGTACAAGACCAGGTAATTTTTTTCCTAGCTTGCAATACGTATGATAATAGCCTTTTTTTTTTTTTAAGATTTTATTTATTTATTTGACAGACAGAGATCACAAGTAGGCAGAGAGGCAGGCAGAGAGAGAGAGAGGAGGAAGCAGGCTCCCCGCTGAGCAGAGAGCCTGATGCGGGGCTCGATCCCAGGACCCAGGGATCATGACCTGAGCTGAGGGCAGAGGCTTTAACCCACTGAGCCACCCAGGCGCCCCAACAATAGCCTTTTTTTTTTTTTTTAAACATGGGTTAGGACCCACTGCTGAGTTACAAAATCAAGTTAGCTGGTAGTCACGGTAGTCACAGGTGGTAGTATTTGTGATGAGCAGATCGGAATGATCAGAATGCACGGCACAGGGGAAGGGCAATGACTGGTTCATGGTACTTGTTTTGGATGCACATATATTCAGTATTATGTATAAAATATTATTTATTATTGTCAGTTGCAGTTAAAAGAGTTTGAGGTATATTAAGCTACCTCAATTTTAAAACTGGCAAATTGTAAATTATAAATGCATCTCTACCTTTGTCCTTTCTCGGCCAACATTTTGTATGACATGACACCCCTAGATCATGACAATATTTGTACGTACAGCACACTGGGGTAAACAGAGAAAGCCGTTCACAATCACAGGAGACTGACCTGGGCTCTGACCACCCTGAGAGCCAAGAGATTAACATCCAAGTTCACATGGATGTGACCCAAAACCATCTGCACAGTGCTGGTGGGAACGTTCTACCACAGAAAGACCAAAGCAAGCTCAGCTCTATTTGTTTAAATCTACCAGAGAAAGAAAGTAAAAAACAAAACAACAACAAAAACAATATAAAATAAATCCCTGGATACTTCAAGGCACAAGCACATCAAGGCAGATGTACTTACAAAGATTAACCCGCTTTTCTGGCTACTGATGAATGCCCATAAGAGTGCAGAAAATCAATGCTGCCAGAAATGCACGACTATGACACGTTTCCTGCGGATCATGTCAGCACGGATGCCAAATGACCCTGGGATTTGGGAATGTGCTATTTGTCCCATCAGCACAACTTTTATATTCCTTTTAGAAAGCAAATACCCATCTGAAAAGCTTGGCTGCAAAATGCCTCGCCGGGCCCTGCACACAGTCTTCCGTGAATAGATAACTCAGTGGTATGAGGCAGTGTTCACAACAGATTTCTCAACCAGTCCTAAAAGGCTTAAACCTTTCTGATACTCATGTGTATTTTTTACTTCAAGACTTAAAAAAAAAAAAAATTTAGCTAGAGTCGGTTTCAACCATCTGTCTCTTTGAGTGAAAATAGGAGACAGGCTTGTGCATATTGGCTTTTGAAGAAAACTAATTTGGCAGAAAAAATTAAAGAGAAAGAAGAATTATATCTCAATTTTTAAGACCATACTAGGAGTAGCAATATGTCCAAAGTAAGTAGTAACTGTCATGGCCACATCTACATCCATTTCTACCCCTTGGGCTGTCCCCATTCCTTGGGGCGTCACCATTACCCCCAAGGAATTCCTATCACCATCACAGCTGATGTCCTTGATTGAACATCACTCTGATTAGACCTATGCCAACCAGTCGTAGCCCTGGGGAATGGCAGAGTGGAGACATAAAACTGACTTCTTGGTTCAAGTGACATTTGGTGTGGTGGGAGATGAGGACAGCAGGTACACTCCAAGAATTTGGAAATAATAGAAATGTAGCACCATCACTTTCTGAGAGTTAAACTAGACCTACTCTTAAAACACAGGCCATCACCCAAGTCAGAACTATAACCACAGGACCAAAATGTCACAGGTAGGGTTGACGAAATGTCATGGAAAACCACCACATAATGAGTGGTGAACAACTGTAAAAATGTTTATAATTAAAGGAAAACGGAAACGTGCTGTGACACTTGTTCAGGTTTTCTGAAATATGTCTGGGAGAAGGACACCCTGACCAGTTGACATCACCTTTTCTGTGCATCATCACAGTGGCATCAGGCCACCACCTTGAAACACCAGCTATTGACAACCGCTCCCCATGCTCTGGCTCCACGTACATCAACCAACCTTCAGTCTTTCCACACTTCAGCTAAAGGCAACTCCTGAGCTAGCCTCTTAGTTAACTCAGGCCAAAAATCTTGGAGTCATCCCTGATTGCTCTGTCAAATCCCATATCCAGACCATTAGCAAATTATTCAAGCTCTACTTTCCAAACACTTCCAGAATCAGCCTGTCTTCACCACCTCCCCTGCCATCATCCTGTCCAAACCACCTTCTCTCATCTGTATTATTGCAAAAGCCTCCACAGTGGTCTCCTAGTTCCTACCCTTGCCCCCGCCCCTCCTTGCAGGCTATTCTCGGCTGTAACAGTAATTCTTCAGAACACAAGCCAAATCATGTCACTTCCTTGCATAAAGCTCGCCAATGGCTCCCATCTCAGCGTAAAAGCTTAAGTCCTACAAAGGCCCCCATGGCCCTACACAATCCAGGCTCATTACTTTTCTGACCTCATTTCCAGACCCTCTTTGTTGCTATTAATACCTCAAACACATCAGGTATACTCCCACCTCAGGGTCTTTGCTTGTGCTACTTCCTCTGCCTGATACTAAGTATCTGAATGACTGGCTTCTTCAAAGCTTAGATCAAATTTCATCTCATTGAGGCCTTACTTGACCATCCTACTGAAGAGAGTAAACTACTCCTCTCACAACACCTGCATTCTCACATTTTTCTACTGCCTTATTTTTCTTCATTAAGGGTATTACAAATTAACATATTCTATAACATATTTAAGTAGCTTTCATTGTTTGTCTCTTTCCCCAGAATTTAAACTCCAGCGAAGGCAGAGATTTTGTCTATATTGCTCACCAATGTACTGCCAATACTTAGAAAAGTGACTGGTAGAAAGTTGGTAATAAATGTTGAGTGAGTCAACAAAGTTGGCTTCAAAACTGCATGAGCTCCTCCCTCTCTTCCCAACCTTGCTTTCTATATAGTGTCAAAGCTCCACTGGCTTTGAGAGTCTCGTAGGTATTTTCCCCACTCTCCTTCTCAACCCTTTTGCTGTGTGATCTGGTGTCCTTAGTTGTCATATCATTGCCACACCTGGAATCTGTCCCCCTTCCCGATCCTCTTGAATAGATCATGTGACTGGACTGTCTGCTTGATTTTTTGATACCCATGTTACCTCTGGGCAAAAACTTCAGGATTACCCCTAATCCCCTCAGGCTAGCACTGTCCCAACCATGCCCAGCTCAGACCTCCAATACCAAGAACCTAAGAACTTGAATTCTCAGATTTCAAAAAACTGACCTATAAGCAAGGACATTGTGATCCCATGGGAAGTTAGGTTTCTCCTGGCCCGTCAGTAAGTTGGTTTTATGTTTGTTGCCTAACATATAACATATACTTGCTTGTGTGAATGTGTCACTAGACCACTAGAGAATTTTGGCTCTATAAGAACAGTCTAATATCCAGACCCTCAGAACTAAGATACAAGATCTTAATCCTGCCCATCTGTATAGCTGACTGCTGATTGATCCTAATGATACCTCCATGTCTGCGGCTGCAGGCAAGAGTGTCAGTGGCCAAGAATGTCACCTACTCATGTTCTTAACATGAGAACAGAAACCCACATACGTATGCACATATAGCCACTGGACCCCGAGTTCCTTTGGCAGATCAGAGCACCGCTTCTCTCCACCTCTGCAGTCCCTGAACAGTCACCTTTGTAGGAAAGCAGTAGAGGATGAAGGGGAAAGAGAGTGGGGTTATTTACCTGATGGAAGATGTGAGACCACTTCGGATATCTGAGCATGGTTCCTTCCCCAGACATTTGCAAAGGAAAGAGAAGCGCACTAATCAACAAAATTTTTTAATTTGCTAAGAGTCAGGAAGCCCAAGTAGTTGTCTCCATAATGCTAACTTCATCTTTATGTTAATGCAATTTAATCAATACTTACTGAGCCCCTACAAAGCAAAGTGCCTCCTGGATGCTGTGAGGCTTACAGAAATGATAGAGATAGATCTATCTCAAAAAGCTTATAACATGGGAAAGAGAACAGACCATGCCACCCTAAAATATGACTTTTTGACATAAGGATTATCTTAAGTCGGTTATTCTTAAGAAACAACAGATATTAGAGAAGCTCTAAAAGCTTAGAAGTTGCCTTTTTGTAAGAGTCACTTAAATGTATAAGGGAAGTCTCCATATTTAAGGGTTCTTCCTTTCTGTACCAGGAAGAGGAGGATGACTCAGTCTCCACAAACTATTATTAGTGAAGAAGGTACGGACTTAAAATTTCATCATGCCCTCACTCCTGATGACTTCTACCCCTATCCTGGCACCTCCCATAACCCCAACATCTTCTTTTGTGTTTAGCTGGAAATGTTATTTAAGTAGTGGCTTGAGATGTTTTGGAGAGGTATTCCGTTTTCTTGGGTCTCCCCCATGTGTACAGGAAGTATACAAGTATTTAAACGTGTTTTGTGTTCCTCCTGTCAATCTTTTTTTTTTCTTTAATAGGGGGAAGGGGAGGTTCTCAGACAAGAATCTATAAGAGTAGAGAGAAAATTATTTTTCCTCCCCCACATACAGTACAGTCTGAAAACAACAGCTCCACTACAAGGGACACTGGCTAAGTACATGATAAAGGTTTAAAGCACAAGGAGGGGCGTGCCTGGGTGGCTCAGTTGGTAAAGCATCTGCCTTTGGCTCAGATCATAATCTTGAGGTCCTGGAATCCAGCCCTGTCAGTACCCCCCCACTCAGTGGGGAGCTTCCTCCTCCCTCTACCGCTCCCCCTGCTGGTACACTTTCTCTGTCAAATAAATGAATAAATAAAATTTTAAAAATAGATGATAGGTAGGTACGTAGAGCAAGCACATGCAGGGTATGCAGGAACTGGAGCACAGAGTGAGCTTCCTAAAGGAGGGGCCATGAGAGCCACACATGGACACATGGGTAGAATGTGAACGGGGGAAGCGTTTCTAGCAGAAGGAGAATGAGCATGAGAGAAATGGCAGTGACAGGAGGTAGCGGTCTGCGTTTGGGGAATGGCCAACAGTTTCGATGGATTGCAGCATAACATCAAATGGGCTCAAGGTGGCAAGGTGCGATGAGGGACAAGCTGAAAAGGTTTGTGCTGGACATTACACTCTCAGGTCATAACTCAGATGAATTGTTTCTGCTCTTTGGTCTCTCCTCACTTTGGAAGCAAGTTATCTATTTTAAAACCTGTAAGGGTCTTGAAAAAAAAAATCAAGCATTTCCATGTTAAACCAACTCAATCTATTCAAATGTGTTAAGCAATGCAAACAACTAGAATTAACACTTCCCTTACATATCACACCTTTGCTGTATAGGATGAAAAAGTGAGAAAGCAAAAGCTCAAAATAGGTACTTCAGCATTTGTAAAAAGTTCTTTGCGTAAGATAAGCATTCAGGGCGAGGACTCTACCCAGTCCCCACCCCCAGGAGCCTTGTAGTTTGCTTTTTCTTCGTGCTGTAAAAAAGAATACGGTAGTCGGTCGGTAGTCAGGGCTTTCTGCCTTTGAAATGATCGATTGGTCTAGCCTCTGCTGTTAGCAGGATTGAGCCGACTTGGAATACCATCAGGGCACATTAAGAGATTACTGAGTGAACAAGTAAATGAACAAGTAAATGCCGAGCCCTCAATAGCAAGATGATGGGGCCAGTCTGGAGTGAAGTTAGAGGCAAGCATTTTTCGGTTGTCTTTCATGGTTGTCATAAGCTGTTCAATTTCCTACTACCACCCTCACACTGCTATAGGATTCCCAGTGTCGAGAAGGCGCTTAAGGAATGATTGCTGAATGAGAGAATGAAGGACAGCAAGTTACAACTTGAACAATTCTGTGGGTAAGAAAGCAGACACAGATGGCCACATTCATTGTGCCAGTTTGGCACCTGCCCTCTTACTTATGGGCAGTCCTAGTGAACGGAGGATCCTGGCCAGTGAAGAGAGTGATGCAAAGCAGGGGCGCCTGTGTGGCTCAGTAGGCTGAGTGTCTGACTCTTGATTTCAGCTCAGGTCCTCATCTCATGGGTGGTGAGAGGAATGTAGGGCTCTGTGCTCAGTGGGGTGTCTGCTTGGGATTCTCCCTCCCCCTCCCCATCTCCTCCTTTCCTAGCACACACCCACTCTTTCTCTCTCTCAAATAAATAAACAAATCTTAAAATAAATAAAGAGTGATGCAAAGCTCTCTCTAGTACATACAATCACAGGTTCTTAAATCTGGAGCAAAAAGAACATGGAGATTACCAAATACTGGTCTTTCTCTCACTGATAAAAGAATCCCTTCACAGGAAATCCTCACTTGATGGTGATAGGCTTGAACTCTCACTACCTTAAAGGTAGCCCAGTCTATTTTTTTAATGGTTCAGTCAATCAAAGGTTCTCCATTACCTTGATATAAACTTTGCTTTCTCCTAGAATTTTGGGCTACAGTAGAGAGGTGTCCTCAATATGTGTTTGTGAAAGATCGAGTCCTCACGTCTACCCGCTCACCTGCTGACAGCCTGGACACCCTCGCAACATCTAGTCAAGTCGTACTCAAGGAGTGGTCGGGGAAGGGGAACACCAAAGAAGACACAGAGGAGAGAAAATGTGTACATTGGCCAAGATGAGCCACACAGACTCCCCTGTACCACATCCAGCTCCTAGTTCTTCAAACCTTTACCTGTGGCACTAGGCCCAAGCACTCGGACCTTTTACCTTACTGGAATCAGACGCTCAGAATGCTTCTGCCATTTAGCCACAGCAAATCTGTACCACATTAGATTTTAACTTAACATCACTTTGAAATGCTGGGGATAGAAGTCGGGGGACTAGGAAATCAGCAGGCCCGAATTCCCAGATAAGAATAGAGGCCAACTTGATAGTCTTTTTTTTTTTTTTTAAAGATTTTATTTATTTGACAGAGATTACAAGTAGGCAGAGAGGCAGACAGAGAGAGAGGAAGAAGCAGGCTCCCTGCTGAGCAGAGTGCCCAATGTGGGGCTCAATCCCAGGACTCTGGGACCATGACCTGAGCCGAAGACAGAGGCGTTAACCCACTGAGCCATCCAGGCGCCCCCAACCTGATAGTCTTAATAGTCTCTAGACTAAGATCACCTCACAAGCCAGGGGAAAAGCAGACTGACCATCTGGCCCTTTCATTGTATGTACCCTGAGCCCAGCACTGCTCTGGTAGGCACAGACAGAAATGTTCTATATAATCCTGACCCGACTCAGAAGGCAAGGCTTCCAGAATCCTAGGAATTACCAAGCCCACATTCATCTGGGGCCCAGAGACCCAACAGAGGATCCATTCAGGAAGCCAAATGTTTGTACTGAACACATCAAAATGATCCACGAGAAAAAAATTTAAATCCTATAAGAAATGGAAAATTAAGTAGGATTTATTCTCTCAAACCTCACCACAACATTAGGAAGTGGCCCTGTTATTTTCACTCCTGTTTTACAGTTGAAGAAAATGAGGTGCAGGGAGGCAAAATAAGTCGTCAAGGTTACAGAGCTAGCAATGGCTGACACTGAGATTTGAACCCTAGCTGTAGAGGTCACACTCTCATACTGCCTCTTGACCACTGTTGTGATTTGTTCTGGGATCAAATTAGACCCAAGAACAAAAAAGGAAGACAAAGATAAAATATTAATGATTTTGCCTGGTTGACAGTGCTATCTGGTTATCCTGAAAATTCAAAGAAGTGATTATTCACTTAATTATTAATCACTTTCCTTCTTGGAAATTTGTTATACCTCTATTAGGTATTTACCATGTTTTACCTTATGTGATAGCCATGCCATATATGTATAATACATATCCATATGTTGATATATATATAAAACTTTTCTATTTTTCCCTGATTAGACAACAGTGCCTAAGATCTATACCTTGTTCTGGGGCACCTGGCTGGCTCAGCAGGTAGAGCATGAAACTCTTGATCTCGGTGTTGAGTTCAAGCTCCATGTTGGATATATAGATCATCTTTTTAAAGAAAAGACCAATACTTGCTCATTTTCATGTACCCACAAAGCATTCAGTCTTGCTCATGGCTAGCCCTCTGTAAGTACTAAATACATGTTCTTCACTAGGACTAAAAACCTGCTGAAGGAACCTAGCTTTCACCCCTACCTACACTTAGTTCTTTTATTCATTGTCAGTAAAATCTAGATTTGTAAGCTCACTAAATCCAGGACGCTGTTGTTATTCACAATGCAAACTAAGGCCACTCCAATAAATTTCATACTCTATATGGGCATTCTTTCAGGTGTGACTAATGTTGAAGAGTGAAGCCATTACATGTATGCTTGTATGTCCGTGAGTGTCCCAGGATGTCTTTTAGAAACTGGTCAGCAGCAGGAATAGGTAGAATCCAGGGAAGTCTCTCCCTTTCATAGTCATTTAGGTTAATCACAAAAATCCCTGTTCCCCAACTCTAAGGACATCCCTAACAACTCCTTTGTAGGCAGGCAGGGCCATTTGATTTGCTTTAGTCAATGCGATGGACGAGGTGGGGGCAGTATATATCAAGAGGAAGGGTCACTCAGCACGGGTCTCTGGGTGCACATGGTCAACACAGCCCCTTGTTGGCCTCCACCAGACATGTAACAGGAGCAAGAAAAACCTTGCTGGGTTGCCATGCTGATGTGCGGGATTCGTTTGTTACGGTCCCGTGGTGCAGCCTCACCTGATCTATACACTCCCATGGCCCGACTCCCCTCCACCCATCCAGGATTCTCGTTACTTCCCACCTTCTGTGACTTAGTGTTGGTAACTGAAGATACACCCCCTCCTTTTACCATCCCCACCTATGCTTTGCTATGGAATGCCCAGTGAGAGGCTGTGACCAAGATTCTTCCCTTGACCAAAGGCTAAGCAGGCTCCTCTGAGCTCTTTTTCAACTTGGCCCTAACCATCGGCATGTTCTCAAGAGCCCCGTTTTAGCTAAAGTCCTGTGAAAAGTCAGTTTAGCCAGACTCTCTCACCCTCAATGTCTGATCCCTGGTATCTATTGGATGTTTAACAAGGTTCCTCACCCTCCGCCATCTCCCAGGTGGTATCTGATCACTCTGGTTTGCCTTCAGCAAGAATCCTGTTAGGTCGGCTTAGCCTGATTGCCCCCCACTTACCTTGGACATGTCCTCTTAGTAATTTTTCACCCAATCCCCCCCCATCCCCGCATTTCTCCTTGGCTAGAAATTCCAGTCTCCTTTGTTGTATTCAGAGTTCCTCCTGATCTCTCTCCCCTTCTGCAAACTCCCAGTGCAGGGGTCTGGACATCTATTAAAACAGTGCCCCTGAATAAAGCCTGTCTTACCATTCCTTTAACAAGTGGATGAGTAGCTTTTTCTTTAACAGGTATAAAGACTAAGAAAGCACCAGGTGTCATTATTAACCCCCCAGTCACCAGAACATGTGCCCTGGTTAAAGCCACTTTCATTCTGAGTCTTCCTCCTGAGAATTTAGAAAATACTCTTTCCATGTGCTGCCCAGACGTACCTTCCCTGGGTTTGGGAAGGCAGACGTGGTATCGGCAATGCAAATAGGTGATGTTGCCAATACCTCAGCATGTCCCCCAAAGCAAAGTTCTGCTAATTTTCCTGAATTAAATGACTCTGCCTGGCCAGAATGTCCTTGAGCAAGGGAACGTCTGAAGAGAGTATCTCCCTCCTATCCTATGACTGTTTTGTAACCTGACTTTTTTATCTACTTGAAACTAAAACTTAACAATTTGTTGTTGGCCTTCAAATTTTAGCAATTCATGCCTTTTTTTTTTTTTTTTAAATTTCTAAAACGAGGAGCTCTCAAGGGAAAGGAGTACGATTCCCCCCTTTAAAAGCTACAGCGAAAGATACGGGGTTTTATCCTTATTTGATATGCCAATTACTTTTCAGCAGCATTTGAAAAATATTAAAAAGCTTAAAGGAGGAAGCAAGAAAACCTGTATTCAAAACCCCAAACCTGGCCAGTTACAATGTCCCTGGGTGGTCCATATTTGCATTGGGAGATTTAGTTTGGCATTTTAACTCATGTAAATAGATTCTCACTTTCCCCTATGCCTGAAAGCCTTCAAAGAGGGAAGATCTCCTTTCCAAATCAGCGGTAACCTATACCCTCTGAAAGTGAACAAAGTCACACTTTTCAAGGAAACAGGCAGAGAAGTTTTTTTGTTTTTCTTCTTTCCACAAAATACACACCAATTCCCACAACCCCTTGCTATTCTAATACTACCAGGGCAGATGGTGAAACAGGAGATGTGCCGTCATTTTAAAAGAGGACACTGTCAAAACACACATTCCCCCACAGAGCCTGCTACCTTTCCAGCCCCCCAAACCCACCAACTTCTGAAATTCCACAAGCAGATTCTGAGGCACGGTCACATGGTCATTCCCCACACGGGTGCTCACTGGAACACTCAACAGCTAGACAAACTTACAAAAGCTTCCAAACGCACGTTACAAAATCTAAAATACTTTTAACAGGAGAGGACTTCATTCCATTTCAATTCCTAAAATCTTCAGCTTGCTACACAAAGAAATGGGTACTATTTCAGGTCAAAGTAGACCACCTAGCCTATATTTTAAAAGGCAAACTGACTGTATATGCAGGATATAAAATATTGTGTCATCCTTTACTCATTAGAGCTATTTAAAATATACACATTACTCTTGGCTTTGCTCTAGACAGGAGTATAAAATAGAAATCTGACAAATGAATCAAAATATCCCTTCCTCCCACCAGAAAGAAACTAAAGAAACCAAACCTCCCACCAGAGAAATCAAACCAAAGATCAAAAGAAATAGCCCAGGGGACTCCTAAAAGAAACACAAGACTCAAACCTTCCTGCCTGTCACTTCTAGAATGAAAAGTAGTCCCTCTCAAGACTCCCCTTCTCACAGCAGAATTGTTCCACGTGATCCTAATTCAGGAAGGCAAGGATTCCAGAAGTCTAGGCATTACGGAGCCTACATCCAAATTGGGCCCAGACGTGCCATGGAAACTACATTTCAGGAAGTGAATGTTTTTATTAAACACATTAAAATGATCCAAAGGGAAATAATTAAATCTTATAATATAAAGAAAATTAAGTGGGATTTATTCTGGCTAGTTATTTTGGGTCAACAAAGCTTGTTGAGCATCTACCATGTGTAAGACTCTTTGCTGAAAGATACAAGGATGTCTCAGAGAGGTTGGAGTCTAAAACCAGAAAAAGGCAGGCACATAAGTAGTATAACTCAAGGTAAAAAAAAATTTTTTTAAAGAGCATACCTTCAGTTCAAAGGAAGGCAAGATCACACACATCCCTGAGAAGAGAAGGCTAGAAAATGATGTAACTGTTGTTGGATAATAAAACCATCTTCCACACCTTGATTGGGTACCATGTGTTCTCTCATTATTTGCAATCTTTACAATAACTTTGCAAGCTAGGGATCATTTATCCCCACTCTACAGATGAAGAAACTGAGGCTTCCATAGCTTCAGTGAGATATCTGGCTGCTGCTTCTTTCCTGTGTCTTACACAGCCTCTTAGATGTTGTTCTCTTTTATGTTGTCAAAGACCAAGCAAAGAAATGGGCTTAAATTACAGCAGGAAAGATTTCAATAGAAAAACAGACTGTCTACTGACATTCTGGGCAGGAGACTTCTCCGTCGTGGGACCTGTCCTGTGCTCTGAGGCTGTTCAGTGGCAGCCCTGCTGGAGACCTGTAGGCACTCTCTCTCCCCACTGTGACAAACAAAAATGTCTCTGGGCACTGCCAAATGTCCCCATGGTGGACAGTCGCCCCTGAGAACCACTAATCTAAAAGCACACTAGAGAGGCACCAGGATGACACAGTCAGGTGAGGGTCTAACTCTTGGTTTTGGCTCAGGTCACAATCTCAGGGTCCTGGGTTGGAGCCATGCCTTGGGCTTTGAACTCAGTGGGGAGTCTGCTTGAGATTCTCTTTCCCTCTCCCCCACCCCTCCCGCTTGTGCTCTTCCTAAAATAAATATCTTGGGGCACCTGGGTGGCTCAGAGGTTTAAGGCCTCTGCTTTCGGCTCAGGTCATGATCCCAGCGTCCTGGAATTGAGCCCCGTATCAGACTCTCTGCACGGTGGGGAGCCTTCTTCCCTTCCTCTCTCTCTGTCTTCCTCTCTGCCTACTTGTGATCTCTCTCTGTCAAATAAATAAATAAAATCCTTAAAAAATAAATAAAATAAATATCTTAAAAAAACAAAATTACAGAAGAAGTATGAACACACTGGAGTAAGTCAATCTTTTCTGTAAATCACTCTCTAGAGGAAAGACAGCTATCCACAGTCACCTGCTTGAGGGCAGGAAATGGGGCCACCAGCTCTGCAGTCCTTCCAGTCCTGCCCACTTTGAGTCCGAGCCACACGGACAGAAGGCCATGGACCCAACTCCAGGCCACCGCCCACAGTGACTCATAACCAACAACACCTGTGCTAGATAAATGTAAGCTCTGATAATCCGCATTGTGTGCGCCTGGTGCCCATCGAGGCTTTCTGAAGACCATGCAGGCATGAGAAGAACTAATGACATTTTAATTTCCAGATCTGAAGCTTCTAGCTACTTTTTTCCAAAAACTGACCCTGCCAGAGAATGTGCCTGTGGTTTAGAATCATTTGGGGCCTCCTTTCACACCTCCGTTTTTGCAAAAGCCTTTCCTCCCCATGACCTGACCCAAAAAAGCCCCAAATCTTACTGTGACTATTGATGCCCCAAATCTGCCTGCAATGCTTGACCACAAGGTATAAAAATACCTTTCTGTTGAGCAGCTTCCCAGGTACTTCTGATATGGAGGTTGGTATAGTATTTAGATTTTAATTGGATTCAAAGAATGACATCATCGTTTTATTTTTAAACATCCAAGTTTACAATATTCTGGAACTCGCATTCACTGTGAGTCTTTAAATTCACGATGAAAACTGTCAGATGCCAACTTAAAGCGTGTGTAAAAGAGAAGCAGAATTTTAAAAAATCCTTTAAGAGGGTATAGGAGGAAAAAACCTTGAAGCATAAGAAAGCACACTGGTATCTGTTCCCAGGCAGATCTGTTGATCAAGTGCAATCATTTTCCACAGCGCCAGAGACTCATTACTTTCATCATAAAGAATGCCCTTGAATCTAACATAAATTTCTGCTTTGTGTGTGTGCCATACCGATGGCATTAGCTGGTCTGTGCCCCAAAATGAAAACAATGGGTCGTTCTCTAAGAGTACAGCAACAACATGGGTGAGCATAGGAATGTTAGGGCCTAAGTAATACTTTGGAAGCAAGAGCAGCTGCTTGTTGGGATCTCAGGATTGATAGGAACTGAAAATTAAAGGACACAGAGCCTGTCTGGGAAGCAGAGGTCCTCCCAAGATTTAGTACCAAGTTAGTGTTCTGGATCATGGCACAGTCACTATATCAGGGAAGCCCCACAACACATTCAGCCCTGAAATAAATTCATCTTTGCAATGAATAAAGCCTAACACCTGCTCCTGCAAAGTCAGCTTTCTGGGCTGTCTCAGTTGGGAACTGCTATGCTTTCCATGTTCAGCAAGATACCTAGTGACACTTAAGAATCAAATGTAGGGGGCTTTAGCATGCCTCAAGGGGAAGCAGGGCTTGCTTACCCCCCACCACACTGAGAGATGTCTAATTTCCTTGAACCCCTTTGATAATACAGTTGGGCTTTTCGTATGAGCACGGGAGCATGTTCTTGAGGGACTCTCTGTCCTGCCACAGTGAAAAGCGACACTAAAACAGTATGCGTTGCTCCCCCCCCCCCCCACAGAAAAACAATGAGATAGGATGGGAACAGAATAAACAAACTTCGGAATCTGGCCAACCTGCACTTGAAATCCAGCCTTCCCACCAAACGGGCTTCAGGGGGCCTTGACCAATGGCAGCATGTTTCCAAGTACCAGATTCCTTGTTTGTCAAATTAAGATAAAGATTTCAGCCTTACAGGAACGTTAGAATGATTTCATGAACCTGAATATAAACAGGAAAGGCACCCAATGAACTGTAAGCAGCTCGAAAGCTGCCTGCCACACTTGGAAATCTTACTCGGTTGCAGCGTGCCTAAGCCACACCTGCATCAGGGCACCCCCTAGCATGCCTCGGTAGGGACATACCACAATGCTGATAGCTATGAACACTTTTTCCTGGTGCTCACAGGATAGTTTGCCTTGTTTTCAAGCACATGTCAGCAGAGTGACTTCAGCTGATACCCCTTTTCTTAAACAGTGTATGTGAACTAGAGGTTCTTAATCTCTTTAGTCACAAATACCCCTTTCCCTCAAGAAAGCTGTGTTTAGGCACATATGCATTAAATTTCACATCAAGGTGATAGGGCTCAATGACCTCCTAAACACCATCACAGTCCTGGCCTCCACAATGCCTACAATTCCTATTGAAGCAGCCTCCTCTGAACAAAGAATCAGTAGATGCCTTTGTGAACACATGGGCGCCTCAGGGTTTGCACCTGGACAGTGGTGTCAAGGTCACAATGCCAGCTTCACTCTCACATTCTGGTCCCAGGCTTCCTATCGAGAGGAAGCAAAGAAAATCAGTCTAGGGTATCTGTGAAAAGTTCCTAGTCAAGAATGCTTTTTACATGGATCTGGGCAAAGGCCTAGAAATTAAAATTAAAACTTTAAATGAGATAACATGAGAAAAGATATTAATAATCCCTACACAAAAATTAACCAGTGTAATTGTTCTGTAGCACTGAAGAGTAGATTCAGGCTGCCCAGGGTTCAAATCCTGGCTCTATAATTTAGTAGCTGAGTAATTTTCCAAAAGTTACCTAATATCATTGTGTCTTAGTATCCTCATCTGTCAAAGAGGATTAAAGATATATAACTCATAAGATTTTTGTGAGGATTAAATAACAATACATGGCTAAATAACAATGCCTGGTCAAGTGCTCAACACATTTTAGTAAATGTGTTGGTGATGTAATAAACTCAGTAAATGTATCGAGCACTGGTAAATCTCGATGTATTATCAACCTTTGTTTTATGCGGTAGAGCAACGTGTAGACAGAACAAAATGACGAAGGAAGATACTGAAGTTTGCAAAGGACCTTGCCATTTGGGGCTAGGTTAAGTGACAGAAAGAAATAGGGTGATGGGGAAGAATGAGTAGTCCGTTTAAGTAACTAACTTTGAATGAAGCCTGTGCACAGTCTGTGTTGAGAGACATGGTTTCATGGCTTAGTATGTATCTTACAAGACTGGACAGAGTGGCACCAAAGATGGATCTCTAAGAATTACTTGACTCAGTGCTGGAGTCAAAGGAAAGGCTTATTTATTAAAGACTTGGAAACAAGTGTTTGGGGAAGTAGAAGGGCTGGGAAGAGAATTAATAGAGCCCCCCTTTGGACATAGAGCATGATGGCAAAAGTGCTGTGTGATTTCCTCTTACCATCTCAGAAGTTTGTCAGAAACTAGGAACTAGGGACCACCACTGTAAGAACGGCCCCACTTTCCCATGGGTTGAGTTTCTTTTCTCTGTCCCTACCAGTAACGGTGATCACACCTAATGATGTTAGACCTCAAACACCAAAGAGCTTCAGGACATGCTTCAATAGAAGAGGAAAGGCTGGAATATGCATGGAGGAGCGGAACCACACCTCTGCTTTGGGACACTGTGCAGCAGACGTGCAAAGACCTAGAGGCCAAGGGGAGGGAAGCAGGTGCATCAGTGTCTGAGGCTCAAGACAAGGGAAAAAAAGAGAGACATAGGAGATGTTCTGGGTCAAAACTGGGCCCAGAGCTGGACAGGCTGGAAAGAGCCTGAACTGGACACCCAGACATATTGTCCTAACTTCCTAAAGATGGTCCTACAAGATCCCCCCCCCACCCCGCCAAAAAAAGTCTCTTAAAGCACTGAGTCCTCAGAACTTAAACATTGGCAAGTTGGTGCCTAAGAAGACAGCATTTGATGACTGTGTGATAGCAGTGTCTGAGTACATTTTATTGAGAAACATAGTCAAAAGAGCAGAGTTTGGGTTCTTGTCTCTCACACCCAAACTTTGGGAGAAAACCGGGCATTTTAAACAACCGGAGGAAGTATTAATCACATTCCCACTAGTACCCTCAGGATGCAACTTGCACCGAATTCTCCATTTCAAATGCACTAACACTGGTTGTCTTTCACTGTAATTTTCACAGTGAAAATATGTATGGAGACCGTCACCTCTATCAGTGCTAATATTAGCCACATGATGTCTTCTGCAGTTCCCCGTGTCTTACTGTCAGCTATGCTTTCTCCTTATCTGGAATATTTGGAAGCAATTTTTCACTACCCTGAACAGCAATAAGTCTTCAGAGCACACTTGAAAGGCAATCCAGGCAAGAAAATGGCTGGCTACTTGTTCTTGGCCCCTTACCTAGATGTGGTAGAAGCCAGAATACAGAATATATTCCATCTTCTGCATTTTGTTGAGTCTCCGATCTCCTAAGTAATTTCCTGTCCTGATCCTGGGTTTCTGTTTAGCCTTATTAACCGAGGTACAAGTCATGAGACTCCCGCACTCAGTTGCCATCAGTGCTGCCAGGATCACTGCCCTTATGATGACGACGCACAGATTCATGAGGCCAGAGCGATTCCGGAGTGGGAGTGGGGGAAGGAGGGCCACGCGCCTGGGAAGGTGTTGACGAAAACACATCCCCCAACCACACTTTTTTGCAGCAGTGAGAGAAACTGACATCTTCTTGCGTGAGTGTTTAATTAATGCCCTGCTGGAAGTACATTCGCTCCCTCCGACTTGGCGGGTAGCAACAGCATCTAAGAGCTTTGCAGACAGCTGAAAATGTAATCAAACAGCATCCTTTCCTTTCCCTCCGCAGCTTCCCCCTCCCCCAGGGGCCGTCAGCTGGTGGCCCAGAGGGGTGCGGATCTCACCGCCGCTAGCCTTCTGCTGCCCAGGACAAGACCGAGGCGGGGCGCCCTGGGATGACCCTCCCAGCCCGCAAGGTGGGCGACAAGGTGATGACACCACGACCCCTCCTCCTCTGCTCTCGCCTCTGGGCTCTCCCGGGGAGCTGCAGCAGGGGACTGCCGCTGGGGGGCTCTGGCCGCCTTAGGGCGCCGCGGAGCACACAGGAGCCCGGGGAGGGGGCCGAGGCTAGGGTCCGGCTGCGGCTGCGGCGGCCCGAACTACTGCCCGCCTGCCGGCGCGGACGACCCCGGGGCGGGGAGGGTCGAGGAGGGGCGCGGAGGTGGCAACCAGGCGAGCCCGACACCCCCGCTCTTGTTTACCTGGACGCGCTCGGCGAAGGCGGAACTGGACTCCAGGAGCGAGCTCGGCGGCGGCTCCCGAGGAGGGGGCTGCGGGGTCGAGGCTCGAGCGGCTCCCGAGGGCGGCGGGCCCGGCGCGCGCAGGATGTGCTGTCTCACGCTGCGCCGGCCGCTTGGCTCGCGCTCCTCGGGGACCCAGCACTTCCTCTCTCTCCGCGAGCCTGACACTGACAGCTCCCTCGGAGCACCCAGGCTGCGGGGCTCGCCCCGCCCCCGGCCCACGCCCTCCACGCCCCACGCCCCGCGCCCCTCCTGCGGGAGGGCCCTCCACTCGCGCTCTCGCACGGGTCTCGCAACGAAGGGGTGGAGCCGGCCCGAGGGCTCGCGGCAGGCAGAGCACCTGGAGAGGTCAATCGGTCTATCTCCGCGTGACCCGCAGGACTCACTCACCTAAGTTGCTGAAAACAGAAGAGCTTCAGGATTTGGGGAGCTGCTGCTCACATAGCGACATGGAACAACTTTCACTCCCAGACAACTACTTTAAGGTCATTGAAGTAGAAATAGAGAAAGCTCAGATCCATCTGCTACAAAGACATAGGCTGATTTCGCCCTATTTTTTTCACAGAAGAAAAAGATACAGATATAGCTTGCCTCCACAACAGCGCTTCTTAGAACCCTAGCTTTTAAAAAATCTGGGTAACCATTCTTGAACTCCCCCGGTCCTTACTGTTAACAGCTAAGTTTTGAGACCCAGAAGTGGAGTTTGGGATTCTAATCAGTGCCGGTTTGGCACCATTTTGTAGGTAAGTTTTTCATTGTGAAGCTTCTCGAAAATCTGTGGGATCTTTGTTGTCCACATTAACATGGAATTTACTGGAGGACAAGTACTGTGTCTAATTCACTGCTGTATTCCCAATACCTATAACAATGTTTGGTGCATAGTAGATGCTCAGTAAATATTTATGAATTTATTTAATCGACAACTACTACAGTAATTTCAAAATAAATATAGATGTGATTGTAAATATTATGTCATATCTGACGTCTGTAAAATGGCCGTCCTTTTTCCAATTTTGCCTGCCTGGCAAATTATTGTGACCATAAATATGGCTAAAAGAGAGACAAGGGGAATGTCATTAGAAGGAATTCAGGATATTTCAGAGAAAAAAAAAATTGTGAAACAAATACTTGCCACTGCCATGTATCTTATACCCAATAGATGTTAAACTCTGCATACACTTTCCTTTTAATTTTTTCTTTAGCACTGTGTAGTAGAGAAAATGTCATTCCGCAGTTAGAGGAATGGGTCTCGAACTTAACTAGCTTGCCCAAGTTCCCCAGCTACTGAGTGATCCAGCTGAGATTGGAATCCCTGTCCGCTTGACTTCCTGCTTGTGTGTTCAGTACTGCTATTAATATCTTTCCAGTTTGGGAGTTGTTGTCCACTACCTCCAAAGCACTGTGCTAAGAACTTCAGATGGCACAAACATAAGGAGAACATAATGCCTTTTCACAACAAGTTAAAATCCAGTTGAAGGTAGAAGGAGGGGCAAACATATAATTTCAGGCAAACTAAGAAAATGGCCAAAGCAATACAATAAGTTAAGGGAACTCCGATAAACTCATCTGGTTAGAATGGGGGGGGGGGTGGTAGGAGAAAATTAGAATTTTGAATGTGGATGATAGCTGACATGGGCTTTTAATAATAGAAATGAAGAGGAAAAAAGTTTTGGGGGCATCAACAAAGCTCTGGAAAAGAGAAAGAACATGTTCTTAGCAAATGTCAAGTGGCCCCAATTTTTTGGAATATGGCAGACTCATGGGGGAGCATGCTGGAAGTTGAGGGAGGCTGAAGAGGAGATAGTGGAGTATCACCATTACAAATGTTTGAGCAGGAAATAACACTTGGGAAAGGTCATCTAGGAGCTTCTATGGATAGGGGATTGGAACGAGCAAAGAGTAATTCAAAGTTCATTATAAGAGTCTAGGCCAGGATTAAGAACTAATTTGTCAAGTTGTATTCACTATGAATGGCTTATAATATAACCCCAGCACAAATTTCAAATAAGTAGTTATAATTATTTTCATTATCATGTGTCCAGGCATAGTATAGATACTGGGTATAAGACTGTAAATAAATAAGAGATGAATGATCTCTATATTCCAAAAACTCAAAAGACACAATTGGTTTTAATATACGATTCAGAGAAGTAGAATAATGGAAGACATCTGCCGTGAGAGATCAAACAGGAGAAAATACATTACAGCTGGGGAATTCTTAGGACCTGCAAGGGTTTGTTGAAGAGATCTGGGTGGATGTGTGTATCATCAGACACAAATTTTGACAATGTGCCTTTGAGAACAGAGTTAGGTAGCAGGCATAGACCTTATTTTTTTTTTTTTTAAAGATTTTATTTATTTAAGAGAGAGACAGTGAGAGAGGGCATGAGCGAGGAGAAGGTCAGAGGGAGAAGCAGACTCCCCGTGGAGCTGGGAGCCTGATGCGGGACTCGATCCCGGGATTCCGGGATCATGACCTGAGCCGAAGGCAGTCGTCCAACCAACTGAGCCACCCAGGCGTCCCAGGCATAGACCTTATTTTTATTGATAGATCTTATTTTTTAGGGCATTCTAGGTTTATTTAAAAAAAAAAAAACTTGTGCAGAAAGTACAGGGTTTCCCTAAACCCCTTACAAATTTATAAACTGCTCATTGCAAATATACCTCTTAATTTACTTAATGCTCCAAAATTTAAAAGAACAGCTTCAAGAAGGAGTTAAATGGCTACTACAAAACATGCTGGGCAAATTTCTAACTTGTTAGCCTTTAAGATATTGCTTTAGAGCCCTCCAGAGAGACAGTGGTGTGGCCCAATTCTCCTACTCTGGAATCAGACTCTCTGAGTGTGAACTTAAGTCTACTGCTTACTGGTTTTGTATATTTGCACACATTACTAGACTCCTCTGAGACTCAACTCTCCTAGAAGTCAAAAAGGGGGTAATGACACTTGTCGCCTGTGATATTTTGATGTGTTAATCCATGTGAAGCACTTGGCATACCCCTAGCATATCACTGGAAACACTCAATAAATGTTAGCTCTGGTTTGCTATTATTAATTAAGTCTGCATGCAAAGTCCTAGAGCTTTGTAGTCTCTAAATTCAAGTGTCTAATTGTGATATTATCAGCCTTCAGGGACAAATCAGACCTTGGGGTCACTTCCAGCCTTCAAGACAGATTCTTCTGCCGTCATGCACCTGTCATTCATCAGTATTAGATACAGGTGAGGCCGCACAGCTGGCTCCCTTGGCTAACTTACTTTCCTAGAGCCCCACTTCATCCTGGTTCCAACAACATTCTTACACAGCAGATTTCATCTGCCTGAGAATCTCCTGCAGAAGTTATTCTTCAGTCTATTATATCTTGGTTGAAAGAAATAAAACTGAAGATTAACCTCAGTGGTCCAAGGGCTCTAAAACCCCAGAAAAGAAATGTGAATTATCTGAATCAACTTTTTGTAAGGTAGCCAAAGGAAAAAAAAATGCTTAAGAATATTCTCCACTTAAGACAACATATGCTTTACATTGTGCTCAGAATAAAAACCTGTAAGGAAACTAATCTAAAACCACTGCCAAATGTCATATATGGTTTTGTATGGGATATATATCAGATGAGATATGTTTTATGTGTTTTCCTATTATCTGACTGAAGTTGGTCAATTTGTGCCAAATAAAAACAATAAAAGATGTCTAGAAACGGGTGCGTTATTAATATTTGAAAATTTATTAGAAATCAAAGAGTGACTTATGAGGAAATCAATGATTCCAATGTCTAAAGCACCTCCTGCTTTTGGTCTTCTGGACACTTCATTCCAGGATGTTGCCTATGTTTTTATATAGTTGGTGTGAAGAATCTGTGATAAATAAATACACACACATAAAATTTGCTTTCAGTTTTGGAAAAATGAATTCAGAGGTATCAGTTGTATAGTTTTAGATTTTTCTAAATGCCTTTTGAATAACTTCCAACTGCGACTTCACTTATACTGTAATTACCTATATTTGTCATGTAATTGTGCTGTAATCACCATATTTCCACCCTTCTCTTTTGCCTCTTTGTGTCTGTCCCCCCTTCTTATATTTCCTTCCATCAGCTTTTCATTCAAGGATGATGCTAAGGCAAAATGCCTATGTTTTAACAATCTGTAGTAAAATGCAACCATGAAAATAACTATACAGCAAAAGTAAAACACTTTAGATCCTAAAAAATCATTTTAAGCACTTAAATTTATGGGTGCAACTCCAGTGATTATAAAACATAAATTATTTATGTTGCTTTAAATTCACTTTCCATCAGTGTCTAAATATAAATCTTTATAAAGATATATTTATAAATATAAATCTTTATTTTTATCAGCTGTGAAATCAGTATATATTTCTTTGTATTCTTCCTCCTTACTTGTTTATTTCAAATGTATATTTCTAGGAACCAAATAAACCTAACTTGTCAAAAGAAACCAACCACACTCTGGGTAGATTATTTCTTTAGGTTATTTCGTAGAAACAGTATTTTATAGTTCTTGTAACCACTCCTCAGAAAGATTGTTCCTAATCCTAATAGCTCTGTCTGCCATTATTCTCCCAACACTTTATTTTTTTTTAAGATTTTATTTATTTATTTGACAGACAGAGATCACAGCAGAGAGAGAGGAGGAAGCAGGCTCCCTGCTGAGCAGAGAGCCCAAAGCGGGGCTTGATCCCAGGACCCTGGGCTCATGACCTGAGTCGAAGGCAGAGGCTTTAACCCACTGAGCCACCCAGGCGCCCCTCTCCCAACACTTTAAAAAAGTTACCTGTATTTATTTATAAGTAGGTAAATATATATTTATTGGTACTGTTTGTGTGTCTTTGACCAGCAAGTCTGAGCATTTTCCTTTATGGTGCTTCATTATTTGTTATTTCTCATGTGCTGTTAATATTATTTGACTATTTGAAAAGTGAAATCTAAATAATTTGTGTATTTTAGAAAACAAATTTTATATATTACATGTTTCTAACTTCTTTTTCCTCTTATGCTTATTTTATTATAGAGTAATACTTTAAAAAGAATTATAAAAGTCTGCATAAAATAACAGAATTTTCTTGTACCGAAGGGATGTATAAATCAGAGATATAACATTCAGGTCCAGAACACAGGCTCTGAGTCAGGCACATCCGGATTAACTAGTTCCTATGATTCACTAGCTGTGTGATTCTGCACAAACCGCTTAAACCACTCTAGCCTCAATATCCCTTCATCTGTAAAATGGGTATAATAGTGCCCATCTCCTAAGACTGTAATAAGGACTAAATGATGTAGTACCTGTAAAGAACTTAGCATGGTGATTGGCACCAAGTAAATACTAAATGAATAGTGAACATTGTTATTATGTGGATATGGTAGGCATGGCAAAAAGACTGAAGGGTTACACAAAATGTTGATGCTGGCTGTTTTGCGTTGTTCGACTCTGGATTTTTTCTTCTTTTGAGTCTATACTTATTTTTTAATTGCTCTGTGATGTGTTCACATTATGTGTCCCAATCAGCCTGTTAGATGTGAGGGATATTCAGTAACAGGATCAAGCCACTTAAAAACAAACAATATATTATAAGCTTCTTCCTTTTGAAACTCCCTAACCAGACACTCAATCTTATCACTCGGCAATGGTTACGCTCTACATTGTAGACATGAGAAACAAGAAGCCATAGATGGATGAAAGGCTGCACCTCCTTGCTAACAGGGGAGTCGGGATAAGGATGGGGTTTGAATAAATGAAGGTCATTGTGCCCTCTCCCTTGGATAAATACCCAGTATCCTGCACTTTGCTCCCTGCACACTGCTTCCAGCACATACCACTTAGGTAGTTGCAGTGCCATTCTGGTTCCATTGAGATGCAATGAGCCGTGAAGGAATCCCTCCCCAGGGGTCTTCTAATGATATGCTACAGTATTCTCTGGAACTGGAAATATACACCCTCCTGTCTGTTCTCCAGGGAGGTGTCCTTCAGGCTTGTGATGAATGGATAGAGCCGTGTTGCCAGCAGGGCCCTCGTGATCTCCAGGTTCTTGCTCTCCTGCATTGCTAAGCATTTAGGTGAAATTCTTTGTGGATGATATGTCGGACGAGGTCACTGAGAGGACCTGACCACTCATTGACTGGGAAACTGGACTGAGCAATCGGAGGCTCCTCACCCACTCCTCTGTCCTTGGAATGCTGTTGTGCTCTCCTGCTCACTGTTCTTACAGCGAGAGCCGTTTTCAAGAACGCAACCTTGAGCAATGCATTGTTGAGACTATCTAGATATGTGACCGAGCCCCACTCAGGTGTCTATATGAACTTTTAAGATGCTGGAAGGTGAGTGTGGAGATCTACTTGTCTTGGTCTGCTCCAGACAAGCCTCAAATGTAAGTTCTCTTGGATATAAAAACTGCCATCTTTCAGTCTTTCTTTGGTCTCTTTCTTAGGTCTCTTCTTGCCTTATGCATACAGAGGCCATGTTTGCAAACCAACATAGTAATGTACTTCGCAGTACTGACCAGATGATTTCTAAAAATATGGCTGAGCCATAAAGTATAAGTTGAATTCATTTATGGGAAGATAGTGAAAGAAAGAGAACGTTCCGTTTATGTTGGAAAACCATTAGTTGGAAATTGGAAAACTGATTAGCACATGAGAAAGCCTTTAGTGTTTTAATGCTCTCCTCTAAGAACAAGATCTTAAGATTTACATGGACCACATTTTTTGCCTCTTGCATTTGTCTACCATATTTTGAAAGACTTCCAAATCAATGTTTTAGATTGAACTTTTTATCATTGCAAAAATATGCATGTGTATTCAAATTTCAAATACTGATCTGAAGTGGATAAAGGATGATTCATGAATATCTTTAAAAGCTAGCTATATGGCCATTTGTCATTGAGCATCAGGATACTTTCTTGCTTTGCTTCTCTCCTTTTGCATAAAACGATTTAATAACAGCAGTGAACAGAGGGTGCCTGGGTGGCTCAGTCATTTGAACACCCCACTCTTGGTTTCTGCTCATGTCATGATCTCAGGCTCTCGGGCTGGGATCTAGGCTCCAAGCTCCATGCAGAGTCTGTTTAAGATTCTTTCTCAGGGCGCCTGGGTGGGTCAGTGGGTTAAAGCCTCTGCCTTTGCTCAGGTCATGATCTCAGAGTCCTGGGATCAAGCTCGGTGTCAGGCTTTCTGCTCAGCAGGGAGCCTACTTACCCCCCTCTCTCTGCCTGCTGCTCTGCCTACTTGTGATCTCTCTCTCTCTCTGTCAAATAAATAAATAAATAAATCTTAAAAAAAAATTCTTAAAAAAAATTCTCTCTCTCCCACTCCCTTTGCCTTTTGTTCCTGTTGCGTACACTAAATAAATAAAATCTTAAAAAAAAAATAACAGTGAATAAACTTTTCCAGACTTTTTAAAGTTCAATTTAGTTTTTCATCTTTTGTTAGAATACATTAAATTTCTCTTTCTCACATATCTTTCCTTATTTAGGTTTTCTTACCATATGGGCTAAAAGTAATAAAAGAAAACATCATGAACTGCCTAAAGCTACTGTATATCTTTCATTACTTTGACATTCTTCATATTACATCATCATTCTTAAGCTTTTTCCCTCACTGAACCCTCATATTGATGGAAATAGATTGCCAAATTGCTGAACTGTTCAAGTAGTTTCTTAATGTTAAAACTTGTCAAGTGTAAATAAGGTCATACAGGATCACCTTGAATGGGATCATTAACCACCATTAAGAGGCTGAAAACCTTTTTTTTTTTTTTACAATGAAAGAGTTACAAATACGAATGTGTATTTGAGGAAAATCCTTTTGAAACATTTCAGGGCAACAGATTAATAAAAATCTATGTTTCGTTCGAAAGAGTCAACAGATAAGAATATATTTCCTGTTTCATTTCTATGGTAGAGGAAAAGAAAGAGAGGCATAAAGTTCCAGAGAAGCAGAAATAAAGAAAACAAAAGAAAAAAAAAATCAGATACAGGGAATCGAGAAACTTTGAAACCAGCCCTAATTTAAGGTAAAGTACTCCTGTCATTATTTCAAACAATTTTCTTCCCTGAATCAATTGTAATTGGCTTAGTAACAGTTTGAGAGTGTTTCCCTCTCTTCTTGGAAGCACATGGTTTACTTTTGTTTCCAACCACTAAGGTTTATTGATAAGGATTTATTTTCCAATGAAATTTTGAGGTTTTTATGCATGCGTGAGGGCTAACCTAGGGGTTGACACATTCACTCAACTCCTAAAACATGTCTGATCCACTCAACTCCTAAAACATGTCCTATCCATGAATTTACTAGATATGTGGCCTCAGTGATGCTCTACATTTCATGCTTCTTTAGATTACCTTTTGCGTGTGTGTGAAATGGCCACCTCATTCCACAGTGCCTCAAGTCAGAATTAGAATCTATTATTTCAAGCCATTTTCTCCAAATCAGATATAAATTTTTGTGATACAGATATCTTTCAGGTATAATTTTAATGACCATTCACAGATTGCCAACTATTCTTTCAACCTTGGGATATCTATAAATGACCATGACTGGGTGGCAGGAGAAGAGAACAAGGGAGATCTTTTCTTTTTTTTCTTTTTGGTTCTAACATCATCATCAAAGCAATATCAGTGTACTTTATGCTTCATGGATATGATCCATCCTAGGATGGACCTCAAGGGCTGGAGAAAGAGAGAGGGATTTGAAAGAGTAGAAAAGCATAAGGTCTGGCTTTCATGAATGAAAATCTTGCCACTCTTATCAATGCATGATCTTCTATTATAATAACTGATATCCAGCAAATAATTTTCAAGCACTTGTTACGTGCTGAGTACCAGGGATGTAGCTTTTTACTTTGCAAGGCTCTTCCCCATCGGATATCATGATGATCATCCTGACGGCTGTTGCATGGCCAAGCTCAGACTCAGGAGATTAACTTGCTGAAGCTCTTACAGTTTATAAAGAGTAAAGCCAGGCCCCTAAATCAGGATGTTTGATGCCAGGACCCAAGTGCTTCACCTGCTGTATAAGCACTTATATCTTCCTTTGGGGTTTCATTTAGTCTGCTATAACTGACTTTGCACAGACTTCTCAGAATTAGGATTTGGGCCAGGGTATCTAGATCGAGTAACATCTGCTTGATCTTGGGCAAGTTACTTAACTTCTCTGCCTTGGATTCTTCATTTGTAAAATGAGGATATTAATAATACCTATCTGTTGGAGGGGGGTCATTGAAAGGACCTGACTGCTGGTTGACTCAAGCTGGTCCCAGGCAATAAGAGGTCCCTCACCCCGTCCCCTGTCCTTGGAATGTATGTTCTGTCCTCTGTTCTCAGAACCAGAGCTGTTTCAGGGACAGAGCCTTAAGAAAGCAATGTGTCGTTTAGCCCATCTGAATGGTATACATGACCAGACCCCACTAAGACCTTTAGATACACTCTAAAGATTCTGGCAGGTGGACATGGATCTACTTTTGTGGCTGCTTGAGATGGGCTTTGTGTCTAAGTTCCCTTCGTTTTTATACTTGTCATCTACCAATCTGGAATGTCCTGCCTCTTTTTCAGTCTTTCTCTGCCCTCTGGCTATGAGTTTCAAATGTCATCCAGGAAGTTTCCTAGTTTGGAAACCAATACTACTTCACTGGATTGCCCTAAGATTTAAATGAGTTAGCATGGATGAAGCATTAGAAAAAATGTCACATACCTAGAGAGGACTATTACTAAATCTTGTGAAGTATTTGTTATTTAGCATTGTGTTCTTACAGATTTTTAGTTTTCCCAGGGTATTTTGTTTTTGTTTTTGTTTAACACAGGGGAGAGACAAAGTGAGAGGGAAAGAACTGAGCAGCCTCCTCGCTGGATGCCCAGTTCGATCTCACAACCCTAAGATCATGACCTGAGCTGAAATCAAGAGTTGGGCGCTTAACTGACTGAGCCACCCAGGTGCTGCAGTTTTGTTTTGCTGTTTTTGAAGATTTTATTTATTAATTTTTTTAGACAGAGAGAGAGAGAACGAGTGGGGGACAGGGCAGAGAGAGGGGAAGAGAGGGAATCCCAAGCAGACTCTGCACTGAATTTGGAGCCCAGTGTGGGCCTGGATCCCAGACCCCTGAGATCATGACCTGAGTCAAAATCAAGAGTTGGAAGCTCAACCAACTGATTCACCCAGGTGCCCCTGCTTTGTTTTGTTTTTAATTTTCTGCTTTTGAAGTTAGAGTATGGTAAGACAAAAATGGTAGCAGCTGTTCAGCTCTTATGGTTAAAGGAAGAAAGCTGCACAAAAAAGGCAATGGAAAAACACAATTACTTCAGAAGATACTGAAAGGTAGAAAAATAATAACATCCCATGTCAGGAGAAGGGTTTCTAAAAGTTACTCTAGAGTTAACACACACGTATGCATGCAGGTCCTGATAAATCATCTCTATAGAAATCAGAACCTGTGCAAACCAGCTCATTATACTAAAGATAATAAATATGATAATAGGGTAAATTGAGCAGGATGTACAAATACCATCAGATCTTCAGAAGCCTCCCATACTCATTCCCAGGCATTTTCTCCCTGCCTTTTACACCTGCTCCTGAGGCGCCCGTGGTCAGGGCTGCAGTTACCTGGCTCTCAGGCCTCTGTCCACCGTGTCTGTGTGTCTTATGCAGCCCTCCTTCCTCCCCTGAGCCCTCTTCAGAGTGCAACACTCTGAACATTTTAAAGATTTTAACCAACGATGAGGTTCCAAATCATGGGAAGTTCTCTGAATCGTAAACTCCGTCAGCCCTACAAATAATTCTGTGGACACTTTTGTAGTCATGAGTGGTAAGGAAGAAAAAGATATCAATTCTAGCAGCAAATTGCATGAGGCTAGTTATGAGTGATTAAGCCTTACAAAGCCAATGGAGAACGTGTTTGGGGTCTCTAGAGTCAGTGCCAAATGAAGCCCCTTAAAAATGACCTCTTACAATATGGTTCTTTTTAACTTCAAGTCCACACTTCTTTTTCTGTTTTTGTTCTTATCATTTGTATGATAAGCTCCAACTTTCTTTTTATGGAAAGTTTTGTGCTCTCTCTTTCTAGGATTCCTAAATAGAGGGCTTTCCCTAGTGTGCATGTACCTGTATGTACAGGGCAGGTAGGAAGGTGATAACACTCTAATACATATTCTGAGCAAATGTTTGAGACCTTAACTGGGTCACTTCCTCACTGAAGGAATTACATTTCTTTTTTTTTTTTTTTAAGATTTTATTTATTTATTTGACAGAGCTCACAAGTAGGCAGAGAGGCAGGCAGAGAGAGAGAGGAGGAAGGAGGCTCCCCACTGAGCAGAGACCTTGATGAGGGACTTGATCCCAGGATTCTGAGATCATGACCTGAGCTGAAGGCAGAGGCTTTAACCCACTGAGACACCCAGGCACCCCAGGAATTACATTTCTTTTATCACTTTCTATAGCAAGGTTATATAATTACAGATGGTTCTGTAATTTGGTAACTGATCCCAGGGTTCACAGAAGTGCTTAGCCCCTCTGTTTGGTTTCTAACTATGAAAAAATTATGATGCCTTTGTTAAATGGAAAAAAAAGTAAAGTTAACCATTTAGGTTATTAATTTACAAAATGAAAAATCAGAGAAATGTAAAACTCCCACCTGTCAAGTCACTAGACTTCTTATTAAATTCTGCTTTATACGTTTGATGTAAGTTTGAGGCAGTATAACTAGAAAGATCTGAAACTACAGTGGTTTAAAGACAACGGAAGCCACACTCGATCAGAGACTCAGGGTCCCTCCATCCTATTGCTTTGTCCGAGCCAGGCCTTCATCTGTATGGTGTAAGCCTGTCACAGGCAAGGGGCATATAGCTTGTGGGTAGTGGGAAGGGATGTAAAGCAAGCCCACATTTTGTGACCCAGATGCTGAAGCAACATGGGTCCTGCTCCATACACTTCACTGGCAAGAAATCAGTCATGAGACCACATCTAGATTAAAGGGTCTAGGAGATGTTCTGCTGGAGCTTCCAGGAGCCCAAGCACAAGTTTTACTAAGAAAAGGGACATCAGGGAACCTGGGTGGCTCAGTCGGTTAAGCTTCTGCCTTCGGCTCAGGTCATGATCCTGAAGTCTTGGGATCAAGCCCCAAATAGGGCTCCCTGCTCAGTGGGGAGTCTGCTTCTCCCTCTGCCCTTCATACTCCTGTGCTCTCTCTTGTTCACACCCTCTCTCTCAAATAAAGAAATAAAATCTTAAAAAAATAAAAAAAAGGACACCAGAGTTTGGTGAATAACCAGTGGTCTCTGCCACATCACCTTCATTCCTAAAACTAGACTTTGGTAAAGTTCTAGATATTACTGATCATGCTTTTAAATATTTAAAAATAAGATTAATAGCTTGTTTTGGAAAAAAAATAATACCAAGTGTAGGGTGTAGGATGGCAGGAGGTGGATAAATAGGAAATCTGATATACTTTCGAAGAAAGTATACTTTCGAAGAAATTATGTTCATTTTTCTGGGGGTTATTTGGTAATTAGCCCAATACAACACCCTAAGCAATGGAAGTTGAGGTGATACAGTCAGTTATTAAACATCCTTGCCATTTGGTTCTCGAGCATACCCATAAAGTCCCATAGAGTGTAAAGGAATGTTCTGTATTTCAGATTAGAGCTATATGTTCCAACACAGAATGAATCCAGAGTAGTTTAGGGATTTGAAAGTCTCTTGTTTACTCTCTTCAATTTTTTCCTCACATCTGCTTGGTATATTTATGCCCTTTTATCTAGGATGACAGGGCTATCCCATATGCCCAAATCCTGATAATCCTTAGGGAAAAATTTTCTCCTCTTATCCTCTCCCAACTGGCAATTTATAATTTTTACCTTTTGGACCCCTTTCCCCAGAATCTGGTTCCAGCAGCAAACCAGAATGTTAGTCATTTGAGTTCATCCAGCTCCAGTCTGGGTGGCGGGGGGGGGGGGGGTCTGTTGAAGGACCTCAGTGGAGGGTATCTGAAAAATCAACCCCTTCCTACTGTCATATTGAGCTCAGCGTAACTCTTGTTCATGGTTTTGCCTTTTAAAAAAGTCTCATTCTCTAAGTCCTACTCGAGTTTTAGAAATAGTGGGGGAAGGAGGTGCTGAGTGACCCTCCATAAGCTTCTCCAGGTTTTCATAGGTTAGATAAGGCCACAGCTAAATTTCCCTGTACCCCTATAGGGAGCTGCCCTTTGTCCTCTCTCTCTCTGTCTCTCTCTCTCTTTTTTAAGATTTTATTTATTTATTTGACAAAGAGATCACAAGTAAGCAGAGAGGCAGCCAGAGAAGGGGGGAAAGCAGGCTCCCTGCTGAGCAAAGAGCCCAATGCGGGGCTTGATCCCAGGACCCTGAGATCCTGACCCGAGCCAAAGGCAGAGGCTTTAACCCACTGAGCCACCCAGGCACCCCTGTCCTCTCTTAGAACCTGAACCAGCCACTCGTCTCCAATAATGCTTCACCTTTTTCTGGCTGCTTCTTTGCATCACCCTGATTAGGTACAAGGAGCTTACATTTTACCAGCTCAAAATTTAAATCGGCGCAAGAGGCCTGGCCTCCTCTCCTTGGTGGTGGTGGTGGGGGGGTTATAACCTCTCTAAGGTTGAGGATTCTTGGCCCCCATATCACTCTCATTTTGCTCCTTTTAGCCATTCGTCTTCTAACTTCTCTCACGAAAGTGATTTCTTCCTCTGCTTCTCTGGGAATATGTTAATTTGGTCAAGGACGTTGGTGTCCCCTGCTCCCTATCAGCCTTTTTAAGGGTAGGAAGCTTCTGCCTAACAGACCTTGTTTCAGTCTTCATCTGGTAACATGGATTCTAACATTTTTCCTACCAGAGCTCTTTTCTGGCATCTAGTATCCTACCTGAGACCATGACCGTGTCCTGGGTGGCGAGAAGGTTGCTTTCAGTGTTACATTGTCTGATAACAGCAGGCAGCTTCTAAGCATCTCAAAATTTTCTTTTACTTTAGTTATATATGGGAGCAAAATTATTATTTTATTCCCTTGTCATAAACAGAGTTTGAAGAAAAGCTGCTGTAACTGGAGGAAACTGATGACAAATAAGTAATAAGTAAGATAAACAGCCTCTTAGTGGCATTGTTTTCATGTACTAGGAAATATATTATGAGTTTTTCCTTCTTCTGGATGGAGAGACTGGATTTGAGACTCTTTTTAGATAATGGAGTTTGGCCTTAGAGTTTTTTGTAATCCATAAATTAAAAGATATCTAAATTATTTAATTCCTTTTAACTGTATTGTGGTTTGTTTTATGGCCCAGCATATGGTCTGACTGTAAATTCCACTTGCACTTGAAATAATGCATATTTTGTTATTGCTGTTTGGAGTATAAATCATCAGTTAGATTAAGTTGTTTGTTCATGTTGTTCAAGCTTTATATATGCTTCTTCCTTGCTATAAGGATGTGTGAAAACTTCCAAGCTTTTTTATCTGTGACAGCTGAAACCAGAAGTCTCAAGAAGATAAAAACCTATAAAGCAAACCCAAAAAAACACAAGGAAAGAAATAATAAAACTAAAAGCAGAAATCAATGATGTAGAAAATAAGTCTCTGATAGCAAAAGTCAACAAAAGAAAAAGTTGATTTGTTGAAAATTGATAAATATCCAGCAAGACTAATCAAGAAAAGAGAGAGTGCATTAATGTGAAAATATCAGAGCTGAGAAGGGTGGCCCTCACCAGAGATCTTCCAGGCATTGAAAGTAAATCACAGGGGCGCCTGGGTGGCTCAGTGGGTTAGGCCTCTTCCTTAGGCTCAGGTCATGATCTCTGAGTCCTGGGATCCAGCCCTGCATCGGGCTCTCTGCTCAGGAGGGAGCCTGCTTCCCCCTCTATCTCCCTCTGCCTGCCTTTCTGCCTACTTGTGATCTCTGTCTGTCAAATAAACAAATCTTTTTTTTAAAAAAATTAAATCACAGTATATTAATACATTATAAGCAATTTTATGCAAATAAATATGAAAATGTAAGTGATATGATTATGTTTCTAGAAAAAAACATTTATGAAAACCTGCAGAAAGGGCTATCTGGGTGGTCCAATCAGTTAAGCATCTGACTTGGTTTTGACTCAAGTTGTGATCTCAGGGTCATTACATTGAGTCCTGCCTCAGCGCCACACTGAGTGCGCAGTCTGCTTGAGACTCTCTCTTCCTTTCCCTCTACCTCTGCTCCTGCTCTCTCTCTCTCTCAAATACATAAATAGACCTTTAAAAAAAAAAGAAAATAATAAGTATTGAAATGGACCGATAATAGTCAAATATTCACAATTGCTATAAGGTAAATTAACAAGAAACTAAATCAATAATATAAAACCTTCCCACAAAGAAAACTTCAGGCCTTCAATCTGTAATAGATACACATACAAGTTTTTTTTTTTTTATTTTTTAAAAGATTTTATTTATTTGTTTGAAAGACAGAGATCCCAAGTAGGCAGAGAAGCAGGCAGGGAGAGAGAGAGAGAGAGGAGGAAGCAGGCTCCCTGCTGAACAGAGAGTCTGATGCGGGGCTTGATCCCAGAACCCTGGGATCATGACCTGAGCCGAAGGCAGAGGCTTTAACCCAGTGGGCCACCCAGGCACCCCATTTTTTTTTTCAAGTACGAAATAACTCCAAACTTTTCCAGATCACGAGAGGAAGAATGCATGTGAGATATTGAGCAGCCCATGAGGCGGTAGAGAACAGACACTTGCAGGTGATCTCTGCCCAGCAAATAAAGTCCATTTACATTATAAAGCAAAACAAAACACAGAAAAACTCAGAGCCTGTGAGTCCTTGTAAGAGGCAGAGAGATTTCATCTCACATGTAAACTGAAGAATACTAATTGTTTCCTCTTTATCTGGGATTCCAAATGTGGAAGAAGAAACACAAAAATGAAGAAAAAATTAGAGATAATTCATGGCGTCAGAGTCAATATGGTGCACAGCCACCACAGCCACCTTAACAGACCGATACTGCGACACAACCACAGAGATGGTATCTGTTTCCCAGTCTAGCAGGAATCCTGCCCGTTATCTGAGCCAAAGCCTTTCAATTTCTTGTCAGATCTGTGAGCTACATAATAACATCATAATGAGTTGTTTTTCTGTTCAGTTTAACCAAGGTTCAGAGGTACACTTACATGCTTTTCCTTGGTACCATGAGGTGCTGTTGCTAAGAAAGCGCTAGCTCCTTCCATAGCCCATTGATGCAGCATTACAGTGTGTTCCAGAAACCTTTACTAATTAAAACGTTTCTGCCATTCCCCGAATACAGTTCTGGCCTATAGAGAAGATTCACCCTTTCTCCACTCAAAGACTCTACTACTTCCTGTCCCTTTGAATCTCTGCTCTGAGCTCTTTGCCAGACTTCCGCTCTCATTTGGATGTCTGTGAAAGTTTTAAGTTACTTCAAGTGTGGCTGTGGATAGATGGTCCAGTCTTCAGGATGCACATCCTTTCCATCCCAAATAGCAACATAGTATCAGAGATTTGAGCCTGGTGAGGTAACAGAGCATCACCGTTTTTGTTTCTCAGCCTTGACCATTCAAAAAATCCAGTTTCTAGTGCTGTTATCCATTTGTATCTATTCATGCCCTCTTTAGCACTGGGAGGGACATTAGTAGTAGTTTGATATAGGTCTAGACTATAAAGGGGATTGCAATTTATATAAATCATAAACGTTAACTGCCATATCCTTCCTTATATCGAAGTATTTTAATTTATGAGTGAGGTAGCAGATCTCACTGACAGACTGGATCAACCGAGCTAATCCTAAGGGCTTCCTTCCTTGGCGGTACTCCTGATATAATGTCGCTTTCAAGCCTTCCAACTTGGCATTTTTGTGAAATATTAGAGTTGCGAAAATTCAATATAGCACACAAATGTTCAGCATGACTGCTCCTAGATTTCTTCCCACCTCTCTCTGTAAGGATCCAGAGGCTCTCAATATTTTAAATTCAGCACCATTCCCTGGCTCTGGGCTCATCCCCTATTGAGAAACAATGTGTTCCTCATAGGTCACAAAGTTGCAGTGCCAAACCTGATCAAGGTCAGTTCCAACACTGCCTCCTTCAGTAGTGTACTTACTCAGACTCCTCCATATCCTTCTGAGAGCATCAGAACGTTCACATATTTCATATCCCTTTCTGCTCCTGAGAGGTGGCTAAGCCATGGAAATACCCTAACTCAGTCTTTTAAAACAAGAAAAATTCTGCCAGACATGGTATCTCCTTTCCCATTCTTCTCTGTGTTCGTATCTGACAAAAAGCCCTTATATGACCACAGATCCCAGCCTGACAGTCTATGATATCCTGAATTGAAGGTACTATTTATTGGTTAAGTCTTTATTTAGCTCACAACTCCTACCAAATTCTAATTTCGCCAGTGTTCACGCATACCATGATGTTTAATTTCATATACATCAGGATTCCAAGCTGTGAATTTTCTGTCTTTAAGAATTTTTAAATGTGATCTCTTCAATCATTTATCTCAGGATGATTTTTTCCAAGACATATTCCACATTGTGTTGTCCTATTCTGTAAATTCATCTACCTTTTCTCCTAGATTATAGGTTTGCCTTTAATAATTCCCTGTATTCTTTGGGCCCTGAAGAATTACCACGAGCTAAGCCACCTAAACTAATGACTGAAAGCCCTCCACAGCCTCCCTGTTTCTAGCTACCTGCTGTATGACTATCAGTACTAGTACACAGAACATATTCTGAGATTCTGGCTGGTCCCCAGAAGAGGTTAACTCAATACAACCTGTCTTAACCTGGATTTACCAGAAAGCAGTGCCTGAAGAAAAGGCTTATGTGCCAATACCTAACTGAGGAGTATGACCAGGGGGCAAAAATGAGACACACTGGTAGTGAAACAGGAAAAACTGCACTATCAAGTTGGTCACCCCTCTGTGTGACTGATTATTCAATGCCATGGGATCCCCTTATATAGTAAATATTAAATTTATTTCAATATAATTTAATTTAAAACTGAAATGTTAAGTTATTAGAGAATATGTTCCCTGACCAGGCCATCAAATAAAAATGGCATTAAATAAAAATTAGTAGCAAAAACTGGAAACAATCCAGTTATCCTTCAATGGGTGTGGTTAAACAAACCGTGGTACATCCATACCATGGAGTACTACCTAGTAATGAAAGGAAACAAGCTATTGACACACACAACAAATTGGATGGGTCTCTGAATTGTTATGCTAAGTGAAAAACCAATCCCAAACTACATAGCGAAGTGGTTCCATTTAGATGATACTCTAGAAATGACAGAATTATAGAAGCAGAGAACAGATTAGAGGTTGCCGGGAGGTAAGGAGCCAGAGGCAGTGGGAGGAAAATGAGTGTGGCCATAAAAGACAACACAAGGGATCCTTGCAGTGATGGAAGTGTTCTGTAACTTGATTGTGTCAATGTCAATATTTTGGCCATTTTACAAGATATTGCCATTGAGGGGTAAAGTGTCCATGGGATCTCTCTGTATGTCTTACAGCTGTCATGTGAATCTACATTGATCTAAAAAAAAGAGCCCGCCGCACAATTCATGTGGTTACCTCAAATCTTACATTCCACCTGTGTCTCACTCCATTAAACTATAGATGACGAACTTCATAATTGAAATGCTACACATGTCAGAAGTTATCACCGTGCCATATAACTCCAGGAAACGGGGTCCTTATTGCCATCTGACTTGCGAGTGAACTAGTTTCAGAATCCCATCCTGAGGGGCTACTTTCAAGGGCCACTGGTAATACTGCAGACTGGTTCTCCACTGTGCAAAGTCTGAGACAAATCTTAAATGCTAATACTTTATTGGGGAGGGTGATCTGGGAAGCAGTAGAAAGAGACAGGGAGATCAGAGCAGATAAGAATCCAGAGCTAATACAAAGATGGGTCCTTGGCGCACCTGGGTGGCTCTGTGGGTTAAGACTCTGCCTTCAGCTCAGGTCATGATCTCAAGGTCCTAGGATGGAGCCCCTCATCGGGCTCTCTGCTCAGTGGGGAGTCTGCTCCCCTCCACTGTCTGCCTCTCTGCCCACTTGTGATCTCTCTCTCTCTCTCTCTCTCTCTGCCAAATAAACAAATAAAATCTTAAAAAACAAACATACAAAGATGGGTTCTCAAGATGGCCACCCCTGTGGGTGACTAATGGTTGTCTGTGGTAGTCAGAATTCCACAGACTTTCCCAAGCCACCCACCCCCTGGCTATCCAACCAAACACTAATCTAAGTACTATAGTGAAAGGACTTTGCACATGTAATTGAAGTTACTAATCAGTTGGTATTAAAATAGGGAGATTATTTTGGATCATCCAGGTGGTCATAATCTAATCACATGTGAATTCTCAGAAGCAGAGAACTTTCCCGGCTAGAGACTGAAGAGAAGAAGTTAGGGATGTTGCAGAGGGGAGGTCAGAGAGATCTTAAATGTGAGAAGGGTTCAGCATGCTCTTACTGTCTCTGGAGAAGGGACTTATGGCTAAGGGCATCCTCCTGGTGACAGCCAGCAAGGAAATGGGAACCTTGGTCCTGTAATCACATGAGCCAGATTCTTCCAGCATTCTGAATGAGCGTGCATGCAGATTCTTTCCAGAGCATTCAGAGAAGAGTCTCGACCCACAGACACTTTGATTTTGGTCTTGTGAAACTAAGAGCAGAGAAACCCACCAAGCCAACCTGGACTTGTGACCTACAGAACTTGAGATCACAAATTTGTGTCATTTTAAGTCACTAAATCTGTGACAATTCGCTACAGCAGCAATAGAAAATGAGGACAGTGTGTTGCCTAAAAATGCAACTCAGGACTGTGTGCCTAAAGAAAGAAACATTTACCCGTTGATTCCCATCTTGTGTTAGTGAAGGTTACTCCAGGGCAAGAACCGCTCTCCACTTCTGAGTGACGTGCATGAAGGTCCAGCAATTTCCTACCAACTGCCCACAACATAGCCTCAATAAAAAGGCCCCAGGGCAGGAAATGATTAGGTGTGAGGGGCGGGCCTGAGGTAAGGTGTTGCCAGGGCCAGACTCAAATTTGTTCTCATGTTTACTCCATAGAAGTGCAGACCCAGTGGGACGCAGAAGAGCAGCTTTCTTTTTCTGGATTCCAGATTTAGAATGCATCTAGCTGTGAATTTTCCAAATTTGCACAAAGGCACCTTCTGAGCTGGCAGCAGTCCCACTGAGGCAGCATAAGGGAGATCATCTAGGTTAAGAAGGCAGGAGATCAAGGTGCTGGAAGGACCAGTGTGATGAACTGCACGCTTGTGTCCTTCCAAAATTCATATGTTGAAATCTTAACTTCCAATATGATGCTACTAGAAAGTGGGAAATTTGGGAAGAGTTTAGGTCATGAGGGTAGAGCCCTCATAAGTGGAGTTAGTGCCATTTAAAAGAGATCCCAGAGGGCTCTCTCGTTCCTTCCACCATAAGAGGACATGGCGAGAAGAAGGCTGTCCATGACCAAAGAAATGGGCTGTCAGCAGACACTAAATTTGCCAGCATCTTGTTGTTGGGCTTCCTACCATCTAAAACTGTGAGAAATAAATCTTTGTCATTTAACCACTGAGTCTAGGGTATGTTTGTTACGGTAGCCTAAACAGACTAAGACCGTCATGGAAATAGAGACCAGAGTAATTAAGCTTGATAAAGAACTTGGCTGAGGAGAAACCTGAGCCACACAGTGATGCCATTTAAGCCGTGGTGTGGACTAGAAGATAAGTATAATGATAGGAAAGTGGTGTCCCCGAGAAGTGACCGCTGGTGCCCAACAGGTATTTTCCACCAGCATCCATATCATTTTATGGAGGAGTTGTGAGCCTGGGCAGATGTTTCTGGGTCCTCGGAGCTATTTTCTTTCTTGTTCTTCTATTTTGAATCCCAGAATGCTACCCCCAAAATCCAAAAGGAGAGGTTCTTACTCTTCTTTGACACAACCAAACACATCTATGTCCAGACCGTGGCCTGGGTCCTGAGAGCAATGCCCAGCCTAAATGAACGTTGTCTTCGAAAGCAGGTCATTCTCTCCTGTGTAAGGTAGGAGTTACTCCATGGCTTCCCTTCCCCGTCCATCCCCATGTCCAAAGACTCACTGGGCTCCCCGACCAATCATTTCAGACCCCCATTGCCTTCTCCAACTTCTTATTCTGGATCTACCAGAATAAGCACTCTTCTGCTGGCAGGTGATCTTGGGCCAATCATCTGATGAACTTGCCTTGTTTCTATTTCTCCCTCTGTAAAATGGTAATAACAAAATGCGTGGTTTGGCTTAAATTGGTTAATATAAGTTACATGTTGAAAACAGTGCCAGACTTAGGATACATGCTTGCTATTTATTAGTCAGTGATGGTGGTAGTATCAATATTCTTATTAGACCCCAAAATATTCAAAGTCAACCTAAAATGTACAGAATTGATTAAACAAATTATAATACAACCATAAAATGGGACACCATATAGTTGCTTAAAAATGCAGAAGGCCTATAAGACATATTAATCCAGAGAAATTTCACAACAGCTTGTCTAATATTTGTATAAAATAATATGGCAAAGGCATATATCCTTCTATTTGCGTGCATATGCATAAAATTGCTCCGGAAAGATACAGAAGAAGCTAATAATAGTAGTTTTTCTATTTGGGGCATAAAAACTTGACAGATGGGTGATAGTAGTGCAAAAGAGATTTTTCACTGCTCATTTTTATACCTTTCAATTTAAGAGACATGTAAATGTAGTATCAATTCAAAAATATAGAAAATGCCTTAAAAATGAAAACATAAAAGAAAAGAAGGATTCTAACTAATGCACTGGAGTCAGAAAACCCTGAGAGTCATACTGAAATCTAGGTTGCCTGAAGGGCATGACTGGTCTTTTTCCTTCTTTGAGAATTTCTGTTAAGTTGCAAAATGGAGAGATGAGTTCTGAGACCTGTCTTATGGCGAGGGTGGTGTCTGCAGGATAGACTAAGAATGCATTGGTTTATCTCCGCCGAGCAGAAGAGTGCTATGGTCGGGCATGGCTTTGGGTGGGAGATCTTGGATTTCCCCCCAGAACTGCGAGTCAAAGAAGTTTCTAGAAACACTGATGCAAAGACAGTGAGCAAAGGCATTTTTCATATTGGGTATCCAGGAAAAGGGCGTCTGGTTCACTATCACTTTCAGCATTTAATAACCTCAAAAACGTGGCTCCTTTGGGTATAAAATATAGAGAATGAAGCCCATTTTTGAGAGCTGTATGAATTTGAGATAAGGTATTTGAAGATCATTGTTTAGCTCCTGGCACGTTCTAGGAGTTCGGTAACTAGTTCTTATTACTGTTAATTATATTAGCCATTAGATATTACCCATTGTCCACTTGCTGCAAATCAGCCCCTTTGCCACCTTCCAAAAAATACCCAGTCACATCAAGAGTGACATAAATTCTGAGATTATACTGAGGAGTCACAAAGCAGGTCACCTGAGCCGTGATCGAGGGCCTTCCAGGACCCCCCACCCCTTTCCTTTGTAGCAGGTGCTTTCTGGAACTCTTGAGTCCCTACTCCAAGATTTCCCCTGATCCGGCAACTCCCTGCCTGTGCCTCCTTCTCTCACTTCTCACTCACACACAGAAACTATCTCTCCCACTTCACACTTCTGTCAAATTAAAAAAAAATTTTTTTGGACTTAACTAAGTAGAGACTTTAGGCAAAAATCTATTCCAGTAAGAAGGAGGCTTTGTCGTGGGGAGGACAAAGCTCCTCACCATAAGATCTATAAGCCTGTCAGTGGTCAGGCAGTGGTTTTAGGGGGAGAAGAAAACAGGCTAGAAGAAGCTAGAAGTGAGGGAGTAGGGTGAGCAGGTGGCATGACAGACAGTAGAACAGGAGATGTTGTTAAGGAAGAATTGTTTCAACGCTTGCTTCCCTTTAGGGGCCCAGGTTCAGGGCTCTGGTGGAAAGAGAGGAGCTTGCCTAAAGTTTGGTCAAGGTTTGTAAGTGGGCATTTCTTTCAAACTGGTAATAGGGACAGGGAATTCAACTGACCTTTTACAACAAGGGATGGGAATTTGGAGGGTCTTTATTGGCTTGGTCTTAAGTAAAAAAGCTCATCTCCAAATTTTATTTAAGTTATATGGGGAGGGTGGTTCTTTGCAGTGAACCTGTCTTAACCATGGCAGTTTTCCAGGGGCAAAGGGCTCAGGTTAAGTGGAGCACTGTCATTTCCAAACCGGCACAGCACGTCTCACTTCTGCTGGGTGCTTGGGGCCATTTACTCAGTGGTCTCTCCTTCTCTTTCCTTGCCTTTCTGCGTTTTTGAGGAAAAAGAATTACTAAATTATAAATTACAATATACATAGTAATATATAATATTGCACATTAATATATAATGCACAAATATATATTTCAATTCTATTATGTATTTACTTATATTTATAAATATATAATATAGTATAATTTATTTTATTTTATTATAAAATATATAATTATTAGGGGCGCCTGAGTGGCTCAGTCAGTTAAGCATCTGCCTTCAGCTCAGGTCATGATCCTGGGGTCCTAAGATGGAGCTCTGAGTTGGTCCCTGATCAGCGGGGCGGCTGCTTCTCCTTTTGCCCGTCTCCTGCCTGCGTTCTCTCTCTCTCACTCTCTCTCAGATAAATAAATGAAATCTGAAAAAAGATAAAATAATTGTGTATAAAATATATAATTTATAATATAGAATATATATTTATCTGTATTATACATAGTAATGATAGTATATTGTGATAGATATTAATGACAAGAAAAATTTATCTCCACAATTATATTAAGTTGCACATATCAACTAGGTCACCTTAAATGTCTCAAGATGTCTTTCCTAAGGACATTCTTTTGTGTAACCAAAAGAACAATAGTTCACCAAAACATTAACCTCAATTGTATAATACCTTCTAATACGCAGTCCCCATTCTCATTTTCCTAGTCACCCTCCAAGTGACTTTCATTGTTTCCCCTCACCCTAGGTTCCGATATCTGATCTAGGTTCATTCACAGCATGGGATTTTATGTTGTTTTAGTTTCCTGGGGCTCTGCTACTCGAAGGGTGACCCGTGGATCAGTATGATGAACATGATGAACATCACCTTGACATGTCCTTGGAATGCCCCGCCCAGACCTGCTGAATCAGGTCCTCAGGGGATGTGAATACACTTTGAGGTGTGAGAAGCACGTTCTAGCCCAGGGTTTCCACTTTCCCCCCATGATAACGAATTTGTGAAAAGTCTAGAACAGCTGTCTTTTTTCACTCCCACCTTCGTAGTCACTTATCTGAATATAAAAGCCACTTGCCTGCTTTCTAGAATGTTTAGAAAATGGTGGTTTTATTTTCTTTCTCACTTTTGTGTCTGAGTGCATTTTGTTCTCTTAAAAGCATTCTCTTCCTTTTCTCTCCTTCTTTCTTCTGAGAATGTAAATAATACATGACTATACTCTATTGTAAAACTTTACATGCTTTAGACATCCTACAGCGAAAAGTTTTCATCGTCCTTTATATTTCCTATTACTTTTATTCTTCTCTTCAGACGTAGCTACTGCCAACTGATTCATATTTACCTGTATCATTCAGGGTTTCGTCAGGGAAGCAGAACCATGAGGACAATTATGGAAAGAAGACATTTATTATAGAAATCGGAACTTACAAATGCTGGGAGTGAGGAGAGGAACGCCTGGAAGGGAAGTCCCACAGTGTGTGGGAAGCGATAGCGTGGGGAAGCCAAGTCCAGGAGCTTGTAGGGAAAGCTGAGAAGCCAAGTGTGTCCCACCACTGGTGTGGGTTGCGGAGCGTGAGCTCGTGCAGGAGACTGTGGGAGGCTGTTCCCTCTGCATAACTTCATCTCTGTGGCTCCAGAGCCAAGCACCTTCTTCTTGTAAAGGCCTATTTAGCCAGAGCAGGCTCCCACCTCGGTTGAACAGCCATTTTGTTGTTTATGTAGTAGAACCTAAATGTAGTAGACCCTGCCTCCGCCCCCCCAGGGGAACTTACTTAAAATCAGGTCTGGGAAATAAGTCCCAGGTAACAAAGCCCAAATACAAGGGTGGGTCAGGTCAGGTGGAAGTAACAGCCCGAATGCAGGGATGAGTTGGATCAGGCAGAGACATCCAATCAGTAAAGCACGCATACTGTCTCCCTAGCTACCAAGGAGTGTGGGCCCCGTCTTTTGGGCACCGATTCTCACCATGGTAATAGGCTAGTTCAAATAGCTATTATGAGGTGAATTGTAATTCAATTGGTCACTTGTGTGTGGCCTAGCATGACTGTGCGGCTTTCTCTGTGTGTTACAATCTCATTGGCCACCTGTGTGTGGCCAGGCCCAACCACATGGCCTTTGCTCTATAAAAGTTAGCCTGTGGGGCAGGGAGGGGTTGCTCTCTCTGTAAGGGGCGGCCCCGACCGGTCTGTTTGATTCTTGGCCCCGACCGGTCTGTTTGATTCTTGATGCTTGGCGAAATCAAGCTTTGCTTGACCTTTGCTTTGTATCAGTCTTGCTCCTTTGACCATGGACCCATTACTGGGGGACCCAACATTCTAACCAGCTCTGGGCTGCTGTTTGACATCTGGACCAGATATCAGAAAGACCAGATGGATGGGGAGCTTTGACCTGCCTCTCATCCCACCATATCTGATCACGGTAGCTTTCTGAGAGTAATAGCTCCTCTTTTGCTTCTTCTTCTCCTTCTCCTTCTTCTTTTTTAAGATTTTATTTATTTATTTGAGAGAGAGAGAGGCAGGCAGAGAGAGAGAGAGGGGGAAGCAGGCTCCCCTCTGAGCAGAGAGCCCTACATGGGGCTCAATCCCAGGACCCTGAGACCTGAGCCAAGGGCAGAGGCTTAATCCAGGAGCCACCCAGGTGCCTCTGCTGTTTTGCTTCTGTCTTCCGAATCTTATGAAGTTCCCTGATGGCCAACTCCAACTGGAATCGGAAAAGAAGGCACAATAAGGCACAACATCCTACCCAGCCCCTTTAAATACGTAAGTATATATGCGTACTCACGTTCTTTGTAGAAATGGAATCACATTGTGCATATTTTTGCCACTTTGACTTGTCACTTGACAAAATCTTTTGAGGTCCAACAGTACGATTGCACATTAGACCAAAGTGCTTCTTTTCAGCTTTCGCATCCCCTTAAGGCAGCGTTTTTCCAAACCTTAGTGGTTCATGGAACTAACTAGTGTGTCAAAGAGCTATTAAAAAAAATAGGACAGACTACAATAGAAAATATAAAAGTATGTCTCCCTCTGTAAGGATAATTATTGCTTTGTGAAACGTTTGTTTTAGTTAAATACATGTGTGTGCCGTGGAAACAGCCTGAAATGTAAAGCATGCTGTGAGTTAGCAGTGGTTAAGAAAAACACTGCCTTGAGATTTTCTTTTTTTTCTTTCTTCTACCACCTCCCTCCATTTTTTGGTTTCACTGTTTATTTTGACAGAAAACCTGAGTTTAGAAAGGAATAGGGTAATGTCTGGGGCCAGTGGCTTTTGACATAGAGAGAGAAACAGTTAGATTCACCTTTAAAAAATTATGATATGGTTCTAGGTACTGTGTGCTCTCTATTCTCAGTCCAAAGTTGTTCATGAGCATTAGAAGACAGGTCTTCCGTACCCTGACTGAGGAAAGATTGACGTGATTAGAACATCAAATGATGTGGCCTCCAAAGGGCCAAGAAATGTCTTTGGAGAATATTGAATTTGACAAGAGAGTAATAGATTCAGTTTCTCAACTTCCAAAATCAACAGTAGAACTTAGGCTGATTTGTTTGGTAATAGAGACCTCTAGAGAGCGCATGTTAGAATTGCAGCAAAATCTTCTTTTCTTCCCTTCTTTTTAAAATATATCATTTTAAGAACTAACTTTGGTTGTCCATATAGATTTTTGGAACTCTAAAGGAATTTAGAGAATCATTTAATTCTGTATATGTGGATACTTCTTTTTTTTTAAGATTTTATTTATTTATTTGACAGATCACAAGTAAGCAGAGCAGCAGGCAGAGAGAGGGAGCCGGGAAGCAGGCTCCCTGCTGAGCAGAGAGCTGACATGGGGTCCCGGGTTTGATCCCAGGACCCTGAGATCGTGACCTGGACCGAAAGCAGAGGCTCAACCCACTGAGCCACCCAGGTGCCCCTTCATATGTGGTTACTTCTAAGACTTGTTACTCAGCTTTGATATGCCAAGCTCTTTAAAAAATAATACTTAATGTGGTTTTCACAGCAATTTTGGAAGGTAAATATTATCACTTTTATCTTGTTTTTTTAAAATTTATTTTAACGTTGATTTTTTGTTTAATTTTTATTTTTTCAACTTTATTGACTAACAATTGACAGATCAAAACTTCATGTATTTAGGTTGTACATTGTGATTTTTTATGGTGAAAGCATGGTTTAATATGCATATACATTATAATGATTATCCCAATCAAGCTAATTAACACATCCATCACATTGTCACCTTTTATATGGTAAGAACATTTAAAGTCTACTCTTAGCAAATTTCAAGTATACACTACAGTGTTATTAACTAAAATCACCATGATGTACATCAGATCTCCAGAACTTAATTCATCTTAGAACAAAAGTTTGTACCTCTTGACCAACATTTCCCATTCCTCTACCTCCCGGCAACCACCGTTCTCCTTCTGGTTCTATGAGTTTAGCCTTTTTTGATCCTGTATTTAAGTGACATCATATAGTACTTGTCTCCCCATGTCTGATTTATTTCACTTAGCATAATGTCCTCCAGATTTATTCATGTTATCATAAATGGCTATTATCAAAAGGACAAGAGATAACAAGTATTGGTTAGGATGTGGAGAGAAGGGTACCATGTACACTCTTGGTGGAAATAGAATTGGTGTGCCATTATAGGAAACAGTATGGAAGTTCTTCAAAAAATTAAAAACGCAACTATCATATAATCCAGCTATCCCAGCTTTGGATACATACCAAAGGAAATAAAATCAGTATCTGGCAGAGACATCTGCACACCATGCAACAGCCACCATGGAAACAACCCAAGTGTCCCTCAGTAGATGAATGGAAAGAGACAATGTGGCGTATATATGCAATGGCATATTACCCACTTTCATTTTGTAGAATAAATGAAGTCTCAGAAAGTAGAGAAATATGTCTAAAAGAAGAAAGCTAGAAAGTGGTAGAGTTGTCTAAAATTCAGGATTTCAGATTCCCAGGGTGGCAGTTGTTGGCCTATACTAAAATGTCAAAATAGTACACATTTTTAAGTAAAGATGTCTTAGAGGTCATATAGTTCATTTTCCTTATTCCTAAATGGGAAAAAAAGAGTAACAGACAAGGAGAGCAAAATGTCTAGGGTCACATGGCTAGTAAAGAGGAGAGCCAAGGATGGCATTCTTGTCTCCTGCTATTCAAACCCTGGCTACTCCAATTTTCATAGATGCCTACACTGATGTGACTACCATCTTACTTTCTCAAGATGGAGAGCAGTTCTATCTCCTCCGGAGTTTCCCTGTGTCACTGCATGGTCACACTTCCTTCCCTGTCCCCATCATCTGCAGCCACCAATTTTTCTGTCCCCACCGTTTTGTCTTTTCAAGAATGTCGTGTAAATGGGTCATAGAATATTGCAGTTTTTTGAGTTAGCTTCTTTCAGTTAGCACAGTTCCTTTGATAATCATTCACATTATTGTATCAGGAATCTGTACTTCTTTATTGCTGCATGATATCCCATTGTGTGGATGTAATATGGTTTGATGATCCAGTCACAAATGGAAGGATATTTGGGTTATTTCTAGTTTTCGATGATTATATGTAAATTTGTTATAAACACTTCTGTTTAATTTTTGTGTGAACAGAGGAGTATGATTATTGGCTTGTATGACAAGGATATTCGACTTTATAAACCGACAATAATAAGTGCTAACTTTATTTTAGCTATTCTGATATGCGTATAGTGGTATCTCACTGTGCTTTTATTAAGATTTTATTTATTTATTTGAGTGAGAGAGCAAATACAAGCTGGGGGGCGAGGAAGGGAGCTCAGGGAGAGGGGCAAAGGGAGAGGGAGAAGCAAATTCCCCGCTGAGCAGGGAGTCAGTCTCTGAGATCAGTCCCAGGACCCTGAGATCATGACCTGAGCTGAAAGCAGATGCTTAACCCACTAAGTCACCCAGGTGCCCCTCGCATTGTGCTTTTAATCTGTACATCCCTAATGATTAATGGTGATGAAAGTGTTTTCATGCCCTTTTTTCCTTCTCTGGTGAACTGTATGTACAAATCTTTTAATAATTTTTGATTGGGCGCCTGAGTGGCTCAGTGGTTAAGCCGCTGCCTTCGGCTCAGGTCATGATCTCAGGGTCCTGGGATCGAGTCCCGCATCGGGCTCTCTGCTCAGCAGGGAGCCTGCTTCCTCCTCTCTCTCTCTGTCTGCCTCTCTGCCTACTTGTGATCTCTCTCTCTGTCAAATAAATAAATAAAATCTTTAAAAAATAATAATAATAATAATTTTTGATTGAGGAGTTTGTTTAATCACTATTGAGTTTTGAAAATTGTGATTATATATTCCTTTTTAATTCAGTTTTTTATTTTGACATAATTGTAGATTCACATGCAGTTGTAAAAAATTATGGAGATCTATGTGTCCTTTATTCAATTTCCATCAATTATGATGTCTTGCAAAACAGTAGTAAAAGATAGTAACCAGGATATTGGCACCAATACAGTTAAAATACAAAACATTTCCATCAACAAAAAGAACCTATAGATTGCCCTTTTATATCCACACCTACTTTCCCTCTGCTTATACCTGTTGACAACTTAACCCCGTAAGCCTTGTTGACAACTAATCTGTTTTTCATTTTAAAAATAAAACTCTTAAATTTATTTCAACAATGTATGTAAATGGAATAATACATTATGTAAACTTCTGGGATTGGCTTTTTTCATTCAGTGTAATTCTCTGGAGATTCATCCAAGTTGTTTTCTATATTAATGGTTGTTACTTTTCTTCCATTTTCTCTGTTTTTTTTTTTTTTTTAATTTTACCAATTTCTGCTCTTATCTTTATTATTTCCTTTCTTCTGCTTGTTTGGATTTATTTTTCTCTTTTTTTTTTCCCTAGGTCTTCAAGGTGGGACCTTAGATTATGGATTGAAAAATTTATTCTATTTTCTTTTTTCAAGATTTTATTTATTCATTTGAGAGAGAAACAGAAACAGAGACAGAGACAGCACAAGCAGGGAGAGAAGCAGAAGAAGATAGGGACGCAGACTCCCTGCTGAGCTGGAAGGCTGACATGGGGCTCCATCCAGGACCTGGAGATCATGATCCGAGCTGAATGCACCCCAATGTTTATAGCAACAATGTCCACAATAGCCAAAATATGGAAAGAGCCCAGATGCCCATGGAAGAGATGACAGATGAATGGATAAAGAAGATTTGGTGTATATATAGATGTGTGTGTGTGTGTGTGTGTATGACACTTAACCATCTGACCCACCCAGGTGTCCCTTTATTCTATATTCTAATGTACATATTAGTTCTATAAATGAGGTTTGTTTGATGAACCAGGAATATGTTCCATGGGCAACTGAAGAAGTATGTGTATTCTGCCTTTGCTGTGAAGAGTGTTCCTTCATTAGCTCCTGTCAGATGATGATGTTATTGACTTCTATACCCTGCTGATTTTCTGCCTAGTTGTTCTCTCAATTGTTGCAGAGGTGTTACAGTCTCCAACTATAATTGTAGATTTGCCTATATCCTTGAGTTCTATCAAATTTTGTCTCATATAATTTCAGCCCTGTTGGATGCCCATACCCGTTTAAGATCACTATCTTTTTTTAGAGGACTGACTCTTTTATTGCTGTGTAACTGTCCCCTCTCCCTCTCTGGTAATGTTCTTTGATTTGAAGTCTACTTCTTCTAGAATTATATAGCCATTCTTATATTATTTTGATTAATATTTACATAATATATCTTCTCCCATATTTTTGGTTTCAGCTAGTCAGTATCCATTATATCTGAAGTGAGTTTTTTTTCCTAAACAGACTATAGTAAGTTGTGTTTTATGATCAACTCTGCCAATTTTTGTCTTTTAATTGATAGATTTATACTATCAATTTTAAAATAAATTTTACATTTAGTGAAATTATTCATATGTCAAAGTGTGAAGTTTGTTTATTTTATTTTATTTTTCTTCTTTTGCTTTTATTTCTCTATTTTTTCTCTGCCTTACTACAGATACATTGAACAGTTTTTGGAATTCCATTTTGATTTACATATGTTTTAGAGAGCATTTTTTTGGTATACTTTTTAAAATGGTTGTTCTATATGGTCTACTGGGTTTATCATTTTACCAGTTCAAATGAAGTAGAGAAACCTTACCTTTTCTTGTGTTGCTTTTTCCTCTTCCATTTATAATGTAATTTTAAAAATATTTCATTATACTGTACATATCAGACAGTGTTATAATTTTTGCTTCAACTACCAAACATAATTTAGAAAACTCAAGTGGAGAAAGGAAAGCCTGTTATATTTACCCATACATTTGCTTAACATTTTTTTCTCTTCTTCTTCTTGTTGTTTGAAGGTTCTTTGAGCTATTCCTTCTAGTTAGAAAAATTCCTTTAGCCATTCTTTTCTTTTCATTCATTCTTTGCTGGTGGCAAATTTGCTCAGCAAATTTCTTTCATCTGAGAATGTCTTGATTTCCACTTCATTTAAAGAATATTTTAACCTGGTATAAAAGTCTGGGTTAGCAATTCTTTTCTTTCAGCACTTAAAAAATACAGTACCACTTTCTTCAGTCCTCCTAACCTGGTTTCTAACAAAAAAATGTGTTGTCATTTTGAACTATTTTCCGTACACACACACACACACACACACACACACACACACACACATCTATATATACACCAAATCTTCTTTATCCATTCATCTGTCATCTGTTCCATGGGCATCTGGGCTCTTTCCATATTTTGGCTATTGTGGACATTGTTGCTATAAACATCAGGGTGCATGTGCCCCTTAAGATCACTATTTTTATATCCTTTGAATAAATAAATGCCTAGTAGTACAATTGCTGGGTTGAAGATAGCTCTATTTTTAATTTTTTGAGGAACCTCTATACTGTTTTCCAGAGTACCTGCACCAGTTTGCATTCCCACCAGCAGTGTGTTCCCCTTTCTCCACCTCCTTGCCAACATCTGTTGTTTCTTGAGTTGTTAATCTAAGCCATTGTGACCAGTGTGAAGTATGTTTTACAGGACAGAAGCTTTTTGTTTTTATGGAGCCCAATTTATTACTGTGTTCTTTAATGGATTGTGCTTTTGGTTTCTTATCTCAGAAAATTTTACCTAATCCAAGGTCACACAAATTTTTTCCTACGTGATAGTTTTGTATGTTCAAGTTTTAGCTTTCAGTCTAAATCTCTTTTGAGTTAATTTTTGTATTAGAGTGAGGTGTGGATTCAAGTTCATGAATTTACACAGGGATGACCAACTGTTTCAGCACCATTTGTTTAAAAAGGCTATCCTGGGGTGCCTGTGTGGCTCAGTACTTGGGCAGCTGCCTTCTGCTGGGGTCATGATGTTGGGTTCTGGGATCAAGCCTTGCCTCAGGCTCACTGCTCAGCGGGAGGCCTGCTTCTCTCTCTCCCACTCCTACTGCTTGTGTTCCCTCTCTCACTGTGTCTCTCTCCATCAAATAAATACAATATTTAAAAATAAATAAATAAATAAATAATAAATAAAAAGTCTAGCCTTTCTCCACTGCATTGCTTTCATGATTTTGGAAAATAAGCAAACAAACAAATAAATGGAAAAAAAAAAACCTTATTCATATATATATATGGGCTTATTTCTGGAATCTCTATACCAGGGTTTGGCAAATTATGGCTTATGGATCAAATATGAATAGCCACCTGTATTTCTAATGTCTGTAGATTGAGAAAGCCTTTTACATTTTTTAAAAAGATTTTTTAAATTAATTTTTTATTTTTTATAAACATATAATGTATTTTTATCTCCAGGGGTACAGGTCTGTGAATCGCCAGGTTTACACACTTCACAGCACTCACCATAGCACATACCCTCCCCAATGTCCATAACCCCACCCGCCTTCTCCCGCCTTTTACATTTTTAATTGGCTTCATTTCAAATGGTTTGTAGATACTGAATAAGAACTTCAATTTTTCTTCTTAGCCACTAACCCTAAAATATTTAACATATATTGCCTTTTTAAAAGATTTATTTATTTATTTGAGAGACAGAGAGAGACAGAGAGATAACAGAGAGAATCCTGAAATAGACTCCTCACTGAGTATGAAACCCTCCTCCAGGCTGAATCCCAGGACCCTGAGATCATGACCTGAGTGGAAAACAAGAGTTGGCAGCTTGACTGACTGAACCACCCAGGCACCCCACATATATGTCCTTTTAAGAAAAATTTGCAAACTCTTGCTCTATACTGTCCCATTGATCTATTTTTCTACTTTTACAGGAGTACATGCTATTTTAATTATTATAGATTTCCAATAATTCTTAAAATCAAATAATATTAGATTTTTTAGACAGAAGTCTTACATTTTGATGAAGTCTAATTAATCATTTTTCTATTACAGATGGTGCTTTTGGTAATATAAAAATTCTTCTCCTAATTCAAGATTAAAAGGATTTAGCTAATCTTTTTTTGTGTACATTTTATAACTTTAGGTTTTACTTTTATATTTTATAGCTTTAAATTGTAGACTGCATTTTGAGTTAATTTTTTATAAGGTACAAGGTAATAGTTGAAGTTCCTTTGCCCCCACCCCGTACAAGACATTGCTTCATCATGATTTCCTGAAAAAAACAAAAACAAAAAACAAAAAAACCTATGCTTTTGCCACTTAATTGGCTTGGAATTTTTTTTGAAATTGAATTTTTTTTCCTTACAATTAAAAGAAATCAACTAAAATTCTGTATTTAACCATGAAGCCAACAAAAGTTACATAAATTACATAACTTCTAAAGCCTTTGCAGTTGTTTGAGTGGGTTTTTTTTTGACAATTTAGATTTTTCTTAAGAAATACAAAATTTCAAGTTATGTTTACTATAACACTTTCTACTCAAGGGGTCATGATTTTTATGGTTAAATTTAATTATTATTATTATTAATTTGGAAAGCTAATGTTGTATTGTAAGTAACTGCTTACAATGGCTAAGACATAGAGTGTTTTCTAAAGCCCATAAACTCTTATTGTGATGGAAAGTAAGTCATTGTTTTTTAATTTTACATATTATTTAAGCTAAATGCAAACCAAAAAGTTCATTCATTTCTCTCAGACCCCCATCCCTGCCTCTTAAAACTACCAAATTATTTTCTGCCTCTAGGAACTTGATGATTTTTTTATTTTAGATTCTGTGTATAAGGGAGATCATATGGTATTTATCTTTCTCTACCTGACTCATTTTACCTAGCATAATAAGTAATGTTCTTGAGGTCATTCCATGCTGAATGAAAAAAAAAAAAAAAGAATGACAAAGAAGAAAATGACAAGATTTCATTCTTTTTAATGACTGAAAAATATTCAATTCACCTATCCATTCGTCCATTCATGGATACTTAGGTTGTTTCATATCTTGGCTATTGTAAATAATGCTGCAATGAACATGAGTATACAAAAGCTTTTTGAATTAGTATTTTCATTTTCTTTGGATTAATACCTAGAAGTGGAATTGCTGAATCATATTTTTTATCCTTTTGGGGAACCTTCATACTGTTTTCCATACTTGCTACACCAGTTTACGTTCCCAGCAACAGTGCACAGGGGGTCCCTTTTCTTCACATCCTCACCAACATTTATCTCTTGTCTTCTTGATGATGGCCATTCTAACAAGTATGAGGTAATATCTCGTTGTGGTTTCTTTGTGTTTTTCTTTCTTTTTTCTTTTTTTTAAAAGATTTTATTTATTTATTTGACAGAGAGAGATCACAAGCAGGCAGAGAGGCAGGCAGAGAGAGAGGAGGAAGCAGGCTCCCTGCTGAGCAGAGAGCCCGATGCGGGGCTCGATCCCAGGACCCTGAGATCATGACCTGAGCCGAAGGCAGCGGCTTAACCCACTGAGCCACCCAGGCGCCACCTCTTTGTGTTTTTCTAATGATTACTGATACAGAGCATCTTTTCATGTACCTATTGGCTCCCTGTATGTCCTCTTTGAAAATGCCTATTAAAATTTCCTGTTCATTTTTTAATTAGATTGTTTGTTTGCTTTTGGGTTGAATTTCTTCCTATATTTTGGATATTAGCCCTTCCATTAGCTATATGATTTGCAGTTATTTTCTCCCACTCTGTAGGTTGTCTTCATTTTATTGAAGGTTTCTTTTGCTGTGAAGATGCTTTTTATTTTGATATAGTTCCATCTGTTGATTTTTGTTTTTGTTGACTATGTTTTGTCAACATTTTGTCCCTTTGTTTTGTTGACTATGCTTTTGGTATCAGATTAAAAAAAAAAATCACTGCTAAGACCTATGTTACAGAGTTTACCACCTATGAATTCTGCTGGGAGTTTTATGGTTTCAAGTTTTATGTTCACATCTTTAATCCAGTCTGAGGGAATTTTTTGAGTGTGTGAAATAGGATTTTGTGGGTTTTTTTTTTTTTTTTTTGTAGAGTCTTTAAGATTTTCTGCATATAAAGTCATACCATCTGAAAATAAAGACAGTTTTATTTATTCCTCTCTAATTTGGATGCCTGTTATTTCTTTAACTTGCCTGATTGCTCTAGCTAGGACACCCAGTACTATATTGAATATGAGTGGTAGGAGTCGGCACTCTTGTCTTGTTCTTGATCTTAGAAGAGAAGCTTTCAGCTTGCACTGTTGAGTATGGTGTTAGGTGCGGATTTGTCATATACAGCCTTTATTATGTTGAATGATATAATTACTATACCCAAATTGTTGGAGTTTTTATTGTGGAAGACTGTTGTATTTTGTCACATACTTTTTTCTGCATCTATTGAGAAGATCATGTAATTTTTACTTTTCATTCTATTAATGTGATATATCACATTTATTGGAGTATATGTTTTTATTTTTTTTTTTGTTGTGTTATATTAGTCACCATATAGTACATCATTAGTTTTTTATGTAGTGTTCCATGATTCATTGTTTGCATATATGTTGAACCACCCTGGTACCCCAGGAATAATTGAAACTTGATCATGTTGTATGATCCTTTTAATGTGCTATTGAATTTAATTTTCTAATATCTTGTTGAAAAGTTTTACATCTATATACGTTTTCTTTTTTTTGTAGAGTCCTTATCTGGTTTTGGTGTTACAGTAATGCTAGCCTTATAAATGAGTTTGGAAGTGTTCCCACCTCTCCAGTTTTTTGGAAGATTTTGAGCAAGATTGGCATTAATTCTTATTTAAATGTTTGGTAGTATTTATTAGGGAAACTATCTGGTCCTGGGCTTTTCTTTGTTGGGAGATTATTTTTATTACTGATTCAATCTCCCTCATTATGGATTTGTTCAGTTTTTCTATTTCTTCAAGATTCAGTCCTGTAGGTTGTATGTTTCTAGGAGTTTGTTTATTCTGAGTTATCTAGTTTATTGGAATATAATTAGAGTAGTCTCTTGTAACTTTTTGTATTACTGTGGTATCATTTGTAATGTCTCCTTTCTCATTTTTAATTTTCTTATTTGAGACTCCTCTCTTCTTTGCTTAGTCTAAATGAAGTTTTATTATTTTTATCTTTTTAAAACCCAACTCTTAATTTTGTTGATATTTTCTATTGTTTTTCTGATCTCTATTTCATTTATTTACACTCTGATCTTTATTATTTTCTTCCTTCCACTAATTTGGACTTAGTTTGTTGTTTTTCTTTGAGATATAAACTTTGGTTGTTTATTTGAAATATATATATATTTTCTTACTGTAGGCAATTCTCTCAAATAACTGCTTTTGCTACATCCTATAAATTTTGATATTTTGTATTTCCATTTTTTTTTTTTAATTTCTCTTTTGGCTTTTTCTTTGGCCTATTGGCCACTTTGTATATGTCTCTTTGGCCTAAAAAATAGTTCAATTTTTGTGTTCCCTTATTGATTTTATGTCTGGATGATCTATTCATTATTTAAAATGGGGTATTGAAGACCCCAATTATTATTATTATTGTTTATTTTTTCCCCTCAGATCTGTTAGTATTTGCTGAATGTATTTAGGTGCCCTAATGTTGGGAGCATACATATTTATAAAAGTTGTATCTTCATGACTAGTTGACCCCCTTTATCTTTATATAATGACCTACTTTACTCTTCTCAACATTTTTTGCTTAATGTCTATTTTGTCTGATTATAAATATAGCCACCCTCACTTTCTTGTGGTTTCCACTTGCATGGAATATTTTTGCCCATCCCTTCACTTTTAGCCTGAAAGTGTCCTTAAAGCTGAAGTGAGTCTCTTGATGGTAGCATATAGTTGGGTCTCATTTTTTACTCCATCCAGCCACTCTGTGACTTTTGATTAGGTGATTCAATCCACTTACATTTAGAGTAATTATTGATATGTAAGGACTTGCCAGTGCCATGTTATCAGTTGCTTTCTGACTGTTTTGCTGTTTTATCATTCCCTTTTTCCTCTCCTGGAGTCTCTTTTTATGAATTGTTGATTTTCCATGGTGGTATGCTCTGATTCCCTCCACTTTGTCTTTTGTGAATCTTTTATGTTTTTGCTCTGTGGTTATTATGATGCTTGCATAAAACATCTTATGAATTAACAGTCCATATTATTCTTGTAGCAACTTAACTTTAGTTATATATAAAAACGACCCCTTTATTCTCTCCTTTTTTATTTTTTGATGTCATAATTTATCTATTTTTATATTGTGTATTCATCAGCTATATTCTTAGTATTGTTTTCCTTTAATCTTTAAATTATAGTTAAGTAGTTAACATACTGTCATCTTACAGAATTAGAGGTTTTTTTTTTTTTTAGATTTTATTTATTTATTTGAGAGAGAGAATGAGAGAGAGAGAATATGAGTGGGGAGGGGGGCAGAAGGAGAAGCAGATTCCCTACTGAGCAGGGAGCCTGGGATTCCAGGATCAGGACCTAAGCCGAAGGTAGCTGCCCAACCAGTTGAGCCGCCCAGGTGCCCTGAGTTAGAGCTTTCTATATTTGGCTGTATATTTAAGAAAAACAGGAGCAAATTATACACAAAATAAGTAGAAAAAAGAAATAATTAAAATGAGGGGAGAAATCAATGAAATTGAAAACAGGAAATCAATAAAAAGAATAAATTAATCAAATAGCTGGCTCTTTGAAAAGTTCAATAAAATCAACAAGCCTCTGGCCAGCCTCATCAAGAGAAAAGTATGCAAATTGTTAATATCAGAAATGAAAGAGAAGACAACACTACAGATTGCCTGACATTAAAAGGGTAAAATGGAATTCTATAATAAATCTAGGCCCACAAATTTGATAACTTAGATGAAACTGATGAGTTCTTTGAAAGCTACAATTTGCCAAAATACACACAAGAAAAAATAGACAATCTGAATAGGCTTACATCTATTAAAGAAATTGAATCAATAATTGATCACCTTCCCCCAAAACCAGTGCCAAGACCAAATGGATTCACTGCTGAATTCTAGCAAACATTTAAGGACTCCGGAAAACAAACAGAAGTTTTAGAAGGGGTGGGGGGATGGGTGAGCAAGGTGATGGGTATTAAGGAGGGTATGGACTGCACAGAACACTGGGTGTTATATGCAAACAATGAATCATGAAACACCACATCAAAAACAAATGATGTACTGTATGGTGACTAACATAACACACACACAAATACAACAACAACAACAATAACAATTAAGGAAGAAATTACGTCAATACAATCCTTTTCAGAATATAGAAGCTGGGGGAATACTTCCAAACTAATTTTATGAAGCCAACATTTCCTAAAATTAAAATCAAAGACATTACAAGAAAGGGAAATTATAGACCAATATCTCTCATGAATATAGATGCAAAAATCTTCCATAAACTTGAAGGTATATCAATTGGAATTACAAAATCTGAACACAGTCAAAAAGGCAATTTTAAAAAATGAACAGAGGGGTTCCTGGGTGGCTCAGTGGGTTAAAGCCTCTGCCTTTAGCTCGGGTCATGATCCTGGGGTCCTGGGATTGAGCCCCGCATTGGGCTCTCTGCTCAGCAGGCAGCCTGCTTCTCCCTCTCTCTCTCTGCCTGCTTCTCTGCCTACTGTGATCTCTGTCTGTCAAATAAGTAAATAAAATCTTTGAAAAGAAAAAAAAAAGAACAGAACCTTAGGAACCTATGGAACAAAAATATAAGATGTAACATTTGTGTCCTCAGAGTCCCAAAAGAAAAGAGGAAAGTGTGTGGGGCTGAGAAATTTTTTAACAAAAATGATGGGGGTGCCTGGGTTGCTCAGTGGGTTAAGGCCTCTGCCTTCAGCTCAGGTCATGATCCCAGGGTCCTGGGATCGAACCCCACATCGGGCTCTCTGCTCAGCGGGGAGCCTGCTTCCTCCTCTCTCTCTGTGCCTGCTTCTCTACCTACTTGTGATCTCTGTCTGTCAAATAAATAAATAAAATCTTTTAAAAAAATGATGAGAAATTTCCCAATCTGATAAGACATAAATGATGGATTTAAGAAACTGAGTATATGACAAACAAGATGAACCCAAGGGAGTCCCTTCCCAGACATATCATATCAAACTTCTGAAAACAAAGAAAAACAAAGAAAAATATCACAAAAGATCCAGAAACAAAAAAACACATTTCAAATAATACAATTCAAATAACAGTGAAATTCTTATCAGAAATTATAGGAGTCAAAAGGAAGTAGCAAAATAAATTCAGTTGCTGAAGAAAAGAATTACTATAAACTCAGAATTCTATGTCCACCAAAAATAGATTTTAAGAATAAAAGTGAAATAAAAAGAAGAAAAAGTAAAAAAAATTATTATTAGCAGAACTGACCTAAAAGAATTGCTGAAATAAATTATTCCAAAAAAAAGAAAATAATAATAGAAAGAAACCTAGAACATCAAGAATAAAGAAAGAGCCATAGAATGGGTAAATATATGGGTAAGTAAAATAGAATATCATTCTCCTTATGAGTTTTAAAAATTATCGTTAGTCAATTGAAAGTAAAATTATAACATTGTCTGCTATGTAAATGTATAACTAAATAACATATTAACAGAGTGAATAAAAACTATGACCAAACTATATGCTATTAGCAAGAAATTTCATGTACTTATTTATTGTTATTGAAGTACAATTGACATGTACTGTTACATTAGTTCTAGGTATACAACATAGTGATTTAACAGCCGTATATGTTCTGCTACCATCAAGTGTAGCATATCATCTGGCACATTACAACACTATTGCAATCCTGTTGACTATAGTCCCTATGCTGTACCTATGCTTGTTTTTATCCCTGTGACTTATTCATTCCACAACTGCAAATCTGTACCTCCCACTCCCTTTCTCCCATTTTGCCCATGTCTCCACTCCTCTTCCCTCTGGCAACCACCAATTTGATCCCTGTAATTATTGTTTCTGCTTTTTGTTTGTTTGTTCACCAGTTTTGTTTTTTAGTTTCCACATATAAATGAAATCATATGGTGTTTATCTTTCTCAGTCTGACTTATTTCACTTAGCATATTACCTGGTAGCTCCATCCATGGGGTCACAAAGGGCAGGATCTCATGTATATGTATATACACATTACATACACACCACATCATCTTTATCCATTCATCTATTGATGAGCATTTAGGTTGCTTCTATATTTTAGCTATTGTAAATAATGCTGCAGTAAACATAAGCGTGCACATATCATTTTGAATTAGTGTTTTTGCTTTATTTGGGTAAATACCCAGTAATTTATTATTTATTTATTAAACAAATAAATTTATTAGTGAGTTTCAGTAGGTTGTGGTTTTCCAGGAACTGATTCATCTCATCCAAGTGATCAAATGTATGTTTGTACAGTCAGCACATACTGGACCATACAGTAGTTCTATTTTTAATTTTTTGAGCAATTTCCACACTGTTGTCCCCAGTGGCTGCATCCATTTACATTCCTATTAGTACATGGGAAAACCACATTTTTGCCAATATTTGATATTTCTTATCTTTTTTATTTTAGCCATTCTGACTGTGTAAGTGATATCTCATTGTGGTTTTGATTTGCATTTCTCTGGTGTTCAGTTATGTTGAGCACCTTTTCAGGAAACTCATTTTAAATATAATGATATAATTAAGAGTAAAACAGTGGAAAAAGTATAGCACCCAAATATTACTAAAATAAAGTGTGAGTGGCTGTATTAATATTAGGTAAAGTCAACTTCAGACCAAAGAAGAAATGACACATTACATATTGACAAGGGTCAATCCACCAAAAAAGACAACACAATTCTCAGTGTGTGTATATCAAACAACCAAGCTTCAAAATATATAAAACAAAAACTGAGAGAAGTGAAAAAGAGAAATAGACAAATTTACAATTGCAGTTGGAGACTTCAATGCTCAGTAATTGATATACCCGAATATAAAGAAAAAAATCAGTAAGGATATAGCAGAACTGAAAAATACCATCAATCAATGAGATATGATTGTTATTTATAGACTACTCCACCCAGCAACAGCAGAATACAAGTTCTTTGCAATTGTGTACAGAATATTCACCAAGAACATCTTTGGTTTTATGAGAAGCCTCAGCAAACTTCATTGAATTGAAATCATGCAAAATATGTTCTTTTACTATAATGTAATCAAACTAGAAATGCATTAGAAAGAAAGTAGGAATATCTCTAAGTACTTGTAAATTTATCCACATGCTTTCAAATAATTCCATGAGTCAGAGAAGAATTCTAAAAGGAAATAAAAATTACTCTGAAGCAAATAAACATGAAAATAAACATATCACAATGAATGGATAGGATGCAGCCAAACTGCTTAGAAGAAAATTTTTAGCACCAAATGCTAATATTAGAAAAAAGGAAAAATCTTAAATCAGTAAGTTTAGCTTCCTCCTCAAGAAGTTAGGAAGAGAAAAATTAACACAAGCAGAAGGAAGTAATTAAGACATAGAAATCAATGGATTGAAAACAAAAACAATAGAGGAAAATCAATAAAATTGAAAGCTGGTTGATTAAAAATATCAATGGAATTGATAAACTTAGGAATGACAGAGAAAAAAAGAGAAAAGATGCAAAATACCAATGTTAAGCACAAGAAAGGGACTATCAATGCAAACCTCGCACATATTAAATGGATAATAAGGAAATACTACTGTTGACTGTACACACAGACATTTGATCATTTGGATTAAATGAATCAGTTTCTGGGAAACCACAACCTATTGAAACACACTAAAAATGAAACAGATAATCTGAATAGTCTGATAATTACCAAATAGATTAATTTAGAAATTGCAGAGCTCCAGAAAAAGAAATCTGCAAGCCAAGATGGTTTAAATGGACATTTCTCCCAAACATTTAAATCAGAATTAACATCTTCTATATAATCTTATTTTGGAAAATAAAAGAGGAGAAAACATCTCCCAACTCATTTTATGAAGCTGGTATTACCCTCGTACCAAAATTAGATGGAAAAATAAGAAAACTAAACAATTAAAGTCTTCAACAAAATATTAAAAATTATATCCAGCAATATGTACATATTCTTTATCATACATATATAATGTATGTACACATAAGTATAACATGATATAAGAACTATGTATCACAACTAAGCAAGGGTCATTCCAGAAATAAAAGGCTAGTTCAATATTTAAAAATCAATGTAAATGGACACATAAACAGATAAAAAAGAAAACCTACACAATTATATAAATTGGCATAGAAAAATCTCTGAAAAAATATTTAGCACTCACCCATTCATGATAAAATTCTCAGAAAACTAGGAATAAAGGGGAATCTCCTCAATCTCATAAAAAGCATCTATAGGGGCACCTGAGAGGCTCAGTCTGTTAAGCATCTGCCTTCAGTTCAGGTCATGATCTCAGGGTCCTGGGATGGATGGAGCCCCACATCAGGCTCCCTGCTCAGCAGGGAGTTTGCTTCTCCCTCTGCTCCTCTCCCTACTTTTTGTCTCTCCCTCTCTCTCTTTCTCTCAAATAAATAAATAAAATATTTAAAGAATATTTTTGAAAAAGAAGAATAAAGTTGGAGAAATCAGATTACCTTGGTTTAATTCTTACTGTGTGGCTGCAGTAATCAAGACAGGTTTATAGAGATATAGACACATAGATCAATGGAACAGAATAGACAACATAAAAATAGACCTATAGAAGTATGGCCAATAGATTTTTGATGGAGGTGCAAAAGCAATTCAATGAAGAAAGAATAGTATTATTAACACATGGTGCTAGAACAAGTGGACAATCACAGCAAGAAAGATGAACTGGGTTGTAAACCTGACACCTGCCACCTTACACACAAATTAACTCAAAATGGAATATAAGAGAACATGTAAAACTGTAATACTTTTTAAGAGGAAGTCCTTTAGGAAAAAAACTTTGTGACCTAGGGCTTAGCAAAAAATTCTTAGATATGACATCAAAAGCATAATCCACAAGAGAAACACATTGATAAATTGGACTTCATCAAAATTAAGAACTCTGGCTCTATGAAAAATTCCATTTTAAGAGGTTAAAAGGACAAGCCACGGACTGGGAAAGCATATCTGCAAATCACATACCTGACAAAGAACTTGCATCCAAGAGCTATAAAGAACTCTCCAGGTTTAACAATAAAAACACAAATAACACAGTTAGAAAAAGATTGAAACAGATACTTAACCAAAGAGGGACTATGGGGACGCGTGGGTGGCTCAGTGGGGTCAGCATCTGACTTTGACTGAGGTCATGATCTCAGGGTACTGGGATGGAGCCTAGCATAGGGTTCCAACTTCAGCGGGGAGTCTGCTTCTCCCACTCCCTCGGCCCTTCCTCCCCCTCATGCTGTTGCTCTCTCAAATAAATGAATAAATCTTTAAAAAAGGGTGGGGGGGAATATGGGTTGCAAATCAACCCATAAAGAGCAGTTCAACATCATCCACCATGCTGATATCAGGAACCTGATATCCATGATATCCACCATGCTGAGTGAGCAACATCATCCACCTTAAAAGGCAATATTTAAGATTTGGATACCATATGATTCCATTTATTTAATTTTGAAATGACAAAATTACAGAGATGGGGAACAGCTCAGTAGTTGCCAAGGGTTAAGGAGGGAGGTGCTAAGGGGCTATGATTATAGAAAGTGTAGCACACTGGAGGACCTTTGAGATGATGGAACATATCTTCCATATCTTGACTGCGATGGTAGCTATACAAGTGATTCATTTTCATAGAACTATAAAATGTAGGGGAAAAAAATGTAAAGACTGGTGGAATCCAAGTAAGCTCTGTGTGTAGTTAACTGTGCCAATATCAACTCCCTGGTTTTCATATTATACAATGTTACTATTAGGAGGACTTGCGTGAAGGAACGTTTTGTACTATTTTTGTAACTTCTTATGAGTCCATAATTAGTTCACAAAAATATCACAAAGGAACCACTGAGCTGCCACTGCAGCAATGATTTGAAGCTAGTGACCTTGAAAACCTAGATGAAATGGGCACATATCTAGAAAAATTTCACTTACCAAAACTGACTCACGAAGAAAATCTAAATAGCTCATCTTTATGCACACTTAAGAAATAATTCAAAGTTATAATACATTTTCCCACAATAAAAATACTAAATAAATTCCCTAAGTGTTCTTCCTAACATTTTAAGTTTTACCTTGTTATTGCCTTTACATACTCTTGGGCATTTTTCCTGAGACTATTGATATTTCTGATCCTTTATCTATAATCTTGATATTAAAAATTTAATTACATTTTAACAGATCATAGAGAGAAAATATTCTGATCGGGGAAGATAAAAGAATGCCAAGTTTCTACTTAGGAGTTCCCGGCTTTCTCTTAATCCTCTATCTGAGCTTTTCCCTGTTTTTTGTTTTTTTTTTTTAAAGATTTTATTTATTTATTTGACAGAGAGAGATCACAAGTAGGCAGAGAGGCAGGCAGAGAGAGAGAGAGGAGGAAGCAGGCTCCCCGCTGAGCAGAGAGCCCGATGTGGGACTCGATCCCAGGACCCTGAGATCATGACCTGAGCCGAAGGCAGCGGCTTAACCCACTGAGCCACCCAGGCGCCGCCCCCCCCCCCCCCGTTTTGTTTTGTTTTTTTTTCAACCATCCATTCCTTTTTCTCTTTTTCGGAACGGGAGAGGTTCTTTGGTTGGGGACTGTATGAAACCCATTCATCCCTATGAAGGTAGTCTAATACTCTGTCTCTTGGAGGTGGCCCATGCTTCTCATGTCCATAATAAATGGAGAGAGTTGTCTTTCTTTTCTTTCTTTTCTAATAGATTTTTTGATATAAGCTTTTTCTCCCTCTATTCCTCTCCAGTGCATTCTGGTATACAATAATCTTCTCCATATCTTTCAGCAGACAAATTCTGTCCTAACCATGTTTATCTCAACTGGGACATCATTACATCCAACCCACACTTTTAGTTGTTCCCATAATTGTGATTCTTTCCTGCGGAGATGCTGTCTTATAAATGTTCCAATCTTCATTTCATCTACGCTTGTCTGAACAACAGTTTGTTTTATGAGTGTACCTTATGCTCAGGCCATCTCTCCTAATTTCATCAGTATGGTATTGCTTTTCTATAATCTTTCCATGTTTTAGCTCTTAAATTGTTGTTTGGGGTTGGCCATCTAATTTTTCACCCTGCAAATATCCATTTCAGTGATGACTGCCTCCGGCCTCCCTTTGTTTTAACTTGAATAATATCAAGGAACCTGATATCCATATATCCGTTTATTGCCACATGGCTTAGAATTTACCAACTTCATGTCTGAATCCTTTAGCAATATTCTGCGATTATCAATATTATATGTTACCACTCTATTTGCCATATTCTGTATTCATTATTCTGTGGTTGAGCCTATCTCATGTCAATTACAGCATAGATTTTTTAACTAATCACGACTAGTCCCGCTCTGTAATTCCTGTCAGCTGGGTTGTTGGAATCCCCACGAGAGTGTCATCTGACCAGCCCAGAACCCCCTGGGTCATTATCTTCATCACAGTATTTATGATATGCAGCACCATCTGCTTGGAAGTACAGGCTTCTTTCTTCCCTTGTTTCTCCCCTAATTCTATCTAGATCCTGCACTACTTCAAATCATAATCATCACATCCTTTCACTGTCTGGTTTTCTCTTCTCTAGTTGGTTTAAACATAGTGGGAGCCAGGAATCAACCCTCCTATTTTAGGTATAAAGGTAACTCTATACTTATTTTCTTTAGATAATTATGCTTGCCTAGCTTGTTAACCTAGTAAGTATGCCTTTCACTGAATTATAAAACCTTTTACATTTATTCATGGTTTAAAATTCCTAATGAATGTCTTCCAGCTCTTGACCTCAAATTCTATTTTGCTTTCGTCTTACACACACATGCAGGAGCCTATCACTCTAAAAATGTGATGCTGTGCATATAGACATAAGGCCAACAGAGACTCGGAAGAACCTTTATGCTCTGAAGGTGAGGAAAGGTCAGGCTCAAGTTTAATTACAATCCCGGAGGAGAAAATGTCATGTCATTATGTGGATAAATACATGTTAGTGTCAGTTGGGTTATAAAATGTATAAACATAATTTGTGATATTTTTCTTGCAAAATCAAACAGACACACTAAGAGTTTCAAAAAGAATGGCCCCGACTCTTGAGAGCAGTGAAGAGTGGGGAGATGGGCTATGCTGGCTTGATATTAAGAGATTCAAGAAAGCTAAATTGCATGATTTCCATGAGCTGGCTCATGGAAAGTTGAGAAAAGCTAAATAAGCCTCAAAGTGGGGGTTGGGTGGAAGCAGGGTGATCCCTTGCAGGGCAGCAGTCCCTGTGAGCTCAAGGACACTGGGGGGTTCAGAAAGTGCAAGAATGTGCTGGTTAGTGGCTACTGAAAATTCACCGTGTAACCAGCCCCCAATTCAGCTCATGTTATGCACTCTTTCCTATTATTAGATTCTTGGGTTAGACTCTTGAACATAACTGTTCAAAAGGGGCAGGTCTGTGCATGTGTAGACACTCATGCTCCCAGAACCCGCAGACCATTTACCTATATGACACAGTGAAAATGTGAAGCCACACAGCGCTTTCTACCCAGTGGGACCTGGGTGACTATGTCTGTATCAGTCATTATTGAAACTTTCCAGCTCAGCTAGACCATTGGGGACTCAGCATTCACTCTTTTTCCAATGTAGGTCTCAGAAAAACCTGACATCAACGAACAAAAATTCTCAGTTTGTCCTGCAGAGGCCGCTATAACCATAGAATCTCTCTCTTTTTTTTAAAATTAATTTATTTATTTTCAGAAAAACAGTATTCATTATTTTTTCACCATACCCAGTGCTCCATGCAATCCATGCCCTCTATAATACCCACCACCTGGTACCCCAACCTCCCACCCCCCCGCCACTTCAAACTCCTCAGATTGTTTTTCAGAGTCCATAGTCTCTCATGATTCATCTCCCCATCCAATTTCCCCCAACTCCCTTCTCCTCTCCATCTCCCCTTGTCCTCCATGCTATTTGTTATGCTCCACAAAAAAGTGAAACCATATGATAATTGACTCTCTCTGCTTGACTTATTTCACTCAGCATAATCTCTTCTAGTCCATTCCATGTTGCTACAAAAGTTGGGTATTCGTCCTTTCTGATGGAGGCATAATACTCCATAGTGTATATGGACCACATCTTCCTTATCCATTCGTCCGTTGAAGGGCATCTTGGTTCTTTCCATAGTTTGGCGACCGTGGCCATTGCTGCTATAAACATTGGGGTACAGATGGTCCTTCTTTTCACTACATCTGTATCTTTGGGGTAAATACCCAGGAGTGCAATCTCTTTCTTGTCCTTCAGCTGGGATCTCTCAGGGCTGCCACAGACCCGGGATCCTAGGAGATAAAGAAACCCGTTTACGGGGCTGGTGGTTCAGTCATAAACCCACGCATGTGTTTAGAGTTCTGTAGCTCCAAAGTATAGATAAGGATTGTATTTTTCCTTTTTCAAAAAAATAATTTCGAATTTTTTGAATCGAGACTATTTATGCAAAGGTCATGATGCAAAGGTCAGAAAGCATAAAGGTGTAAAAGGCATACAATAATCCCCTCCTACTAGTGGCCCCCATCTGCCTAGTTCTTATTCATGATGTCTCAAAACACATAACCACAGTTATTAGTCAGCTGTGTCATCTCGGAGAGTTTTAATACATATGCACATACAAATATAAATATGCAATTTACCTCCTTGTATTATGTAAATGGAACCATATGATACAGACTTGTTCTATACTTTGTTTTGTTTTATTTATTTTTTTAAAGATTTTATTTATTTTTTTGACAGAGAGAGATCACAAGTAGGCAGAGAGGCAGGCGGAGAGAGAGGAGGAAGCAGACTTCCTGCTGAGCAGAGAGCTCGATGCAGGGCTCGATCCCAGGACCCTGGGATCATGACCTGAGCCGAAGGCAGAGGCTTAACCCACTGAGCCACCCAGGTGCCCCTTTGTTTTGTTTTAAGGATTTATTTATTTTATTAAAGAGAGAGAGGGAGAGAGCATGTGCAGCGTAGGGAGGAAGAGAGGGAGAGGGAGACAGAATCTTAAGCAGACTCTGTGCTGAGCATGGAGCCTGATGCAGGGCTCGATTCTATGACCCTGAGATCATGACCTGAGCCGAAGCCAAGAGTCAGATATTTGATCAACCATGCCACCCTGGTGACACCCCTATACTTTTTTTTCCCCACATAAAGCTAAATAAAAGAATTTTCTGTAGCCATGCATAAAGAGCTTCATTATGTTTTTTTAAACAACTACATAGTATTGTACCGTATGAATGCAGAATTGCTTATTGCTGGGTATTTAGTTTGATTCCAATTCTATTGTTTATAACTGCTTCATAATAATAAAAATAGTGATCTATATTATTTTTCTATTGCTGCCATTAACAGTATTATTTTTGTTATTATTTAAATATTTAATATTTAATATAAATATTTAATATTTAATATTTAGATATTAATTTTATTATTTTTCTAACTGCTGCTGCCTAACAAGTTATCACAAACTTAGTGGCTTAAATAACCCCATTTATTATAACATGTTCTGTATACCTGAAGTCCAGAGGAGTGTGGCTGGGCTTTCTGCTCAGGGACCCACAAGGGGAGAGTTAAGTTGTCGGCTCTGTTGGGCTCTTCCTGGCAGGTCCACTTCCACATTCATTCAGGGTGTGGGCAGATTTCAGTTTGGGGGTTATTGGACCAAGGTTTTTTATTTCTTTGCTCACTGGCAGCCAGGAGCACCTCCCTGATCCCCCAGAAGCCTCCTTCCCCTCCCACAGTCCCTTCCTCTCCAACCAATAAGGGCATGGCACCAAGTCCTTCTCAGAGCTTGGAATCTTTCTGACTTTCCTTTCTGCTACCAGCAGGAGAAAGCTCTCTGCTTTTAAGGAGTCATGGGATTGGATCAGACCCACCCCAAGGATCTTCTGTGTTTTAGGAATTATACTTTCCACGCTTCACACTCACCCTACATTTAAGGTTATTATGTATCCTCTCTACAGCTCATTACATTTGGTTATTCTTTCCATTTTATACATGAGCAATCTCAGAAACAGAGAGGCGTTGTGACCGTAGAGGAACACAGCCATTGCCAGAATCACAGCGAGGTAGGGAGAGAGTGGGGGAGAGTGAGGACAAATCTCTGGCCTTTCTCTCCTCCTAACTTCTGGTCTCCTCAGATTCTCCAGTCCCAACTAGAAGCCAAAGGGCAGAAAAGCCCAGGTGATACGCTTTCTAAAGTTGGAGCGCTGGGGTTCAGAGCAGGGCACACCGAAGCATAGACAATGGTAGTGAGCGAGTTTGGATCACACGGCGTCTTGGGGTCCAGTGGTCAGAAATGCAGACTCAGCCAGGGTCTAGTTGCAAGCCACAAGTGCTTTCCAAAGGGATGATAGGTGTTGAGCAAAGAGGCTGTAATTCAAAACATTCAGTGTATGTTAACTGTACTGGAATTAAAATTTAAAACTTAATAAAATGGAAAAATAAAAAAAAACCTCCTGATCTGCAGAATGTTCACGCAGCATTCCTACTTGACAAGTAGCAGTGGGTCTGTTGGATCTGAAGCCCCAAGAGCAGGACAGTTGTTGCATATTAGTCTTGATTGACGGCACCAATAGTGTTTGCTACTCCCTGTTTACCAGTCCTAATGAGCACAATATCGACTATTGTGATTGAACTATGAATCAAAGTACTCTGATGACCACACGGACCCCGTAACTTATTAAAACAGCCATTCCCATGTTATCGCTGATGGTCAAGCAAAGCCATTGACATCTACAATTCCAGGATCCTCTTATGTTCATGGAAATCAGGCTCAGTTCTGTGGAGGCAGAGCCCATCATTCTCACATGCCTCCTAAACCTAGCTTTTTGCATTGAGACTATTTATGCAAAGGTCATGATGCAAAGGTCAGAAAAGCACTCTCTTGAGTGCTTTTTAAGGAGGCTGCTGTTCCCTTCAGCCAAGGCATTCCTTAATGTCTCAGGAAATGTCTTCTGGTCCTCTTGCTGGTTATGACTGGGATGGGTGGGAGGCTATGCAACCTCTGCATAAATAGATCCACCTCCACATTCCCGTCAACTTAAGCCTTGGAAGTATGCCCTCTACAGCTTGCTCCTAAAGTCTAGGCCTGTTGCCTAGGTTTCAAGTAACTACACTCAGGTGCTTGAGCCAACACATTAAGCCACAGATCCTTTGTGAGGATTCATATTAATATATTTGGCCTGATACAACTTCATGTTTCATCTAACACACTTGGAATCAATGCCAGTTTTTGTTACCAATACTCCTGCCCACACAAATGAGTATACTTTGTCTCCTCCCAGAGAAGACCTTGCACGTCTCCCTTTGGGCTATCCAGTATTTAATTCTCATGAGGCGTCTGGAGATAAAGGAGGGATGGTGAGACTGAGTGGAGGAAGAATTGACAACCCCCCCATCCACCCCGTGACATGACTGCTGGAGGTTTAAGTCAACAAGGGAAGTATATGAATGGGAGGTCAAGCTCCCTTGGGAAGGAGAGGGAAGGGACAGGCTGCTTATTTGGGGCAGGCAGAATCAAAGATTTCAGTGTTCAAAATGCACAGCCTCATGTATAGGTACCCCGATATTCCTATTTCGAGTCTCAGAATCCTGCCCTCATTATCTAATGCCTAAACTGGCATATGATACCGGGAGATGTTAAACACTTAAGTAGTGCTTTTCTCTGCAACATATTCAGTTAGTCTTTGGACCAAATTTTCAGTCACGTGCGCCCTTTAAATTAGAATTACTTAAATAAAACAAGACAAAATTAGATAGGGAGACAAACCATAAGAGACTCTTAACTGCGGGAAACAAACCAAGGGTTGCTTGAGGGGAGGTGAGTGGAGGGATGGGGTAACTGGGTGAAGGACATTAAGGAGAGCACGTGATGGAAGGAGCCCTGGGTATTACATGCAAGTGTTGAATCACTGTCCTCTATCTCTGAAACCAGTAATACATGTTAATTTTAAAAATGGTTAAAATGGAAAAAAAAAAAAAACCCATTATTTAATGCCGCTGCTGAGACTTTTTCAATCTCTTCTTGTTCTTCGAGTGGGAAGTCAAAGTCTTGAGGCCTATATCCCACCCCACCGCTTTTTTATCAGCTCTCCAAGGCAGTCCAAGGAGCAGCCAGACTAGAAATTGTGACCACCAATGCTACCAGAGCAATTAAGAGCTATAGTCATTTGACCATGCTTTGCCATCCACTTGTACTGCATTCTATACCGGTGACAACTTGAGTAATTATGATATTGTCACATACCATGGATTACTAGCACACCACTTCCTCTGGCAGAGGATATCTGTGAGTTCCTTGAAATAGAGGCAACAGAATCCATTCTGAAGGTTTGTTTCTGTGGGTCATTCTTTGATACCAGTTAATGCATCAGTCAATGATGGCCCCTACAGGACAAAAAGGCATATCCAAGGGGTTTAACTGAAGAGAATTTAATGAAGGAAATATCTTAAGGCAGATGGTACATTAGTTAGGGTTCTCCAGAGAAACAGAATCAGCAGCTTATATATCCACATATAAAGAGATTTCTTATATATAAGGAATTGGCTTACATGATTATGAAAGTAGACAAATCCAATCTGCGGGTCCAATGTTCCAAAGTGAGTCTGAAAATCAAAAACGTCCGGAACACCAGGAAGAGATGATCTTCTAGTTTGAAGGCCTTCAGGAGGAGAATTCTCTCTTAGAGGGGCAGAGAATTGGCCTTTTGTTTTACTGAGGCCTTCCGTTCCTTGGACGAGTCTCACCCACATTATGGAGGGCAATCTGCCTCACTCAGTCTACTGATTAAATGTTAATTTCATCCCCAAACATCAAACTATCACAGATAAGTAAGGTTAAGGGAACTGAAAAAAATGGGATTAGCGGCAGCAGAAACCTGGTACCAGCATTTGGCCTGGAGCGACCATGAAGAAGAATTGCTGTCATCAGAGTCTGGTGATGGCCGTCACTATGGAAGGCACCATTTGACATTAGCTATGGGGATAGAGAAACAAATCTCTTCTGGAATCACTCTTGTCAAGGCAGGAACCTGTGGAATAAACATCATGACCTGTCTTCTTCTCCCTCTCAGTCTCCTGGCTGATGTCCCCCCACCCCTATTGGATGAAACCCCACCTGTGTGAGACGCTCAGTGAGGTCAGCCTCATGGACCAAAAAGCAAGGTAGAAAAGGCCTGAAAATGGAAATGAGGTGGGTAAGCAAATAGAGAACAATCAGAACCTTGGTCTTTCTCTGGTACAAGTATATTATACACGATGTCGTGCATGAAAGTGGTCGTTCTTAAAAATCAAGTGGTCAATCAATAAAATCACTTCCACTGATGTTCCAAGCTTCCCCGTTTAAGGATTGTAGCAATTGACATGTGATCCCGTCCTCTTTGGGAACGCCTTCCACTCCGCGGCTTGTCCAACCACATGTTATCAAGTGTTTGGATTTTTGGCAATACAATCGGTGAAAAAGTATATCTCTGTGTAGTGTTCTTATGTATTTCTCTTTTATTATGAGGGGGTATAGCATTTTTTGGTATAAGTTAGTAAGAACCCATTCAGTGGCAAGTAGTAGAAAAGTCAGCTTAATCTGGTTCAAGCAACAAAGAAGAAGTAAGATTCATACTAAAGACAAGTCCCTGGTTGTATTTAGAGACAGAGACACACCTTGAGCCAGTGACTCAAAGGATGTTATCAGGTCTGGCTTTTCTCCGTCTCTCTGTGTCTTCCTGTCTCTGTTTTCCTCTGTATCTCTCCACTTTCCCTTTCCCCTGGCCTCCCCTCTTGTAATAGCCCCAGGCAGCACCAGGCTTTCATCCTCGTGGTCCCATGTTTGGCACAAAGACCCAGGCCTGATTCTCAGGGACTTCACTTGTATCTTATGCCTGTCCTTGGGGGCAGAGGGCTATGCTCTTGAATTTGTCACTGGCTCACACACTCTCTTACCCATGCCTAGATCTTCAAAGATGGCCCTGTCAATATGCAGCTATTATTTAAAATAAAAACTATGTTCATCCACATCCCAGAAGGATATGGGATAAACAACCCTACGCTCATAAAGAAAGTAGTTATTGCTCCAATCCCAAATCTCCTGGTGACAAATATTCTTCTTAGTCGGGTCCTAATGTGGCTTCTCATAGTCAAGCAAGCAATGATTAAATGAAAACCATAAGTCACATTATACATTTATAGGGAGAGACGGTGACACTTGAAATAAAACCTTCCATTTGGAAAAGAGGAGAACAGGGAACAGCCCACAGTGGCCTCTGACCTCAAACACTTACCAAGACCTCTGACTCAGGTGAAATGAGCTCATTAGTCTTAGAGGGTGACCACCCTGGAAGGCTCTCTCCTCTCTTTATTGTTCCTGGGCCCATCTGAGGTGTGGATCTTAGGGACGAGCTTTTCAATGGGTCGCATCTGTGTAACATCTCATTTCCTGAAGGAGTAGGTTTGGGGGCCTGGAATAACCTCAGAAATCCAACAATTGCAGGCTGCTCTTGGTTGGGTTAAGGTTTCTCTGGTTGCGAATCTCCATTAAAATGTTAGGAGACGACAACCCTGTAATGTAAGCACCATTATCCTTACTTCATATGTGTAGGTTGTACAGCTCAGAAACGTGAATTGCCTTTGTCTAAAGCCATACAGTGGGGAGTGATAAGGCCAAATATTTGTCAAGAGGAGTCTCCCTTCGCCCCTCTATGCCACAACGCTTCCCTGTGTCCCTCACACAAAAATTGCTGTATCTGTATGATTATTAGCAAAACTTTTCATATCTAGCAGCTCTAGTGGGAAATTCATATTCAGCTGCCTCTCTTCCATGCCCCGCTAAATTTCTCTGCCAGTCCAAGTAAAGTGATGAAAGGAAAACAAAAACAAAACAAAACAAAACAAAAAACAAAACAAAACAAAACAAAACCACAACAGAAAAATTCTCACTTTGTCCTGCAGGTGTCACCCTCATCCTAGAACATCTATTTCCAGCTTTCCAGCCTAGATCTCTCAGGCTGCAATGGATCAGAAATTCTAGAAGAAGCAACAGGGCAACTACAACTTATGCAGTTTAGCGACAGGACCCATAAACTGTTTTTGTGGTTCTGTAGCTCCTGGGAACTTGTTAGGACATCTTCAATTTTTAATTTGTTTAATTTTTGAATAGGTAATGCATTTCTGTGATTCAGAAAAACCAATGAAAAGTACAAAAAGAACATAGTGGAAAAAAATGTCCATGCCACTAAGTCCACACCAAAGGTTACCAACATTTTTCATTTCTTTCGTTCTTCTAGAGTATGGTTTAGTCATATACAAGAAAGGATTTTTTAAAAGGTATCTTCTTGTATTTTGTGTGATAGTATATGTACTGCAACATTTCCCTCTATCTTCATTTTTCTGCATAATACTGTACTTTGGAAATCTTTGTGTATCAGTACATAAAAATTTCTCTCCCTCTCCTTCTTTTATAGCTTCAAAGTATCTCCATTATGTGGATGCACCTAAATTTATCGACTCAGTTCTCCAATGATAAACATGTAAGTTGATTTCTTTGCTATTAGAAATAGTGCTAAAGTAAGTAGCCTTGTATATAGTTCATTTTACAAGTGTGTGAATTATCTGACAGGGTTTGAGGAGACATGCATGTACTTGCCATGTTTATAGGTCTTTCCAAATTGCCCTTCACAGGGCTGATAACCAGCTTATTCTCCTGCCAGCCTTGTATGAAATGGTCTGTTTCCCCACAGCATGGCCAGCAAAGTATGTTTTGAATTTTTGTCCATCAATTTGAGATTGGAAAAGAAAAAAAAAAAAAAGGATCTCAATTTTATTTTTTATTTTTGTCAGTGTAAGTGAGTTTGAGCATTTTTTGGTGAAAGAGCCATTTGAATGAGTTAGAGTCGCTTTGATTATTAGCGGTAGACGTTTGGGGGCCTGGAATCACCTCAGAAATCGAACAATTGCGGGCTACTCTTTGTCGGATTAAGATTTCTCTTAACTCCATGGCATAAGCAAGAAGACATTTGTTTTCTCATAACTAAAAAAGTCTGGAAATAGGGGGCTTGGGTGGCTCAGTTGGTGAGTGTCTGCCTTCAGCTCAGGTCATGTCCTGAGGTCCCAGGATCGAGCCCCAAGTCAGGAGCTTGGCAGGGAACCTGCTTCTCCCTCTCCTCCCCACTCAAGTTCTCTCTCTTTATCATTGTCTCTCCCTCTCAAATAAATAAATAAAATCTTTTTCAAAAATCTGGAAGTAGATGTAGAATTTCCAGTGGGCCTTAATTCAAAGGTTTAAATGTCACCAAAACCTGTGATTTCTCATTACTTAGCATGCTCTCTCTCTCTCTCCCTGGTTGCCTGGCTCCTCCTCTCACTCTCTTGGTCCAACTTCCTTCCATCTTGGCACCATCTTCAAAACAGTCTCTGCCCTGATTCTTGTTGATTTGCAATGGACAGGAGATTCATTGCTCTGGTTTTCCAGGCCTGAGTCACATGATGGAGTCAAAATCCCCAATTCAGGTGGATTGAGTGAGGTGTGGGCATTCTGGCTGTCAGGTGAAAGAGCAAAGTGACATTACATGGAGAAAGAAGAGAGCACTGGCTGGTGAACAGTATGATTTGTGCTGTGATCTACTCCTTTGACACCACCATGTCCATACACCTACGTGCATTCTCCACACATGTCCCTTAAAAAGCATCCATGACATAACTGTAACAGGGCTGTAGTTCATGCTGTGAAACTGTCCTCATTCTCCTTCCAGAGGGAGACACAGTGACTTATCTAACCATTACCCCAAGTTCAAGGTTTCTGGGGGATACGCAGTCTCCTTGTTCAGGTGGGACTCCTCCTAGCCCAGCAAACTATGCTTCCAGCATAACTATAATACCCACATGAAGGATCAGAAAAAAAAAAAAACCCAAAACCAACCAACCAAACAAACAAACAAACACAACAGGACAACTAAACATCCATTTGACGAGGAGGAGAATGGGAAATGGCATAATGTGGTCTCTGGTCCGTGGCACTTTTTTGTGACCCACAAAACAGGAAGAGCAAGGTATCTCTGACCTGGAGGCAATGTGACCTGGCTGTTCTGGTCAGTTCTCTGGAAAGATCTCCTTTGTCCTATACCTTCCACAGTCCCTGTGAGCCGGTCACTCTGGAGGAGGAGGTCGCCCTTTCTGCAGGCTGCCTCTCTTTAGCAGCTCTCTTTGTATTGGAATGGACATGGGAGGTTTAGGATTACCAGAAGGGATTTTTTTTTTTTTTTTTGCCAGATTTGGGGGTTTCTCTAGCAAGTCTCTTAAAACTCTCTGAGGCATTAAACCGCAACTTAGATAGCACAGCTTACATGTTACAAAAGTACACCTATGGCTCAGAAATACTAAATTCCTTTACCTGAAGCCACATGGCTGAGGAGTAATAGTGACAAAGCCGCTACTAGGAACCAACATCGTTTAATTCTAGGGTCTAAGCTTCCAAAATGTTTATGTAAAAATTATATTCACAGTAGCTCGCAATTGTAATGGGAAAAATCACCATTCCTCACCTATACTCTGCTAAACTCCTCTCACGTTCTTTCCTATTCCTTAGCCCCAGAGGACAAACAGGTTGAAATTTTCTGTTTATCCTATAGGTGCCGCTATAACCACAGGCTGTTTCTAGTTCTGCAGCCTGATCTCCCAAGACATGAAAGGATCAGAAATTCTAGAAGATGCAGTCCAGTCTACATAAAATTCAATCTAAGAACACCCCCTCCCCCCCACACACACTCATGGATTTAGATTTCCATAATTTCAACAAGAAGTTAGTACTCTTTTCCTCTAAAATTTTATGTGTTTCATTTTTGAATAGGTTATGTGTTATAGGTTTCAAAACTTAAAATGTATGAAAAAGATTTCTTGGAAAAAATCTCCTTCTATTGCTGTCTCTTGCCTACCAATTTTCTCCTCATAGGCGTTACCATGGTAATTCATTTTTTGTCTATATTTCCAGAGGTTGTAATGCATATGCAACTAAATATTAACACAGGTTCCTTTCTCTCATCTCTTTTTAATCCTATTTCCAGTTGGATTTTCATGTTTTTCTCTTCCTTTTTTTTTTTTTTTCCTACACAGCTATATATTATGGAGAGATTCCCATTTTAAGTTCTTTAAAAAAAAATCTTACTCCTTTTAATGGATTTAGAGTTCTCCACTATATGAATGAAATCAGTTCTCTATGAATGAAGACCATTTGTGTTGAGTCTTCATTGTTTGCATTTCCAAACATGGCTACACTGAAGAACCTTGTCCGTGCTTCATTTTGCACATATGGATCTATGTCTGTGGGACAAATTACACAAAAGCATAATTGCTAGGTCAAGGGATACATAGATCTGCAATTAAGCATACATGTCTGATTTGCCTTCTTTAGGGATTGTTAGATATGCACACTTTTTTTTTTACTTTATGTAAAATAAAACATTCCCCCCAATTTGACCAACAAAGTGGGTGATCAATTTGAGTTTTATTTTTTTGTCAGTGGGTGGAAAATATGATCTCATTTTAAATTCAAATCCTTATTATGAATGAGGTTGGGAAACTCTTATTATGCAATATTAGAAATGATTAGGGGCGGACATCTGGGTGGCTCCGTTGGTTAAGCCACTGTCTTTTGCTCGGATCATGATCCCAGAATCCTGGGATCAAGTCTGGCATCAGGCTCCTGGCTCCACAGGGAATCTGCTTCTCCCTCTGACCTTCTCCCCTCTCATGCTCTCTCTCACTGTCTCTCAAATAAATAAAAATAAAATCTTAAAAAAAAAAAAAAGAAATTATTAGGGGCAAAAAATCCCAAAAAGAAACAAACAAAAACAAAACAAAATAAAACAAAAAATCCCTAACCCTCAGTCTGGCTTTAGAAAAAGGGATTTCTTGACTTGACAACTGAAAACTCAGCGATAAATTCAGAGCTTCTTGTATGCCTGGATCCAAGGGTCTGAAGGATGTCCTGGAGCCTTGTTTTCTTTCTCTTAGTCTACCTCTCCCTCTCTCTCTCTCTTTCCAGCTCCCTTCCCTTGTTGGCCACCATCTGGGGGCTGTGTTTATTTAACATCTTGCTTCCTATTAATGCCTGGGGTCCCCGCGGCATTGAGCAATCATGGGCCATGGTGGGGACAGTGTTGGTATTACTTCAAGACCACAGTTTGTGTGTATATTAGTAGGCACCACTATGAAAAGATAGATGGTATTATCCAGATTGTACAAAGGAAGAAACGATGGGTTTGAGAAGGTATCAGTGACTTTGTCTAAAGCTGCAGACAGTAAGTGATAGGGACAGTGTTTGTATGCCGCTGTACATGGCAGTAAATCTACAGAGATTAGCAAAACACTTTTGTTCAGGAACCTGGTGGTGACCGCACCGCCTATTATCATGCCCAATAGCCAACTCAGAAAAAAAGAAAAAGAAAAAGAACCAAATGGAAGATTCTCCACTTGTCCTGTAGGTGCCACCATTGCCACAGGATAGCCTTTTTTCAGCTGCGCAACACACAGCTCTTTAAAGCTAAGGTTCTAGAAGATGGAAGAAAACCTGCTCCTTCAGTTTACGTGGCTGATAAACCGGCACTGGCATTCCACCTATAACTTACAATTCCAGAACCTATTCTGTTGTTCTTTTATCTTTCTTTTTAAAAAAATCTACGTTGAAGATATTTGTGAAGAGTTTATATAGCTCCCCAAATTTTAAAAACACAATAAAAGGTATACAGTGTAAAAAAATCTCCCTCTGAATCTATCCTCTAAATATTATGTTCCCCTGCCCCACACCACAGATAGCTAGTCCTCAGTTTTTCTTGTCTTTCCTGAAATGCTCATACACATACAAGCAACTATGAAAAGATACTTCTTTTTTCCCCCTCATTTTTAAACAAACATATGATACAAATATCTGCACTTAAAATTTTTTCCCTTAACAAATATTAAAGGTGTTTTCAGAGTACTAGAAAAAGAAATGCCTCATTCTTTTTTTTTTTTTTTTTTTTGCACTGCTTCATATATTCCCCTGTATGGATGTATCATCTTTATCCAGACTCTTACTGGCTCATATTTAGATCGATATATTTAGTGTTACAGACAGTGGTTTAATGAATAAATAGTTCCTCATTTTACATGTTGGAGAAGTAGAATGGTAGAGCTAAAAGGCAAATGCATTTGTAATTGTGATAAACATTTCCAAATTCCCCGCCGTATGATTATGCCACTTTCACCCTTTCACTGGCAAAGTATGACAATTACTATTTCCTCAGAGTTGGTCAATATAATGGGTTATCAAGATATCAGATATTTGCAAATCTGATAGTTGAAAACAGATATGTCAGTTCAGTTTTATTTTTATTTACCATGTTTTCAGTGAGGTTAAGCATCTTTTCATTTATTGAAAGCCCAGGGGATTTATTTGAGATTTTTTTTCACTTGCAAATGTTAGAAAACCCAACTCACAGAGACTGAAATGAAAAGAAGAAATTTATTATTCATATAACTAGACATGAACTTCTTGGAACTATTGATCTCTCTCTCCCCACCCCCCTCCAAACTTCATCTCTGTCTTGGGCTTCTTTCATGGGATGAGCCCTGGCAGTTTCAGTCTTAAAACTTTACAGCTGCAGGGTTAGCAAAAACTACTGAACCAGATCCTCCATTGACTCAAATTGAATCTTATGTTTACATTATTGATTGTAAGGATTATAGTGTTCTGAGAGTCCAGGTCTGAGTCATGTGTCTCTTCTTGAGCCAGATTGGGGGTTAACTTTACCCACACTATGTGGTTTGAGGGTTGGGGTGAAGGTTCAGGGATTAGGGTTAGGAACATAAAGGAAACATAAAGGAAAATGAATACTGCAATGAATCCAGCATCCAGACACTAATCCTTCTTCCCATATATACATCTAAAGAAAACCTCATGTCTACAGAGACCATTAAGAAAATCCATCATCCCCTTTCTGGAAGGGTGCAACCCAGTCTTTATGACTTCAAATCTGGGAAATCTAGGTCCGATCTAGGCTTGAATCCTCACAATTACAGTAATTTGTAGTACATGTCGTATTTACTCTAAAAATTATAGAAGTTTCTAGCAAATCATAACATTAATCAATCAGCCTGAATCCATACACCAGTTATTCACTGCTAAAAAACAGTGTCATGATAAGAACTCCATGGGAGGTGCAGAAAATGGGGAACACACTGGTGGTGACTAGAGCTTCACCCATACTATGTTTTAGAGTGCCTTAGTGGTATAATGTGGCCATTGTGGTTCTTTCCCCTAGGTAATTTTTCTTCGTTTGAAGTGGTCTTGTTGAGTTGTGGTCTTCAGCAGCTCATTTCATGTTCGAGTGATTCTGAAGGACCTGAGATAGTCCTACGGGTTTAATATCGCGGAGTTATTGTTTCTCTGAGTTTCAAAATGAAAACTCTAGTAAGCGCCACATTTACAAGAGTGGTAGTAGCTGCGTTTTACAAGTGAGTCAACCAGGGCTTGGGGAAGTTAGGGCATCTTTGCCTAGTTACAAAGGTCTGAATGACAGGGAAAGCATCAGCATAGGGTATATTTTCTTCTTGAGCACACAGGCATCCCAGACTACTCTCTACAAAATGGATTTGTTTGCAGAGCTTACATCAGTAATTACGAAAACTTTAATTTCTAGCCACAACAGAGAGAAACCCAGGGTACCAATCCCGGACCATCTGTCTTACACTCCTTTGCCTTTACAGGGGGAACAAAGTAACAAAAAATTCTCAGTTTGTCCTGTAGGGGCCACCTTAATCCTGGAATATTGCTTTTGAGCACTGCAGTCCTGATCTTTCAGAACTGCAATAGACCACAGATTCTAGAAGGTGGAAGAAGCCCGATAGGTCAACATACATCGCCAAAACCTCAGTGCCAGAATCCCCACACATGTGCTTAGTTCTAATGAATAAGTTAAGACTCTACTGTTTTCTTTTAAATAAATGTATCGAATTTTTGAATAAGTAAAATATTTCTATGACTCCGAAATGAAAAGAATAAAGGATTATTCACTAAAAAACATCTGCTTTTCTAACTTGTTCCCCGTCGGCTAAGTTCCCAAGCCTGCTTCCCAAATAGTTAATGAGTCATTAGTTTGCTACGTGGCCCTCCAGAGATTTACATATATATGAGTGTATAGTCTGTCTCATTCTCTTTTTACGCAAGGGATATAAAATTAATTGGTTCACAAAACAACACAGATCAAAAATGTTACACATCCAAATAAAAATTCCTGAATCTCTTTTTAAACATCTTTATAGCATGCCACCATATGGATGTATCGTACTTCATTTAACCTCTTGATGGGCATTTATGTTGTTTCTTACTGTTAATTGTTACAAACAGTACCGTAATGACTAACTTCATATATATGTTGTTTTTTACATGGTTAAGTACATTTGAAGAACAAATTTCTAGATATGGGTCTTCTGGGGCAACCACCCATTTTTAATTGTATGAAATAGTCCTGCATTGCCCTTCGCATTATATTAAATGGTCCCACATTGTCTACTTTTTTCACAGTTTATCCATGGTACTGAATTTTGGATCTTTTGATCTAATAGATTAAAGATGGCATCTCTTCCCATTTTAATTTGTTTTGAGTAAAATTGAACAACTTTTTGTAAGTTTAAAAAATTTTTTGTTTTCAGTTGAAAGTATTGGAAAACCAAACACTATTAGGCTAAAAGAAAAAAAAAAAAGTGTTGTTTTTTTTTTTTTTCATAAGGCCTGTAGATATTTCATTTTAACTTCCAGATTTCTGGGACCTTGACTCTGTATAAAATAAACCTCTGGAAATCATTTAGGTTTCATCCACCCCTCAGCCCCTATGCTAAGGGACAATGATGGCTTCTTGGTCCAATGGCTACTGTTCTTCCTCCCAGATGTTGACGGGTCACCACCAAATGTGTGACTCTGGGGCAAACAGCTTGCATGGAGGTGTGGGAATGAGCTACTTTCATGACTCATTCCACTGGGGAATTTTTCTACCTATATCTTTGCTTCCCTTCAATCTGCAGAGGAAACTCCTTACAGAATTTATTCAGCATCAGGCTCCATTTCAAGATGGTTGCCACAGTCACCTGGTCACCCCAAGAGAGTTTTTTTCCTAGAGAAAGCAAAGTCTCTAAGACTCTGCTGAATTCTTTTATTACCTCTATTCTCTTCCCCAGAATATGGAGTTTATTTATTCCTTTTGGGTCAACCATTTCCACAATCATCTCTTCCTACCACCCCTACAGTCTTGCATATCTTTTCAAAATTATCATGACATATTTATCATTATGTGGATGCTGTTATATTTATTATACAAAATTCATCCCTATTCACTTAACAACTTACCTGGCTCCTCTAGGTACCTGTCTCCCTATAATTAATGTTTTGTGTAATTTGAGGAAGCAAAGCACAAGAAAGGCCACTTTCAAATTTTAGTTCCAAATGGAAAGAGGAAGAAAACATTCTGGAGTGTAAGACTATGCCTACATGTAAAATTAATTACTTAAAAAGAAAACTGGTGTCCCTCCAAGAAATTCAATTGTTTATTTCTTTTTTACTAAATTGGTTTAATTGACCAACTGTTTTGTTTTCAGATGAACACAACTTCAGACTAATGTTTTATAAGCTAGTTAGAAACCACAGACTAATTAGAAAAACCAGGAAATCCACGATAAACTAGAAAACATTTGAAAATATTAGGTAAGTCCCTTCACAAAGTCTTTGTGTAGAAGTTGTACATGTTAGTGTAGGAAAAACAGGAGTTTGGAGCCAACAAAACTAGATCAAATATGGTCTCGGTTATATTTTTTCCTTGGATGCTTAAAGAATTATTAAACTTCTCTGAGCCCAGATAGGAAATCATTAAGAATGATTTTCATTCAGCAAATATTGAGTCCTCTATTACATAAGTTCCATGACATTTGGAACAGAGTAGATAGGCAATAATACTTCTTATACTGTTGACTATACCCTAGACTTTGTGCTATATCCTTCATGTACAAATGGTGACCAAGACATAGTTCCCTATAATCAGGGAAGTTTAGGGACTATATGGCCAGCTAGATAAGAAAGCAGGACATTTTGGTACAGGAAGGGGTTAATGCAGGGATAAGAACATATGAATTTGGGGAAATTACCTTCAGTTCCCTTTACCTATACAGTATCTTAGAGGTAGAGAGAAATGGTGAGCCATGAGTTGGGAGAAGGGAAGGCAGAGATATATATGAAAGGTCCAGTGGGTCCAGAAAAGGCATTTGATTTCCATCCCAAAACAAAGGGGAACCCCTGAAGAGTCTAAGCCAAGAAGTGTCATGATTGGATGTGTCTTTTAAAATGTTCCCTCCAGGGGCGCCTGGGTGGCTCAGTGGGTTAAAGCCTCTGCCTTCAGCTCAGGGCATGATCTCAGGGTCCTGGGATCAAACCCCGCATCAGGCTGTCAGCTCAGCGGGAACCTGTTTCCCCCTCTCTCCGCTTGCCTCTCTGCCTGCTTGTGATCTCTGCCTGTCAGATAAATAAATAAAATCTTTAAAAAAAATAATAATAAAACATTCCCTCCAGCTGCTATGTGGAGAAAGGACTGGGAGGGAACAAGACTCCATAGAGAAATTAGTCTAGACAAGAAATAGTGGTGGCCTCAACCAGGAAATACCAGTGGAGGTGGAGAAAAGTGGTTGTATATAAGTGCTATTAAAATGTAGAAACTAAATGTAATGATAGATTAGATGGGGACACTAAGGGAATGAGGATAATTGGGAGGAAAGTGAAATTTCTAGCTCTTACAACTCTGGATACTTGCGTTATTCACACAGATAATAAACACAGGAGGAGAACAGGAACTTTTGGGGGAGGGCGTGGGCAGAAATAATGAAAAAAGTTGCATATGATAATAATGTGATGTAAATGGTATCTGCATTGGAATTGTTCAATTGGCTGTTGCACGTGTGGGTCTGAAGCTCAAGAGAGACAACTAGGAGATAGCAGTATGGAAGTCCTCAGTGTGGAGATGCTAGCTGAAATGGGGAGCAGATGAGATGGGTCAGGGTGAGTGTACAGAGCAGAAAAGAAGAACCTAGAGTCTCCAGTGGCCTTAGGTCTAGCAATACTTAAGGCTGTGGCAAAATGTTTACATGCTGGAATCCCCCCATGAAAACTCAGAAAGAACAGTGAGGGCAGGAGCATTTTTTCAGAGCTCCCCAAGTTCCCATGGCTGGGAACTCTGACCGAAAGAACGTGTTGAAGCAGGAGAGAGTTTGGCTAAAAATCCAGATTATATAGACTCATAGAAGTTCAAAGGCCAGAATATTTAGAAGAAAAGGAGTGGTCAACAGTGTTGTATGTCTCAAGGAGTAGCAAAACTGATCAGTGCTGGCTTGAAGGGGATCAGGAGTTAATAAGAATCATCAGATTGCTGTAGAATATTAGTTCAGATTTTGATGCTAAAAGGCTTCTAATAGCATTGGCTTCCATAAGGCAGAAGTATATTTCATATTCAAGTCTGAAATATCTGGGGATTACTAGTTCAGTCTGGAATGGCATTCCACTGTTGCAATTCCTATGACAATGTGTGGCTTCCATCCCCGAATTCTTCTCAATATCCAGGACGGCTGCCAGTGTTTGAATTGTTTCATCCACAATCTACCAACAGGAAGGGGTTAAAAAACAGGAAAGGCATATCCCCTTTTTGGGAATAATTTCTTCAGATAGACAAATCGCTTCCTATCCATGAGTCAGAATCTAGACACATGGGCACACAGAACTGCAAGGGAAGCTGGGAAATAGTCCTTCTAGGTAGTCCAGGGCACAGCTAAATATTGGGGCGCTGTTTCCATGGAAAATGGAATGGAGGTTGGATTTGGGGGGGTTAGCTAATATCTTTAAAAAGTAGGTAGAAACAAACAAACAAAGAAGCAGGTAGAAACAAATTTTTTTTTTTTTTTACATAAAAAAATGGGTTGATGAATGAATGGGAGCAAAATAAAAACAGAATATAAAAGAGTCTTTGAAGATTTTTAGCTGTGTAGAGGAAAAGAATAGAAGGCAGTCCCGGCCTGGGGACAAGAGGTGACGGCACAGTTCCAGAAAAGTGGTCTGAATGTTTGTTGATCTAGAATGGAAGAGACGAAAACATGTTTATGCGTTATTGAGAGGACCCAAGAGAAAGAGAGTGTTTGCAGTTAGAGAAGACACAGGGAAGTTTGATAAAGCCAAACACCTGAAGAAGCAGGAAAGGGTGGGCTTCCTCTTTTGAGCTGAGCTACTAAAACCTTTTTCATTCTTTGTTCTTTAAGATTTTATTTATTTATTTGACAGAGAAAGGGGTGGGGCACACAAGCAGAGGGAGAAGCAAGCTGAGTACAAAGTCCCATGGGGGTCTCTCTCCTAGGACCGTGGGATCAAAGGCAGAGGCTTAACCGACGGAGCCACCCAGAAATTTTTCTTTCTTTACCAAAACGATTACAAACTCTCTCCATTCCCCTCGAGTCTCCCACCACACGACTTCTGCCCTAATTCTTAGTAGATAAGCTCGAATCCTACACGGAGACAAGGACCCACAAACTTCTTTCTGCCCTCCCTGGAGAATCGTTATTCTCTCTCTACTCCGACGGGGTTTCTGCACCCCGTCTCCCAGTCATTCTCTCCTCCAGTTAATCCTGCCAACCTGAGATCCAGCACGGTAGTATCAGTATTCCCTGAAAACATGCTAGAAATGTAGACCCTCGGGCCCCACCCAGACCTCATTTGCATTTTAAAACGATGATGAGAGATGGCTAGAGAAATATAGAGTGTTCAGCTGATGTGGGGGTTTTAAAGGAGGGCAAAGACCGCATGCTAGTGGTGAAATCCATCCACGCGGTTGCATGCGTTTCTCCAACAGTACTCAGCAGCCCAGATGTGGAGACATTAAAAAATGAATGAATTGTTTTGAGGAATAAATTTGATCCATTTGGAGGCTACCTAGCACCATGTCTGACACTGACTAGATCCACCAAAATTTTAGCAACCATGTCCCAAATGCAAACCCTGTAAGATATGAAATAATATTAATGATTTGTCGGGAACACTGCCAGCTGCCCTTTTCCTTACATCCCTTCTTCCTTTATGTGGGTCAAGTCCATATACCTGTAACCTACCCATGCTCCCTTATCTCGGGAGGTAGAAAGCTTTGCCGTGCTTAGAAATAATCTGAGGTGCTTGCTAAAGACAGATTTCACCTCCTTCCAGAGATTCCAGCTCAATGGATTTGGAGGTGAAGTACCACATACCTGTGATTTTTTAAAACATTCTAGATGATTCTGATGCGCTTTGTCCACAGACAACGCCGAGAAACACTGCCCTCCATCAGGCATCTTTGCGATTAGCATACTGCTGCCTTTGCTAGTCCCAGAAATTCCTCTTTCCTCCCATTGCTGACCTGAAATCCCAGTTTAATATTAATGTCTTCCAAGAATCCTTAGCCATCAGTGTTGCCCCATAATTAAGGTACTTCTTCAGCATTTTGATAGAGATGCCTACCTGATATATGCAAGCAGGTATCCTGTGCTTGCTGATTCTGTCCTGATATGCTACACCCCCGGTCTCCCACCACCACGTTAGACCGCGTTCTCTCTAGGTGTAGGTAGAGGTTTTGTCTCTGATCACAGCACAGTTTGACCCAGGAAGGAGCCCCGTAACCCTGTGTCGGTTGAATAGACAGGTGAACAAATAGAACCATGGGCGGAGAATCCAGAAACAGAAAAATTGATGGGGATACTGAAAGCAAGCAATGTATTGGAAAATAAAGATGTGAGAAACAGAATGAAGTAAAGGGAGAAAAAGAAAAATCAGGTTTCACAGGAAGAGAATCATTAGAGCTTGGAAGACAACGTGGGTGATTTAATCACAAATAGTTTTAAGAAACATGAGAAAAGGAGTCTGCAGGCAACTTAAAATAGACTCTTAAGTACCTGACAAACCTGAGAAAAATAGGTAGCGAGAAAATCAATGCATCGAAACCCAACAAAGCTTCAATGTACCATCCCTTTTCAATCACTTGGAAGGAAAATGATGTGTTTAGTACATCCTCCTTCTTCATGTTTGGACCTTTAAACAGGACATTTGGATTCACAAGCTGTAGCCAGCTCCGATGGTCTGTCTTTCCAGCACACTGCCATACTTTTTAAATGACACCAGCCTTCCAAGCAAGATTGATTGTAAACTTGAAAAGGTTATATGTGATGTAATGAATAACACATGCTACTCCCTGAAGCGCATTTCTGAAACGGTACATACTCAGGAGCCTGTACGTTATCATAGTTTAGAAAAGATTGGGAAGAGATCCTGCTGGCGAGCCAGAAGAAAAACTCCTTATTATACTTGCTTAACACCCTGTCCTATGCTGAACTCATTCACTCATTGAATGCACAGTAATTAAAAACTGACTGTTTTTGGCATTCCTCCGTAAATGTTTGTGAATGAATGGGTGGATGACGGGATAGTCTGGGCCAGTCACAATGCAAGGGGCTGTGAGGGGAGCAAGATGAACACGAGACCTAAGCTGAATAGAGATTGCAATCAAGTAAGAGAAAGAAGACATGAACACCCCTTTTTTAAAACAAATGGGATGGGCCATCACAACGTTATACATTTTACTATGAGAATACAGACTACATGGAAGAAGGGAGTATTTCTAATTATAGGGCTAGAGAAGAACTCTTGTAAGAAGTTATAGGAGTCAGAAACCTGAAGAATCTGGATGTGCAGATTTTGTGGATGGCAGAAAAAGAACACAAGACAGGCTGTGTTGGAGATGTGTTTGGAAGCTGGAGAAAGCATTATTTCGAATAAGAACTGGAGTTTATGAAGGATGACGTTGGGTAACAATATTGGAGAAGTCCACTGAGAGTTTACATAGAGGTTTGGTTTTTAAAAAATTTTAGATCCATAAACTTAGCATGGGATCGTGAACTGCTAAGACTTATAGAACACTTAAGATGAACCAGACACAATGTAATTCCATAAATTATCTCAATTAAGGTTCATAATAGCCTCATATTTAGGCTCACGAGGTCCTTCTTATCAAAATATAACTGGTGCTGGAGAAGACCAGTTTAGAGATGCCTCTTGAAATGGAAACCACCATTTTGTGGTAAATTGTTGGGGGAAAAATATGTGATCAGAACATTATCTTAGCCTGGATGGCTCAGAGGGGTAAGCGTCAGCCTTCAGCTCAGGTCATGATCCCAGGGTCCTGGGATGGAGCCCCATGATGGGCTCCCTGCTTAGTGGAGAACCTGCTTCTCTCTCTCACTCTGTCCCTCCCTCTCACTCTCTCAAATAGATAAGTAAATAAATAATCTTTAAAAAATTATCTTTAAAAATTAACAACATAGCATGTATTTATTTTATCTTTCCTCAACAACACGTTTATAATCCCAAGTTTGTACTAGATCTTAAACCTAACAAAGAATCATTCCAATGGGGTTTTTATGAAGCGGGGTGTATTTTTTCCAAGAAAATGACATGATTACATAATGCAGTATTCTTCACTTCACGTTTGTGTTTTCAACATAATCATAAAGAATGTTGGTTTTGTAAAATTATTTGAATTGTTCATGAATTTCCTCAGAACTTTGATATAAAAATTATTCTTCTTTGATATGCCTATCATGTCATTGTTCTGGTTAATGTTCTTTTCATGGAATGTTAATGTGTTTAATTCTGCCAAATATTTATCAGTGGCTTTGTGTGTAACTCAAATACCGCTCTACTTTTGTTGACTTCATGAAATCCTGCACCGTTTGCACTGTTTACATTTCCATTTTCCAGTCCTTAGCACTATATTTCTAAAGGTCATTACCATTACCTGAAATTGCAGACTGTTTTTGGACACTCAGTGAGAGTCTGACCAACAAAGTCATTGACAGGCAAAAGCCAAGGCATTTGAGTGGGGAGGGGTCAATTAAAGAGATCAGTTCTCTCTTTTATTTTTTAATATTTTATTTATTTATTTATGAGAGAAAGAGAGAATAAAGAGAGAGAGAGAGGAACAAGCCGACTTCCTGCTGAGCAGAGAGCCCGACATGAGGCTCTATCCCAGGACCCTGAGATCATGACCCGAGCCAAAATCAAGAGTCAGAAGCTTGACCAACTGAGCCACCAAGGCGCTCCAAAGAAGTCAATTCTTTAATCAGTATTTTCATAGTATGACATGTTTTGTTTTTCTATAAAATCTTGAATAATAAATACTGAATGATGACAGCTCCCTGTATGTTATGATTCCTACTTTATATATGAGAGAACTAAGCCCACAGAAGTCAAATGATGTGCCTGCAGACCATGCAACTGGTAAGTGATAGAACCGGTGTTTGAAGGTTGTTTAGCCACTGGGGTGTTTAAGCACGAAGCGGTATAGGGTGCTTTTAGTTATTGATTGAGTGTAAGTCACCACCACAAATTTACAAAACCTGGCCAAAGCTCATTTTTCCCATATGGAAGGCTAACTTCTAAGTGTCCTTCTCCCTAACTTCTAAAATTACAAGGCTCTTAATTTTCAGCCTATTTTTCCCCTAACATATATATATATAATTAATGCATTTAAAGACTAGAATTTGAACCCACAAGTTTTGATTTAACAATCTCTTCATTGGCCCATAAATTATTTAAAAGTATGTTTTTAAGTTCCTAAACACAGAAGAATATCTTTTTGGCTACTCATTTTTCATTTTATTGCACTGAGATTTGAGAGTATTTTCTACATGACATAGAATCTAAGTCAAGCGTTGTTTGCTAAGACTTGCCTTGGAAACATTATGTGATAAATATTTGTAAATGATGTATACGTGTTAGAATGTGTGTTCTTTAACCGTTAAGAATCTATATATTAGATAAAGCTTGTTCCTTCTTCTGAAACATAGTCTAAATCTTTGTAATTTTTTATTTGCTTAATCTATGAACTACAGAAGAACTACATCAAAGTCTTACACCGTGATTATGGACTTGTCAAATTTTCATTGTAATTTGCAATTGTTTTTATTATTTTAAGTTTATTATTTTTAAGTTTCAAACTTTGTTCTTGGTGATTTTGTTCCTTTTCACTATATAGTGTGATTTTTCCTATTATATATATATATATATAATACATATATTATATATATATTTCCTATTTTATATATATATATATTAAATTTACTATTATGTTAGCTATGTTATAGGTATCCAGCTTTCTCATTAGTGTTTTCCTGGAATAATTTTTCTGTCTTCCTGGTTTCAGCTTTTCCATGTCACATTTTAAGTGTATCTGTTATAAGCAATAGATGGAATTGATTAAAAATTCATTCTAATTCTATCTCTTAGGGGTGCCTGGGTGATTCAGTCATTATATGTCTGCCTTCTGCTCAGGTCATAATCCCAGGATCCTGGGATCAAGCCCCACATTGGGCTTCCTGCTCAGGGGGAGGCCTACTACTTCTCCTTCTCCCACTCACCCTGCTTGTGTTCCCTCTGTCGCTGTGTTTCTCTCTGTCAAATAAATAAATAAAATCTTTAAAAAAATAATTCTATCTCTTAGCTGGCAAAATTAGTTTATTTACATTTATTATGATTATAGATTTATACATGGATTGATATTTAAAATACTCTTCTTATTTCTTGTTTCTTCTTCTTCTTCTTCTTCTTCTTTTTTAATCAGAGAGAGAGAGCTAGAGTGAACACAAGCATGGGGAGTGGCAGGCAGAGGGAGCAGCAGGCTCCCCCACTGAGCCAGGAGCCTGATGAGGGACTCAATCCCAAGACCTTAGGATCATGACCTGAATCAAAGGAAGCCACTCAACCAGCTGAGCCAATCAGGTGCCCCTCTTTTTGTTTATTTTATAATTTTCAGTATTCTATGTAATTGAAATTTTATTTTATACATCACTGTCCTTACTTAAAAGGTAAGTGATAATTTTAAATTTTAACATGTGATATTTAGTGATATTTTTAAATTTTAACATGAATTCTTGACCTAACAATATCCAAACTCAGTCAATAGTTTACTCTCTCAGACTACTTAAACTCTAAACTTGAATTTTGACATTCTATTGTTTTCTAGTATTTTTGTTTCTTTATCTTCAAATTTGTCATTATTGTCATGGAAAATGCTTAGATATATCCATGTATTTATGAATGTGGTTGCTCATCATTGTTTCTTTTGTCCATTCCTTCTTCATGAATTCAATTTCCTTCTTTATGAAGCCTATCATTTGTAGTTCTTTTTAACACGTGATAAAACATCAAGTGATAAAACATTTTAGCCTTTGCTCAAAAGAGATTCTCAAATAACAATTTATCTGAGAATACAAATCTAGGTTGATAGTTACTTCCCCTCAGCACTTTGACTATATCATTCCACAATTTTCTGGCCTTTAATTTTTCCATTGACAAGTTTTCTGTTTAATAGCTGTGACTTGTTAAGTGTCTTTTGTTTTTGCTTTTAAGATTTTAGGATTCTACAGCCTCACTGTGATGTATTTAGATGTAGATTTCTTTTTAGTTATCATCCTTAGAAACCATGTGGTTCTTGATTCTATGAATTCACTTATCTCATCATTTCTGGAAAATTCCCATAGCTTCTCCTGAGAGCTCCTTCCCCATTTTTTCTATTCTATCCTTCTAGAACTCCTGTGAGGGGAATAGGGACCTTCTAATTCTACCTTCCATGTTTTAAAAGTCATAATTTGCTTTCTTGTTCATCTCATAATTTTCCAGTACTACATTCATTTTCCTTTTTTTTTTTTTAAGATTTGTTTATTTATTTGGGGGGGGGGCAGAGGGAGAGAATCTTCAGTAGACTCCCGGCTGAGTGCTGAGCCTAATATGAGGCTCGAACTCACAACCCATGAGATCATGACCTGAGCCAAAACCAAAATTTGGACACTCAACCAACTAAGCCAATCTGGTGCCCCCATTCTATCCAATATCCTCAGAATTTCTAGTTCAGCAATTATTCAACTCTCTAATCTACTGTTCATTTATCAGTTTAAAAGATTATGTGCTATATTTTTCTTTCCTATTCTCTATCTTCTAATGTGGCTATTTTTTCTCCTATTTTTTGGTTCCTCTTTGGCTTTTCAATTCTTTCATATCTGAATTATTTTAAACATAATTTATATTCTGTTTCAGATTATCATTTTATTATCTCTAGTTTGTGGGTAGTAATTCTGCTATTTTTGCTCACCCCCCCTCATCATGCATGTCTTCCTTGTGTACTTTGTAATTTTTTTTTATCATAAATTCTCCTTTTTAGCATGACTATCTTTTTCTATGAGAACCTCGTATGGATTGCATTGTGAGAGTGTCCAAAGTGCTAGGTTTTTGGCAGTAAGTTTGGCCATAGGGCCAGTTTTTATATTAATTCCTCAATCTGGGGTTGAGGGTTTCATCTACTAGGGTAGGCTAAGTTTAAACCCTAGATCTATTTGAAGTATAGGTCTAGAGTATTAAATTATTGGAGATAACTCTTTTGGTTTGATTTCTCTATGTAGAACCCAGCCAGAAATACATATATAAAAGTATCTATTATCTCTCTTTTCTAGGAAACAAATTTATTTCTTAGTCTACCCTTTTACTGAAGGTACAGCCCTTTTAAGCCATCAGCTTTGTGTGGGAAAGAGTTCCAGCTTTCTTCCTCATTTGTACTCTGTATAGTCTGTCTGGGTGACCATAACAAAATTCCTGAGACTGGATGAATCAAACAACAGAAACTTACTGTCTCCCAGTTGGAGAGGCTGGAAGTTTGAGATCAGGGTGATGGAGGATAGGGTTCTGGTGATGACTCTCCTGACTTGCACATGGCCTTCTCACTGCGTCCTCCCAGGGCAGAGACAGAGAGAAGCTCTGGGCATTAATCCCATGAGACAAGGCCCCACCCACATTACCTCATCTAACAATAAATACCTCCAAAGGCCCCTACTCCAAATACCACCACCACACTGGATGTTAGGGCTTTTGCATGTGAATGTGGGGAGGGTAACAACACAAACATTCAGTCCATAACACTCTTTGTCTACCGTCCCTCTTGGACATTGAAACTAGGCTTCTAGTTTATCAAGAGCAGGCCCTGATTCTCACCCACACTTTGTTGCTGGATCAGCTCCTACCCTTAGTTTGCTGATCTTCTGTGCCCACCATAATTTCTGGAACCTAGGGACTTCATTTACTTTTTTTGAATCAACTAGCTAGTATGTTTGGGGTTTTTCAAGTCTCCTATTATTACCTTATTGCCAGAACCAGAAGTCTCTCACATCTGGTCTTTATCTCTCATTTGCATGACCTAAACAAGTCTTCTGAATTTCCATTCCTTTCCTATTAAAAAAGGATGATGCACGCAAGTATAATTTTCATTCATCTCACACAGTAATTCTGAGAAAGAGCAATTAGAGATAGCAATATGTTGCAAATTAAAAATGTTAAATATAGCAAAAGCAAATAGAGATTCTCTAATAATGCATTTTAATTATAATGCATTGATATAACACATTTTATCTGAGGATATTAAAGTGTATTATAACTACATTATAATTCCTTGAAGAGACTGTGAATGTTTCCACCCCAGCAACCATAGAACAATAAAAGATCATTTGAGATTCGATTGTAAATTAAGTATTATTGACTCCCTTTTTAAAGATTATAAGTACAATTTCTAGAATGTTATACTATTGGTGCAGAGAAGGGCATTTTTTTCAGGATGTGAGTTGAGTAATTATAGTAGTTTATTTCAAAGATGCACCCTACAGGGTAAGTAGTTCTGAGAAAAGTGAAAAGGAATTAAATATACAAACAATCTTGGTTGGAGACAGTATAAACATTGGGAATTGGGGGCCCTGGGGGTCCCTTTAGTGTCTTGCTATATCCCAATGGCTCTGGGACAGATCATATTCTCCTAGAGCTTTTCTTTTTCCCCTCTAAAAATAGAGAAAACCAAGATGCGTTGAAAAGATTATTTACTATTAACCCTGAGGTCAAACCTAGCAGGGTTACTACCTAGAGAAGAAGTTGAATGGGGAAACTGAGCTGGTTTTCTTCATAAATTACAAAAGGCAGAGTCTAGATGTTTAGATCCATAGTAAGATTAATCTTTTGAAGAACAGGGCTTGAAATCAAACTGGCTTCCATGGTATCCTCCAGAACAGAAATTAGATCAAAGCCAGATCTCCCTTTAGAAACAGGTAAAGCTTGTCATTAAAGAATAATTTATGAAACAATCTGGGAAAGGAGATGAGACTGAATGGTGAGCCTGCTTGTTAATGTCCTCAGTCATTCTTCCTGTTGGTATTTAAGGGATATATCTTCACTGTCAATACCTAAGGGTGACATTTAGCTAACTATAAGGCCATTCCAGTTGTTAAAATATAGAAAGATTTCTACACCAATTGGTAAAGAGCAGCTGTCCCAAGGGTTCAAAGCACCCTGGACACTTAGCTTCTTTCTAGTTTCCTTGTACCTTCCAAGCCACATGGCTTCAAAATAAAGATTAACTCCTGCCTGGCACAGCACTCCAGAGTCTGTTCTGAGAAGATAGTGTGATATCATTGATTAACTGTTTTGCATGTTGTCCTGGCCTAAGTCCACAGATTCCCACTTTTTCTGCTTTCAACACAGGTAGCTTAGCAGTCTGATTTTGCGGGGGCTCCAGACTTTGGCTTAAGAGGCTTATTTTGACTTTTTATCTTCCTGATCATCACTTCTGCAGTATTTAAATACTAGTGGATCCTAGTGTTTCAGAATTCACATATTAAATAAATAAACTTTTAAATATTTTGCTGGCTGATATCATCCTTATCAATTTTCCTACTTGCCAAGTAAAGAATATTAACTTTAAAAAAAATTATCTTCTGTCACCGTTACTTCACTAAGAAAGAGCAGAAGGACACGAATTCAGAATGAACCCCTAAAGAACACATGAAAGACTTGCCATCTTGTCTCTCTCTCTCTCACTTTACCGGGGACTAGTGAGAAATTAACCACGATTGGTAGCGATCAGTGGTTATTTGCAGACCTGTAATGAACCCTACTTACTAATCAATTTTCAAGCTTAGCCTTAATGAAGCTTCCCTGATTCAGTTGTTTCATTTGCTCATAGTTTGCTCTCATAGACCCTGGACTGCACCCTGACTTTACAGTATAAAATGAGGACAGTCTTAGTTAGTACTGGTGGTGTCCTGTCGCTTCTTCCCATGCTGCTGGAGATGGACAGGTGCCCTACAGTTCTCACATTTACCTCTGGTTCTCTGTCCTGAGGCTGGGCTGAGTCCGATATTTTGTAGCCCATGTTTTTCTCCTTTCTATGCAACATATTGGCATTGTGCCCTTATTTATGTGTGTATTATTCAATAAGATTGGAGTTTTCTGGTAACATAAATTGCTTAATAACAATTTGCAAATTGGTAGATAGTTAGTGCTGACACCAGGCCAACTAGTCAAAGTCTTTGCTATAGAAAATATTTCACTGGCTTTGAATAGAAAGTACCTGCAAGGAAGGACCCTTCATCTCTATACATTAAAGAATGAGTTCTTCTAATGCATATTATATAACTACAGAAGAAGGATTTTATCTGACACTTGATCATTTTACTGAACTATATGGGGGTGGGGGAAGAAAGGCTTTAGTAGCAAAACAGAAAGACATAATTGATTACACTATTAAGAAGCTGTTACAACATGAAACAAACATCACAAGATCATAAGAAGACTCAGCTAATAATGTATTTCTGACATCAATAAAATTAGTTGTTTTTCATCTGGGTTGTGAAATTTCTGATTTGTTTTAGCCTCACGTATTATTCTATTATGGCGTGATGATTCTCATTATGCTTCCCTAAGCCCTATCAACAGATAGAGTCTAGACTCTAATTATCTCTATATTTAGTCAAAATAGTCAGGCTTCATCTGTTTCCAGAACAGTTAATGTATTTGGCTCATTACTCCGAAAACACTGAGTACAATTTAGCTCACTAAAAATGCGTCCGGCGTTAGCTTATGTAAGGAGCATAAAGGTCCACTGTGTGATGAATTTATTTTTTTCCTGTGGCTGTGAGTCAGGAAATAATAGCTATTATTTTTGATCACTTACCGTGTACAGACACCATGTACACCTTTTACATGCATTACTCATTTAGTTCTCACAACAACAAATTATTATTCCAGTGGTACCTCTTCGGAAGCATACCTAGAGTCATGCACCTAGGAAGTGGCAGAAGTAGGATGATCTGATTTTTATTTTTTTCTTATTTTTTAAAAAGATTTTATTTATTTCTTTGACAGAGAGATCACAAGTAGGCAGGGGGGCAGACGGGGTAGCGGGGAGCAGGCTCCCCGGGGAGAAGAGAGTCCAATGTGGGGCTCGATCCCAGAACCCTGAGATCATGACCTGAGCAGAAGGCAGAGGCTTAACCCACTGAACCACTCAGGCGCCCGATGATCTGATTTTTAAAGCCTGAAGTCTTCACTGCTAAGAAGTACTGGCTTCCAGAGACTCCAACTTTATGCCTGATGTTCATACAGGCCACATGCAGTTGGGTCCTCAAAGAGATGAAATATAGTACTTCAACTCTGACATGACATTACTTTGAACGTGAGGATGGCTTTTATCATCATCATCATTATTATTATTATTATTTCTCCAGGAGGTGTTTTTCCTCTGTTCAAAACCCTTGAATGAATTTCCATTGCTCTTCAATAAGTATTGCAAAATGTCGGAGTTCCTGGGCACTTGGACTGTCCTGCATCCTAAGCTCTTTCACTTTTTCTCTCGTGTAACCACATCAGCCTTCCACAGTTCCTCCAACACTCTTCTGTCTTCTTCCCTCCAACTCAGACATTCTCTTTTCTCCTACTCAGATGTTGGGTTTGCCTAAATGTCATTTGAGGGGCCTTTCTTGACTCTTCAATCTAAATCAGGTCCCCTGTCACTGTTTCTCCAAAGGATCCTTCATAGCCATTATCATAGGTTATAAATATATACTTACTCTTACTAAAATGTCAGAATCAGCAATATCAGGAATTGCATTAGTCTTGCTCACTACTCAACATTCCTGAATCTCCCCTTCCCCAGACTTGTCATAGGGATTATTGAATGAATGAATGAATGAATGAATGAACGGTGATAGATTTTATGAAGTTCCATTGTCTTTTCAAGCAGAAACCAGCTAAGGTTAGTCTGTATCCATGAAACTGAGCAAAGCTATATGATCACACGGGCTTTTGAGCCCATGTTTTTGGCTCTGGCAGTAGACTGAACGTTTTGGTTTATTCCTGAGCCATATCCCTGAAACTGCTATTTAAGAAAATAAAAGTAAATGTAGAACTAACTATTCTCCAGAAGTTGCTGTAATCTTAAAGCATGATGGAAAAGGAAAGAAGGGAGACTTGGCCTTCTATTTTTGGACCTATAGGTCAGAAATATCACATTTCTTTAATACTGACCACAGTGGTTAAAGAAAGTACATTAAAAAGCCTATTCTTAAGGTGGTAGTGACAAAGATATATATATTTTAAAATTTTAGACACATTTCTTCATCATTGGAAATAGCTCAAACAAAGCACGTATAAGTAGTATTAAATAATTATATATAGGATTATACAACCAATAGTAGTTTTAGAGAACCTGATAGAAGCAAAAAAGCATTGGTGCCTTTGAAATCATTAATTCTTAATACTGAGGTCTATAAGCTTTGCACCTTTTCTATGCCCATTACACAGTAACTGTTATTTTATGGGAATTAAGTAGGTTGAAAAGGGGCACACGGGAAGGGAGAAATGCCCTGTTGAAAATCTACTTCATATTGAACACTCTTCTATGAAAAACTGGCTTTTTTTTTTTATTACAAAGATAATTCACTCTCATTATACAAATTCTGGAAACATTGAAAAATATAAACAGGTCATTCAAACCCCAACAATTTCAAGAAAATCTTAGGTAACATATGGCATGCTTCTGTTCAGTCTTTTTGGTGGATATTTTTTTTTAATATAGTTGCAATAAATTTGTATCATACAAGATTGATTAGTTTTTAAAGTTTATCTTTTATGATTATAAAAGGAAATATGCATGCAATTATAAAATATTTGGGGAAAATAGATAAAATACAGAAAAAAGGTGAGTATTACCCCATATGTCACTACCCATAGATAGTTACAAGTACTATTTTGGCATATGTCTTTGTCATCTTTTTTAAGGATTTTCTTTAGTTGTTATATTATATATATATATATATATATATATATATATATATATATATACACATATATATATATATATATATTTTATAGCAAAGTTAACACAGAGATATTCACAGTTCCTAGAATGTTGCAAGATAATTCCTGAGGACTAATTCTTGCTGCCTATTTCATTTCACCTAAGTCTACCCATACGGTTCAACAGGATGAAGCACCATGTACTCTGTTTCAGAACTCCCTTTGTTGATTTCCTGAGTGGGTCAATACACAAGATTAGATTGTCAAATAAGGCTCACTTGAAGAGTACTTATGCAGTAACAAGATTTATTAATAATTTCAGGATATAGACAATCAAGAGGCAAGGTCAACGCATGTAGAGGTCTGGGACGTCAAAGGCAACTCCGTGGTGCTTTCTCCCCACATCAGACACATACTCTCTGACCCAGAATGATGGATTAGGTTTCAGGTAAGATTTCGCTGGTTTACCTCACAGGGCAGGAGGAGTGCTTAAGTTACAAAATATCCCCATTTTATATTCCACAGACTTAAATAACCTATGTGAGATTCTTTAGGTAACCATTAGAGCTGTAGATTCTGGGTTTATTTACTAAGTAATCTGCAGCAAGGACATCTTGCCAAAGCATTCTGTAGATAAGAACCCTTTCTTTTGGTAAATATTATTATTCTATTTACCTGGATTTCCAGTTGACAAGGAGGTTAGATTGGATTAACCTGCCTATTTTCTTCCTCCTGGCCTAGTTTTTCCCAACACCCTAAAAGAAGGTGAGTGGATCTCAGAGAGGCTTTTTAAGCTCTTTCATTCTCAATAAGCAATAAGAAGGGGGGGGCAGTTCATACTATTTAACTCTTCATTCTCCTACACCTAATTCTTATACAAAAGTAATTTAGAGTGAATGCATAGTCAGTGGTAGTGTTCCTTTGGTTCCTTTTTTCTCCATCTTTATTATGGAAAAATTTTTAGCCATTTTCTCCTCAAACATTGCCTCTAATCTGTTCTCTCTTTCTTATCCCAATTGAACTCCAGTGAAAGTGCTCAAGAAACTTCTAGAAGATTAAATAGGAGAGAACCTAGATGATCTTGGGTATGGCCATGCCTTGTTAGATACAATACTAAAGACACAGTCCATGAAAAAAGAATTAATAAGTTGGACATCATTAAAATTAAAAACTTGTGCTCTGTGAAGGACACTGCTGAGACAATGAAAAGAAAAGCCACAGGCACAGAGGAAATATTTGCAAAAACATATAAAGCACTATTATTTAAAATGTATAAAGAACTCTTAAAAGTCAACAATAAGAAAACAAACAACCCATTTTAAAACTGGGCAATAGACCTGAATAGACACCTCATCAAAGAAGATACACAGGTGCCCCAAAAAGCATATGGAAAGATGCTCCACATCATATATCATGAGAAAGTTACAAATTAAAACAATAGTGTGATCCCACTACACATTTATTAGCATGGCTGAAATCCAAAACACTAAAACCACAAAATGCTGGCCAGGATGTGGAGCAACAGGAACTCTCATTCATTGTGGGTGGGAATGCAAAATGGTACAGATATTTTGGAAGAGTTTGTGGTTTGTGCTCCTCCTCTTACAAAAGCAAACATTCTCTTACCATATAATTCAGCAATTGTCCACACTGGTATTTGCCAAGAGTTGGAAGCTTATGTCCACATAAAAACTTGCACACAGATATTTATAATAGCTTTATTCATAATTGCCAAAACTTGGAAGCAGCCAAGATGTCCTTTGGTAAGTGAATGGATAAACAGATACAGCTAAACAACGGATAGTATTCAGCATTGAAAAGAAATAAGCTTTTGTGTCATGAAAAGACATGGAAGAATCTTAAATGCATATTACTAAGTCAAAGAAGCCAATCGAAGAAAGCTACATACTGTATGATACCAACTCTGTAACATTTTGAAAAAGACAGAACTATGAAGATAGTCAAAGTGTCACTGGTTACCAGGAGTTAGGGGAGAGGGTAAAATAAAAATGTATAGCAAAAAAATGTATAGGGATTTTTAAGTCTGTGAAACTACTCTATATGATATTATAATGGTGGATACAAATCACCGTGCATTTAACAAAATCCACAAAATGTGTAACACCAAAAGTGATCCCTCATGTAAACTATGGGTTTGGGTAATAGTGATGTCAATGTAGGTTCCTTGGTCCTAACAAATGTACCACTATGGTGTGGGATTTTGGATAGTAGAGGAGGTTGTTTGTAGAAAGTGGGTAGAAGTATGTGGGAAATCCCTACCTATACCTTCCACCAATTTTGCTGTGTGCCTAAAAGTGCTCAAAAAATAAAGTCCATTTTTTAATTTTTATTTTTTTAAGTTTTTTAAAAAATTTATTTGTTTGAAAGAGAATGTGTGAGAATGAGCATGAGAGAGAAGAAGGTCAGAGGGAGAAGCAGACTCTTCAAGGAGCTGGGAGCCCGAAGCGGGACTCGATCTTGGAAGTCTGGGATCATGACCTGAGCCGAAGGCAGTTGCTCAACCAATTGAGCCACCCAGGTGCCCCAAGTCTATTTTTTTAAAAAGCAGGCTAAATTTTCCCACTCTAACTTTTGTGACAAGTGACCTTTTTAAAAAATATTTTATATTTTATACCTTTATTCCTTTCCCTGCTCAATTCTGGAACTTTCTTCTAACCTGTATTCCAGTTTATTAATTTTCCTCTCAGCTGTGCCTAATCTATACTTAAATCTGTCTTTGGACTTAAAAATTTTTTTTAAGTTAATAGACTTAATTTTTTAGAGAAGTTTTAGGTTTATAGAAAAACTGAATGGAGTACAGAGTTCTCAAACACTCCCTACTCCCCCTCACACAGTTTCCCCATTATTAACATGTTGACTTAGTGTCTTACATTTGTTACAATTGAGGAACTGATGTTTATACATTATTATTAACTAAAGTCCGTAGTTCATATCAGGATTCAGTCTTTGTGTCTTGCAGTTTTATAAGTTTTGATAAGTGCGTAATATCATATATTCATCATTACAGTAACATATAGCCAGGTTCTACTCCCCTAAAAATCCCCTGTGCTCCTCCTCATCATCCGTCCCCCCTTCTCTCTGTACCTGGGCCCCTAGCAATCACTGATCTTTTCACGTCTCTATGGTTTTGCCTTTTCCAAAATATCATATTTCAGACTAGCCTCCTCCTTCACTTTGAGATATGCAAGGAACATTCTTCCATGTCTTTTCATGGCTTGATAGCTCATTTCTCTTGAATACTAATATCCCATCACATGGAAATAACACCATTTATCTAGTCACCTCCCGAGGGACATCTTGGCTGCTTCCAAGTTTTGGCAATTATAAACAGAGCTGCAATGAACATTTGCATGCAGGTTTTGTGTGGACATAAGTGTTCAGCTCATTTAGGTAAATACTTAGGAGAGCGGTTGCTGGATTATATAGTACGACTACGTGTAGCTTTGTAAGAAACTGCCAAACTGTCTTCCAAAGTCACTGCACTGTTTACCATTCCAAGTTATAAATGAGATTTCCTGTTGCCATACTGACATCCTGGCCAACCCGCAGTTAGCATTGGTAATGTTTTGGATTTGGGCCTAGAATTCTAACAGGTACGTAGTGGTATCTCATTGTTTTTTCAGTTTGCAATTCCCTAAGAACATAGGATGTTGAGCATCTTTTCATATGTTTATTTACTGTCTGTGTGTCTTCATTTGTGATGTTTCTGTTAAGATCTTTTGCCCACTTTTTAATTGTGCTGTTGTTTTCTCCTTGTCGAGTTTAAGAGTTGGTCCCTTTAGTTGTTCATGTTGTTATCATAATTTCTATTTCTAAAAGTTATGTGTGATTCTTTTAAAAATCTGCTATAGTAATTTTTTTTATAGTTTCCTACACCTTGGAGGTATTTGTAAGCTTTTTCCTTATTTGTTTAAACTTACACAACAGAATTGTTATAAAATATGTGTTTATAATTCTCATCCCTTGCGTTATGGCTCTGTTTCTGCCTTTTTTTTTTTTTTTTTTTTAATTTTTCTTACTCGTAGTACCTTGTTTGCTTGTATGCTTTGTGATTTTAGATTGTGGGCTGCATATTGTCTTTGAAATATTATTTGTGGCAAGTCTTTGAGGCCTCGGTCTAAAACCAAGTTAAATGAATATTAAGCTAAAATCATGGCTTGGTATTTTTTTGAAGTACTTGTCTGAAGTGAATGCAGACTGCAAATCTACCCAAGGACCAGTTAGTTGGTAAACATAATTTGAGGGCAAAAGGCAGTAGCTCCACTATCATGTAAATGCTTCGTGACACACTCCAGGCTTTCTCTTCAGGCTCCTCTCCCAGTCCACAGAAGCATCAGAACAACTCAACAACTTGGGACTCTCAGAGCACACTTCATATTTTTCTACTTCTATACTCTTGTACATTTTGTTTGTGTTCTGGAATAGTCTCTTGATCTCTCTTGAAGTATAATCATGTTGGGATAAATTCTAAATGTCACTGCAAAACAACTTTCCTCTTCACACTATCTTTCTTTTTCCACCAACAGTCACAGCATCTCTTCTGTATCAGACCAAATGGCATAAGACTGAAGTTTTTTTTAGGTCAAAAGCAGCTATATGTTGGCAATTTCATAAAAGTCCACCTAAAACCAAATTCAGTGCTTTGCATAAAACCAGCCTGTGCCTAATAGTCACTTAAATAAAATTTATTTTTACAAAAATAAATGCAATGTGGTCCAACAGTGGAAGAAGATAAGTCTAGTTTGATACTTTCAGAGAAAGGAACATAAAAATTTATCCTTCTAAATGTATGAAGAAATATATATATATATATATATATATATATATATATATATCTGTATATTTATATATATAATTGCTCAAGGAAATCAAAAGTCTCTATTGTTAGATTTCAAAGAAGAATAAGGGCAGTGAAAGTAACAAGAGTTACCAATGTTTGCAGCACAAATTCACTTCATAAAGCTGGATAGAAACTGATAACCCGCATATACCCAAATGTACTCTCAACTAATTGAATGCCGGGGACTCTCTAAGAACAAAGTGTTATTGTTGCAAAAAGACTATTGAAACATCATATGGTAATTGGAAAATAAAGTCAAGAGTTGCAATTTAACTTAAAAATTAAAGGTTTAAGAGCTCTCTTGGCATTTCACTTCTTGTTGCTAAAAAGCTCATTTTAAAAGCCAAATTAACCAGATTGTCCATTAACATTGATCACATCACCTAGATAATTGCCAAATCTCCATCGTACTTAGGCTGTGTGAAGGCAGCATAATGTGAAAGTAAGGACAATGCATCTTGATGCATAACGTACTCTTTCTGTACAAACCTTTCACAGTTTTTAAAGCAATCCTCTCTGCCATGTCCCTACAGTTAGTTAGAACTGCTTTATATCACATAAGCATGGGCCAGGGCCATTAGCAAGGATGTCTCTGATGCCGCCCATCAGAGCAGAATGTCCACTTAGCCCTCTTATGTAATGAAGGACAGTGTTCAAAGATATATATGAATGGAACTCTTCTAAGATGGTTTTAGTAGTATCTGCAATAAAGGCTCCGAACCGAAGGCCCCAATCCTCTTCCCTTTGTGAACTGGCTACTTCACTTGACAGAGCTGTCCTTATGGCTGAGGCTTTTTATCACCAGGGAAACCAAGAAGGTACTGTGAGCTCAGTGCAAATCTCCCGCAACTCTCCCTCTTAAAATAAAGTGCGTGTATTTTGTACCACCTGCGGAACAGGAATAATTTAACGATCACTGAAAAAGATGGTCCCAACTTGGATACTGGACTCAACAACTGATACATATCCAACTAGAAAATTAGGCATCTTGCCCTTTTCTTCAAAATAATTGAATATATTCTAAAAATAATTATGGTGATTTTTTTTTCCTTTTGTGTGATTGTTGTGGTTACTTTCCTTTTCATTTACTCAGGATTGTGTGTGTTTATTAGTGGACAAACCCTCACATCTCCTCTATTTCAAACCAGAACAACACTCAGATGTATAGTTAAGGGCCATTTGGGGTGTTAGCAGTGTTGTATAAGCTTTTAGAACATAGTTGCTGGGGAGAAAGAAAAACAGAAACACTGAAGCAGAACGGGTTTGACTCACAATTACTACTAATGAGGTGTGTAATCTTCAGCAAACCTTTTAACCTATTTTTTAACCTTATCGTCCTTTCTATGAAATTAAAATGAGCCTCTGCCCCTTTCAATTTATTAATATGCAGTAGGGATTCAAGTATATTTCATACAAACGCTTTATAAGGTGCAATATAGCATGCACCCAGAAGGCATTACTGTTGTTAATTTCTCTCATAGAAAGATAAAAATGTAATGAGAACAAAGACTAGTCTGAGGACGATCGGTGTTATGCATCACTTAATAACAGGTTGGTTTTATTTCCTAAATGACTTTCTTTTGCTGTTCTGCTACTATATTATTCAGACTGTTAAGGGAAGACGGTGCATCCTGTGAACAGAATTATGTATGGCCTATTCCTAATGCAGTGGGAGCGATGTGCTCTGATTGCAGCATTATAATCTCCCATTATAGCCCACACTGTAAATCATCCTGCAGGTGGAAGACAGGGTTGAAGCCTCACATCACCTGCGAACGGTGACACTCTTTTATAACAAGGTTACACTACTCTGTCCTCGGCGTGATGGTGAGTGTCTCCAGCAGACGTGGGACTACATTTCCATTAGACAGTTAGATATAACGATCAATAAAAGAAGATCTATTTCCATTTCGTGGAGCAACTTCTAAAAGGGGCACAGTGAGGAAGAAACACATCGAACAAAACAGCAGACGGAGAAGCACAGAGCATACCAATCAAACTAACAATAAAATAATAATACCTTACACTTGCATGGTGCCTTTTTGGTGAAAAAATGAAGTTTTCTCATGATCATTTTATATGATCTTCACGACCTCGTGGAGAAGTTAGGCAAGTGAGGCTTACTGCCATTTTTACAGATATGGAGAGGGACTAACTGAAACTCCACCTCACAGAAATTTCCCGATTCCGACTATCGTCTTTCTAGTGTTTCTGATTCTATAAAAGGCAGACAAAATCACCATTCTGCTGAAAGGTTTTTAATTACAGTTTGGCGTCTTACCTTCTCAAACAGAGTTTGTGATTAGGTGAGTGCAATGTGAAATGAATGGAGAGACAAGAAGAAAACACTAAAATCATGCTCTTCCAACTGCAGAAAATTCAATGTAGTCTGTTCACACACGTGGGTTTGGAATGACCATCTAAGATTAGCGTGTGGCAGCCACCAGATATTTTTTCCGTAATTAAAATTAATCTGATTTTGAGAATTTTCCTGCAGTCTTTGCACAGGCATTGTCAGATGCAAAAAAAATAAAAATAAAATAAAATAAAAATCTGTGGCTTGTTTTTAATGATTTCCCAGTGATCTGGACTCTGCATTGCCATGCACCTCTCCCCCTGTCACAGGCTTGTGTTACATTCTTTGTCATTCTCACCCAATAAATAAACAACCAATTCATGCATGCATGTGTTAAGAGTTGTTCAGGTAATTTTCTAGTTTCTGTCACAAAAATGATCTCTTTGGTGGCCTGAGGAAATCTTGGATTTTTCTGCAGAGAAGTATCTCTTCAGTTAAGGGCCTGAACATTCTGGAAAACAGAGGTTTGAAAGTGTCAAATGGAAGAAAACCTAATGGAGAAGGATAAATCCAAAACTCCACAACTTCCAAAACTAGGAAGGATGGAAGGAAGGAAGAAGGAGGATATTAGAGGTCTCTGACCAGTCACTGCTTTTTCCTCATCAGCCCGGGGACAAGTGCTTGGTTGATTAGATGGGTACATAAATTCAAGGTGATACATTCCAGGCAGAAACTTCTGATATAAACTGCCTCTTAAATTTTCTATCACTTTTGAGGCCCAAAATGAGGCCCGTAGGCTGAGCTTGCACAAAATCCTCAAAAATTAGTATTTTTTTTCATTTCATCTTTCAGTCACTTTCCTGACTACACAAAAGAACTAAAGAACATGGTAGTATTTATGAATTACAGTGCAATTTTAGATAATCTTTCTTATAATCTCTGCAGAACAGACTTTATCATCAATATCTTTTCAAAGATTAGGAAACCAATGCTCAGAGAAAGTAGTACAGCCAAGAATTTGGTCCAAGTCTTCTGGTTATATATCCTGGGCCTGGCCTATCAGACCCTTTTATGTTACTTCATGGTGTTAAGAATCTAGCTATCATCCATGTAGTAATTAATCTGCTAGGAGTTGTCTGATCATTAATGATAGCTGTTTAGACTTAATGTTCCCAGAGACACTGAAAAATGTGGAAAATGGTGAAGTTTTGTTGTTGTTGTTGTTGTTTTAAAGAACAGGGTCCAAAAGAATGAAATCGAAAAGGTCAAAGGACAGATTGGAAGGGTCGACATGTTCAGCCGGGGAAGCCCATCCAATATTCTTGTTAAGTCATATCCTAAAAAGTCCTTTGTCAATTAATATACATGTCCATTCAGATAGAAAGGAAGAGAGACAAAAACAAACAAAATTTTATTTCTCTGTTCATGTCACATGCAGCTTGGAATCCTGACCCTACAGAGATGTCCTTTGTAAAGGTCTCTGTAACACAATTTCAGAGGGTTTTAATATAACAAAATTATATTTCTGCAGTTAATTTGTTCACTTGTTGATAAGTATATTCCAAGTCTGAATGAAGTTTTTGCCTGGAAAGCAAAATCTATTGCAAGTTTTAGCATTTTCTGTCCTTTGAATACTCTCTATGAAAGCCCCTGGAAAAGATTTTAGCTAATTTTTGTTTGACTTCTTGCTTATTAGGCCCTCCCTTCCATTCCATTTTTCTTTACCTCAGTCAAGGCTGCCCTGACTTGAAACTTGAATTTGAATTATAAAATTCTCAGGCAACACTAGGTATTGTGCTAGCTAATGAACAATATTTATTTAGTGTAGAAGTTGCATTAAAGATAACTTAAAGGTGATTTGCATACTTGAAGATAATTGTTTAGTCTTTCACTCACAAATTACTCTATAAGAATATGGTGTTAAATGTTTTAATGGCTGTATTTGGATGTAATTGGTGTTCCTTATAATCCTATGTATTTTACTTTAGGCATTTAAGTATCTTTTTCTGATTAGGAATCTATCTCATACTGCTAAAATGTCCATGGTACGAAATAGGTTAATAACTTTTGCTCCATGTGCTAGAGTACTATAGGTCAAATAGAAGACAACTGCCCCCAAAACACACATTATAGAAATTAAGTAACATAGATACAAAAGGGCCTATTTAATGTGGTAGTGAAATAAAAATAACCTAAAATAGAAAGAGGAGATACAATGTAGAGATGTAATGCATGTGAATTTAGTTCATAAGTCGTAAAAAATTATGTAAATAATGGTGTTATTGGTATCAATACCAACAACGTTAAAGTGCAAAGAACAATATTTACTACCTCTCAAAAACTATTCTTTTTGCCAAGCTTTATGGAATTTCTAGCATTTCACTCTGGTGGAAGAGAGTTTTAAAAGTTTATTTTTAATCTTCATTTAGAGTACAAATTGAATATAAGCTACTACGTCCTTTCTTGAATGGGGCTTTTATTCCCCCAAGAAAAGGATAAGATTTGTATGTTTTAATACAATAATTTCCTTATTTCAAATTCTGTGCTCCATATTCTGGCCCATAGGAAAAAATGGAAGATTCTAGAAAACTACCATTTAATGACATCACTTTAATTTAAAATACGAGATTTTAAAAAACATGTACTTTCCTATTCTTATAAATGTCTCCACTGTATAAAGGTTTTTAAATTTTAAAGTCACAGAATTTGATTTTTTTCTGCCTTCATTCCAAAATAATCTTATGGAAGGAGATATACATATCACTCTAGACAAGAGACAGTTCATGGAAGAAATGGAAGGAATTGCTGAGGAACTTTAATCAACAGATATAGTGCAATCCATGAGAATTCTACCTGGCTTCTTTGCAGAAATTGAAAAGTTCATATTAAAATTCATATGAAATTTAAGGGACCCAGAATGAAATAAATAAAATTAAAATAAAATAAAATAAAATAAAACCAAACCTTGGAAAAAACACTGGGGAACTTATAATAACAGATTTAAAAACTTACGCCAAAACATCAATAATCAAGACAGTGTGCACTGGCATAAGTGTAGACATAAAAATCAATGGAATAAACTAAAGATTCCCAGAATAAACCCATTTATCTATGGTCAATTGATTCTAAACAAGGATGCCAAGACCATTCAGTGGGGGAAAGAATTGTTTTTTTAACAGATGGTGCAGAGACGCCTGAATAGTCACATGCAAGAGAATGAAGTTCAACTCTTACCTCATACCATATAAAATAAATTCACTCAAAATGAATCCAAAACATAAGCATAAGAGTCGAAACAACAAAACTCTTAGAAGAAATCCTCACTGTTAGGTGTAAATCTTCCTGACCTTGGGTTCAGCAGTGGATTCTTTGTTATAACATCAAAAGTACAAACAACAAAAGAAAAATGGCTAATAGAACTTCATTGAATTAAAAACTTCTGGGAGCGCCTGGTTATCTCAGTAGGTTAAGCATCCAACGCTTGATTTCAGCTCAGGCCTTGGTCTCAGGGTCATGAGTTCAAATCCTGTGTTGGGCTCCACTCCGGGCAAGGAACTTACTTAAAAAATAAATTTAAAAAATAAATGATAAAAAGTCTGTACCTCAGGGCACCTGGGTGGCTCAGCTGCTAAGTGTCTGCCTTCAGTTCAGGTCATAATCCCAGGGTCCTGGGATTGAACCCCACATTGGGCTCCCTGCTCAGTGGGAAGCCTGCTTCTCCCTATCCCACTGCCCCTGCTTGTGTTCCTTCTCTCGCTGTGTCTCTCTCTGTCAACTAAATAAATAAAATCCCTAAAAAAAAAGTAATAAAAAAGTTTGTACCTCAAAAGACCTCATCAAGAAAGGGAGAAGACAACCCACAGAATGGGAGAGAAAGCTTGCAAATCTTATATTCGATGAAGGTTTCGTATTTAAAATATGTGAAGAACCTTTACAACTTGGTAGTATAAAAAAGATGACCAAGGTATACCTGAGTGGCTCAGTTGGTTAAGCTCAGGTTTTGATCACAGGGTCATAAGTTCAAACCCTGTATTGGGCTCCCCACTGGATGTGGAACATACTTAAAAAAATAAATAAATAAAATAAGGACCCAAATAAAAAATGGACCTGGGTTTGGTGGCCTGAAAACAGAACTGTTGAAAGCTTATATAAGAAACAATTCAACCCTTGGGTGAACTTCCAAAGCATGAATTCACTTGCCCCCAGTCTCAGCACACGAGTGAGCACTTATACTTTGCTGAGGACCAGAAGGCTATGGAGCTCCAGGCATAACTGAAGGTGAGAATATGGCTCTGGAAGTGAAAACAGATGTTTTCAGAGAAACCTTGCTGGACTCCCAGAGTATCGGCAATCACATTTACACATTTACACCCTCAAGCAGGATATTAAATTTCTCCCTGGAAAAACTGACCAGCCCCTTGACCAAAAAATAAAATAAAATAAAAATTATTTTGAATTCCAGTATAGTTAACATATAGTGTCATATTAGTTGCAGGTATAAGTATAGAGATTCAACACTTCCATATATCACCCAGTGCTCATCATAAGTGCTGTCCTTAATCCCCATCACCTGTCTCACACACTCTCCCACCCTCCCCCACTTCTGGTAACCATGTTTGTTCTCTGTAGTTAAAAGTCTGTTACTTGCTTTCTCTCTCTCTCTCTCTCCCCAAGAAAAAATCTGGGACACCTTCTTAAAATACAATGAAGTTTTTGTTTAATCACCCTACCTCAGGTTTCCCCTCCGGTCATATTAGCAAGGGTAAGGGTAGAGGATTTGTGTATAACAAACGAACCTGGAAAAAACCATAACTGTGAGCAAAGAGTGAAAGGAAGTCAAAGAACAAGGCATATAGGCAAGGCAGAGACCCTAAGTGTTCATTGTATGTTTTCAGGATCTATGTGTTTTGAGCAAAAGAGATAGGAGAAAAGAATTCCAAGCAGAGGAAAAAGCTGAAGCAAAGCAAGCAAGGGCAGGTCTTGTCTGGATACCAATACGCGGTTCTGTTTGGCTAACGGGGAGAAGGGGAGGGAATGCAATGCAAAATAACATCAGAAACGTGGATTCTGTGACCTTCAGACCTAACCCTACTCTTCATCTTCACCTCCTGGTTGAAGCAGTCAGAGGTCTGTTTGTCCTTTTCTGATGGTTGCTGTTTTGTACCAGTAGATTGCTGAGAGGATTTGAAAACCAACCAGTTCAGACATGTCTGCAAAAGCTCATGGAGGTCAAGTGGTGAGAGGTTTGTACAAGCGCCCAATCTGTCTCCTACTTAAGACCATACCGGGAACATTTAAGATCCTAAATCCTCAGTTAAACTGGTTTCATAATTATTTTTCCAAGTGGAGTCCTACCCAAATTTATACTCAAGAAGCATTTAAAGTATCTGTGAGAGAAAAAGTGATCTTGTAAGTCCAGTGCAATATCCATTCTTGAATGCCATTGCTTGACATGATTTTCTAAGAGAATAGAAAACTTACCTGGAAAAAATGCCCAGAAAAAAAATATATCAAGATTCTTTGACAGAACACAAAAAATGGACAAGTGTTTCTGTAGACGCATTTTTGAAAAGGTAAAAAGACACTAATAAACAATATTAGGAGAAAAATCAGTAATGTGTCTGAGAATAAAAAGATATTAAGTAGATATTATAAACAACTTGATGTGATGCATTTGGAAACTCAGATTTTGTAGATAAACCTTGAGAAAAAAAAATATGACTTACCCAAATTTACTCAGGAAATGTATGTAACCATGGAAGAAATAGGAAATGTAAACAGTCATATAACTATAAAAAAATTTGAATCAGAAGTTAATAAACTTCCTGTGCAAAACCCAGGCCCAGTCAGTGTTGCCAGCAATTTCGAACAAATATTCAAAAGAGAAGAAAGTCTTCAAAAGTACAAGGGAAAATAATTTCAACCTTGTTCAAACTATCTCAGTGTGTAGAAAAATGGGATTATCCTTAGCTCAGTTTATTAAACTACTAAAACTCTGATACAAAACCCAGTGAAGCTTAAAAACAAAATTGCAGATTAATCTTCCTTGTGAACATAGACACAAAAATTAAAATATTAGCAAACACAATCCAGAACTATGGGTATGTGTTTGTGTGTGTGTATATTTTACAATAAGGCATCGTTTGGTTGATCCTGGAAGTACAATTTTGATATAAACATATATCAAATATATATGTGTGTGTGTGTGTGTGTGTGTTTGTAATCATTTTACTGAAATGAAAGGAGAAACCACATAATCATCTCAATAGAAGTAGAAAAAGCAATTGATAAAATTCTATATACTTTCCTAAATTAAAAGAAAATAAGGTAAATTAGAAATAAAAGACAACTTCCTTAAACTGATGACGGGCAGCTACAGAAAACCTACAGGTAGCATCTTATTTAATGGTGAGATATTTAAAGCATTCTTTTTGATCTTAAGAACAAGATGAGGGTATCTATTAGCACCATATGTAGAACATTGTATTGGAGAGCATAGCCAGTAATCAGGCAAGAAAAGTAATAAATGCGTGAGAACTGGAAAGAAAGAAAGAAAACGTTCAGTATTTGTGGATATGCTCTGTGAATTAAAAATCTAAAAAAGGTTACAGAAAAATTACTGAAGTTAATAAAATAATTCAGCACAATTACAGGATATAAAACTCAATATATAAAAATAAATTTCAACAAATACAAACTTTTAAGAGCTATATACAATAACATCAAAATTATTAAATGTCTAGGAATAAATAAAACTGTGCAAGAACTTTATAAGAAAATTATAAAGCTTTATTGAAAGAAAAAGAAAACCTAACTAAACATAGATATGAAAATCAGATACATGGATAAGAAGAGTTGATGCCATATGAACACCTATTTTTCCCAAACAGTTTGGTATTTTCAATCATGTTCCCATCAAAATCCCAAAAGACATTTTGTTGTTTGACAAACTGATTTAAAAATTTCTATGAAAGTGCAAAGGGCCAAGATGAAGAAGAAAAAAAGGTACTTACTTTATCACATACTTGGAATTATTATAAAACTCTAATAATTACAACAGAGGGTATTGTCACAGGATCATCAAATGAAACAGAAGAGAAGGCCCCAAACAGATCTACTTACATATGGATCTTTGATATAGACTTTCTCATTGGAGAAAGAATGTACCTTTCAATAAATTATCTTGGTACACTTGGGTATCCACAAGTGATAAAACAAAATTGTATCTCTATCACACACTATATTTAAAAACCAGTTCCATTAAATTAAACTCTTAAATTAGAAAGGCAAGACTCACAACAAAGGAGAATATCTTTATGACCTCTATATAGGAAAGGATTTCTTAAAACACACAAACCATAAGGGAAAAGTTAAATTCTATCATTTCATTCAAAAATATAAATATAGTTAAAGGAAAAATGTACAAACTGGGAAAACAGATCTTTCAACACATAAAACTGACCAAAAAAATTAACATCCAAATATGTTGAAAAATGAACACAAAACCTTCTAAACATCAATTAAAAATGAAACAACTCCATAACAAAGGGTAAAATTTTCAACAAGAACTCTACTGATGCATAATCGTAAATGGAAATAAACACAAGAAAAGATGCTCAACTTTATTGGAAATGATGAAGTGTAAATTCATATTACAATGAGATAAAATATCATACCCACAATGGAAATTAAAGTCTGGCAACACTGCATGCTGGTAAGAATGTGGGAAAAGCATGGATTTTATACTGCTGGTAGTAATATCTATAATAGCTATAACCAAACACAATTTATCATTTTCTAATAATATTGAAAATTGCCTACCCCATGACCCAAGAATTCCATTTTTGAAAATCCATGCACATATGCCCCAAGCCAAATGCCCAAAATTGTGCATAGCAGCACTATTTATTATTTCAACAAATTCTGAAAAACCCAAATGCCTATTAGCAACAGGACACATAAATAAGCTGTGTGTTACTACCATGGATTACTATGTACTAGTGACATTTAATAGATTTCAGCTACACAAAACAACATGAATTAAAGAACAATTTGATAAAAAATATATCTGGCGTGATTGTATTCATATAAAACCAACATGTTGTTTAGGGAGTCGGGGAAAAGGTAATGCTATTATGAGAAGGAATGAAATGATAAACACAAAATGCCAGATCATAGTGATTTGAGAAAAGAAATGGGACACATGAGAGACTTGAACATTCTTGGTGATATTCTGTTTCTCTCTCTCTCTCTTTTTTTTTTTTTTAAAGATTTTATTTATTTGACAGAGAGAGGTAACACAGCAGGGGGAATGGGAGAGGGAGAAGCAGGCTTCCCGATGAGCAGGGAGCCCAACATGGGGCTCGATCCCAGGACCCTGGGATCCTGATCTGAGCCGAAGGCAGAAGCTTAACCCACTGAGCCACCCAGGCGCCCCTTCTTTTCTTGCTTGGACAGTGAATAAGTGGATGTTCACTGTATTTATCTTTTACACCTTATACATATTCCATAAATATTTTCATACTAACTGTGCATCTCAGTTTTAAAATTTTTTAAAGTTGTTTAGGAATATCAAACACAGTACCAACTTTTCAACACTACAGTCACGCCGTCTGGGAGTTCGTGTCCCAGTCCAACGGTTCAACCAGCCGGAGCTTGTGGCAGCAAAATCCCAAATGCAGAAATGAATGCATTGGACCAATGTAACCTGTCACACTCAGTCACCTCATCTAATTTCTCTTGTTCCAATTCATCTCCCAATTATAAATTTAACATCCCACGTAGATTTGCCCACAGGGAGAGAGAGGACCGATCAACAAGCATGAGTCACCAGAGAGCTTGATAGCTCCATTTCTCACTGTAATTTAAAGCTGGCATTCTGGCTGATATTTTAAGTTCTGTAAGCATCCTCAGGGACAATCCATGCCTGCCGAAGAGAAGATGGAAAGATGAATCATTCCAAGGACAAGTGGAGGGGGAAACTGAGAAGGAGACAGAGGAGCCGAAGGGAAGAAGTTGTCGTCTAAAGCCACATTTCAGATGCCATAACAAAAGACTTTATTTATTATTGTTATTTTTTTAACAAAAGACTTTATTATAGAGGCACTTAAAGTGGTAGCAGGGTAAACTCTGAGTGTTCACAAAGCAAGTATGCAACTTATTAAAAAGTAGGTGCCATTGTAGAAGACAGCATCCCGGAGTGGAAAGAGGAACATTTCCAGAGTCAGATTTGACTCATGTCTTGGCTTCCTCACTCATGAGGTCCCCAAGTCTCAGCATACTCAGCTGTACATGAACATAATAGTACTGGTCAGGTGTAAAGATTAAATGCAGCAACTCTTCTCAAAGAGGGGGGCAGTTTGGTAAAATGCAGGAGCTTGGTTTTGATGCCAGATCCAGCCCAATTCCAACTCAGCGACCTTCTGGTTTGATGGTCTCCAAGACTCGTTTTTCTCATCATGAAGATGGGATGATGAGACATTCCTGAAGATGTCCTGAGACTTAGAGATAATAAGTCAAATATTGGTACTTAGGAAGTGTTCAATAAAGCTCACATAATTTTATTGTTACTGGATTGATGTGCTGTTAAAAAAGAAAGAGATGGCTATGACAGAGAGCCAGCAAGACCCTGGGGACAGGGAGAAGGTGCCATTAGAGCGATAGCCCATTGACATGAGCTGAGGCAAGTGGGCAGAGAGGGGTAGCAGCCAAGCTACATGGGGCTGGCTACGGTGAAGTAAGGAGAAAGTACCAACTAGGAAGGAAACCAACCCTGGACTGGGTCTGGTCATCGGCGTCAGCCACTCAGACATGGGGACTTGGACCTAAGGACAGGTCTCTGCTCACTAGAGAGGAGGGTTAAGAAGAAGCAGTACTTCCAGTCAGTCCCAGAGAAGCTTGGGTAGCGGTTGAGTAGTCAAGATAAGGACTCCAACCCAGCTGCAGCTGCGAGGCAGATGGGGAGAGGACCTAGATGGTGGCACGGTGGCGTAAGTCACATCCTCAAGGCAAGAAGCCACCAGATCACAGTAAGGCTGACAGAGACAGAGCTGACTTCAGCTTCTTAAATGCTCGAACCAGGCTGAAGTAATCATTCTTTCTTCCAAGAAAAGAATGTTCAAGACCTCTGAGCTGACCTGGAGGACTTTGCCTGGGAAACTCATGGTGGCCGGAGGAGGGAACATGGCTTCAGCTGGGGTTACAGTACTCAGAGCAGGTGGAAGAGTTCGGTGAGGCTGCAAGCCGGGCCAAAGCTAGATGCTGGCCAGCCGCACCACGCAGAACAGGGCCATTTGGAATCCTTCCAGTCGGAAGCAGGTTTGAAACCTGGGGTGGTATCTGTGCCAGTAATCTACAGACGGCATTTTATAGGATGTGGGGGATGGGGGACTTGAGAAGTAACATGTGGATGGATGGGGACCATCAAAGCCACAGAATTTACTCGGTACCACCGTGCAAGGACTCTGTGGCAAAGATGAGGGGATGTTATCTGCAAGGAGCCGAGCACATTTCATTTTCAAAACAGCAGACTTGGCAATAGGACCCACACTGAGGTTGACGCCCAGAGCATGGCCAATCCCAAACCCAACACTCCTTAGCTTGAGCCGGTTCTCTGACTCATTCTTAGGAGTGACCGGGCAAAACTCTATTCACAAGGACGTCTGTCCCCGAGTTCCTGGCTACGCCAGATGCAACTTTGGTGTTTGGAGAATAAAAATCAATTTCCTGCAAGAATGCTATGCAAAAGAATGTGTCATTTCAAAGTATTATGAAGAGTTCTATGAGCATTATTGACTTGGAAAATCACTTTGAGGGGAACACAATGATATTTCTTGAATGGGAAACTTATCCAATTTCAGAATAACTTTTTCAAGACCAGTTTTCTTCCTAGTTTACCTCTCACTGAGAACATTAGCAATGTTCTCAGAGAGTCAATATTTGCTTGTGGATGCGTAGGTTTCCTCTATAATTTTAATTAATTTCAGCACATGCATTATGGTTTGGGATGCCATTTTTCACCTGGCATAAGTATGTCCCTACCCAGGGCCCTCCAAAGTGCTGTGATTTGACATTTGGTAGGACAGGTAGCTTTCTCTGTCACACAAAATCTCTTATTCATCATCAGTGACGCCAAAGAAAACACCTGAGTGCTTTTGAGCATCAATAACAAAGGTCTGCTTTTTCCAAATGCCCTTCAACTTGAAAAGAAATAAATCCTCGCAAATTCTACCGCCCACACCAGGAAGTTTATTTCATCACAACTTAGAGTGGGAAGCAAACTCTTGGGGGGAATAATTGGACTTTCTAATCCCAGAGTAAAAGGTTTAAGGTCTTAGATCATGACTCAAGATTTTTAATTAATAATATTGTTCTGTGTTTCTTCCACTCACCCTTTCTTTTACCTAGTTAAATATTCAATTTGTTTTTAAAATGTCTTTATTTCAGTGTCTTTATTACACATCTCTAAGCTATAAGATTCATTAGTAAAATCATCATAATTACAATTTCGGGTGCTGGGTTCTCTCCAGTACTTTGGGGAGGGGGACAATGTCCCGATGTTCCTCCTCTGTTCTGGCTTATAGATAAACTTAAATATTCTTCCATTAAAAAATCTTTTTCCCACCAGCCTCAGCCTCTGTGGCCATCCAAAATTCTGACATTTCTCTAGAATATTCCATAGGCTTCAAACTTAAATTAGATCCAGGCCTATTTTGGAAAATTGGAATTTTGTTTGTATATGAGGAAAATAAAATTGCCTTTAAAAATTTTTTTTAAGTGAAAACACTGGAGCTGTGTTCTAAACAGGTAGCAGGATTTATCACTTTTCTTTGGGAGGATTTATTTCCAAGTCTTATTGTCATTCTGGTAAAGAACGGCCTGTGGGCTAGTCTGGAAGGAAGATACTGAGAAAGGGCAGAAGCCAGATTATATGTTGTATGATAAAATTACAAGGATTCTTGACTTCCCCCCTGGCAGCTAGAAGGGTATTGGGGACCCCATGAAATGTAGGAAGTGGGAAGATGGGAACTTGCAGACCCCCCCAGTAACACGAGACAATTATGGCTGAAGAGAAAGATGGCCACTAATGGGTTCTCCTAGAGAAGGACTGGCCACGTACTTTAGGAATACTGAGGTCAGCCATCCAGTTAGCTTCTCCTCTGTATTCTGATCCTTCTACTATTCCCAAATCTTTATTAAAATCCTGTGACAATAGCAGCTTTGTTGTGACAGAATTGCTGTGGAGAATAGGGTAGCTTATGCCTGAAGGAAGGAGAAAGAAGTCGGCAAAAGTGTTGACAAAACACACTTGTTGGCAGAGGCAAAGCCAGGGAAGGAATTCTGAGGGACAGATGACAAACAGCATCCAGAAGAATGTATACTTCTCCCATCCAAGGAGCTTCACACATACCATAGGATCCGACCTTTTCAACGCCCTATGGCATGGGGATGTAGCTCGAATAAGACCTGTGTCCAGAATGCTATAAGACTCAGAAATCTATGAATTATGCATAACTCACAAACCTCTTTTTCCTTCTCTGAAAAGTCAATATCATGTCACCATCTGATGATATCAATGTGGAAAACACTCATTGCCATTCTTCTTATGGTTTATTCTCTTTGATCGAAAGCACATGAATCCAAAGGAACTGGTTATTATCTGCCAATCCAACTCATGAAAGATTTGTTTTGTTGGACACTGACAAAAGAATTTTGTTCTGTATTACATCTTATAGTGGAATCTAAACATTCCTGTGAGTGAGAGCATTTTCAAACCGTTGTGCTGCTTTCTGGCGGCTCTGTTCACTACAGTCCTCCTCAACTTCATTCCTTTCAAAGATGCAAGCAAGAAGACAAAGTTATGACTCTGTATATCCAGAGGACGTAAAATGGGGATAAACTTAAGAAATGCCATGACTCCCACCTCATGGACATGGGGTTCTTTGCTGATAAGTCCAGACTCATCTTATGGATTCTTCTTAATCCCAGACTCCCAGCAGCCACTACAAGTCGGTTAGAACTGACATGTTGAGATGTGGTAGTTTCTTCCCGCACCCTGTCTCTTCCCCTTGGCTCACTTTCCACTGCAGACACTGCTGCAGCCAGTACCTCTGCTCGCAGGTGCATCCTGATAGCCCCTCACATCGACTTCACCCCTTATCTCTTGCATTCCGACCTCTGGCTTTTCTGCTGCCATCTTGAAGGACCCTTTGGGAATCTGTCACCCTCTCTCACATGTACAGCCTGGAAAAACAAGGGAGTTAATACTCACAGGTCAAATTTAACCCATGAGGGTTGCAAGCTAGTAGATAAGGGGCACATGCCCCCTTTTTCCATCTCCTGGGTAATACACTCTGAGGCACAGTCTACACTGTTAGAGAGTCCCAGACGCCAACAATAGTGCCCAACCCAAGAAAGCACACTTATACTGGCTTTCCCTCCTTTTTTCCACTACCTACTGTCCTCTGTTGCTGTTTCTTGGGACTGCTTCCCAAAATGAACTACCCTCATACAAGCCTTTGTTTTTTAAGGGGAAAACCAGGCTAAGCAAACTATACCTTAACTCGTGAAACAACATTTCATAAATAAAATAATTTCATTTCTATTTGTTATGCTTCTTTTAAAAAAGATTTTATTTATTTATTTGACAGTGAGAGACACAGTGAAAGGGGGAACACAAGCAAGGGGAATGCAGGAGGGAGAAGCAGGCCCCCTACTGAGCAAGGAGCCTGGGCTCAATCCCAGGACACAGGGATCATGACCTGAGCCGAAGGCAGCTGTCCAAAGACTGAGCCACCCACGTGCCCCTGTTATGCTTATTTTATAAGCTCTCCCTCAAGAAACCTACAAAGGATTTAAGCATAGGGCCATGACAAATTGTCCTTTACACCTCTTCCCTGTCTGGTGTAAAATACTGTCATGTCGATGAATTTAATCTCTAATTAGTTTCATGTTTGCATTTTTAATAATAATCTATAGATGTTAAAAATATTTGTTCTTGGTTTAGTTGTTGATGATTTAAAGTAAATAGAATTTATCACTTAACTTTTATTTTTACTTTAGATCTGGCTTTGCTTTTATTCCAATTTAGTATGTTGACTTATTTTTATACTAGGCACTTGTTTTTGTGGATTATATGAGATGGTTTTGCTCGAATGTAATGTCAAGTTTACCCGTATTGTCCCTTCCCTCTAGGAAACTCTGGCTGTTAAGGCATGCTTTAAAATAAAAAGGACAGATCTGAGATGTCTCGGGACAATCAAGGCTTGGAGTTTGCTCTCTGCTGTTGCTGCCTGGTTTCTGGGAATCCATGGAAATGGGAGTTGCATGGCAAAGCTAAGTAGTTACAATCAATCTCAGCAGTCAATTGTGTTGAGGACAATATAATCAATAGTTAATGTAACCATTGTAACTAATAGCTAGAACTCTCCAATTCTAAGTCTTAACATCGGACTTGCTCTTTCCCATCTGGACAGTGAAGGCAAGTCTCTTTGTACCTGAATGTGAGGGTGAACCCTTGTTCACCCTCACATTCGTCATCCAGCAGGCTTCTCCCTTCCAGTGCCATCACTGGGGGTGGTGCTGGATGCCACCTGCCCAGAAAGCTGCCTATCACAATCTCTGGCTTAGGAGTGTCTGCGGGTGGGGAGAAGGTGTAGAGTGGTGGTTGGTTTCCCAGGACCAGGGAAACATCACCTTTCATTGTCTTTGAAGGAAGGTCTAAGTGATTGGAGAGGAGTCTTTAGTATCAAGAATAAAGGTCCTCCTTTGTTTCAGCCTGACAACCTACCCACATTTTACACACTCATAAGACTTCCAAGGCTAGGGGTGCCTGACTGGCTCAGTGGTTTAAGCCTCTGCCTTCGGGTCAGGTCATGATCTCGAGCCCCACACTGGGCTCTCTGATCAGCATGGAGCCTGCTTCCTCTTCTTTCTCTGCCTGCCTCTCTGCCTACTTGTGATCTCTGTCAAACAAATAAATAAAATCTCAAAAAAAAAAAAAAGACTTTTTCAAGGCTAGTGCTTTATAATTTGTTGTCTTATTCTTTTGTAATGTCAAATAACTTTTACATTATTTCAAAGGCAAGGGCAGAAGTCCCTCTAAGAAGTTAACCTGTGATAACTTGCGATAAGTTAACTCTTGATTTTGTGTGAGTGAGTTAGGAGTCCAAAGGGATCAAGGAGATCTTACCCAGTGGCATTTGAGAAAAGCTATTCAAAGCCAAGGAATAGTCATGATCGAATCAGTGAAAAACAGGCCAACGTGACCTCTAAAATGAAGTATTGAGCAATTAATGGTCTTAGAAAACAGAAATTCTCATAAGATTACGCCTCCAGTAGGTGTGAAAAAGAGTTGGGGTTAATCCTGGACTGCAGGTTCAAAGCTTTAGGACAGCTTAGAAATGAGAAAAACGAAAGTGTTTCCCTAGGAAAGAAACTATGATTTTTCTTGCTATTTGGTTTATTCATACTTTTAAATCTAAATTCCACCATTGGAATTTTTCTTTAATATCATCTAAAAAGCTATATAAATAAAAAGATACCTGCACTTTTAGAATAGTGAAAAGTTAGAAACCATCTAAATAACACCTTACATTTTAATTGGCTAAATACATTATAATACATCAATCAATAGAATATTTAGCAAACCAAAAAGGAAAGATTATGAAGACCTTACAGTGAGAATATAGAAAACACTCCAGATATCTTATTAAAAGGTAAGGTTTCTCAACTTCAACACTATTGACATTCAAGGTCAGATCATTGTCCTGTGCATTGCAGGATATTCAGGAACGCCACTGGTCTCTAACCCTCTAGAAGACTAAGGCACTGCCACCCCAGCTGAGATGACCAAAAATGTCTCCAGACATTGCTAAAAGTCCCAGTCTGTGAGTGGAGTGTGGGGGAAAAGCTCCAGGTTTAAAACTACTATTAAAGGGAAAACCAAACTACAATATCTCTTCTCTACTATAATTAAATCTAATGAAATTAGGTATGCATCTAGATCAGAACAAAGATTAAACAAACATACAAAAAAACCCCCAGAACACTAATTTATTAAGGTGGTGGGATTCTGAATGATTTTCTTTTTGTAAATTCTTAATAAATAAAAATTTATAGGGAAAGTATCAGGATTGGAGTAACATAATATTACAGTGGTATTACATTTGCATGATAAATGAATGGTATGGTTAAAAGTATAAATGAAGGAATGGTTTTCTTACCTCTCATACTAATGAAGTCTACCCATTAGACATCAATCACCTAGAGCAAATTTCATGATTTATCTTCTAGAAGTTTCCTACTCACAGAGTTATGATGACTGAAACATGATTAGGTTTTGAAAACCTTTTGTTTTCTTCAGTGATGGAAGGTCAGTGTATGGGTTTGCTAGGGCTGCCATAACCCATACCACAGATGGGGGGACCGCCAGAACACTTACCACAGAACAGGTGGCTTGAATAATAGAAATGTATTATCTCCTAGTTCTGAAGACTAGAAATTCAAAATTAAATTGTTGGCAGAGTCGGTTCCTTTTGAGAGCTGAGAGGCAAGGATCTGTTCCAGACATTTCTCCCTGGCTTGTGGATGGTGGTTGGTCTTAATGTTCACATGTCCTTTTCCTTATATCTTCATGTTGTCTTCCTCTGTCTTCTGATTTTCCCTTTTCGTAAGAATACGAGTCATATTGATTAAGGTGCACCCAGTGGACTTCATTTTAACTTGATTATTTCTATAATGACCCCATCTCCAAATAAGGTCACTTCTGGGGTAATATCAGGTTAGGACTTGAACACCTGAGTTTGGGGAAGCATAATTCAACCCATAATAGTCAGAGTCTCAAGATGAGTGGGAAGAGCTATTTCTAACTGCACACAAAGCCCTGAAAATTCTGATGGGTTTGGTTTTAGGTTGGCTCCTCACACATTTCTTCCAAATGGACAGATACCCCTCTTTCTTCCTTTCCCTGCCCCATTTCCTAAGGGAGTATCTTGCCTTGTGAGTGAAGAAAATGTGTGGTATCTTCCAGGTAGTATTGGGGTAAAGCAGTCACCATTGGCCTTGGATAATGATTTAATAGCCTAAATAATAAATATTTATATGCCCTTAAAGCAAGATTTTTTTCCCTCCCCTTCCATGCATCAACTACATGCAGATGAAGAGCTGCAAATAATATTCCTTCCTGTGGTTTAAACACAAAGTAGAGGGGCACCTGGGTGGCTCAGAGGGTTAAGCCTCTGCCTTTGCCTTGGGTCATGATCTCAGGGTCCTGGGATTGAGTCCCACATCGGGCTCTCTGCTCAATTGGGAGCCTGCTTCCCCCTCTCTCTGCCTGCCTCTCTGCATACTTATGATCTCTCTCTTAAATAAAATAAAATCTTAAAAAAAAACCAAAGTAGAAAATTTATAAGTAATAGCCATGGGATGGATTAATTTCCTTAAAGTGGTGTTCTCTGCAGTTTCAATTTCATGCAGAGAATTCTAAGAGTGCCAAGATGCTACTCCACAGAGCCCTGCTTATTTGATGTGCAGTGGAGGAAACAGTTATGGATTCTGGCTTAGTTTCCAATCTGAAAGGATTTAAAGAAAGTAGTATTTTCATCTGTAAGTCTCAAAAGTTCACCATATTTTAGAATTAGATGAAACAGAAGTCATAAATTATGCTTTCTATGGATTATATAGACCTACACTCAAAGTTGATGTTAAATTGGGACCATTTCATAGAGATGCCAGTGCACATTTAAATGTGCACATTAAACTGGGCCATGAGTAATTCTTTATTAAAGAGTATTGGGACGTTTCCCCAATAAGTCAGAGGTATGAAGAGGGTCTATATGCCTGTGTTTATTTATCTCTGCTCTTCTTATATCAGACAACTGGAAGCCCAGATTCAGAATTCAAACTCTTCCCATATTCCCACAGGAATTCCAATGACTTTAGGCACGGATTTGGATTTTGTACACACACTGAAGAGCCAGGGATGACGGGGAGCCGAGAGAAGAGAATTCTGCTAGTTCCTAAGCTTCTTTCCTCCTAGTTTCTTTTCTTGTTTTATCCTTTCTGTATTCTTTCCACCCTATGCCCCTTCTTAAGTCACCACAGCAGCAACAACAATTCCTTTTGTCAGCTTGTGCATAATATGGAACGCAACATGTCAAATTATTTCCTCGAATATATGCGTGCTTAATATAATCAGGAGAATAAACCTTTCTCTATTCCATGACACACTGACCGTGTGTAATTTACTTAACCTCTTTAAAGGAATACGGTGAAAGTCACCCTATATGGTGAATTTCTGTATACCATGATCAGCAATGACTTCCATCCTCTGATCAGCCCCTTCTCAATCAAAGGAAGGTTAAGTTTGTCTGGGCGGGAGGAAAAGAGGGTGAAGATAGAAGGAACAATAGGGATCGATATCAACTTGAGGAAAGCAGGAAGAGGAAAATGGATTCCTGAATCCTGGAATACCTTCCTGGCCCAAACTGGCCTTCTAACTGGGAAATTTCAGACTGCAGCAAGGTGGAGGTGGGCACGGACTGGTACTCTTGGGTCCTGGAACTTCCTGCATTTCTTGTGCAATCAAATTACTCCCTATTGGGTATGACTGAAGGTTTAGACCTTGCTTATTGTGTTCTGATGGAGTTTATCTGAATATGTTATTATTTTTTAAAAAAACACTTTAGTATGTCATCTTACAGCAGTCTCAAAATAACTACCCCATTTAATACTAACACAACACCACTGCCAACAATCAGACACTTCTGAAGGAAGCAAAGTTCTTAACAAATTAATAACGAGAGTTGGGACTCCTACCAGTTCTTCTGATGGCAACTACACTGGTTTTTCCTGGACAGCATGCTTCCTTCCCCAGGAGACCTCATCAAGACTAGATAACAGGAACCTATTCTTCCTCCAAAACAGTTATTTGGACTGATACTCGGTTAATTATCTCGTGATTCTCCTGGCCTGTGTCCATATGTTTTAGGCACTGTGTGGGCCCGTGCCTTCCTATTGGTGGCCTCCAACTGCAAGCTGGGTCTAAACCTGGCAGTTTGGTGAATTCAAAGAGACAAGCAGTCACTTCAGTTAAATAAATAAGATGAGTTGTTCTAAGTCATCCTCTACTTCCCCCGAGTGAAATTTTCACTCCCCACTGGGATAAAGAGTTTTGCAATAATATCAAAATTGGAAGTGGGAAAAAATTGGCTCTGTAGTGATTCCCTGGCAAAGATGTGTAATAATAATAAGAAGAACAATAGCATCAACCTCTATTTCTTGATTATATGCTTACTGTATTCTAGGTACTGCACTCAACACACCATATAATTTAATTAGAAACAATTTTGTGATCTAATTTTGTCTTTTTCACTATAAATGAAGAATTTTGTGTGGATGACAAAACAAGAGTTAGGAGTCCTACCGGTTCTTCTGATGGCAACTGCACTGATTTTTCCTGGACAGCATGCTGGGCCTTGGTGCCTACTCTCTGATCTAATGAGCAGATGTGAGCAATTACAGTTCAGCCTCCAAGCACTGCTGTCTGGTGGAAGAACAGGAACAGCAAGAAATGACCATGATACTTGATTTAGTCTTTGCCTCTTATACACTGCAACATTTGTACTCTCCATTTATCTACCCAGTGGGTATAAGTTAATGCTCATGACCTGGTGTTCTGTATCGGCTACTTCTCATATGGCAGAAAATACTCATACGTCTTACAAGAAAAACACTGTCCATAGCCAGGAGCAAGTTTCTCCCTGAGGGTCCAGGATGATTTGCCTACTTTTATCAGCACGGATTTTTCTCTGCTTTCACAAGCAACTTGAACTTGTCTGCTAGATGAGGAAGGATATTGGAGCAATTTTGGTCTTAAGGTTCCTGTAGCATCATTTATTGAGGAGGACGTTTACATTTAATCCCAATGCTGTGTAGTCTGTTGGTATTATCAGAAGGAGGATTTGGAGACCAGAGCAAAAAGAGTGGACATCTAGTGACAGATTGCATGTTGGAATTTTGATCACAGGCAGCCTGGGTTTAAATCTCCCGTCTACCATTTATGAACTGTGTTATCTTAGACGTTTTACCTGCCTTCCCCAAGTTTTAATTTTCTCATCTTTAAAATGAAGACAAGAGGGTGCCTGGGTGGCTCAGTGGGTTAAAGCCTCTGCTTTTGGCTCAAGTCATGATCCTAGGGTCCTGGGATCGAGCCCCGCATCAGGCTCTCTGCTCAAGCAGTGAGCCTGCTTCCTTCCCTCTCTCTGCCTGCCTCTCTGACTACTTGTGATCTCTGTCTATCAAATAAATAAAATCTTTAAAAAATTATAAAATGAAGATAAGAACAATGTCTGTTTCATAGGGTTAGTTTGAGGGCTCAGGGAGATATGGCACAACAATGTGTTGGCATACTGCTTGGCACCTAACACAGCTCAATAAATGCTAGTTATTGTGTAAGCAATTCCTCTCTTTGCCCCTCCTTGGATATGCAACTTTGGCCAAGTCATGCAATGTTTCTAACCTCTGCTTCTATAAGAAAATAGACTAGACAAAATGGTTTCTAAGATCTTTTTCAGGGGCACCTGGGTGGCTCAGGTGGTGAAGCATCTGCCTTCGGCTCAGGTCGTGATCTCAGGGTCCTGGGATCGAGCCCTGCATCAGACTCTCAGATCAGTAGGGAGCCTGCTTCTGCCTCTCTTTCTGCCTTTCTTTCTGCCCACATGCTTGCTTTCTCTGACAAAGAAATAAATAAAATCTCTTAAAGATAAATAAATAAATAAATAAAATCTTTTCTCACCCCTGGCTCCCTATACATCAAAATCATTTTGTACATTCATAGCACATAGTAGTCACCAAACACTCGATAGGCTCCTCTGCATTTTTCAGCACTCTAGTTAGTTTGGGATGTCATACATAGTTTTGGCCAATGGAAATACATGTGTAAATGATGTGTAATTAAAGATCAACATGTGGCCTGAGAGGCATGCATGAAAAAACATAGAAGGGGCCAAAAAACCCAATACGCAGTGTTGCATGTGTAGCTCCAGGATTTTTTGGCATTTACTAGATGCTACCCTTTTCCTCATTGGCATGGTTCCAGGTTTATTTCACTGTATATGTAGGATGGCTCTAACTCTCAAGTCGGAAATTCTTCAGCCTGTTTTTTTATAACACCTTAGCATTTCTCCTGGTATTTCACAGGGCATTAGGAAATTCTGAAGCATAATTATTTCTGTTCTAACTACACTAATTATAAGAAGCAAAACTTTTCACATCAGTAAAATGGAAAGGCACACAGTATCTTGCATCTCCATCTCACAAGATTGTTGTGAAAATCAAAGTAGACAGCAGAGATTGAAGAGGGAAGTGTTGTGCAGTAAGGCGAGGGGAACAATGTGATGGTGGAGTGAGAAGGGTATTGGAAAGGGTATTGGTATTTTATTGGTATCATAAAAGAATTTGAATGTCTGATAGAGGAGACCTATATTTTTAAAGAGAAGAAACATATGAAAGTCAAAATGCAAAGTATGGCCAGAGACCTACACAGGAACTTTAATTAGAAGAGCCTAGCTTCATTCCACAGATTACATCTCATTTCCCTATTTTATTTCTTTAAAAAGAAAGAGGTACTAACTTAATATATCCAAAAAAGAAATAATAACACCTTCCTCAGAATAACTGAAATTCAAAGAACAGTGAGAATGCTGTTTTTAAGTAGCTGTTTACTTACCCAACTCTGGATAATTTAGGGAAACTGGAATTCTTTGAATTTGCCAACCCTATTTTCTTAACTAAGAAATAATGTTGGTTGACATATATCAATGTCATTTTATTAATAATGATTGATTTAAATGTGAATCTGAAAAGTAAATAAATACTAGTGATTCAGCTCTCCTTGTCATTTATCAAGATGCATTTATCCAAGCCATTTGTGATTTGGATAGAATGTTGGAACACAGACCAATGCACTGTAACAAACAAGATAGATGAAAATCTCAGAGGATGACTGTTGACCTAATCCAAACAAAATAACTCCTGGTTCCATTTGCTGTTGCCAAGTCTCAGTAGAGTGCTAATCATAAATATAGCACAAGTATGGAAAGGGTTCTGCTTGTCTTTCTGTTTGTGACTGTTCAAGCAGATGAGTGATAGAACTGTGAGCTGATCTTCACTAACTGCCTGGAAGTCAGCAAGTCCTTGACGTCAATGCTCAAATCCAGGTATGCTGTGAAAGCTGTAGTCCTTCACCAGGTAAAAGGAAAAAGTAAACAGTATTATCTAAGGAAGAGAACGAGGCACGAGGCAATGAATCAGGTCACTGAGGCAAGAATAATGCATCACTTCACTACACCAACACACACCACCTAGTGAGGCCACACTTTGGACCCTAGCAGTGACGGGTGTCCTAAGAGGTTATTGATGAAAACTTGGTAGGTGATGTGAAAAGGTACTTAACAGTATCATTTCCATATCAGAAGGACCAATGATTCATGTCTTCTCTGAGCCTTTGAGCTAGGTACATTGTTTAATTTATGGGAGACCTGTTTCCCCAAATTCGGGCCAACAGTTGGTCATTTCATCTCATATTCATTCAAGCTATGTATTGAATACACTATGATTTTAAAAAGAGGCAAAAATGTATGTTTAATAATTGTCAGTGACTCTGCATTAGATGTTACTAACCACCAAATGGTGCCACGACACTGGTATATAGAATAGTTCTTTGGCTCATCACTCCATGTGGACCAATCAGCGAGAGGGTTGCTACCAATAGGGAGAGAGAACAGGAGTGAGATGTGTAAGACTTAGAGGATGGAAGGAGGGGGTAAAAGCACCATGGGAATAGACAGTACCAATAGTCTAACACCTGCATTTCAATAATTTGGTCTTCTCTTGGCCACAAATTCCCTAACTGGAGGAGCAGAAGACTTGCCAGCCAACTGAACTCCCCCCTTTTTACTCCTGCCCCCCCCCCCCCCTGTACACACATACACTTCTGAAGCCTTTATTTCACTTTCTTGTTTAAATGCTCTGGCTAGAATCTCCAGTACAATGTTGGTTAGAGGTAATGAGAGAAGACATCTTTGTCTGATTTTAGGGGGAAGGTCTTCAGTCTTATAGAACATTTGCTGTGAGCTTTTTGTTTGGGTCCTTTACCAGGTTGGGAAACTGAACTTTTATTCCTAATTTTTTAAGTGTCTTTATCATGAAAAGGTATAGGATTTTGTGAAATGGTTTTGTTGCAACTATTCAGATGATCATGCGGGACTTTTGTCCTTCATTTCATTAATATTACATATTACATTAATTGATTTTTAGATGTAAAAACCAAACTTGCATTAATCCCATTTGGTTAACATGTATAATTCTTTTCATATGTTGTTGAATTCGGTTTGCCAGTATTTTGTTGAGGACCTGCATCCACATTTATGAGAGATATTGGTCCATAGTTTTCCTTTATTTTGACATCTTTGGGCTTGATATTAACATAAAAATGATCTCATAGGATGAATAAAGAATTGTTCCCTCCTCAAGGCTCAGTCAGTTAAGTCTCTACCTTCAGCTCAGGTCACGATCCCAGGGTCTTGGGACTAAGCCCTGAATTGAGCCCTGCATCAGGCTCCCTGTTCAGCAGGGAATCTGATTCTCCCTCTGCCCCTCCCCCTGCTCATACTTCCTCGTGCTCTCTCCCTCTCTCCCAAATAAATAAATAAAATCTTAGAAAAATTTTTTAAAAAGAATTGTCCCCTCCTCTTCCCTCTTTATTTTTTGGAAGAGTTTATGAAGAATTGGTATTCATTCTTTAAATGTTTGGTGGCACTCACCAGTAAAACTGTCTAGGAGTTTTCTTTGTGCATATATTTTTTTTTATTACTAATTAAATGCCTTTTGTTGTTACATGTCTATTTAGATTTTATATTTCTTACTTAGTAAGTTTTGGCAGTCTGTGCTTCTGTAAGAACATCTTCATTTAATCCAAGTTACCTAATTTATTGTCATACAATTGTTCATATTATTTCTTTTTAATTCTTTTTTATTTCTGTAAGGTTGATAGTCACATCCCCACTTTCCTTCCTGATTTTAATAAGTTGAGTCCTCTTTTCTTCCTTGGTCAGTCTAGCCTAAGTTTTGCCAATTTTATTGATTTTTCAAAGCAGTTTTTATTTCATTGATTTTTCTCTATGTTTTTCTTATTCCCCATTTCATTAACTTCTGCTATAATCTTTGTTACATCACCAAAATGAGAAGGAGAACGTAAGCTATCTTTTTCAAAATCCAGTCTTATGAATGAAAATAAGCAGAGTCCCAAACTCATACTATAGGAAGATAGTTATTGCTTTAAACTGTCTTTAGACTCTCAAGTTCAATAACCCACTGCAGAAGTTGGTTTATGTGTACAGATCTTCCTTGACCTTCTGTGGGGTTACATCTCAATAAATCCATCATAAATTGAAAATATAAGTTGAAGCTGCCTTTAGTATACCAAAACCACTCAACATCGTAAGTTAACCTCACCTACCTTAACTAAGCTCAGAACACTTGCATTAGTATACAGTTGGGCAAAATCATTTAACACAATTCCTGTTAAAATAAATTGTCAAATACCATGTAATTTATTGAATATTGTACTGAAAGTGAAAAACAGAATGGCTGCAAAGGTACAGAACATTCATAAAAACATACTGGTTGTTCGCCCTCCTGATTGCATGGCTGCCTGGGAACTGTGGCTTACTGCTGCTACCTAGCATCACGAGACTATCCTATTACTTACATTATCCCAGGAAAAGATCCAAATTCAAAATTCAAAATATGGGTTCTACTGAATGTGTATTGTTTTCATACCATCATAAAGTAGAAAACTCGTAAGTCAACCCATGGTAAGTCAGGGACCATCTGTATAGGAATCCAAAGTCTGGAAGGAAGATCAAAAAATGTCATCTCCCCTCACGCTCAACAGCATTTCTCATCAAAATCACCACATGATGAAATCAACTAGGCTTCTGCAGAGGCAGCTTCTACCCTTTCTCTCTCCCGAAAGTGAATTTGTAAATGCTTCACTCATCAGGCAAAGGTGATTCCTATACAACCAAAAGACTAGAGCAATTGTTCACAAACTTTTCACCACCATCGTGACTTTCCAAAATGTATTTCATCTGTGCCCCCACCACCCATGTCAGCAGAGTCTTTAAAAGATTTTGTCTACCAAAAAAGCTACATATGTATTAAGCAAGATACAATTTGTTCTGCCCATCCTAATACTGTTCTTTGTCAACCTTAATGGAAATTGCAAGTGATTTATTAGCAGCAAAGTTTATGGTAGTATTATGAAAGCACAGACTATTAATAAACAAGAGTAACTAAGAATACAGTCCTTTAGAACACGGAACTCTTAGTTGCTCAATACTGGCTGTCATTGTGGCAGGATTCAACCCATTTAAGTCAAGCACTAAAATCACATGACTTGTGCTCTGAGAGTTGCATTTGGCTCAGTGCTCTTGTCCTAGTTGTTTCTTTGATGTCATCAATGACCAAATTAAGCTGGAATTACAGTAGCTTGGTCTTAGTAATATGGCAAACACACAATTTAGAGCCCTTGGTCAGCTCCATGGTCCCAAACTGTGTGCCAAGGCACCCCAGCATATTGTAACTAATTCACAAGAGCACTGAAATACATATTAAATTTTCTAAGGAAACATAGCAATTTCTCTCAGGTACCACACAAACTATCAAGTCTATCTAATAAATAGAACTGTTAGAAATTTCTTTTGGCCTAGGAATACTATGAAAAAATTACCAACTCACTGTGATCTGGAAAAAATTTGCAACCTCTGTATTATCTATTTTAGTTTTCCCCCATAGCCCTATTAAGGATACTGCATGGTTTCACTGGCCTTTTTGAAATGGAAATATTAAAAAGAGCTCAAGACCCTTTTTGGCCTCATGAGCCTCAAGCTGGTAACTGATAAACTAAGATGTCTCTAAAAATCACATCAGCAGAACAAAAGCGTGTATTATTGATAAGTGCATTCTTTATCATGATACATTTATAGCAATACAATGCTTCCTGCTCGTGATTACCTTCCCCACCTTTAAAATTTTCTAAAGGTAGAGAATGAGTAAAGAGAACACATCTGGGGAGACATTTAATTTAACAAAAATTGACTAAGCATATACTTAGGTGACATGTCAATTGAGATCTGAATGAAGAGGGAGAGAATCACATAGGTAATTAGAGAAAGGCTTCCAGGCAGAGGGTTGCAGCAGGTGCAAAGGTGAGAACATGTCCCGATAGGAGTTTGCATTGAAAGTTTGACTCTTTCGAATTTGACTCTCAGATACTGGTTAGCTTATAATAGTAACTTTGTGAACCTAGAAATCCAAGAGCCAAGTAAGTTCAGGCATGCCTCAGTGACTTGAGCAAGATGCAAACACCCCATTAAAACTAGCAAAATGAACTTGCCCTCCCTCCCTCCTTTCTTCCCTTCCTTCCTTCCCTCTTTCCTTCCATCCAATCTCCACCAAAGGTGATTGAAACTCCACTATCTTGGGTACTTACTGTACAGCAGTAAATAAAACACACATGGCTCCAGCCTGCTTGAAACTTACAGACTAGCAAACGAGGGTTTTTGTAAACAAAAAATCCTGAGTGTGAGAGGTATCAAATGTTTGTTCAGTGAACCTGGCCCAAATGAAAAGATAAATGTTTGATCAATGAATCAATATTTAAATGAATGAACAAATTAGGAGATGGATTGACTGACCTTTAAGATTTTATAACTCTGAGATTTTTACCATAGCAGGATAATTAGAATTTTTTTTTTCTGAATCCCATTTTCTATTCCTATATTGGTGTGAGTGAAAAATGTTGAGAAAGAATTGGGCTAAATCTGCCAGTCATAAAACTTCATAAGAAAATCAATTAAGTAGCTCAAAATCATTTCTGTACTTTCAGAAAAAAAGAAGCAGCTGCCTGATGATATTTTTAATTGAATTCAGAAGCTATTACCTACAAGAACCTTTAATTTATTCTTACCCAGTCAATCGAAAACAATTTAAGCAAAGCAGAATCTGTTTTCTTCTAAGTTGCAACTGAGCTGAGAGCTGTCATGCCAAGTTTCACCCAGTGTGAATTTCAGCAGCAGAATGATAAACACCAGTAAAAGAAGCCCTTTTCTAGAAAGCCAGCAGGACTGCTTTAGCCAAGTTTATGCTACTAGGCAACAACTTAAGAAAACCAATATTCTGTTGCTAATTACCCATCTAAAAGGCTAGAGAGGAAATTACAGAGAGAAGCAATCTTCTTAATAATTCCCCCATTACCAAATCCTGAATCATCTCTTACCCATGAAAGGATGAACATAGAAGTTTCAGAGAATCCCAGTTCTCATTAAAGTAAGAGAAGAGACTGCTTCCCTAAAGGAATGGGCTTAACGATTCTGTGTATAGATCTTACCCCCATCTAGAAACTTACAAATGTCATGGGTGAAAGGGACAGACAGGGCAAGTTTCTGGGGGCTAAAAGGGTGGGAGCTGGAACCCCAAACTTATGTCAACTCTGTCACCCACATTGCAACCCGGTCTCTACTAGTTCATCCATTCACTCATTACATGTGAACAAGACAGAAAAGTTTACAGTGTAGTATAGAGTCAGGTAAGAAATAGGTAAACAAATAAACGAGATCATAAAGATAACTGTGCTTTGAAGAAAATTTCCAAGGTGATATGATAAATAGTAACGTGAGAAGCCTCATTTAATAGGGTGGTTAAGAACCTTCAGAGCATTCTTCTGGTCCAAGGTTTTACATATATTGCAAATGTTCTCTGTGTTCTTTTTAAGTTGGGCCTAACCATGCTCCTATAACATTAGCTAATGATGCTTATTCTTTTCCAGCCAACTCATGATGAGTCTGAGGAAAGGAAGAGAAAGGAAGGGAATGGGGGAAATTCTTAATACAATGGTTCAAATAGCCCAACATAAGAATGGTTGAAATAAGCCAACATGAGAATACCAGAAGAAAACTCACTTTTTCCTTTATGATCACGGCATAGCCAAATTCTTTAGAAAGGTTAAAAAAGCAAGAATATTGAATAAACAGTTGCAAAATTGGATTTCAAAAAAATGTAAAGCTTTTGCTCTTAGAAAGACACCTTTTGAGAAAGGAAAAGGCTGACTGCAGACTGGAAAAAATATCTAATATACATCCAAAATATTATTTGTGTACACACCTAGTATTCTGTTTATATATACATACATGTGGGCATATACGCATGTATGTATATATACATATAGGACATATGTGTGTATCGTATTTCATCTATATCTAAAAAGAACACATATGGAACACAGAGAATTCTTAGATATCAATAAGAGGAAAAAACTCAATTTTTAAATGAACAAAAGGTTGGAATAGGAACTTCACAAAGGAGGATAAGCAAATGGCAAATGTCATGAAAGATGGTCAACACCATTAGACATCAGAAAAGTACAAATTACAACCACAGTGAAACACTCCTTTACACCCTCTAGAATGGCTAAGATGAAAGAGTAACCATACCAGGTGTTGGTGAGGATAGGAAAAATCTGGAACACTCCCCTCACAGCTGGTGTACAGGCAAACTTGTATACAATGTTCATAAAATCTTTATTCATAATATCTACAAACAGAAACCTATTGCCCATCACAGGTGAATGGATAAACAAGTTGTATTATATCCATAAAGTGGAATACTATTTAGCCATAAATTGAACGACTAATACATTCAACAACATGAATGAATGAATCTCAGGAACATGCTGAACAAAATAAGCCGAGTATAAAAGTATATGATGTGTGAAAACATTTATAGGAGATTCTAGAAAAAAGGAGATAAAAACTGCAGTAATAAAAAACAGATCAGTGGCTATCTGGAGCTGGGGTTTAGAATGGATTGACATTTAGAGGGCATAAGGAAAATTTTGGAGTGATAGATTCTACAATATGGTTGTGAATATGATGATGGTTACAGAGATGTATGTATAGATTTGTCAAAACTCTCAAAATTCTGTTTATTATATGTAAATTATAATAATGTTGATTATAATACAACAAAGTTATTTTTGAAAATTAGCTCCCTTCAAAAAGTGGTTTTAATGTTTGCTTATAATACTGGTAAAAGTGTGTCATTTGCTGGATCAATTCATAAAATTTGAAATTGGAAATTTAGGCAGACATAGGGCCAATATAACAACCATGGCCCCAAGTATTCACTGACCTGGTTTTACTAAATTTTGCCATACCAATATTGAAAGAAGTTCTGTGAAGAAAAAGTCTCTCTGGTCCAGTAGATTGTAAAGAGACTGAATGACTTATTCGGTCACACTATACACATTCGGTATAATGTGTAGATTCACATTATATCTGACTATAAATTTGGTTCTAAAAGTCCTATAAAGAATATCTAGTGGAACACAGTTTGGGAAATGCTAAGTTAGTTGATCAATGTCAATCTGGAGGGAAATGTATTAAAATGTTTTTCATCATCTATATATGTTTTAAATATCAAAAAGGTGATTTAGTACGCAGCATTTTCCACATGTGTTTGAGCATGGTGTTGATCTTGTAAAATTGGCTTTCCATATTGTTTTCTGATGAATAAAGTTTTTTAGGGTTCTTCCAGAGAGCTTGGTCTTTGACTCTATCTTTATAAACAACTTGGCCAAATGGTAAAAATGGGATTGTCAAATTTTTGGATGGCACAAACTATTTTTTTAAAATGATAGTCATTATTATAGAATTCAAATCTATTAAGATGCCTGTCTTGGACAGGCAAGATTGATGGGATTTTAAAAATTATTGAAAAATCAATTAAGTGTATATGTTTTCTGGGGGACAGAGGAGAGCAGGCTTTGGAGTTTTGGCTGACCACAAACTCAATCAAAAGTATAATCTTGCAGCATTAAAAACCAATTCAACCCAGTCTCCACAATTAAAAGAATAGTGTCCAGAACAATAAGAAGAGATCCATTATAGATAAGTGCCATTGTAGATCTAAAAGATGGAGAAAGGACTGAGAATAATACCAAAGGAATACCATCCAAAATCTGGGGAAAAGAATACACAGGCATAATGGTATTTGCCTCCAAGTATGTGAGGAAATGTCATGGATTGTCACTCAAGCATCTTGGTTGCCAGCTTCTAGACCTTTTGAAATCTTTTAAAATCTCTAATTGGATCTAATCAGGACTGTTTTAATCAGAACAGAAATTTGTTCACAAAATCCACAGAACATGGGAAGACCAGGTTCCTCCCAGGATGGAGGGAACTCTGGGACAGGGTGACCAGATGCCCAGCAGGGGTCACAGACAGTAGAATTTTGGTCCCCACTCCCCTCACTTTACCATTAATGATGAACCACCAGCACCCGCCCCATCCTTGCTTTTGCAGCACCCAAGACTCAACATCGGTTAAATGGCAAAAAAGGTGGACCAAAATCATGTGCCTGGTCCGGGCTCGATGTGTTTAGAGTTCTTCCAAAATCAGAAAGGCAATAATTACTCAGACTATTCAGTGAGAATTTTAATATCAATAATGGAATCAAATTTTTAAAAAATTAAATTAATAATGGGCAAACAATATTTTAGGAAGGGAATGTACCTTAGAAGTTATCTACAAAACAATTAATCTTTTTCAATGTGGAAACTGCAACCTCCCTTGAGTAATCAGATGAGATTTTTCATAGACTCTCAGTGAATGAGTACTGTAGGATCCAAGGGCAGACTGCCCCAAGTTGGGCCACTTTGGCATGAAGATTATTTTTAGTTAAAAGCAAACAAAACCCAGCAGACTCAGGAAAAGCTGTTTAGCTTTACACAAATGCCTAAAAGAATTTCAATAGAGTAACTACTCCAGGAAGAGAGTTATCACTGTAAGTAATTACATTATAACTGTGACTAGGTATAGTAGAGAGGGAAGAACCCAACAGGGCCTGTTTGATCAAAGTCATCTATGTCCCATTGTTTCTGTCTGGCCCAACTAAACTTTGTTTACCAAGCATTTACCTTTTTGTCTTCCTGTGAATTGCATTCCTTCCCTTATGAAGTCCCAGATCCCCACTCACAACAGCCCCCCCCCCCCCACAACCATTCTCCTTAGTTCGGAGTGACATATATACCTCATTTCCGCCTGACTGTCTTTGGAATTTTTATGTCTATGTGGATTCTCTGTTTGTACAAAATTAAATTTGACTTTCTCCTGTTAATCTGACTCCTGTCAGTTTGATTCTTAGTCCTGCTAGAAGGACCTTATAGAGCAAAGGAAATTCATACCCCTGACAGTATCAAAAGAAACGCAGAACCTAGGATCTCCATGTCTTCAACCCATTTTTCTCTATAATAAAATACTGCTTCCTTTTTCAACTGAACAATTTCACTTACTAATATGTAGATATGAGATCCCCATATCTACATATTATTGTTAACAGAATTAATGTGAACACAGGAACGTATGACCATGAGGGGAAGAGGGAGAAAGTTAAGGGGGGAGGTAGAGACAAGATAAAATAGCCATTCAAACTTAATGTGTTTGTGTAATTTTTGTTTGTTTGTTTGTTTGTTTGTTTCTGATACGACCTCCAATTTACTAGCATGTCCTTGGTTTTGAAGCTAACCTTTTCTGGTAAGAGTGTTTAAGGAAAAACAATGCCTTTGACTATTAACAAAATGTCCCTGTGAAGGCAAATTATTTTTCATCTGCTTAGTAAACTTTTTGACTGATGAAAAATCAATGCTTCACCAATTCTTCTTTCAGGTGTTGTATGTCTTATATGTCTCCTATGTCATCTGGAAACTACTGTTTAAATACTACTTTAATGAGAAAAATCACCTATGGCTGGTCTGGTACTGCCTTGAATTGATTTGCGGCTGATAAGTGACTGATAAGATGCTTGTTTGAAATATTTCAAATATTTCGGAAGGACAAATCCATTATTTGTTGCCACTTTTCCACAGTCCATGGAGAAATTAGCTTTAATTATTTTTTTAGTTGCCAGAACACAGCAAATCCTCCTTTCTTGAGAAAGGGCAAACACTATTAGACTCTTATTTTGCCCAATTCTTTTGTAAATCAAAATACTGAAACTAGTGGATTAAACCATTAGACAACATTCCCTGAAAGACAGATTATATTAATTATTTCTCCTTATTGTAGAGGCAGAAAAAGAAATAAGAATTTCCTCAAATTTTGAGTCAAAATTTTGGGATAAAACGCGGAATTTCAGTCATTCAGAGTCTTCATGTATATACCTAATAATTTTCTGGCCTCCCACTTCCTTTCAGATTGATGTAGGGTGTAGATTCTCTAACTGCTCCCATCCTGAAACAATGTGTCTTTTAGCAGCCAAGAATGTAGCACAACCCAGAAGCACTCATTTAAAAGAAAATTAAAAAATAGGAAAGAAGAGAGGGAGGAGTCAAGATGGCGGAGAAGTAGCAGGCTGAGACTACTTCAGCTAGCCGGAGATCAGCTAGATAGCTTATCTAAAGATTGCAAACACCTGAAAATCCATCGGCAGATCGAAGAGAAGAAGAACAGCAATTCTGGAAACAGAAAAACAACCACTTTCTGAAAGGTAGGACTGGCGGAAAAGTGAATCCAAAGCGACAGGAAGATACACCCCGGGGGGAGGGGCCAGCTCCCGGCAAGCTGCGGAGCAACCGAGCACAAAATCAGGACTTTTAAAAGTCTGTTCCACTGAGGGACATCGCTCCAGAGGCTAAACCGGGTCGAAGCCCATGCGGGGTCAGTGTGGCCTCAGGTCCCGCAGGGTCACAGAAGGATCGGGGGTGTCTGAGTGTCGCAGAGCTTGCGGGTATTGGAACGGGAAAGCCGGCTACAGAGACAGAGCCGACAGTAAGCTCACAACTCGGTGTTACCTTGAATGGATCGCAGGCTCGGTGAGCTCGGAGCGCAGCCGGAGGTCAGGCAGACGGGAGTAACTGGGCGCTGTTCTCTGAGGACGCACTGAGAAGTGGGGCCCTGGGCTCTCGGCTCCTCCGGGCCAGAGACCAGGAGGCCGCCATTTGTATTCCCGTCCTCTGGAACTCTGCGGAAAGCGCTCAGGGAACAAAAGCTCCTGAAAGCAAACCCGAGCGGATTACTCACCCCAGCCCCTGTTAAGGGCGGTGATTCCGCCTGGGGCAAAGACACCTGAGAATCACTACAACATGCCCCTTCCCCAGAAGATCAACAAGAAATCCAGCCAAGACCAAGTTCACCTACCAAGGAGTGCGATTTCAATACCAAGGAGAACAGCAGAATTCCAGAGGAGGAGAAAGCAAAGCACGAAACTCATGGCTTTTTCCCTGTGATTTTTTTTAGTCTTGCAGTTAATTTAATTTTTTTCTTTTTCATTCTTTGTTATTTTTCTCGCTTTCTGATAAATTTTTTTTTAACTTTTACCTTTTTCTTTTTTAACATTTTTTAACTAGTTTATCTAATATATATATATTTTTTCTTTTTTATATTTTTCTTATTTGTTTTCTTTTTTAAAATTCTTTTCTTTTTTCTTTTTTTTTTTTCTTTCTTCCTTTTTGAACCTCTTTTTATCCCTGTTCTCCCCCCTCACGATTTGGGATCTCTTCTAATTTGGATAAAGCATATTTTCCTGGGGTTGTTGCCACCCTTTTAGTATTTTACTTGCTCCTTCATATACTCTTATCTGGACAAAATGACAAGATGGAAAAATTCAACACAAAAAAAAGAACAAGAGGCAGTACCGAAGGCTAGGGACCTAATCAATACAGACATTGGCAATATGTCAGATCTAGAGTTCAGAATGACAATTCTCAAGGTTCTAGCCGGGCTCGAAAAAGGCATGGAAGATATTAGAGAAACCCTCTCGAGAGATATAAAAGCCCTTTCTGGAGAAATAAAAGAACTAAAATCTAACCAAGTTGAAATCAAAAAAGCTATTAATGAGGTGCAATCAAAAATGGAGGCTCTCACTGCTAGGATAAATGAGGCAGAAGAACGAATTAGTGATATAGAAGACCAAATGACAGAGAATAAAGAAGCTGAGCAAAAGAGGGACAAACAGCTACTGGACCACGAGGGGAGAATTCGAGAGATAAGTGACACCATAAGACGAAACAGCATTAGAATAATTGGGATTCCAGAAGAAGAAGAAAGAGAGAGGGGAGCAGAAGGTATACTGGAGAGAATTATTGGGGAGAATTTCCCCAATATGGCAAAGGGAACGAGCATCAAAATTCAGGATGTTCAGAGAACGCCCCTCAAAATCAATAAGAATAGGCCCACACCCCGTCACCTAATAGTAAAATTTACAAGTCTCAGTGACAAAGAGAAAATCCTGAAAGCAGCCCGGAAAAAGAAATCTGTAACATACAATGGTAAAAATATTAGATTGGCAGCTGACTTATCCACAGAGACCTGGCAGGCCAGAAAGAACTGGCATGATATTTTCAGAGCACTAAACGAGAAAAACATGCAGCCAAGAATACTATATCCAGCTAGGCTGTCATTGAAAATAGAAGGAGAGATTAAAAGCTTCCAAGACAAACAAAAACTGAAAGAATTTGCAAACACCAAACCAGCTCTACAGGAAATATTGAAAGGGGTCCTCTAAGCAAAGAGAGAGCCTACAAGTGGTAGATCAGAAAGGAACAGAGACCATATACAGTAACAGTCACCTTACAGGCAATACAATGGAACTAAATTCATATCTCTCAATAGTTACCCTGAATGTTAATGGGCTAAATGCCCCTGTCAAAAGACACAGGGTATCAGAATGGATACAAAAACAAAACCCATCTATATGTTGCCTCCAAGAAACTCATTTTAAGCCCGAAGACACCTCCAGATTTAAAGTGAGGGGGTGGAAAAGAATTTACCATGCTAATGGACAGCAGAAGAAAGCAGGAGTGGCAATCCTTATATCAGATCAATTAGATTTTAAGCCAAAGACTATAATAAGAGATGAGGAAGGACACTATATCATACTCAAAGGGTCTGTCCAACAAGAAGATTTAATAATTTTAAATATCTATGCCGCCAACGTGGGAGCAGCCAACTATATAAACCAATTAATAACAAAATCAAAGAAACACATCAACAATAATACAATAATAGTAGGGGACTTTAACACTCCCCTCACTGAAATGGACAGATCATCCAAGCAAAAGATCAGCAAGGAAATAAAGGCCTTAAACAACACACTGGACCAGATGGACATCACAGATATATTCAGAACATTCCATCCCAAAGCAACAGAATACACATTCTTCTCTAGTGCACATGGAACATTCTCCAGAATAGATCACATCCTCGGTCCTAAATCAGGACTCAACCGGTATCAAAAGATTGGGATCATTCCCTGCATATTTTCAGACCACAATGCTCTAAAGCTAGAACTCAACCACAAAAGGAAGTTTGAAAAGAACCCAAATACATGGAGACTAAACAGCATCCTTCTAAAGAATGAATGGGTCAACTGGGAAATTAAAGAAGAATTGAAAAAAATCATGGAAACAAATGATAATGAAAATACAACGGTTCAAAATCTGTGGGACACAACAAAGGCAGTCCTGAGAGGAAAATATATAGCGGTACAAGCTTTTCTCAAGAAACAAGAAAGGTCTCAGGTACACAACCTAACCCTACACCTAAAAGAGCTGGAGAAAGAACAAGAAAGAAACCCTAAGCCCAGCAGGAGAAGAGAAATCATAAAGATCAGAGCAGAAATCAATGAAATAGAAATAAAAAAAACAATAGAACAAATCAACGAAACTAGGAGCTGGTTCTTTGAAAGAATTAATAAAATTGATAAACCCCTGGCCTGACTTATCAAAAAGAAAAGAGAAAGGACCCAAATAAATAAAATCATGAATGAAAGAGGAGAGATCACAACTAACACCAAAGAAATACAAACTATTATAAGAACATACTATGAGCAACTCTACGCCAATAAATTTGACAATCTGGAAGAAATGGATGCATTCCTAGAAACATATAAACTACCACAACTGAACCAGGAAGAAATAGATAGCCTGAACAGACCCATAACCAGTAAGGAGATTGAAACAGTCATTAAAAATCTCCAAACAAAGAAAAGCCCAAGGCCAGACGGTTTCCTGGGGGAATTCTATGAAACATTTAAAGAAGAACTAATTCCTATTCTCCTGAAACTGTTCCAAAAAATAGAAAGGGAAGGAAAACTTCCAAACTCATTTTATAAGGCCATCATCACCTTGATCCCAAAACCAGACAAGGATCCCATCAAAAAAGAGAGCTATAGACCAATATCCTTGATGAACACAGATGCAAAAATACTAAACAAAATACTAGCCAATAGGATTCAACAGTACATTAAAAGAATTATTCACCACAACCAAGTGGGATTTATTCCAGGGCTGCAAGGTTGGTTCAACATCCGCAAATCAGTCAATGTGATACAACACATCAATAAAAGAAAGAACAAGAACCATATGATACTCTCAATAGATGCTGAAAAAGCATTTGACAAAGTACAGCATCCCTTCCTGATCAAAACTCTTCAAAGTGTAGGGATAGAGGGCACATACCTCAATATCATCAAAGCCATCTATGAAAAACCCACCGCAAATATCATTCTCAATGGAGAAAAACTGAAAGCTTTTCCGCTAAGGTCAGGAACACGGCAGGGATGTCCATTATCACCACTGCTATTCAACATAGTACTAGAGGTCCTAGCCTCAGCAATCAGACAACAAAAGGAAATTAAAGGCATCCAAATCAGCAAAGAAGAAGTCAAATTATCACTCTTCGCAGATGATATGATACTATATGTGGAAAACCCAAAAGACTCCACTCCAAAACTTCTAGAACTGATACAGGAATTCAGTAAAGTGTCAGGATATAAAATCAATGCACAGAAATCAGTTGCATTTCTCTACACCAACAGCAAGACAGAAGAAAGAGAAATTAAGGAGTCCATCCCATTTACAATTGCACCCAAAACCATAAGATACCTAGGAATAAACCTAACCAAAGAGGCACAGAATTTATACTCAGAAAACTATAAAGTACTCATGAAAGAAATTGAGGAAGACACAAAGAAATGGAAAAATGTTCCATGCTCCTGGATTGGAAGAATAAATATTGTGAAAATGTCTATGCTACCTAAAGCAATCTACACATTTAATGCAATTCCTATCAAAGTACCATCCATCTTTTTCAAAGAAATGGAACAAATAATTCTAAAATTTATATGGAACCAGAAAAGACCTCGAATAGCCAAAGGGATATTGAAAAAGAAAGCCAAAGTTGGTGGCATCACAATTCCAGACTTCAAGCTCTATTACAAAGCTGTCATCATCAAGACAGCATGGTACTGGCACAAAAACAGACACATAGATCAATGGAACAGAATAGAGAGCCCAGAAATAGACCCTCAACAATACATTAAACTAATCTTTGACAAAGCAGGAAAGAATGTCCAATGGAAAAAAGACATCCTCTTCAATAAATGGTGCTGGGAAAATTGGACAGCCACATGCAGAAAAATGAAATTGGACCATTTCCTTACACCACACACAAAAATAGACTCAAAATGGATGAAGGACCTCAATGTGCGAAAGGAATCCATCAAAATCCTTGAGGAGAACACAGGCAGCAACCTCTTTGACCTCAGCCGCAGCAACATCTTCCTAGGAACAACGCCAAAGGCAAGGGAAGCAAGGGCAAAGATGAACTATTGGGATTTCATCAAGATCAAAAGCTTTTGCACAGCAAAGGAAACACCTAACAAAATCAAAAGACAACTGACAGAATGGGAGAAGATATTTGCAAACGACATATCAGATAAAGGACTAGTGTCCAGAATCTATAAAGAACTTAGCAAACTCAACACCCAAAGAACAAATAATCCAATCAAGAAATGGGCAGAGGACATGAACAGACATTTCTGCAAAGAAGACATCCAGAGGGCCAACAGACACATGAAAAAGTGCTCCATATCACTCGGCATCAGGGAAATACAAATCAAAACCACAATGAGATATCACCTCACACCAGTCAGAATGGCTAAAATTAACAAGTCAGGAAATGACAGATGCTGGCGAGGATGCGGAGAAAGGGGAACCCTTCTACACTGTTGGTGGGAATGCAAGCTGGTGCAGCCACTCTGGAAAACAGCATGGAGGTTCCTCAAAATGTTGAAAATAGAACTGCCCTATGACCCAGCAATTGCACTATTGGGTATTTACCCTAAAGATACAAACGTAGTGATCCAAAGGGGCACATGCACCCGAATGTTTATAGCAGCAATGTCCACAATAGCCAAACTGTGGAAAGAACCTAGATGTCCATCAACAGATGAATGGATCAAGAAGATGTGGTATATATACACAATGGAATACTATGCAGCCATCAAAAGAATTGAAATCTTGCCATTTGCGACAACATGGATGGAACTAGAGTGTATCATGCTTAGCGAAATAAGTCAAGCAGAGAAAGACAACTATCATATGATCTCCCTGATATGAGGAAGTGGTGATGCAACATGGGGGCTTAAGTGGGTAGGAGAAGAATAAATGAAACAAGATGGGATTGGGAGGGAGCCAAACCATAATTGACTCTTATCTCACAAAATAAACTGAGGGTTGCTGGGGGGAGGGGGTTTGGGAGAAGGGTGTGGGATTATGGACATTGGGGAGGGTATGTGCTTTGGTGAGTGCTGTGAAGTGTGTAAACCTGGTGATTCACAGACCTGTACCCCTGGGGATAAAAATATATGTTTATAAAAAATAAAAAATTTTAAAAAATAGGAAAGAAGAAAGGACATTAACGGGTTAATTTTTTTTTTTTTTAAGATCTCAAATGAGGAAGGAGAGGGACAAGATGACTCTGTGCTAAGAGTGGAGCCCCAAGTGGGGCTCCATCTCTTAACCTTGAGATCATGACTGAGCTGAAACCAAGAGTCGGACACTTAGCCAATGGAGCCACCCAGGTGCCTCTGTGTTCATTTTCTAATAACAACTCCATAGTCCTCTCTTCTGTTGCTCAGCATCTCCAGTGGTGACACCTCTACCACTCAGACTCTGAATCCTACCATTTGGCTGATTTTAGACATTATCACATTGTCACTAACAGCCTGTTTACCACCCCATAATACCACAGGTCAGAAGGGCTATCATGGCCTTTTCTAAGCTAGCTCGGTTTTCTTAGAGCAGAGCTCACACTGAGCAAGTTTTCTTCTAGAATTCCAAGCAACCAACCTCTTTCTCATTTGAATTTCACCATTAATTCACCTTGGAGTATTTGTTGTGACATCTATCTTTACATCCCTGATGTTTCTAGAGGAAATACTTATACTGAACTAACTCTGGGAATCATCTGGGAGGAAGGGTTTGCACAACTGTTTCCAAAATAACATCGTGGCAGCCTTCCCAATTCACAGCCACAACATCCTGTGGAAGCAGCAAAACTGTTTAGAAAGCCAACAACCAATTTGAATTAGAGCAATTCCATGGAGGGTCAGAGCAGCAGGGCTTCTTCTTCTTCTTCTTCTTCTTCTTTTTGAAGATTTTATTTATTTATTTGACAGACAGAGATCACAAGTAGACAGGGAGGCAGGGGGAAGCAGGCTCCCTGCTGAGCAGAGAGCCTGATGCAGGGCTCCATTCCAGGACCCTGGGATCATGACCTGAGCTGAAGGCAGAGGCTAACCCACTGAGCCACTCAGGCACCCCAGGGCAACAAGGCTTCTTTTTCTAGAATGTAGAATAATGGTATTTTTATATCATGATACAAGATAGATCTGAAACAAGTTTGAGCCCACCCCCCAATCCTACTTAAGATGAGTATACTTTTTTCCCTCTATGCTATTGCATGTTCACGATAGTTATGATCCATTAAACCGACTTCATGATCCACTAAGTTGTCATGACCCATAATCCAAAAACATGAAGAATTTCTCTGTTATGTGGGGTCATTTCAAATGGCCATGTTTTAAGAATTCTAAAGCAGTGCTTAGACCCACCGAAACACTAGATAAATGAAGATGGCTTTGTCCCCTGGCTAGAGTCTGATTCAACCAGTAAGGAGCAAGCAACAGTCATTGTGAAGACTCTCTAAGTAATTCTAACATGGGGCCAGGACTGGGATCCATTGCTCTAGTGTAGAGCCACTAAAAAGAAAACCTACTAGATCCTTTATTGTAGTACACTTGTCCCAAGAATCTCTCCCAGCAAAGTTATTCTGCATAATGCAAATTTGTCCCTCCATAGCTTGTTTATATCGGTTTGCCACATTCAGTACAGGATGATCTTGAAAGTACTTTACAATCTCTGTTTTTCCACTTGAGCAGCAGAATCCCTAAAGGCCAGGAGGCCTGAGCACTTGGCCTCCTGCCTTGGACACAATGTGGAGGCAGGCCTGGGTTATGATACAGCTGTCTCTGCTCTGTGTGACCTTTCCCCTAGTAAGCTCGGTTTCCATGAACAGAAACTAGATGCCTGAAAGCTGACACATGGAAAGTGCCTGCTGGTCTACAGCAGTGACCCTTCACCTACTAAACTTCCCCTTGTTGACTCTACTGCCAGCCGGAACAGCCAAGGCTGTGGGTGTGGGACTGACCTTTTACCCACTTAGCCCTGCAGAGGCCCAGCATCTGCAAACGTCTGCAGAATGGGCTGTATTTCTTCCTTCCAACACAATGTTGATGAAGAATCACTTGCTTTTTATTTCTTAAACAGGAAGTGGGACTATAAGTTAGGGCTGTTAGCATGAGAAAACAATCCTTTCGTTCCAATACACAGTGCATTCGGAGGTGTCTGTTTGTTGCCAGAGGCGGTGGGGGCACCCTACTGTACGAGGGCTGAAAGAAAGAACACAGAAGGGGTCCCCTCACACCTTTGTTCTCTGGACTCAAAGAGGACTAGTGAAACACAGCCAGGCCCCTTTCTTCAGTCAAGAACATAAACATGTCACCCAAACTCGGCACTGCTGGATGTCCACATTTAGTTTTCAAAAGACTGAAAGCAGAAAGGAATGTGTGTTCGTGTGGTTACTGTGAAAGCTAAAGATAGTGTAGTTTTCTTTCTGGCAAAGTCTAACGGATGCTCTAATATGAAGGACATCAGGAAAAAAAAAAAATCAACATTCTCGAAGAAACAAGCTGTTGAGTTGCCAGCATCTTTTTTTAAAAATCTAAATTCAATTAGCCAATCTATTATACATCAGTAGTCTCAGATGTAGGGTTCAATAATTCATCAGTTGTGTATAACCCTCAGTGCTTATCACATGACGTGCCCTCCATAATGCCCATCACCCAGTTACCCCGGCCCTTCACCCATCTCCCTTCTGCAACCCTCAGTGTGTTTCCCAGAGTGTCTCATGGTTGGTCTCCCTTTCTGATGACTTCCCATTCTGTTTTCCCTCCCTCCCCCTACGGTCCTCTGCCCTGTTTCTTATATTCCACATATGAGTGAAACCATATGAACATTGTCTTTCTCTGATTGACTTATTTCGCTCTGCATAACATCTTCCAGTTCCTTTTGGTTTGTTTTTGAACTCAGTTTTATACAATCGCTTCATTTGGGCCAGAAGGAATATGCATTCTTCGTTCTAAAGAGTCAGAATGGCTAATGTAAAAAAATCTGAAATTTCCCAAGCTGCAGAAGAGTGTGGCAAAGATTCTCTTTTAAACTAAGATTGAGAACTCCCATTTTCTACTAGCTATGTGTCCTAGGTGACTTAATGACTCTCCTGCCTTGGTTTTTCCTCTGCAAGAGAAAGTGCTGGATTAACAAAGGATTTTCATGCTTGTAGTTGACAGTTTTACTCAGGGGCAGTTTCTCCAAGTGGAAAGGGGACTTTGGGGGCAGGGGTCCTGTTGCAGGCCAAAATGTGAAGACAGTTTAGACCTGGAATATCAAGGCGTTACACCTTCCAAATCTGATGCCCTGATTCCCTGATGTCTAGAGAGCTATGTTGAGAAGAATCCTGAGCCAAACCAGACCTAACAGGAAAGGATGTTATGATCTGTTGGTGGTGGGGTCAGCTACGGTTGGAGACGGAAGAACTTATACAACGTGCACTTGCTTAAACTAGTATTTTCAAACAAAGAAAAATTTAGTGTGACATCTGGTTATCTATCCTTTTATTGCTAAGCATTATTAAAAAGAAAACCACAAGTCAAAAATGGTATCACTTCGACTGAGTTCCCAAACTGGGGCTTAATATCTGACCTAATTGTAGTTTCGTCTTTCCCAGAAATGCACTCTTAACTAGTTGGTCAGGAATTTTCCCTCCAGTGCTGGGGGGGGGGGGTCAGCCACTTGGACTCTCTTCATCTCTACCCACCTTCCCCAAAGTGGAGGAGGTGATCTGCATGATAAGGTCCCTTGCTTTTCCTCTAAGGGAAAATGGCCTCCGTCGAACAATCCTTTTTCTTTGCTAGTAACTTTCTTGTCCCACCCTTTTTCTATAAAACCTTCCCATTCTGTATGATCCTTCAGAGCTTCCCTCTACTTGTTAGATCAGATGCTGCCCAGTTCATGAATGGTTTAGTAAAGCTTAATAGGTCTACAAAATTTACTCAGCTGAATTTTGTTTTTTAGCAGCATATAGACATACAATGCGTTGCATATACTAATAGCCAGTACCCAGGAATTGACTGAACTAACCAGTCAGCAAGGAATGTGTGTATAACTGACTAAATTTTCTCATTTTCTTCTTCTTTTTTTTTTAATTTGACAGACACAGCGAGAGAGGAAACACAAGCAGCAGGAGAGGGAGAGGGGGAAGCAGACTCCCAGCAGAGCAGGGAGCCCGATGAGGGGCTCCATCCCAGGACTCTGGGATCACAACCTGAGCCGAAGGCAGACATGTAACAACTGAACCACCCAGGCACCCCTTAAATTTTCTCATTTTCAAGTGGATATTCAGGGAGATGTTGACATGCTTTTGATCATACCCCCTGCACTGGGTTAAGCAAAGAAGTCACAAAAGAGGAAGCGACCTCTAAGATTTGTCTTCCAGATGACTTGGTGCCTGATTTGTGCTCCTTTTATTATCCGGAACACCAGGAAAGCCTGCCTGAGACAGCCAGTCAGTTCTACACAAACCAAGGCTGGACTTTAGTTTTCATTGTTAGCGTTTTGGTTTTCCAAATAAGAAATTCCTGTTTGGACACCATGTGGGGGTGAGGGGCCGGGAGGGGGGTGAGGGTTCAAAGGAGAAGAAATGCCTTATTTGGTGATAGTCTCAGGAAACTTGGGCAATGATCAGCAATCAGAGAAAAGGAACAAGCCACAGGCTTGGAAGTAAAGTTTCAGCCGACAGTAGCTCCGATAGTAGCTCCGTGTCAGTCCACAGAAGGCAATAGCAGGGACAATAAGGGGCTAAGAGCTGATTATGGGCTCCTCAGGCCTGGAGTCTCCTGGCCTCTTGGTATGCCCAAGGGGGTTAGAGTAGAAGGCAAGAGAGCACTAATCCAATTCCTTGTCCTTATTCTGCCTTCCAATTCGGTTCAAAAGCTTATTCTGAATGGATACATGCCAAATTCGTTTGCCTATTCTTTAGCTATATTGACTGTCATTTCAACTTTTGAAATAACCTTAATTTTTCCTATAATCAAAAAGTAACACAAGTTTCATTGCTAACATTTGGAAAAGCCCAAGAAAAGCCAATGGAAATACTGATACATCTAACTGACCCGCCCTCCCCCATAACCGCTACGGACATTCTGGGATATTTTCTTTTATTCATGTTTATACATATAATATTAAAAATATTAACCATGTATGTTTTCCACTAACATTTCTTATTAGTCCATGACCCCTTCTCTCATTTGGGCAGCTGAACCTTGATTCACAAATGGAAGCCAAAAATACTTACATATATTTGGGAGATTTGCTTTATTGAAGAATTATGATATATGGGTTTTTTTTTTGTTTTTTCCCCTCAGATACATAAAATCCTATGTATGGTTTCTGTGATCCATCACTATTCCTCTCTTAAGTTTCATTTGAGTCTTCAACAAATCAGTGTCTGCATAATATAGTACCTGGAACTATATTAATCTGCTTGAGAAAACACACTCCGTGCAGCAAGGCAGGACCACCACTCCATTGGTTTATAACAGTCTATAGTCATTCTCAGGGAATTACCCAGTTTCCACAGATGAATTCAGTGGAGACATGAAGAGAACCAATACACTTGAAATACTTATAATGATGGAGATAATCTCAAATCATTCCTAGCAGGATACCGTATTGGTCTGTATTTGCTACCTTGGTCAGGGGCACTTTCAGAGGTTTATACTTGGCCTTCCGCACTATGACAGCTCTGTAACCCCACAGGCCATGAACCTCATGTGGAATTTTTCCAAATGCCATTTGCCAAGTTTGTAAATCCCAGTTATATATGCATTCAAGGACCAGGGGAATGACCTCTATATCTGCCCAGGGCAGGACCCCTCTCCTGTGAAATGTTTACTCTGGAGCTCCCAGCTGGGTTGACTGGGGGACGGTCAGTGAAAGACTAATAGGAAAGAAGCAATACTGGGTAGGGAAAGCTTGGAAACTGTGTGGCATCTGCGACATCTGTGGAAGGAAAGGGGGCATAGAAAGCAGAATTGACCTGGGACAGACTCACCCTGAAATGCAAATGTGACAAAGCCGTAGCCACCCAGAAGAGGTCCTGGGAGCAAAGAATTCCTTAACAGAGTCCCACATAGAGGAGAGATGGCCAGCCCCAAATGCTTGTCCATCACTGGGGATGGACGGGAAGAGCGGGGCCTCAGTTCAAACACTGCACAGATCAAAAAACTGCTGCAGATGGCTTCTGTCAACCGATGGCCTCCTGCTGCCGACTGCACGTAACTTAGTGCACGGGTACGTCATGTATTTCTATCCATTCCCTCATGAGTACACATGTTGTTTTCACATTTTTGTTGTTGTTGTTCTTGCAGGCAATATTGCCACGAACACTTTTGTACAGTGTATCTGTACAGTATATCTGTACAAGATACTGTATCTTGCACACTATCTCTGCATTCTCTGTTGGTAAAACAGAGTGGAATGACTAAAACACCTGGTAACTATCCTTACAATTTTTGCAAATTCTGCCAATTGCCTTCCAAAAAAATTGCCAATTATACGCTCCCACAAATAATATAGGAGAATGTTTATTTCTCCAGGATTTGCCAATATGAGATGTTATTAGCCTTTGTCGTTATTTGCCAGCTGACGGAACTATGATGTGGTGTTATCTTACTACTTTTTATTTTCCTGCTTCACTCATTCAAGCATATTTCCATATGTTCATTATACATTTGTTTTTCTTCCTTGGTTAATTTTTAATTTCCTTCGCTCACCTTCCCTTATTGGTTTTCAACACCAACATCAGACACAATTAAGAAATTTCTGGGTGGGGAGAAATAATGCTCAGCCTGTATTCTGAAGCAAAAATTCTTCTTGTCTTCCCACAAGCTTCAGGATTCACCTGTTTTTTGATAACATTGAAGCTATAGGTGCCAAAAGAGAAAAATGAACTATTTTTGTTTTGGCCTTGGTTCAATGAGGGGAAGAATTTTCGCCTTTATAAGTGTAAGGAAGCAAGAATGAAACCAAAGCCTTCTTCAGAAGGAAGTTTTGTGCACAGAAAAAAAAAGTGATCTAGAACTGTGGGATAGTAGGAGAGGAGAGCCTCGTGGAAAGAAACAGGCAAGAGGCTCACCCATCTATCTTCACTTCTCACCAATGGCTGAACAACCTTGAGTTTGCACCTTCCCCTCCCCAGGAACCACCACCATGACTACTTCCCCAGTGGTTTCTCATTAACTCAGTGTTCCCAAATAAACGCATCATTTGTGTTCCCCCTCTTTAGTCAACCTACCCTTTCCTCCTCACTCTTTGATTTCCCTGCTTCTATTAATAAAATCACCCCCTCCCAATAATACAGGCTTATAACATCACAGAACTTTTAGTTTTCATTCTTCCTTCTCAGATTTGACAAGACCTGGAGAGCCCACCAGAGTAAAATGGTTCCTTACATTCTCTCTCCCATTGCCATAACACCTTTCCTTTTTTTGTGTGCCTTTGAACTTCTTTTCAATCTTTAAAACTCAGATGACCTGTCATTGCCTCGAAAGGAGTCTTCCTTGACCACCCTGCCCCACACACACCTTATAGATACCACATTATTTTTTTCTTTAGATTATTCACAGGTTTTTCTCCTGTCCTTGAAGGCAGCAACTATGCTTTTTTCATCTTTATATCCCCAGCACTAATCATGGTATCTGATACATAATGGATGTTCAATGAAGTTTTATTGCACTGAATTGTTTAACTGCTACGAAATTTGAGCTCCAACAGTTCCATGTTCATATCAGCATTTAAGGTTTTTTATGATATAACCCTAAGCTCCCATCTCCTTCTTCCTTGGGTACTCCAGATGGCAGCTGTCCCAATCTAGTCATCATTTCTCCACTATATCTCTAGCTCCTATGTTTGTGCTTCTGCTTAGGCTTAGACATCCTTCCTCACTGTCTACCAATAACTTTCCCAAATCTTTCTCCTGTTTCTCAAGTCATCCCCAAAACCAGTTATCAGAGGAGGCATTTCCTGATTCCCAACAGAGCCCTTCCTCCAAACACCCCTGAGCTCCATTACTATCACCATCAACATCACACACTGACCGAATCTGTTTTTAATATGCACTTAATTGTATTTTTTGCTCTGAAGATTAAATGAAAGTCCCATGAATAAAAAAATTTTTTTTTTTAATTAGCCATTTTGTTGGGGCGCCTGGAGGGTCAGTGGGTTAAAGCCTCTGCCTTCGGCTCAGGTCATGATCCCAGGATCCTGGGATAGAGCCCTGCATCAGGCTCTCAGCTCAGCGGAGAGTCTGCTTCCTCCTCCCTCTCTCTCTGCCTGCCTCTCTGCCTACTTGTGATTTCTGTCAAATAAGTAAAAATTTAAAAAAAAAATTAGCCATTGTTTTCCATCACCCACTGTTAGTCTGAGATTCTTGAAAGAAGATGTTTTTACACCAACCAAAGCATCTAGTTCAGCTCCTGGCACCTACTAGCCTCTAAAAATACCAATTATAAGAAATATCACAGACCAAATGGTGATTTAGGCCTTGCTTTCCCCAATCTCCTCACCAATATGCTTTCCCTCATACTCCCTTCTAATTGCCAAAACAAGGCTGCTCAATCACCTGTAATTATCACTTCCTCAGAGAGACCTTCCTTGCCTGCCAAATCTAAGGTAGCTCCAGGCCATTATCTATAATCCCTCAAAGAGAAAACATCATGACTATTTTGTTCCCTGCTGAAACAGATATTTCTTAACTAATCATTTGTCTCTTACATATTTTGTAAAAAGTTTCAAGTCTGCTGCTAATTTTTAAAAATATTCCACATATATATTCTATTACACACATATACACATATATCTATATATATATATAGAGAGAGAGAGAGAGAGAGATATTTGGCAACACACACACACATACGCTCTCTTCCTTCCATCATGGCTTTTGAAATTCTCTCTCTCTCTCTCCATATATATAAACATGTATATATATATATGTATATATATATATACATGCACACACATTATATATATATACATATATAAACAAATATATATATTTAATGCTCCCTTCCAATATATACCTAGAGGTTAAAAAGTTGAAAAGTCATCTTTTTAAAGGTCTTGAAGCATTTTGTCAAATTGGACATCTTTAGCCCTCCAACAAGTGTCACTTGCATTCTTAAAGTTCTACCAATGACCTTATGTGACCAGGTTCTGCTAGGCCAGCTGGACAGAATTAACTTGGTGCTAGCTAAGCATACTCTTAAAAATTTCAGGAATCAGGAGCATAAAGCAGGGGAGCTGTGTTCAGCACTGTGTACACTCCTCCCTGCTCATTAGCACCAAATATTTGATAGTCCTCTCATGATTTACCTTTACTTGAATGAATGCACAAATTTGTCCATATCCATTGCACCCACATGCTAATTCTCTTTGCTTTATTTCTGTAGAGACTGGATAACCTCCAAGATCTGTGGTCAGCTGGAGAACAAGTGCCACTATCTTTCCAGGTCACTCTCTAATTGTGGTAATACATAGTAACTTAGCCAACTGTGTAAACAACTTTACCTGGCTATTCCGGTCCATTTATCACAAATGTTGCCAATTATAACAGTTTCCATCATAGAGAAATGACATAGAAGAATGCAATGCACTGTGAGGGTAATCTGGTAAATATTATTGGATAGGATGACATGGAGACAAATTTTGGTGACCTCAGTACACACTTAGCACCGAGCCATTTCTGTGAGCGTCATATGACTTCCCCTGATCTTTAGTCATCCTGCAACATGTAGGAAAACAGTGCTGGGTGATACAGGAGAGCACTGGGTGCAGCTTTCCTAAACTACACCTGCCTGTAATACATCATTTTCCCTGGCCTTTCCTCTGCAAATTAAAAAGTGTAATTCTTTATAATACACATTTTTGCCTCGTCCAGATCCCACAGACGAGGAAAGAAAAACAAATACATTCTTTTATTTCTGTTCTTAAAATGTAATCTAGGCAGGGGAAAGTGGGGTGGATTTTTACCTTAAAATTTTCTTGCTTTGTCAGAGAGAGTTTTATTTCATTGTTTGACTTCTTGTACACATTTTTTGTTTTGTTTCGCTCTTCTTTTTTCTTTTATTTTTTATTTATTTATTTTTTTTTTTTGCTTGATCAAGCTATGCAAATATGTAATAAAGAATTCAGAGTACAAAAACACAAATCCTAGGGGGACCTGAGTGGCTCACTCAGTTGATCATCCAACTCTTAATTTCAGCTCAGGTCATGATCTCAGGGTGGTGGGATCAAGGTCGACATCTAGCTTTGACCTTCTGGAGCCTGCTTAAGATTCTCTCTCTCTCTCTCTCCCTCTGCCCCTCGTCCCCACTAGTGCACACACTTTCCTTCTCTCACTCAAAACAATTTTTTATATATTATGTATATGAAAATCGTGGTGGTATCAAATCCTATCTCCAAGTGTAGATGCAATTTAGAGCTTCCCCCTCGTTTCCACAACTGTTTAAGCTTAAGTAGTGTTAAAGCAGGGTAGGAGTAACGAGGATATACCCGGCTTGGTCCCCACCCTGATTGTTTCCACCGGTGGGGATTCAGAGAAATCAATACAATAATATGAATAGCTACAATACCATGTCCTAAGTGGCAAAGGCAATATTAGAAGAAGATTGGAGGACAGGCTATCAGGAAAGACCTCTTGCAGAAGGCTGCGCTAGACATTTAAGAGCTGAAAAGAATGTCTTGGACAAATATTTGGATTAAGGACATTCTACACAGGAGGTCAGAGTGAATAAAATCTCTGATGGTAGAAGGCGGCGAGTTAAACTCGACAAACTGACCCCTTTATAACTTAGTTGTTAATTAACAGAGTTAAACCTCATGAAGAGACTGCCTTCCTGGAGAAACCCAAAAACTGATGGCCTTGTATGGCCACCAGGAAAAAAAAGTAAATGTATTTTGGGAAGTTACCGAAGCCTCAGTGTCGACAGAAGGAACTTCCAGTTCCCAAGCAGTACAGATCGCTCCTGGAGAAAACACCAGAACCCGTCCTCAGGCTATTTATTTCCCTCTCTGTCCGCTGGCACAGGGGCTCACTTTTGAACGCAGCTGATTGGCTACTGTAAAAGCCCGCTCTGAGCAAGAGCCAATGACATCCCGGAGCTCAGATTCTTGGAAATAGTTTCTGGTCAGGAATGCGTGACATTGAGACAGCTTCTTGCTTGTAAACAAGGACGAGTCTGGGCGGGCCCCCAGCCCACGCGGTCCCGGACTCCTGTCCCAGCGGCTGATCTTAAGCCTACATACCTCCAGATGCCCGCTTCACCTTCCACCTTTCCCCTTACTCCTCACAGTCCCGGGCACTGGTGCCAGATCTCTCCCCCGACAGGACCCCGCGCCCGGGGGGTGGGGCCCAAAGTTCTTTATCTGAGCTGATTGGCGCGGCCCCAGCTCTGGACGCGTCTCCAAGTCCCAGTGACTCCTCCCCCTTTGGAGCTGGGGGGAGCGTGCGGGGAAACAAATAAAACCACGGGAGGCGGCCGGGGGTGGCCAGACGGGAACTTGAAGTCTCCAGCCACTCGCTGCTCCTTACACTCACTGCCGGCCTCCTCCCCTCGGAAGCACCCCAGGATCTCAGCCCAGGCAGGGTGCACGAGCCAGCCCACCTGCCCTTCCTGCCCAGACGCGCACCGCCCCAGCTCGGTCCCAGGTTCTGCTTTCCTGAGCCTTCGTCCCCTAAGCCAGCCCCTGCGCTAGCCAGGCCGGGTGGGCATCAAGATGAAGGCGGTCCGCTTCGTGATGCGCAGCGCCGGCTCGCTGAGCAGCGCCGGCCTGGTGCCCCGCGAGGTCGAGCATTTTTCACGCTACAGCCCGTCCCCGCTGTCCATAAAGCAGCTCTTGGACTTTGGTGAGCTGGGAAGTAGGGCCGGGTGGGGGCGCTGGGGTTGGGAAGTTTCCTTAACTTTCAGCCCTGGAGCTCATTGCTTAAAATAGCTGGAGTCTGTTATCCCGCTGAACCTTGGAGCCTCGACGCCAGTGCACCTTGCCCTTTCCTAGATCTGCCTTATTTCTGACAGTTTGTGCCTACAGCTCAGGGCCACTTGCTGACCTGCGGATGCTGGATGGTTTGAGCTCATCTTTCTGTCCACAGCTTCCAGTCAAGATACTTTTTACTTTGCGCCAGTATTTCGCAGTGATTTAAAAAACTTTATCCCCCTCCTTCACAGCAGAATACTTTGGGGGGAGGATTCTTAATGTTATAAAGTGGCCTCAAATTAATTCAGATTTTCTCCCTTAGCCACCTGCCACCTGTTTACGGGGTATATACATCTGTCTGCATTGCTAACAGATTTCTTTGTCTCTTTACCATTATGGTTTTCCATATATTTGCATTACTGCCAAAAATGTTTACAAGCTTTCTGCAGTGTTTTTTTTTAAATATTTTATTTATTTATTTGACAGAGAGAGAGAGAGAGAGATCACAAATAGGCAGAGAGCTAGACAGAGAGAGAGATAGGAAGCAGGCTCCCTGCTGAGAAGAGAGCCCCATCCATACCAGGACCCTGAGATCATGACCTGAGCTGAAGGCAGAGGCTTAACCCACTGAGCCACCCAGGCGCTGCTCTGCTGCGATCTTATAAGGAATATTTCAAGGATTTAAATGTGGTATTATTTACCACTAATGTGGAAACATCATGACTCCTACCCACCCTTTTATTCCTCTACTCCAAATTCATATCTAGAACTCTCTGTATGATGTTGTGGGGTTGACATTGTGCTGTCGACTGAGCTATAGGAGATTCTGACTTCATGGAAGTGAATCCTCTTCCAAAAAAAGAAAGAAAGAATCCTCATATTGGTCTTTTTTTTTTCTTTTTTGTTTTTAAGAAAGTAGAGAAAAAGACAATGAAAAAGGAGATACTTCTTACTTTAAACAGTAATCCAACTGCAGGTGAAACTCTAATTTTATGATTTGTGTGTGGGTTCAATATTGGGGAGTTAATGCTATTCAAATGTATCATTTAGAGCTACTTTTCCCCCAAAACTAAATAAAGGTTATTTATTACAGGTTCAGAAAATGCATGTGAAAGAACTTCTTTTGCATTTTTGAGGCAAGAATTGCCTGTGAGGCTAGCCAATATCCTGAAGGAAATTGATATCCTCCCTGATCGATTAGTCAATACCTCTTCAGTGCAATTAGTTAAAAGCTGGTAAGTGGTGAACCATTTCGAAACAGTATCTATTTTTAAGACAAGTATTTGTATAGGAATTCTTATAATACCATCATAATTGGAAAACGAGAGGCCTGAAACTAAGTATTTTGAAGAATGTCAAGATGTTTTTGTAATTTATGCATTTATTTATTTATTTTTAAGATTTTATTTATTTATTTGACAGACAGATCACAAGTAGGCAGAGAGACAGAGGGAAGCAGGCTCCCTGCTGAGCAAAGAGCCTGATATGGGGCTCAGTCCCAGAACTCTGGGAGTCATGACCTGAGCGGAAGGCAGTGGCTTTAACCCACTGAGCCACCCAGGTGCCCCTGTTTTTGTAATTTAGTGTGAGTTGTCATAAGGACAGTTATAAAGCTATGAACAGACATTTTCCCTGAAAAAGTACATACTTTTCACAATATAACTGTATTTTGAATAATAAAAGACAGAGTTTGATATGGCACACAGAATCCTATACTAGAAATAAACAGAAGGACGGCTATTTAGAGGATCTAATCTTTGTTACTTACAAACTAATTAACAGCAGGCTTTGGGTTCAAATCCTGTCTCTACCTCTAACCGGTTGTGGAATTCATGGCAAGTATCTTAAATTCTTTATGCCTCAGTTCCCCCATCTGTTACTGAGGAAAATAAAGTATATGCTTCAAAAGTTTACGTGAGTGAAATTAAACGGGCTAATCTATAAAAAAAGGTACTTAAAACAGTACCTGGCACACAGTCACCACTTAATAATTGTCAGTTATTATCATCGCATTTTACAGATAAGGATTTTGAGGCTTAGAGAGGGTAGATCACCCAACAGAACAAATTTTCAGAGAATGGAACCAGGATATGCACTGAGGCGGATATATACCAGAGCCTCACTCTAATTCATTGACCACACAGCTTTACTAATTTAAGAAATCTCTATATATTATAATATTATAAATGTATATTATATGATTGTGTATATTATATAAGTATTATATTTATAATATATTATTAAATATATATCTATATTATATACTATAAATATAAAATAAGCATTATATTTATAATAATTAAATATAGATATATACTATAAATATAAATAAGTATTATACTTACATAAATATAAGTATTATATATTATAAATAAATATATATAGATTATTAAACAATTACTATCTGAAACACATCATCCATAGTATTTACTAATGATTTCATGACTTCTACTCACCTATGAGTGAATATAGCAGGAAAAATATGAAGCCTTCCTTATAAAGTTATTTTCTAAATGCTATAAAAAAAGAAAACACTTGCCAGATAAAACAAAAAGCTGACTACTGATCTGGAATGATTGAAGCAATATCAATTTTAAGTTAGAAAGTTGAGTGTTAACGTAGTAGCTTCGTTTGTTGTTGTTGTTGTTGTTGTTTGGTTTTTTATTAAGATACAGTGTTTTCCAGATGTCATGAAGAAAAGTTTTAATTTTAAACATAATACTTTCTCTTTTGCAACCATTTTGAGATGATTTAGCTACTTGTATCTGACTGTTCAAGTTTAAAACTTAAAGCACAACTGTCCCTTTACAGGTATATCCAGAGCCTGATGGATTTGGTGGAATTCCATGAGAAAAGCCCAGAGGACCAGAAAGTATTGTCAGAGTAAGTTCTATGCATTTGAATATTTGTCTAAAACTTTGACTATTTCCAGACATAGTTCTAAGATTTTTTTTTTTTTTGGACATAAATTAAAGGAGTTACACTCTGAATAACAAATAGCCTCTCCCTTACAAATGACAAGTTTTGACTTGCTGGTTTTTTAAAAGTGAAGAGGAATGATGGCATTGAAAATGATGCTGAGTCTGAGCAAGTGCAGGGAACTTTTTATTTTTGAGGAAATCTATTTTTACTATAAATTCAGTCAGATGATTAGATTCACAGGTGGATTTACTATTACATAATATTAATATATGTCATTGTTACTGGAGATTGAACATTATCTTTCAGAGTAACTGATCATTTCTGGCTATAAGAATAGGAAAGAAGAATCTTTTTATAAATCCAAGAAGAAATCTTGAGGGTTTTTTTCCACAGTGGCCTTCTAGAATTCTCTTTAATATTAATTATCTTTTAATTATTATTTTTTAAAGAGAAGGCTTAATGAATTCCCAGAATGAATTCACCAGTTAGAAAGCCGGTATTTTTACATTAAGCTAGAAGGAAAAAAAAAAAATCTGTTTGTGATACTATCTTTTCTATTGTAGTCGAATCTGTAAGTGAGAACCTTACATTTTATCATTTGATTTCTTTAGATGGGTACTTAAAAAAGTTTTAGCCTTCTTTGGGGTAGTCTAAGAGATATAAGTGAAGGAAACTTATTTGAATTTTCAGTAACTGTAAATGTGTTTTGGCTTAGTTTTGTAGATACTCTCATCAAAGTTCGAAATAGACACCACAATGTAGTTCCGACCATGGCACAAGGAATCATAGAATATAAAGATGGCTGTACAGTTGATCCAGTCACCAATCAAAATCTTCAGTATTTCTTGGATCGATTTTACATGAACCGTATTTCTACCCGGATGCTGATGAACCAGCATAGTAAGTTAGCTCATTGTGGCCATGACCTACTGAGAAGGGTATGGAATATAAGCCATACCCCAACCAGATGTTTCATTATTCAGGGGCTCACGTTCTTTTTCAATAATCATGATTATACTGATTTTTATAACAACATCTTTTGTTTTTATTTTTCAACAGTTCTTCTATTTAGTGACTCACAGACAGGAAACCCAACTCACATTGGAAGCATTGATCCAAACTGCGATGTGGCAGCCGTGGTCCAAGGTAATCTCTAGATTTCTGCATTTCCCTTATTGAAAATATACGCTATGGAATTGACATATCTCTGGTTGAAGTGAGTTTGTGAATAACTTTATATTCGGAGTGTTACATTTATATTTTTATAAATACTGTCATGGAGGTCCTTTGCTTTTGAGAGCCAGAGGTTTAAAACTCATTAATAAAACTATAAAAATCCAAACATTACTGGTTAATGTGCCATATTCTTATATATTGTATCCAATATCTGAATTGTGCGTATTCCTATTGCCACAGCTATAACTTCAACACTATCTTCATTTTTTCTTCAATAAAGTATTAAAGGTTTCTTTTTTCATATATAGAAACCTGTACTCTCAATGAATATTCTAGACTAAGGGTAGTACATGCAATGAAGATCATGTGAAAATTTTACTTGGCATAAATTCGTTTCATCATTATGAAAAAAACCTTCTATTTCAGATGCCTTTGAGTGTTCAAAGATGCTTTGTGACCAGTATTATTTAACATCTCCAGAATTAAAGCTCACACAAGTAAATGGTAAGCTACAAATAAACCATATTTTAACCTATGGGAAAGTCACTGTTCTCCCAGTATGATTTACTTCTTGTAAATACAAAGCAACTTTTGTGTTCCTTTTCTCCCTTCTGAACTTCTCTAGAATTTGTACACTTCTCTTTTGAAGCCAAAGTTCTCTTCATCTCAGTTGGAAAGCTCCAATTGAGTATATTCAGTTGTTAATGTTGATTCATAAAACGGAATGGTTTGAACAAATAATTTAAAATTTAAAGTAGCAACCTAGTTTCAGTATCTTAGATCAAAGAAAGAGAGCTTATTGCAAAATATGGGAGTCAGGGAGGCCAGAAATAGGAGGAACCAATTGGTAATGGAAATATCCTCCTGGAGAAGTTACTCATCAGACCTAGAAACAAAAATACTTTAAATTGTACTGTAAGAAATAAGCCAGTCATGGACAAATACTGTGTGGTCCCACTTACCTGAAGTATGTAAAATAGTTAAATTCAGAGAGGCAGAAAGTAGAAGGGTGGTTGCCAGAAGCTGGGGGCTGGGGTAGAGGGGAGTTGCTATTTAATGAGTATAAAATTTCAGTTATGCAAGATGAATAAGTTCTAGAAATCCACGGAACAACATTATGCCTACAATTAACAATACTATATTGTATACTTAGGTAGTTAAGAAGGTAGATCTCATGTTAAAAGTTCTTTTAAAAAGGTTTTCAAATTACAAAAAAAATTAACTGCACTGTAAGTGTACACCACTCTTTTGAAAGCAGAGCATAACTCAGTGGCTTCAGCTCTAGGGTACCTGAGAAGAGAGGTTCTTCCCACATTGAAGTGATAATATAACGAATGCAGGGCACCATTTTTATTGTATCCTGTAGTGCTTCTCAGAGCAAGACAGTTAAAATTAAGTTGCTCACATTTAAAGTACCCCAACTCTAACTCATGGATTGGGTTATATGGATATGTAATTGATTGCTAAAATAAAAATAGGAATACAAATAAAGGTTGAAAAATATCTCTAAGCATTAACAGCATTGTTGCATAATATGTGTAGATAAACTGCTTGAACTGTTTGATAAAATAAAGAGGGAATTGTGCCAGGCCTTCTGTTTTCTGATTCAAACTTGGCCAGGGCTTGGGACACCAAAGAATAATACTTTGATTTTTCTTCTCAAACAGTATTAAGAGGTTTTTGTTTCTCTGTTTTCTTTTGCCTCTCAGTAAAATGTAAGCATATTTAGCCTGTAAGATTTAATGTTTGGGTGATAAAAAGCAAGAATAATCAAATGTGTTATTTTCCCATAAAATATGAAAATTTTAGTTAATATTAATTTTAGTATTATACTGTGGCTAGGTGAATTTTTTTCTTTCTTAAAATGGTGATTTTAACTCTGAAATAGCACAGTCTGAAAGTTTTGAAAGCAGAAACAAATAGTTCACGTGACCTAATTTAGAGCACTCTTGTCATGCCCTTCATCTGACCTCATACATTTGTAGAGAAATGCAGAAATTAATGATCGAGCACAAGGCAGCACTGTGATAGCATTTTGAAAATAAGCCAGCTGTGTTCACTGTTTAAGAGGGAAGTTCTAGGACAGATCCTAGAAGGTTCTAAGGTAGTACAGGAAGATGGGGGATATTCTAATCTTGGGAGTAAGGAGTCTCTATTAATCAAATAGATACAGAAGTTTTTCTTCCTGAAATACTTGTTCACCAGTTCTAAATGAGTTTAAATTATTTTCTAGGAAAATCTCCAGGCGAACCAATTCACATTGTTTATGTACCTTCTCACCTTCATCATATGCTCTTTGAACTATTCAAGGTATGACACTTCCAAATAATTGCAATCTTGTTTTGTTTTTAATTCCCTGGTTACCTTTTTATTTCCTTTATTGTTTCCCACTGAGTGGGAGCCTCACTATCTTCTCCCAAACGTGCTTCAGGGCTCCGAACAGAAAGGAGCCACTGTTAATGTTGGAAAGGGCCCCCGCCGTTCAGCAGAGCCTCCACACGTACTGGAGAACACATGATAGGACTCACGATGTCTTTGTGCTCCCTGTTCTTATTATTTTTTCAAGTGTCCAACAAAGCGCTAGTCATACATGCAATTGTTAAGGAAGGTCGGCGGCGGGGGGGCAGTCAGTTCCCTCCATGATCGACTTTAATGTACCTATGAATCATCTGGGGTTTCCTTGAAATTCTGATTCAGTGGCACTAGGCTGGGGCCTGGGGTTGAGAATTTGTAATAAGCTGACAGGTGATGCACACTTTCCAGTGCTTCTCAGACTTCGGTATGCATTGGAATCACCTGGAGGGCTTCTTTCTTTCTTTCTTTCTTTTTTATTTTTTTTTTGAAGATTTTATTTGTTATTTGACAGAGAGACAGTGAGAGAGGGAACACAAGCAGGGGGAGTGGGAGAGGGAGAAGCAGGCTTCCCGCCCAGCAGGGAGCCCCCCTGGGGGGGGGGGCTCGATCCCAGGACTCTGAGATCATGATCTGAGCTGAAGGCAGATGCTTAACAACTGAGCCCCCAGACGCCCCTCGAGGGCTTCTTTAAACATAGATTCTTAGGCACTGGTGCAGAGATTCTGATTCTGTACATCTGAGAATTTGCATTTCTAACAAGCTCACCAAGGATGTGAATGTTACTGGTCTGAGGTAGCCAGGTACCAAGAATCAAATCCTGTCCTGGGTTCTAAGACAAAGCTAAAACTTTATTTACACCAAAAAAAAAAAAAAAAGAAAAAGAAAAAACACCCTAAGCTTTATGATGCTTTCCATGAATCTCCTGGACTCCTTGAGGAGGAAGCCTTAAAAAAAGTGAAATTTGCCTCTAATTCTGACATAGCTTTTCTCAGAATTTATTGTTTCTTACTTTATTCTAATGTTAGTGTAATGAGGTATTGATTGTACCTCAGATATTCTGATCTATTTTCTTTTACTTCAGCTAATGATTAGAACTTAGTATTATATAGAGGGGCACCTGGGTGGCTCAGTGGGTTAAGGTCTCTGCCTTCGGCTCAGGTCATGATCCCAGGGTCCTGGGATCAAGTCCCGCATTCCATCGGGCTCTCTGCTCTTCGGGGGCCTGCTTCCCCCTCTCTGTCTGCCTGCCTCTCTGCTTACTTGTGATCCCTGTCTGTCATATGAATAAATAAAATCTTTTAAAAAAATTTTTAAAAATTACAAAAAAGAACTCAGTATTGTATAGAAACCAGAAAACAGATAATGTACCACAAGGACGATAGAGAGGAAAATGGGTGACATAAACCAAAACTTAATCTGTATGAGACCTATCCAGTTGTCTGCAAACTTGTTTGAGTTTCTTCTCTGTTAAAGGACACAAGATACTTTTTGCCTTGATTTCATTTATTTTTAAATTGAATGGTCCAGCTCTTAGAGTTGTTTTGCCATCATTGGTAAAAGTTAAGATGATAATCAAATGCAAATTGAAATTTAATTTAGAATTATTTACTATCCTTTTAAATAGTAACAACCTTTCCCAGCAAGTTTTATAAAAGCCAATAAATTGGTTCAATGATTCACTGTTCATTTGTTATGTAATAGTCTTTGGTGCTTGGATGTAAAATGTAATGGAAAGACAGAAAAGAGAGAGCCAGGAAATGGACTATAAAAACCAATTTCTACATTTAAATTAAGCTTACAAATAAGAACTTGACAGCTAGCAGAATTGTTTTTCCATTAGACATTACTCCCAGGAGCTATATTACATGGTAAATGAATATTTTTCATTATACATCCTGCGTGACACATTCATAAATGGCTATTTACAGAGCTGTTTTACTACTAACTTAAAAAAAAAATAGGAACTTTGAATTACCCTCTGTGCCGCTTTTATTTTAAACATAAAAAACAGTTATTTATTGTTTCTCATTCTTCTGCCATTGAATTCCTTATGGTTTTGATTTCTTTAGAATGCAATGAGGGCAACCGTGGAACACCAGGAAAACTGGCCTTCCCTTACGCCAATTGAAGTGACTGTGGTCTTGGGAAAAGAAGATCTGACAATCAAGGTAACCATTTTCTGTTGTTCGTTGGAGTCTCTCTCTCTCTCTTTTTTTTTTAAGATTTTATTTATTTATTTGACACATAATAAATAAATAAATAAAATCTTTTAAAAAAGATCACAAGTAGGCCTGGGGGTAGGGTTGGGGGAGAAGCAGACTCCCTGCTGAGCAGAGAGCCTGATGTGGGGCTCAATCCCGATCACGGCCTGAGCCGAAGGCAGAGGCTTTAACCCACTGAGCCACCCAGGTGTGCCTGGAGTCTCTCTTGAGAGAACGGAAAAGTGTCAATAATAGTAAAGTGATCTGCTTTGAGCAGCAGATCAAAGTCTATGGTATACATAGGCCATAATGACTTTTTTAAATAAAGGAAAAACCTTTTTAGATGGACAAATGCATCTTGTTTTTCACGTGTAGCTTTGGTTTGTTTGTTTAAGATTTCGGACAGAGGAGGTGGCGTTCCCCTGAGGATCATTGACCGTCTCTTTAGTTACACGTACTCTACCGCACCGACCCCCGTGATGGATAATTCCCGCAATGCTCCTCTGGTAAGACCAGTTACACGGCTACATTCATCCCAGCCACCTAGTCCGAAATGCAGAGCAAGGATTACAAGGAAGTATTTAGGCAAGTTAGTCAATTTAGTTAAATTGGGCATGGGGGATAGGAGAAAGCAGGAGAAATCAAGCTGAAGAAGAACAATTTACCGGAGGTCTCTGATTGGAAGCAGAAATCACTTACCTTGGCTCTAGAACATCAGTAGCAAGGAGGCTAATAACACTTGCCTATGTTTTGCATTTCCACGAGTATGTCCACTTCTTTGCCAATAATTGATCTTTTCCCTTTAGGCTGGTTTTGGTTACGGCTTGCCAATTTCTCGTCTCTATGCCAAATACTTTCAAGGAGATCTGAATCTCTACTCTATGTCGGGATATGGAACCGACGCCATCATCTACTTAAAGGTATCCTTTCAATTCAGTAGAAACAATCGTATTTCTATTTTTGTAAAGATTTCATTTGTTTGTTTGTTTGAGAGAGGGAGAGATGGGGAAGGGGCAGAAGGAGAAGGAGAGGAAGAGCTCAAGCAGGCTCCTCAGTGAGGGTGAAGCCCGGGACTTCGCCTCATGAGTCTGAGACCAGGATCTGAGCTGAAATCAAGAGCCGGACGCTTTTGCCAGGTGGCTCAGATGATTAAACATCTGCCTTTGAAAAAAAATAATAGGGGCACCTGGGTGGCTCAGTGGGTTAAAGCCACTGCCTTCGGCTCAGGTCATGACTCCCAGAGTTCTAGGATCGAGCCCCATATCAGGCTCTTTGCTCAGCAGAGCCTCCTTCCCTCTGTCTCTCTGCCTACTTGTGATTTCTGTCTGTCAAATAAATAAATAAAATCTTTTAAAAATAATAATAATAAACATCTACCTTTGGCTCAGGTTATGATCCCAGAGTCCTGAGATCGAGTCCCTCATCAGGCTTCCCTCCCTCTGCCTGCCTGCCTCTCTCTCTCTCTCTCTCTCTTTCTCTCTCCGTCTCTCATGAGTAAATAAATAAAATCTTTAAAAAAAAAAAAAAGAGTCAGACGCCCCACTGACGAAGACACCCCGGTGCCTCGAAACAATATTTCTGAAAGCAATGTTGCTCTTAAGGTCCTGAGTTCCACGCTCCACAGTGTGAATACCTCAAACTGAGTTAATGCAAATAACAACCACATGTCATTTTATTTTCTGTTTGGTATGTGTAGATTTACTCATTAGTAAATATGGTAACTTACCAGTTAGAAGTGGGACCTGGCTACCTGCTTTAAGTGAAGCAAAATTTTTTCTCAAGAAGCATATTAATCTCCAAGTGAGGACATCCTCATATGAATTTCTTAAACCAACGCCTTTTGGCATCTGTGAGAATAGCTGTGCCTTTGTTTTACTTAAACTCATGGGAAATATATGCTAATAATGTTCCAGCTGAGAAAACAGCTGATACCAAGATACTCAAGACCTTAAGTTGACCTTATTAGAAATCCAGGGAAGAAAAGCTAACTGCTCACGAGCTGTTACTGGGATGTCTGGCATTTCCTGATTAAACTTTAAAACTTGGCACTTGTTTTTTCTATTTCTGATAAAGCCTCGGTGTATTCGTTAAGGTCACTGTCCTGATTTGTTCATTGTTTTCCAGCAGTTTTGACTGAAAATGTATTTACAGATATTAGTAACTAAAACATTAAGCTTGTGGGTTCCCATTTTGTGCCAGGGAATTATGTGCTGAGAGGCCTTTGACTGTCTGAAGTAGTTACTGTATTCATTTCTTAAATGAGAAGTCTTCAAAGTCCTGGGAAAGATTAAGAGATGATAGACTTATAGTATCAGATTTTAATAAATGAATGGTATCAGATTAGGACTCTTCATCACAGATACAAAAGAAAAGTTTTTGTAAAGAAATAATAGCTTTGCTATTCAGTTCTATCACATCAGCAATATCCGAACAAGGGACAGGTGTAAATATTGGAGACAAATTCTGTTCCCCAATTTATAACTATGTATATATTATTTTGGCACCTAGAGGATGGAAATAATATTTACTTTTTTCGTTTTCTTTTATACCCTGCCCAGCATACTATGAGCTATGGTGTGCTCTTACTAACTGAATCAACTAAAGGAATGTATTTGAATGTTTGAACACTTACCTCTGGATTTATTTTGAATAATCACTTCGTGGTACAAATTGTGCCACGAATAATTTCTTTGAGTTTACTTTTCTTTCCCTTCTTCTTTTAGGCTTTATCTTCAGAATCTGTAGAAAAACTCCCAGTCTTTAACAAATCAGCCTTCAAACACTATCAGATGAGCATCGAGGCTGACGACTGGTGTATCCCAAGCAAGGAACCAAAGAACTTGGCAAAGGAGAAAGTGGCTCTGTGAAGAGAGTCGCTCGGGACACTTTACGGGATCAAAGTGGGTCTACGCCAGTGCTGCTTCCGGAATGCTTGCGTGTGAGCTCTCGTTGCCTCAGAAACAAAAGCACAAAACCCCGCTGATCAGAACAGTGGTGCAAAGAGGAACAAAGCCTGTTTCTCAGACCTAGGATAGTGTAACGTAGGCGTTATTCTTTCAGCCTGGCCCGACATACGAGCTTATATCAAATCCTGAAGCAGGAAAGGCCTCAGTTTGCCCTGTCTTTGTCAACAAGGATGGGAATGCAAGCAAAGTGGCGATAGAAGCTGGCACTTGCAGTAGACTGCTATTTTAGGCCTGCTGTTGATGGCGTAAGATGTTGGTATTTATTGCATATCAGGTGTCACTATGCCAATATTTCCCTGCCATCAAAGGGTTGGAGCTTAGTTTACTCTAAGTCATTAGAAATGTATGTAACGGTACTTTTCCTGCGTTTCTATGTTCTCTGGGGAGGAAAAGCTGGTGACTAAGTAACATTTACTTTGTATGTTATTTGAACGAAGAAGAATGAGTCGGAACACTTTATTCAAAGTTGCAGCCAAGGCATCCGGCCTGTGTAGAAATTCAGAAGAAACCCTCTTCTGATAAATACTGTGTCTTCATTAGGCTGCTCTCCTGTTCACACTTCATGTCATAAGTGAACACTTATTGCAGGTGCCTGCCTAGTCTTGGGTGAGTTTTAAAATAGGCACTGAATTCAGGATGTTGGTGGTTGGAGGGGGAGAAGAATTGCCAAAGTGATAACAAAATTATCTCTCGCCTTGCTTTGTTTATAAATGAGATGGTGGGTTGGAAAAAACCAATGTTAGGGAAAGAAATCATGCATTCAGGACCTAACTCAGTAGGAGGGTCTGTTGTCTCCCCTGCAATGGTGGTAATCCAATGATGTCATCCCCTTTCTAGGCTTAAAAAGGTATATTTTGGATACGTGTAATTATATTCTTTACACTCCTGCATTAACATGTCTGTATAAAAAACTCCTAATTATCAAATGGCTCAAGAACATTCGAATTTAAATACTTCTTGGGACAGTTTTAACAAATAGCCTGAGAGTAAGAGGTTTTCATGCCAGGAGGCTTTCATTTGGATCTTTGAGACTGAGGACTGATAACTGGAAGTTGTAACGCATATGGAACTTTGGGGGACTTCAAGTATAATAGGCAGGTGGACAGGCCTGTCTAGCACATAATTCTCACAGAATGAAGGACAGGAGGAAGGAAGGAAACAGAGGGCAGGCATCTTGCTTTTTCCCCTACAAAGTATTTCAAGAAATTGTCTATATTTTCATTAGATAAGTTACTGGCAAGAGGATGAATTGATGTTTCCCAGAACAGAATGGCTTTTTTAAATGGGTCTCTCACTTTTGCAACATAATAGGCTTTCATGAGATTAAATAAGCTCATCCGTATCCAACTGATGTGTCAACCAGGATATAGAAAAAAAAACCAAACTAGAATTTTCTGCATTGCAAAAGAATCAGTCCTCTTTGTATATGTTGAATTTAACATCTGTGTTTAATTTTGTTGTGACCTAGAATTGTGGTGCTTCTGGTCGTGGCCATAGAGGCCTCAAATGATTTGCTGCTTATGTCAGACTTTAACACGAGAAGTCCTAGAGAGTGACTTTTCTTGATGGTGGGACTCTGGCTCATGCATTTATCGATTACATAAAATTTCTTGCAATAGGTCATTTGACTTTTTACTGAGCTTAAACATTTTGCACGTATATACTTGTATTTACCAAAGATTTAAAGCAGTTGATTAAGGAATTAACCCCAACACTGTGAATTATCTTTAAAATACTAGAGAAGAAATGTTCATATCACAATAACATAAACTGTAAATAGAATTCTGTAAGAGAGAAATTGTATTGGTATTTGTGAAATCTGCAGAAGCGCTTTAGGATTCTAGCAGATGGATACTGAATGTTCAGGCCCACTTAAGTTATTGATGTATAAACTGTGTTTTTGTCTCTATGTACAGAAAGATGTAATCATTTTTATAATAAATATTTTTATTATAACAGTAAACATCGTCTTTTGAAATTTGTTTCTCAAATAGATGGCAAAATACTAAGAAATATTTGAGGTAAAGATTTTCTTCATTTTGCACTCAAATCTAATTCATCTCTATATTGGGGATAGCCTTTTAAAAGTATTGAAAGCAACTTAAAATTTTGATTTTTAAACTAAAAGATAAGTACTTTATAGAAGTCCACAAATTTCTGATTGTCTTTTGCTTCTCATGTATGCCCCAGTTGCACATAATACATAGTGCGTTTATTACATGAATATATTGAATATATTCAATAATCATTTTTGCCATGTACATATTATGCTTTTTTTTTTTTTGTAAACTTAAAATTCCACTTGGTGACTGTAATTACGTAATAAATAAAGTACCAAAATAATTACCTAGATAATTTAGGTTCCCAAACAACTTCTGGATTAAATATCTGAATAAGATAGAAAATATCTGAAAAAAGATAGAAATTACTGAATTAATCTTTATGTTGTCTTTCTTCACTAATTTAATCCTACTTTATCTTTAGATAGCATCCTTTGTCTACCTTCATAATGCCCTTATTGGCAAAGTTCTGTAAATAAAAAAGAAAAAGAGGGAGAGGGGAGAGAGGAAAGAAAGAACAAAAGAGAGAAGAAGGAAAGAAAGAGAAGAAAATTAGTGGAATGGATTCGTCATAACTAAATTCTAAATTTTGTCAGAGTAAGCATATTTGAATCAGAAATGCCATTAAGCTAAGGCATTAGACCTAAAGAACGTAAAGATACACTATATCATGACACTCTGCTTGACTGCCTTCATTTCTTCTGTCAGAGAAGTGTAGCACCATGTGACTTAAGAAAGCACATCACACAGGCACATGCAAACACGTACACACACACACACACACACACAGAATTTAGCTGTACAGTGTCCTTGGATTAAGCTGCTTGGATGGTAGACAGTTCATGCACTACACAGGCTCAGAACCTCCATCCACATTTCCATAAAAACTGTAAGACTTTAAATCCCACAATTTCCCATATATGCGTGCACGCGTGCGCGCGCGCACACACACACACACACACACACATCTTTTTGACTCAAGTCAAAGGATACTAATTTTTGAGTAAAACAAAGTTGGCTAAATTTTCATCAAACCATCTTTATACCATTTCTCCCAAATTTCAAATTTGACTAGAAATGGCAAAAACATTTGATCTTAACTACAATGACATATGCAGAGAGATCTTTGAGGGCTAGTAGCTTGGGCATTGACCTTAATAATTCCTTCACTCTCGGCTCTGCTTCCAAGTAGTGCACTTACCCTTAGCTGTGTACCAACACATCAAATGTACATGAACTTTGCCGATCACTTTAATCTGGCCTGGGGAAAGAATTGAGGGACTTTCATAATTTCACAGGATTTTGGCCAAGAAATCCCTAAACCCCCTGCCATGAACACTGAAAGCAGTCAGGTTTTGATTTCCAATAATGTTTTGCCCATATCTCTCTTTCTGATTTTTCACTTTTTATCTTAAATCACAGTTATTTGGGCAGTCCATAAACATTCACTGGACAAAGAGATGAATAAACACATAAATCAACTACTGCCTATAAGGACAGCCTCTCTGCATTTAAGGGGAGATTGGACCTCTGTGTTAAAAACAATGTATAGGGGCATTTGGGTGGCTCAGTGGGTTAAAGCCTCTGCCTTCGGCTCAGGTCATGGTCTCAGGGTCCTGGGATCGAGCCCCACATCGGGCTCTCTGCTCATTGGGGAGCCTGCTTCCTCCTCTCTCCCTGCCTGCCTCTCTGACTACTTGTGGTTTCTGTCTATCAAATAAATAAATAAAATCTTTAAAAAAAATGTACATCAAATCTTATACAACTTTATGCTTTAAATGGTATTCAAGAAGTTTTACAACACTGCAGAACCTCTGGAATACGTCTCCAAGTTGCAAGTTAAATTGCATCTGATCTTTGTTTAATGTCACTCTGTTGGTGCTCTCTGTCATTGGAAATTATCACATATTTCAAAAGAAATGAAATAACAGGGAAAAGTTATTACTACTAAGGAAATTTCTTGAGCAAATGGGTCAGGGTTTCAGATCTATGAGTACTGTTTCTTCATGTTCACCTTGGACTCAGATGAAAAAATATTAACATCCATATTTCATGGCCCCTTAACGGAAATGAACGACTGTCTTTTAATGAGATTTTTCAATTGCTACCCAAGTGCAAATAAACATTAAAAGCCACTCAAAACCAACAGAAATGTCAGTAGCCTTGAAAACACGTTGAATCTACTAAATGATGTGAAATAGATGTGAGCTGTCTCAGTGATAAATTCAGCAAGAAAATGATAAAGTTTATCAATGCGTTATGAGACATCATTTTCATGTTTACTGCTACCATTTAATGTAATGAAAGTAACTCGGGACTGGTTGTCGAATAATGCAATATAGCTAGGAATTATTTATTAGCATATTCTTTTCATAAATGTAAAAGGGTGTTTTAATATATAAGACAAATAACATATCGAATAGGAAAGTCTTGAGGTTTTTTTTTTTTAATGGATTCCATTAAAGCTATGCCTTTTAATGTTTTTCTAGCCCCAAAATATACTTTGACAGCTGGTAGAACTGCCCTTAATTCAGTCTTTTTCTTTTAAACTCATTTTAAAGGATAACAACATTTGTTTGAAATTACAAATTTGTGATCTGGAAATAAAATAAAAACTTGAAAACAAAAATAAAAGCCTCATACCGCGTTCTTAGGCAATTCTCTTTACCTATTTCTTTACAAAGGAGTTGATAGCAATAAAGTACCGTCTTTCTGATACAAAGTCCTGGAGTGCGAACCCACAATATCAATGATAGTAACACATTTTCCATATACCCTATTGCCTGATTATGACCCCGGAGTTAGGTTGTTAGACCAAAGTATGCTTTGTGACTCAAAACTGCTGAGCTAGACTGAAACCTCTTCAGGCAGGGATCAAATGAAGACCTTGACCTCTTTGTAATGCTGTCCAACCAAAAACTGGGTGGATGGTGGTGCCATGTGTTACCTAACGAGGTCTATTAACCCTTTCAGGTCCCTTTGCGATCATGGCACAAGGCTGCCCCTCCCTGAATATGGGGCAGAAGCTGGCTTGCTGCACATTATCAATAAACACATAGACGGCTTAACGCACACTTTGCCCAAAGCATACTCTCAGTAATTGTGGATAAAAAGAGACTTGAGCTATTAAAGTAACAATCAGTCTTCAGATGTTCCTGAGGCAGCCTCTTTCCCCTACTAAATATTATATTTCATCTTGTGAAAGCAGACCTCCAAATGATAATAAAAACAAACACTAAACATAGTTTTCAAAGAGCCTTTGAAAACAGTTCTCTGGCTGGATGGAAAGTAGAGAATGTTTTCCTGCTTTTTTTTTTTTTTTTCTTAGAGTGTTTGACAATAGTTCTTTGTAACTAAAAAGTAGATCCTGCCTCTGTATAACTCAGATGTGATTCTTATTTCTACACAATCCAGATTGTTCCAGGCAGGATTTCACTTACCATGCACTACTCTGGGGATAGTTTGTGGGATAAAACTTGCCACTGAACCTGAAGAAATGATTTCTTAATCAAAGAATCTATAGGTTAAAACGTTGACTTGATCTTTTAAACTATATTTTTCATTGGCCAAAATTTTTTTCCTATCCACTGTACTTTTTTCCTTCTCTCTCTGAACCCTTTCTAAATTGAATACTACATGGGCAAAAAAAAAAAAAAAAAAAAAGAATTGTAGAACTTATTAGGTGGCAGGTATTTTTCTAAGGCTTTTATGTTAATTAATCCATCTTCTCCCTCACAACAACCCATTATATTATTAACTCTTATGTATAAATGGACTCCTCTAACCTCACAACATGGGTGATATTCCTTTTTTTTCCCCAATGGGTGATATTCTTATACTGCCCATTCTACAGATATAAAATTGAGCCACAGAGAAGTCCAGTAAGTTGCCCCTGTCAAGGGACAGAGCTGGGATTTGATTCAAGGCAGTGGATAGTCCAGAGCCTTTGCTCTGAAGAAATAGTTCTTCTGTGAGGAATGTATCCAGGAGAGTAACAAGTCAGAATGATGTCCCAGGCTGTAGGAATGAGTAACCCAAAACTAATCTATCAGGTAACGGGACACTGCCACTGGCCTCATCAGCACTGAGACTAGTGACCAGATGCAAGCCTCTGGATTCCTTCAGACCATGTGACCGGAAGCCCTTACCTACTTGTCCAGGCATCGCGCGCTTTGGCCTATTAGACCAGCTGTCCTGTCTACTGAATGATGCTGAATCATTCTTCAGGCATTGAGGCAATTCACTTACTTACTCAATGAGCGACCAACAAAGATTTCTTAAGCACCGCATACCACCAGGCACTAGGAATACCGTAATGAATCTCAAGGATCTCTACATGCAAGGACATTATAGTCCATTTGTGAACATAGAAGTTAAATTTGTAAATATTTTGATCTGTTTTAATATCTCTATTTATTAATATTATCTGGGGAGTTGGAGACAAGATTTCTGGAACAGAGAAAAACTATCTGTGTTTACTTACATTAAAAAAACAAACAAGCAAAAAACAAAACTGCACGGGTTTTCCAGCCCCAGAATTTCCCCCTTCCAAGGTTGATACAATGAGAGCCAGATATCGTATTATATCTGCTGGAGTTTATTCTGTAAGTGAAGAGCCCCAAAAGCATCTGAGAGTTTTGTAGAAGAGGGATGGCTGCCCCACCCACCCCCGCCCTCTCTTCCTAAGTCTGTGAAAAAACTCTCTGCTCCCTCAAGTACACAAACTCTCCTTCAGGAGAGAACAGAAAGCATCCTGAGTTTTTACCCTTTGGAATGTAAATGAACGTTTCCAGGAAGATAGAAGACACTGTTTCTCTGAAATGAGCTCCATACAAGGATCTCATTCCAAGAGCACTCTTGGACCGTCTTCATGCCTCAGAATCTTAGCATCCCTTGAAATAAACAGAGAACTCCAGGGAGGCGAGCTTCTTACTATCTTAAGTTTCAAAATCTTTCCTTTAACCCAGTCCTCAGAAAAATCTGCCCGAAAACTCTAATTATGCAGAAACATAAAAATATTCACTTCCTGCCAATTGTGAGGCTGGTGACCAGCACAAATGAGACATTCAGAGGGCTGTGGAAGGGGGAAATGAGACCTAGTCCATGCTTAGTGAGGGAGGGGCGGATCGTGGACGAGAACCCTGAAGAGTGACATTTGGTCTGAGGCATGGAGAGGAAGTTAGTCACGCAAAAGACAGGGCTGGTGGTGGGGTGGGGGTTCAGCTGGTGGAATGATTAAGGCAGATAACTGGAAGGTGGTTTCAGTGAAAGAAAAGCCTGTGCTGTGCCCGAAATTGGTAATGAAATGGGAGACGTAAGTAGAGACCAAACCATAAAGGGTCTGGTCAGCCTTGAACCTTTCTTTTACGATCTGGCAGGTGCCTGGCTGGCTCACTAGGTAGACCATGCAAATCTTGATCTTGAGGTTGAGCCCCACACTGTGGGTAGAGATTACATTAAAAAATAGTGGCGTGATTTCCGGTTGTCGTTTTTATTTGTTTTTACTTATTTTTTTCTTTCGAGATCTAATTTAAATTCAAGTTAGTTCACACATAGTGGAGTATTAGTTTCTGGAGTAGAATCTAGTGTTCCGTCAGTTGCAAATAACACCCAGGGCTCATTACATCAAGCGCCCTCCTTAATGCCCATCACTCAGTTACCCCATCTCCTCAGCCACCAAGCGTCCAGTAGGTTCTCTACAGTGAAGAGGTTTTGTTTTTTGTTTTGTTTTTAATTGCTTGGTGCTACATTGTGTAGAATGGATTTGATAGAAAACAGAAAAATTGGAGAGGGTGGGAGGCTGAATAAACCTCTATAGTATTCATAGGCCAGGACATCAGGCTCCCAATTTTTTGTCGGTCATTCTCTTTGTCTCCTTTTGGATGTTCCGGTCTTAGGGAGATCATTTGCTTAATGGCTGGCAGCTACAAACATGCATTTAAAGCTTTTAAGACGCTACAATGGGCAAAGGAAAAGTGACACTGGAAAAGTAATAGACATGAGGCCACTGAGATTTTAAGCATCTATCAACCACTTAAATTTTATTCTCTACCTTTACCTTATGTCCATTCTCTCTCTTGCTCTCTCTCTCTCTCTCTTTTTTTTTCCACAGAGCCTGGACAGAAAGTTCCTCAAATTTGAGGCTATTAACAAGAGATGGGGAAACAGACCAGAGGGTCTCCAGCACTGGGGCAGTCTGAAAAGTTACCCACCCCCTCCGCTCCCCAATGGCCTGGGGATACAGATGAATGGCACTATCTTTCCAGGCCAATACCACAGTCGAGGAAAGAAAGATACACTCTCTGCGTATATTTAGCTTAGGGGGGAAGGCCTAAAAACTCCTACCAGGTTCTGAATATCCTCTTCTGACTTGGACAAATTTCTGATCAGAAAGTTACTGAATCCTTTCAGATATCTTGTCCGTTTTCAGCTGGTACAATAACTATACATAGCAGTGCATCCACATACATCCCCATACATCCCATACATACATCCACCGTGCAGGTACAAAGGATAACTTCCCAAGTCTAGAGTCACTGTCGAAGAGAGTCCAAGGAACCAACAACCTTCACATCTAATCTGAGCAGAAAGCTAATCTGAGCTCTTAAGAGATGAAATGAGATGAGTAAGAAGACACTAGCTGGGAGAGAATAGGATCAATGACCAATTGATCTGGATATGGAAAGGAAGTGATTACATAAAATTATATTTCCGTCTCTCAACTGAGCTCAGGAGTTAGTCTATTTACAAAAGCTTTTGACGATCCTCCCTGGGTTTAAGAAATTCTTGAAGGCCCCTAGTTTGGCCTTGGACCAGGGAGTGAAAGGTATCTGAAGAGGTTTGCCTGTAGCCGCAAGAGGTCTTATTTTAAGAGGTAACTGTTTAATAGTCTCTTCAGAGTGGAAAGGCCATTCGGAGAAGATTGTGAGAACAAGCACTCAAATTAAAGAGGATAGTGGACAGCGTAGGAGAGCCTAGCCTGCTAACCCCCAAATTATAGTCTTCTTTTAGGAACCTTGTATCTTTTCCTCACTAACCTTTTGCAGGGAATCTTTTAATGAAACTAGTATAGAATTTTGAAAAATTTTGGAGGCTTCTGGATGTGAATGTAAAATAGGCATCCCATTCTGTTCATTTAATTATGGAACCCTTGCTTTTAGGTGCACATCTTAAGTAATCTTATCTAATTGGAACATTCCTTGTAATGGCCATTGTAATTCTGCATTGTCTTTAGTAAGATGTCGCCATTTTTCTAAGTACCTACAGCTTCCAGGACAACAGTCCTTCTACAGAAAGTAAGAGGTGATGGCTATGGTAGCTGCCAGTGATGGCCTTCCTCCATCAGTAGGGGATTGGTGGGCATTTTGGCAGCTGTAGTTCCTCACAGATGGGTGCTCTGCGGGGAGTCTTTGCTGTAGCATGCTGCAGAGAGGTGGGAAGGGGCTGTTGAAATGGAAGGTTTGTTTTTGTTTGTTATATTCTGTCATGTGCCAGAACTGTGAAAGACAGAAAGGAAGCTTATAAATTATATGAAATTGTAATTAAAAATGAGAAAGCAGTGTAAAATGGTGTTTACCAAAGCACCATATAGTTTCATACTAAATAAGTAGCAGGGATAATAAAGTAGATGGATATGGAGGTATTGAACATCAAGGGAGCTTCTAGAACTTTCTAGAAAGAAATGAGCTTTAAAGAAATTTACATTCTATCTAGAAAAAATATAAATATGCATATATATACACATATATATGCAAATATATACATATGCATATACATATATATGATTATATATATATTTTTGAGAGTATCTTTATTTTTCTATTATAATTTAGATTTCTATCTAAAATATGTCCTAATGAGCTTTTGTTTCTGCCTTTTTGATAATGTTTTCAATTTCTTCTGAGACTTCTCCTTTGTAGTCATTTGGTTCTATTGCATTTAACTTATTCTGATACTCCAGTGGCAAACCATTTTCTTTTGCACCCAGGCAAATGACCTTTTTATACTGGGGCAATGGGGGAGCACTCTCATAGTTTTTCATCTGATAACTTCGACAGGTTATTTCTTTTCCTTCTTGAGTATAAACATTAACTTCTATTGGGACATATGTTCCACTTTTAACCCCTTCTTGCTTATCCAGAGAACTCAAATTGCTTTTGTTCATTTTCCATACTACTCCCCATACTTCATCGCCAGGACTTTGAAAAATGGTGGCTGTACCTCCATGCCAAGTTTCACTTGTTTTGCCTTAGGAATTGCCAAATTGCATATATATATATATATATATATATATATATATATATTTTTTTTTTTTTTTTTTTTTAAGCAGATAGTAGAAAAGAGAAAAACCGTAAGTAAACATCCCAGGGCCAGAATATGTATAGTGTGTGTGTGTATGTGTGTGTGTGTGTGTGTGTTTGAATAAGTATCATGTGTATAAACCTATATGTGTTGGTGTTGACAGGGGGAGAGAAAGGCAATAAAATAAAGGTAATACATTTTATGATGGGGAAGTGGGAAATAACATTTGGGGTAGGTAAGATGGGTACAGACTATCAAGCATCTTGAAAAGTGTAGACGGGAGCTGACACAGAGGAAGCAACCATAATAAATTCTGACCAAGAAGCTGAGTGATCAAAGCAGTATTTTGTAAAAAATTAGAACTACATTTGTCTACGGAATAGTTTGGAGAGGAGACAGGCAGTTTTACAACTCTGCCAAATGCCTTTGAAAGTCAATACATTTTTAAGTGTTTGTGGAGCTAAACTGAAGAACTCCCAACAATATATTTTCTTTCTTTCGTCTCAAAGGAATGATGATGTGACAAGCAAAATAGCTACAGCACGTCTTTGTACCTTCCCTTTACAAGGAACATTAGAGAACAGCTGTGCTCTTCTCACCTGAGCAGCTTGGTGTGCAGGCCTTTTAACATTTACCTAGGAATTTTATTGTGGGAAGTTTTCCTCTCAACATAAGTACCAGTAACACTTGTTTTACTTGGTTATTAAAAATTCTCTTCCAGGGGCATCTGGGTGGCTCGGGGGGTTAGGGCCTCTGCCTTCAGCTCGGTTCGTGGTCTCAGGGTTCTGGGATCGAGTGCCGAGTCGGGCTCTCTGCTCAGCAGGGAGCCTGCTTCCCCCCCTCTCTCTGCCTGCCTCTCTGCCCACTTGTCATCTCTGTCTGCCAAACTAGTAAATAAAAATCTTTAAAAATAAAAAATAAAAATCCACTTCCAAAAACAAGATAAAAAGAAAATAAAAAAGAAAAAATTAAATTCATTTCTACTTTGGTGTTTTATATCTTCACATATAGAAATTGATGAGGAATCCCTCCCTAAGAATACTAAAAATTGAAAGCCCAAACCTTTAAGATCAGAGGGACTAGGGTTTTTAAGTGAAGCTTAAAACCACTCCTCTTGTGATGTTTCTATTTTCCCTCACAGGACCTAACAAAACTCTTTCTCCAAAAGACACAGATTTATCTGATCACGTAGTTGTTATCTTTACTAAAGAGAGGGCAAGAACAAATTTTTTGAATCATGGTTTCAAGAGGAACCCAAAAAGAATTTCATACACTTCTCTCCTAGCTTCTGGCAGTCTTGGAAATTGCTTGGCTGATCGATGGTGTTCTCTCCCCATATTATCCTCCACCTCTGCATGTTCACAGCTCTCTTTTTTACGCAGACACAGTCATATTGGGTTAGGACCTATCTTAATGACCTCATCTTAATTTGGTCACCTATAAAGGGCTTATTTCCAAACAAGGTAACATTCACAGGTATTGGGGGTTAGGTCATCAAGGTCATTTTGAGGGGTCAACCCAAAACACCCACCATTATCAACCTCACCATGAACCATAATGCAACGGTGGCATCGAGAGAGTGCCAGTACTTCTGACATGGAGCAAATGCAAAGATGGGGGCAGTATTAGGTGGACCAGGAACAGAGGAATTGCTGGCAAGAAGTTGTAATTTTTTAAAAGACTGGGTGGATTGACACCACTTGGTGGATATGTATGGGCTTTCAAAGCCCCCAAGTTTGAAATGTTTGCACCAGACTTTACCATCGTCTAACAGACCTAAAATACTACAGGTGCTAATCCAATACTTCTTTTATGGGGCGCCTGGGGGGCATGGTCATTTAAGGACCCAATTCTTGGTTTCCCCTCAGGTCATAATTGAGCAAGTCTTGATCTCAGGGTCCTAAGATCAAGCCCCAAGGGGGCTCGGGGCTGCTCTCTGCCCCTCCCCTACTTTCTCTTTCTCTAGAAAAAAAACAAAAGAACAACAACAACAACAAAACCACTCCTCTTGTGATGTTTCTATTTTCCCTCACAGGACCTAAAAATGGCTTTGTTTTTAATCCTTTATTTAAAATACAATATGAGGAAATTGGTCTTAATTCAGTATAAAATTTGTTTAGCTTGAAAAAGGAGACAGTTGCTTTAAAAAATATCTTATTAAAACTTCAGGGTTTTTTTTTTTTTTAATCCACCAAAGAGAAAGAAAAGCATTATATTCATCAAAAATATGCCACTGGGAAGGTACTGTACTTAAACCTTATTTACAGGAAACAACCAACAGCCATGAAAACTTCTGACTCTCTAGAAAGTCAGGTTTCTAGAAAGAAAGTTTTTCGAAAACCTCATTTGAAGAAAAAGCTGCTACTTGGCCCGTTTTCCTCTTTTTGCTAGAAAAGAAGGTGTTTTGACTCTGGCCTTGTAAACAGAGGAGTCAACGTTCCTGCAAAACCAGGTGTGCAATTTTACACGACTGGGAGGTTGAGAGGAGGGTATCAGAATCCAGGTCTTGTGTCACCCTACTTCGTGCCACCAGCCATGTATTCCAAAACTCCTCAAACCTACGGAGCAGTCCTTAGACTTAGTGAGCATTCTTACTTGCATCGGGTAGGAACAGTTTCAGCGTTACAACAACAAAGTAGAATCACAGTACCTTAAATAGATAGGGTTTGGGTGGGGGGGCTGGTTTGGTTTGGTCTAGTTTTTGCTTTGTTTTTTTTTTCTATAACCCAAATTCTGGAAGTGGTGCCCGGGCTATGGGTACAGTCATATCCTTGGGAATGAGGATTTTCTACTCTACCATTCTGTCAGTTGACTTTTTGTCCTTGCTTTGATGGCTTCAAGATGGCTCTCGAGTTCCTAGACTCCTTGTGTGTGTTTAGGTTGAACGAAGTGATCACAGGGTCAGCGAGCTACGTTTTCCTCTCTGTTGTTTCTGTTAGGGAGCAAAGACTTTCCCCAGAAACCTCCAGCTTATCCTATTTCTGTCAGATCTCAGTTATGGAGCTACCCTTAGTTATACATGAGGACAGGGAGCGGAGTATATAGTGAAGGGCTGTAGGATCTTCATTATGATTTGTTTAGACCAGAGCTAAGAACATCATGACACTGAACCAACTCACGGTTCTATAAGCAAGGAAGGATGCGGAAGTGGCCATCAAGCCAAGGGTCCGCCAGCACAAATCGGAGGGGTCTGTCAGAAGGCTCTTGAAAATCCTCAAATGATAATCTATCATTGGAGGGGGGAAGTACAACAAAAAGATGATTAAAACAATTAACGAAAGGAGCAAATAAAAAAAAGTAGGGATTCTTTATCACTTTGGAAAACTCAAGAAATTAAGTATCAACTGATCCAAATTAAGATACAAATTAAGTATCTACTGATCCTTCATTGGCATTTGCCATTACACAAGTAAATGCTGAGTGGAATCATTTCAACAACTGGCCATATGAACAACTTTACAGTATCTGGAATGGAGATTTGAAAACTCTGATGTGCTCTACTCTGGTAAACCATGTGGGAATATCATTAAAATATAGATTCTGATTTAGTAGGTCTGGGTCAGGGTCTGAGACTGAATTTCTAACACTGTTCCAGGTGATGCTAATACTTCTGGTCCATGCGCCATACTTTGAATAGCAAAGATCTAGTGAACAAATCATAATTTTAAAAATTATTTCAGCATGATTAAAATGAAGAGTACTTTTAATTGAGAGTTTTGCAAATAATCGTCTTCGCTTTTGGTAAGAAAAATAAAGATGGGGCCCTAAAATGTTCATAAAGATGATTTTTGAATAATTACTTGTTACAAACTCCATTTTTGCTTTTTTCACATAGCTTCAGTCTCGGTCAGGTACCGGACACAAGTGATTTTTCCCCTTCCTGTTGTTGGAAAACACCCATGTCTGTTATAATCCCAAATGCCTTCTGAGGATAGAGAATCCTTTCCGTGGATTCAAAACCCCCCTTTTTTTCTGTGAGCACATTGTTAGGTCTGGCTTTAAGGTTTTAGCCAGAAGATGCTTAGATGTAGACCATTTAATACTTTTGGATTTATTACCTTTAGCATGCCTTCCAGATGAAGTAGGAAATTAGGGAGAAGTTCTTTATTCATCCATGTGCAGCAGCTTGAAAATGACCTTTTAGTCACCTGCTAGGTATGCTGGGGACAAAGTCACAATAAGACACAGTAAGGGATCAAGGTCTATGAGAAGGACATTATGGGTTAAGCAGAACATACCGGCTGACAGAACCAACTAGCATTTACCCTCCAGAGTGTACTGGGGAGACAGGAGACTTTCCCTCATTAGCAACAAAATGCTAAAATCAAACACTGTGTCTTTTCTTATTATGGGCTGATAGTGTCCTTGACATGGCACCTATTTTGTTGAGGAGATCTTCTTTTAATATTTGGTGATACTTCTTCTCAAATGTACTTTTAGGATTCTGTGTTTCTTCATAGGTAGTGTCTCTATGAACATGGGCTGACAGCAACAGTCAGGCTTAGGAACTGTGCCCACTGAATTGCACAGCGTCTAAGAGGTGCACTTAATTTTTCTGTCTGTTATGGACTGAATGTCCATGTGTCCCTTCAGATTCATGTGTTGAAACCCTAACTGTTACTGCCATGCTCTTTGGGGATGGGGTTGTTGGGAGGTCATGGGGTGGGGGGTGAGGCTTGTGAAGGGATTAGTGACCTGGTAAGAACAGGAAGATCTTCTCTCCTCTTTGGTCTTTCCTTGTGAACACAGAAGAAAGACCCCAAGAGGACAGAGTGAGGAGGTGGCTGTCATCAAGCCAGAGTGAGAGTTCCTACCAGAAATCTAACTCTATCAGATGTTGAATCTTGGGCTATCCAGCCACCAGAGCTATAAGAAAATAAATTTCTGTTGTTTGAGCTACCCAATCTATGGTATTTTGTTATTACAGTCAAAATAGACTAAGAAAGGCACACACTCTCTCTGTCCCTCTGTCTCATTCATCTTTCTCTCTCTCCCTAAGGACCTCTCTGGGAAACTTTAAAAAAATATTCTAAGTATGTCACTGGTCATTTTCTCAGAGTAGAATCTACTCCAGCTGGTTTAAGCAACAGGGATTTTTAAAGATCATTAAAAGGCTTACAAATTAATCAAAAGGGAAAGCTCACCAAGTTGAGCAACCAGGAGAACTTTCCAAAGCCAACACCACACAGAGGGGCCCCCTGGGAGCTGCAGACACTGCCATGATGGGGTTACGCTGGGGTTCCAACATAGTGTGCTGGCAGAGATGAGGTGTCTGCCCACCCTCCTTCCCTTTTCTGCCTCCACCAGCATTTCTGGAAAGCCCACTTTGCCTTCCTGAGGCAACCCTAGACCTTCCAGGGCCAACCTGCCGCAAACTCCCTCCTTGGGTCCTATCCTACAATTGCAATTATCCTCCTCCTTGCAGGCTCTTTGCGTTCCATTGCCCAGCCTCAAAAAACAACGAACTTGGTAACTTGGTTACGTTCTTGATTACCAGGCTGATAAACAATTTATGCCAAGTTACTACTGACTAAAGGGAAAACACCCTGGGTGTGTTCACGTATTTAAGGATGTCCTATAAATTGTTGCCTTAAACCAGTATGGACTTCTTCTTCTTCTTCTTAAGATTTTATTTATTTTTTTGACATACAGAGAGAGAGAGAGAGAGAGAGAGCGTGAGCACAAGCAGGGGAGCAGCAGGCAGAGGTGGAAGCAGGCCCCCTGCTGAGCAAGGAGCCCGCCCTCTTGGCTCAATCCGGTGGCCTTGGGATCATGACCGGAGCCAAAGGCAGCCGCTTCACCCACCGAGCCACCCAGTCACCCTCTGGGTGGACTTATTCTTAATATGTCATCTAGACACTCTAGTGGCTTAATAGAGAAAAATTTTCTGAGCAAGATGATTTTAATTAGTGATTGCAATGTAGATTTTCAACATTCTGCAACTCTTGCTACTCACTGTTAAGCACCAAAGCACCGATATTTTTGTTGGTGTGATGTCATTATTTCAGCATTTGAAGAAATCTGTAATCTGAGTTATAAATGCTTTGCGAAGTACCTAGGGAGTTAAGCCCAGCACTAAAAGGGAGGCTTTATATTTCAATGTGTCTGGATAGTAGGAGAGAAAGACTGAAACACTAACACAGGTTTTCCCAGATCAAATTCACTCTAGTTCTCCTTCTTGAAAGAATTTGAGCTTTTTTCTTCTTTTTAGCGTTCTGGGAATACGTAGAAAAGTGCTTCCTAAAAGAGAATCATAAGGAACAAAGACTCAGTCTTACCCTCAAGATAACAGCACTGCAAATGGGGTCAGGTTGACCGCAGAAAACAATCCGTGTTTGTGGGTGGAAACTTCTTATCTGTCTGATTGATTTGTTCTGTTTGTTTGAACAAAGGCTGTTTCAGAGCAAAAGCTAAGAACCAGGCATCTTACAAATTGACTGCCCGGCCTTAGTAACAAAAACTACTGCTCACTGTCACTAAAAATATTGAAGTCTTTATTAAAAAAAATAATTTCTGAAGATTGTTTTTATAGTATGACATAGATGAGAGATTATTTGTCAGTAAAAAATTCAGAGAAAGATTCCTGGATTTAGTTTATATTTATCTTTCACTATTCCCCCAACAGTAGACAATATGAAAGAGTTTTTCTAGGGACTGGAAAAATTTGCCCTAACACGAGGCTCACCTTTGAAGATCCCACCATTGATACACCTTCTTAACATAATACTTGCCAAAAAAAACAAAAAATTCAGTTCAATTTCATTTTGCAAGGTTGAATTTCTTCATTTTATGTAATAGCTTATTTTGTATGCTTATTTTTATTGCTCTTTTCTTGACAATAATGCATGGTTAATATTCATGTTTTTGAAATTTATGTTTTTTCAATGTTAGGTAATAGGTGTTTATACATTTTATATGCAAAATACACATTTTAATGATTTTTTAAATTTTCTGAATTCTAAACACTTTTTAAATAAGCTCTGGGTATTCATATCAAGATATCAATAAATGATGAAGTAAATATGAAAACACTGTGTTTTTTTTTGTTACCCGGAGGTATCTTCTGACCCTGAAACCTCAGAAACAGGATCACAGCTGTTTCTCGAACATCCACTATGTGTCCAGCATTGTGTTACATGCTTTACATAATCATTTTATTGAATCTTCGCAATTATTCACTGTGGTCCTTGGGAAAACCCCCCATTTTACAGCTGCAGAGAGGGACGGTAAGCAGGGTTGCCTGATACATGAAACAGCACATTGGCTGGAAGTCTTCTGGCTCCTGTGAGCCCACCGAGTGTCGTCCTCCTTCTTCAGGACATCGGGACTCTTGGTCTCCTCCCTACAGACTTAACTTGCAGACGTTGCTTTGTCTATACACTTATGCAAGACACTTTAAGAACTTGAGGTATTTTGCGGGTGCCTGGGTGACTCAGTTAAGCGTCTGCCTTCAACTCAGGTCATGATCCTGGGGTCCTGGGATCCAGCCCCATGTCAGGCTCGCTGCTTAGTGGGGAGTTTGCTTCTCCCTCTGCCTCTGCCACTCCACTCACTTGTGTTCTCTCTCCCTCTCTGTCAAATAAATAAAATCTTAAAAAAAAAAAGAGGTATTTTCTCAATAATTAAATAATATTTTATCTTCAACTAAATTGGAGGTGAGAATAGGTGACCTTTACTATCTCTTCAGTCCCTGAGGGGAATCTACAAAGAGACTGAAGGCAAATGCCTCACAGAGCAAGGGAACATGGTGAGAAAGCTCAGGAAATATCCTGAGAAGCGCTTCACGATGAAAATGGGACCGTGAAGCCCTAATGAACACATTATACTTTTTCTCTATGCCAAGAATACCAATTGAATATCTTATTTGCTCTTCAATGTCAAAACGTATGTCATCATGTTCTGAGTGCTTATTGTCTTTAGGTGACTGGGACTAAAACATCTCCCGTTTGTAGAGCACTGCCTGTTTGCTGAGCACTTGCCGTTTGTCAGTCGTTTGTTGAACGCTGTGAACTCAGCAAGGTCAAACGCCATCAGGGTTTATTTCTCCAGTCAGGGCTTTAAATCATGCTCCATCCACTCTCCCCTTCTCAAGACTGGGTGGCCTCTCTGGCAGAGGCCAGTGTTCTGACCTTCCCGGGTTGTGAAAGACGTACTCCAGCACCGCCCACTTCAGTTTCTCAACCAATGGAACCGTCCATCTCCTCCCACAGGCCCACCGACTGGCCTGAGGGAGGGACAGGAGCAAGGAGCCGGGACTCTTCCGGACGTCTTCCTCTACAGCTGCCCTCCTCCGGGCCCCTTTTTAGATTGAAGCCAAGGAGACAGAAATGCTTTTACTTACAGGCTGCCCTGCGATCTGTCCCCTCCTCCATGGCAACCGTCCACGGCAGCTCCTCCTGGGAGACACTTAAGGAGTCTTTGAAAGGCCCTTTGGAGGCCTTTCCTCTGCACGGCGGCCTCTCAGAGGAAGTCAGCCCTGGTGGGTCTTTTCCAGCCCCCCTCGGCTTCCATTCCCATTGTAATCCGCCCAATAGACTTGCTGCCGGGGCTCTCTCGTCTCGGTGATCACAGGTGTGGGTGGGATTCCATCACAATAACTCAAGCTTTTCCTGACGTCCATTTGACCTGTAGAAGACTCCCACATCTTTTTGCTGCCAGATCATGAGAGTGTGTGTCCTAGTCCCCTCCTGTTCATTTTCTCTACCCCACGTTCTCTCCCTACATCTCTCCCACTGCCCAAGTAGGCACAAAGGGCAGCTTAGAAACTCCATTACGGAGCTAGATGAGATTAAGTTATCCAAAATCAAATAAAAAATGAGATTCCGGGCTCAGCTTCCTGCTGGCACCCGTCTCTAATCTGTACAAGTCATCCTCTTGGAACACCCCACTGGCTTACTTTAAAATGAGCGTCCCCCACCCCCACCCTGCCCCCCAAGGGTAGAAGGAAAAGACCCGAGGCTGAAGGTCGACGATTCCATAGTTCCCTCAAGACTGGATTAGTGAGTAGAGAGTGAGGAGAGGCCGGCAGAATGGATTTGTTTCTTAATAAATGGGTTTGTTTCTTAATAAATCACAATCATCTATTTGTCCTCGAATTATCATTCCATCTGTTCTGAGATAATGAGAAAAGTCCCACTCAGCATCTTGTCACACGTACAGTGTACTTGAACTCCACACAGCTCCACACATACATATGGTTCTGTCTTAGGAGAGCGAAGCTCAAAGGATAATTAATGTTACATTAGGAAAGCAGGGAAATTTCCACCACCTCACATTATGCTTGGCACATAATAGGGCTCAATACCTATTTATTGAATAACTACATCATGTGAATGAACAGCCCCAAGTCATGCCTAGGAAAGGGTGAAATTGCATTCAGACTAGGCTCTTTTTACCCATCAAGACCTCCTAAATCAAGTGCCATCCTCACACCAGCACTGGTTACAGCCGCAGCCCCAGTATCCTAACAGCTCCTTCAGTCTGAGTCAGACATTTCTTTCAGCGAAAGATCTCATTTCTCTCCCCATATTGGAATCTGGCCCCATGAGGGTTCCTTCCACTTACATGTGAAACCAATTAGCAGGTCCCAAGCGCAGAACGAGCTTATCCTGCCCAGGCTTGGCTTTCTATATTTTGTGGTTGCATATGGTGTTGAGATTTCTCTATGGAAGAATCCTTCACATTCACACGGATCACTGTCCCTTGAGCTTTTCTATTTTCAGTCGCTTAATAGGCAATAGGATCTATGTGACATTTATCATCTCTTAATTACCGTAGGTTCTCAGCTTCAGGGCTGTAAAGGCTGGTTAGTTACTTATGGGGACTTTAAACTCAAAAAGTATTAGATGGATGGATGGATGGATGGGTGGGTGGAGGAATTAGGTGAATGCCTACCTTTCGGGTAGCTGACACCACGTGATGCCCCTTGGTTAGTGTCAATTCCATAAACCAGAAACACAGTTCAATCTTAGAAATGTAACAGAACTAAGAAAAGAGTCTTCAAAGAAGCCATACCCCATACAAATACAGGAATATACATGAAGCACTCACTTAAAAATAATCTAAAAATTGGCACTGGATTCTTATAGGTATTATTGTAAAGGAAGAACAATTTTTAAATATTTGATTTTAGACCTGCGCCATGATGGGGACGCCGGGAATTTGGAAGACTCCAGAAGAGAGCTGGAGAGACATCTAGTACCTCTGAAAAAAGATCAAAGTTTTCACTTTGCTTGCACTGGCTGGATTTCAAGTAACCTTTGTGTTTCTTGCCAGAGCCCCAGCAGAGGGCTACCTTGGGAGAACAGCACTCAGACTAGGCCTGTACGTGGTGAAAATGGGCAAGGGGTTTGATTATTTTCCTTGGGTACTCCCTCCAGGGTCTGTGGCCCGAGTTACTGACATATAAAACGAATGAAAGTAGAAGAAACATATTTGCATTTGATTTTGGATAACTTAATTACAGTTGCCCAAAGTTGTACAGTGGCTTCTAGTAATCACTTCAAAACTACTTTATGGGTTGAGAAGTGCAGGAAAACAGACTGTAGGCTTGGCTTGGAAGGTTAGAGGAGCAAGGAGGGGCAGTGGCAACCTGGCACCACCCAGTGCCCCTTCTGCAGCAGGAGAGAGGCCTTGCTGTCTGTTCTTGGCATTGATCTGACTCTCTCATAAGTTTCTGGCAGTCTCCCAGAGAGAACAGCATGTTCCCTGCTGAGAGTATAAAGGGCTTCGGGAACATGTTTGTGAATGCAGCCTAGTAGGCAGGGCCTGGCTTAGTCACTCCGTGTCACCTACTGCCCTAGCCTTTCTGGAGTCTCAGGAGGACGTCTTTGGCTTGGACCCGCTGTGTACCTCTCCATGAGCTGGGCTGGCCTCTGGGTCCGGGTTGGGCACATTGCTGGTGTTTCTGTCATGCCCGTATAATCAGTGCTGAGATCAATTTTTAGGGAACCTGAATGTTCCTGCAAACGGTGGTCCAAAAAACATTCTGTTACTAGGAGTAAATATAGACTGAGTTTAAGCTAACCTCCTACTATGGTCACAAAGGCCTCCTTTAGAAAACTGCACCTGTTTCCCAGGGTTGGGACTTCTGGCTGGGCACGATTACTCATCCTGAGGGAGCTAAGATAACACAGAACAACACCGGCTCTGCGCTGCCAGCTTAAAGGAACTGACTCACTTCTCGCTCTTTGCCCTACCCTTTTAGGAGAGTGAAATCTGAGCAGAAGGAGGGATTAGTCAGTCTGGCCTAAGGGACCCTTGAGGGGGCAGCTGGGGTTTCCAGTAAACAGAAAAGGGATTATCAGAATGACTGCAAGCTCCTGGGCTCCATGGGCAGGCAACCTAGGTCCACTTGTCTTAGACGCTAAGAGCAAACAGCGGCCAAAGACCGTGGAGTATCTTACGGACAAATTATTATAGATCAGATTTTATCATTACAGACTTGTTGCTGTAGAACTTTCTGAAATGGAAGTATTGAAATTTCTGCATCTTTGAATATATGTAGCACTTTCTCTAACCACTTCTTTTTTTTTTTTTTTAAGATTTTATTTATTATTTGACAGACACAGATCACAAGTAGGCAGAGAGGCAGGCAGAGAGAGGGGGGAAGCAGGCTCCCTGCTGAGCAGAGAACCCAATGCAGGACTTGATCCCAGGACCCTGGGACCATGACCTGAGCCGAAGGCAGAAGCTTTAATCCTCTGAGCCACCCAGGTACCCCTCTCTAACCACTTCTAACACACCTCTCCCTGTACTGTCTGCACTGCAGTTTCCTGAATGCACAGTCTTACTACACGTCCCACCACACTGACCCCTTCCTCCTTGCCCCCAACCTGGAAACTCTCTCCTAAGTGTCTCAGCTTTCCTGGTCTTCTCCTCCCTGCTGTCTGTCCCATAGCCCCTCAAATGCAGCATATCCCAAATTAATCTTGTTATAAGGAACAGTCTAAAAGGTGATTTAAAAACAATGGGACACCTGAGTGGTTCAGTTGTTAAGCATCTGCCTTCGGCTCAGTTCAGGATCCCAGGATCCTGGGACTGAGCCCTGCATTGGGCTTCCTGCTCTGTGGGAAGCCTGCGTCTCTCTCTCTTACTTACCCTGCTTGTGTTCCCTCTCTCTCTGTCAATTAATTAAATTATTAAAAATAATAATAAAATAAAAAATAAAAACAAAACACATAAGCATCAGTATGGGATGGATTGAGCTTGAGTCCTACCTATAACTCTTAATTTACTATGTTGTCTTGGGCAACTGCATAACCTCTCTGGACTATAGTTTAATTGTTTGGAAAATATAGATAATAGTACTTTCCTCATAAGGTTGTAGTGAGAATTAAGTGAACTAAAACATGTAAAATGATCAGCACCATTGTATTTGTCATATTAGATTTGCCATAAATGATTGGTAAAAGAATGAATGGAGGAACACATTTTTTTTTTTTGAAGGAACATTTTTAATGGTAAATCCAATATTTAATTGGTCAGGCTACTAATAACCAAAAATAAATAAATAAAAGTAAAAATAAAAGCAACCGAGAAGCCTGGAGCTGAACAACAATTTTGAGAGTAATTAGGTGACTTTGCTCAAGTTACAAAACTTTTCTGATCTTCACCTCCTTACATATAAAATAGGGATAGTGCTAAGAGCTGCCAGTTGTTGGCTGCTGACTGTCTCAGTGTCTCACTTTAATAAGCATTATAAATAACTAGGTAGAGATTTAAATTTTTTTTAAATTTTTATTTATTTATTTGACAGACAGAGATCACAAGTAGGCAGAGAGGCAGGCAGAGAGAGAGAGGAAGGGAAGCAGGCTCCCTGGTGAGCAGAGAGCCCGATGCGGGATTCGATCCCAGGACCCCGGGATCATGACCTGAGCCAAAGGCAGAGGCCTCAACCCACTGAGCTATCCAGGCGCCCCGGTAGAGATTTAGTAATCATATTGGAACAATCACTGATGGTAGACAGTATAATATTCTTTTATTTATTAATTCAATAGTTTTATCTCAAGTGACTACTAAATGCTAGAAGTTGAGATTCAAAAGGCAACGAATTGCAAAATATTTGAGCAGACAGTCCACCAAAGATACATGAAGAGCCAATAAGCACATAAAAGCTATTTAACATCTTTATCCCTCAGAGGAATGCGAATTAAAGCTACATAGATGAATACACAGCCATCAAAATAGTTAAAATGAAAAAGACTGACACCACTAAATGTTGACAAAAATGTCTAGAAGCCGAAACTCTCATATATTGTTCATGGATGTGAAAAAATGCACATCACTTTGGAAAACTGTGGGATGCTTTCTTTTTTTTTTTAAGTTTTAAAAAAATTTTTATTTTTCTTTAAAGATTTAATTTATTTATTTGAGAGGGAGGGTGAGCGAGAGTGAGAGAGAGTGTACAAACAGAATGAGGAGCAGAGGAGAAGCGGACTCTCCGCTGAGCAAGCCCCACGGGGGGCTCCATCACAGGACTCCAGGACCATGACCTGAGTGGAAGGCAGAGCTTAACTGACTGAGACAGCCAGGCGCCCCTGGCACTTTCTTATAAAGTTAAATATATGCCTCCCGACTGAACTTTCTATTCTATTCCTTGGGATTTACTCAAGAGAAATGGAAAAGCATCCACAAAAAGACTTGAAGAAGAATGTTTGCAGCAGGTTTGCCCACTGCATTATTCAGAGTCCTCCAGAGACACAGAACGAGTAGGATGGGTATGAGAGAGAGAGGAGATTTATTTAAAAGAATTGGTTTATGTTATTGTAGGGGCCGGCAAGCTGGAGATCCAGAGAAGGGTTTTTGTGTTCACTGTGAGTTTGAAGGCAGTCTGGAGGCAGAAAAAGACTGAGGTCATCAGTCTTTTGTAAGACCTTCAACTGATTGGATAAGGTCCACCCATGTGATAAAAGATAATTCACCCCTATACTATGGAGTATGATGAGTCCGAGTAAGCTCCAAGTCTGCTCATTTACATGTTAACCACACACATCTTCACAGGACTGTCAAGATTGGTATTTGACCAAATATCTGGGCACCATAGCCTACCCAAGCTGAAACATAAAAGTAATCATCACAGTTATCATTACCCCACCCTGGAAACGACTCAAATATCAATCATCAGAAGAACGGATAAAGAACTCGCATACATTCATACAATGGAACACTACTAAGAAATAAAGAGGTATAAATTGCTGATATGTATAAAAACACAAATGAACCTCAATATTACGTTAAGAGAAAAAAGACACGAAAAGGTATATGCTGTGTGATTCCATCTCTATGAAGTTTAAGAAGTAAATCTCACCTCTGGTGACAGAAATAGTATAGTGTTGCCTATGGGAGGTGAGGGTTTACTGGAAATAGGCAGAAACATTCTGGCATAACAGGTGTGTTCTTTATCTTCATTAAAGTGCTGATCACACAGGATATGTGTTTGTATAACTTTGTCCAATTAAATATTTAAAAGTTATGTATTTTGCTGTGTGTAAATTTTACCTTCATTAAAAAAAAGGCGGGGGGGACGCCTGGGTGGCTCAGTGGGTTAAAGCCTCTGCCTTTGGCTCAGTTCATGATCCCAGGGTCCTGGGATCGAGCCCCGCATCAGGTTCTCTGCTCAGTGGGGAGCCTGCTTCCTCCTCTCTCTCTCTGCCTGCCTCTCTACCTATGATCTCCGTCAAATAAATAAAATCTTAAAAAAAAAAAAAAAAGGAAAGAAAAAAACTGAAGCGATTACAGTTCCTTCCAAACTGTTTGTAGAGACAGATACGCAGACAGACAGACATTTTTAACATGATATGATGAGCTTATTAAAGCTTTTAAGAGAATAAGTTGAGGGTGGGTGCTAATATTTCTTGAAGCAACCCAAATGTCCTAATGTGTAGACCAGAGTGAGAACCATTGCCTTATCAGTGCCCCATGTAGGCTGGGACTTCGTCTGCCATCATTCACCTTTTAAAAAAATATTTTATTTTATGCTTTAATTAAAAAAATTTTATTTATTTATTTGACAGAGAAAGACAGCACAAGCAGGTAGAGTGGTAGGCAGAAGGAGAGGGAGAGGGAAGCTCCCCACTGAGCATGGAGCCCGATGTGGGGCTCAATCCCAGCACCCCGGGATCATGACCTGAGCCAAAGGTAGACACTCCGCTCACTGAGCCACCCAGGCACTCCATTATTCACTTTTAAATACTCAGCACTGGTTCAACAAATATTTGTTGAATGAATTATATGTTTCTTCCCACAAAAAAAAAAAAAAAAAAAGAAAGAAAGAAAGAAAGAAAGAAAAGAAAAGAACAAAAGAGAGAGAGAGGAAAGAAGGAGCGAGGGAGGGGGAGGAAGAAAGGCAGACTACACACATAGAGGGAGTTCAAGGTAAACGAGTCCGTCAGCCCAAGGCCAGAAAGATATTTAAGGACTGTTGAAAACCAACACAAATATCAACACACTGCAAGAGGATCGGTCTATGTGATTTCTTTGGATGTGCTCAGGGTCTACACATGCCCCATCTCCTTCTGTGGACTGCCACACATACCGATGGCATGTCATTGACTAGAGAGCTGTGTGCATTCCACTCACAGCCATTTGCCACATCTGTATGTGACTATAGTTTTCTGGCTTGTGTGGCATCTAGGAGTCACAGGGCTGACTCCCCTTGTTCGTCTGTGTGGCTGGCTATTCTGCGAGGTCATCCCAGGAAGGAATTCTTTCATGCTTTTCCAAAAGGGAGCGCCTCTGGGACCTTTCTGGTGGCCTTGTTGAACTATTCCACGTATGGGACCCTAAGTACCCGGGTGGGACGACCAGGCCCTTCCCTGAAGGGGTCAGGGTAGGCAGAGGGAAGCTGCAGGCCTCGTCTGGAAAGCTTCTCTCCCCGCTGCTTCTTCGGTGGTTGTTTTTCTGCCTTGGTCCCAATCTCGTACCTGTAATCTAAGGCTAAAAAGGAAATCAGCTCTTCCACGGCGGTGGCTTTCAGCCCGAGAACATAGAATCAAGAAATTAGAGAGGGAAAAAGAAGCACACGAGTTCCCAGTTTCTGGATGGCTGAAATGCCCTTTTCGCAGAAGACACACAGTTGTTGAAGTGTGTCCCAGGAACACACCAGCACAGGCTCTGCAGGGCTCACACTGAGATCCTGGCCAAGCAAACAGACGCCCAGAAACACACCCAAGCAAGAACACAAGAGACAGGTAAGGGAGAAGAAGGGAGGAACTGGGAGTCAGGGGAAGAAAGAGAGAGGGAAGTAGGACAGAAAGAAGGGACATGAAATGAATGAAATTACTAATGAAGTTGTCTATCTCAGTGCTACACAGAGAAATGAAGCGCAATATTTTTTCTTCTAAGTTATGTAACCAGAGGACAGAGACCTGTGGTTCTAAGATCTCTTCCTGATTTCCAGTGAAGACCAGAGCAGATTTATCTGGAACTGTAACGGGAAGATTAATGAAAGTTGCCACAGATTTTACAAGGGAGAGCGAGCTGCGAGTTAGTAGCGCACAGATGATTCCTGGCAGGGAGAAAGCTCTACACTGCCCTCTTCAGGTCAAGCTACAAAGAGCAGAAAACCAAAATCCAATGGGCTTGGATCAGCTTGCCACTAGAGAGCTTGTATCACAGGAAGATCGTCATAGTTAACTAAAACGCAACAAAAACCACAAGGCACTTCTCCAACCTGTGCACATGAATGTCTTGGAAACTGTATGTCCTCCAGCATATTCTGCATCATGCCCTGCCCTCCATACACGCCCAGCGGACCCGCAGAGCACTCACTAGGGTTCAACTACATACAGCCCCCCACCCCCGCCTTAGATGATTTGCATTCATCATTTCATTTAGTTCCCCAAAAAGCCTTGTAAATCAGATAGTTCATCTCTTCCACCCAAGTAACGAAGTTGACACTTGGGTTAAGAAACTGACTTAAATTCACATAGATATTAAGTGGCACGATCCAGATTGAAATCCCAAACGGCAGAATTCCAAAATCCGTATTTGGCCCCCGGGCGGCCCTGCGTTGCTTACAAATGGGAGCAAACACTGCAGGTTCTTTGTAGTTATCTTTATTGTGAAACAACCCAAACGTTATTTAGAAACCATTTGTGGCTGCGTAAGCTTCTCCTGGTGGATGATCGTAAGGGGTCTCTCAGTGTTGCGCAGACTTCAGCAGTGTTGAGAGTTCTGGGGCCCCTGAAGGACCGTAATCATGTCAGTGCTTCTGCAAATAATTTATCATTTGAACACAGCCATGGTGAGAATTATATGCACTCCTAGAACTTCCAATTTTGTCTTTGTTCCTTTATCCTCTCATGTCTTGGAAGGAAGATTTCCTTTTTTCCCCCTTGTGCAATTAAAACACACACACACACACATTCTTTAGCTTTTGATATTAAAAGAAAGAAAGAAAGAAAGAAAGAAAGGTTTGGGGCAGCTGGGTGGCTCAGTTGGTTAAGCGTCTGCCTTCGGCTCAGGTCATGATCACAAGGTCCTGGGATCCGGCCTGCACAGGGCTCCCTGCTCAGCCAGAAGTCTGCCTCTCCTTCTCCCTCTGCTCCTCCTCCTGCCTTGTGCTCTCTCTCTCTTTCTCAAATAAATAAATAAAATGCTTAAAAAAATGCAAGGCTATATAGTCATTTCTTTGCTTGAGTAAATAATTCCATATGATTGGAGTGGTTTACATAAGAAGAAGAGGGTTAATTAATGTCATGTTTAGACTTTTTTCATGGCTTAATCTTCAGAATTGTATGAAGGCTCTCTGAACATTATAAGACACCATATAAATGTTCCATAGTTGAATCATAATTTTTACTACCATAGAAGTTATGAGGTTGGAAAAAGCAATTATGATAATAATACTCCATTGGTTCCCCACAGAGCTTCCCCATGGTTTAGGAGACTTCATAATTTGATCCACCCAGCCCTGCCAGCCTCATCCTCTACTCTGTACAACGAATAGTTACCTTCTCTTCCATCAAGGTTGTCTAATTGGTGATAGTGCATATCTGTCATTATCCCAGCCCTAACCCTTCCCTGAGGCTGCTGACTTACCTTAATGGCCACCCGCTCTACGGACCAACTCCTACTCACATTACTGTCCCAACCCTACCCTTCTTCATGTCACAGCTCAAGTGGCCCTGCCTGACGTTTGGTCACAGTGACCTGTCTTCCCTCAAGGCTGCTGGGACTTAGCATCTGGACCACCAGCCAGGCTCTCGCCTTGTGGTGGCTTGTCACAGTCTTATGTGTGCTGGTGCATCTGTCATCATCCCTAGAGGAAATGAATTGTATGCCCCATAGGGGTAATGGAAGAGAATTTCGGCAAGTACGATTTACAGAAATGTGGGGAACCAAGAATAGGAAAGCACCAGGGACACAAACAACAGGAGGGAGCCTCCACTACCCCTAGGTGAGAAGGAACAAGTAGAGGAAACAGTTCCTATCACCCAAGGAAGAGAGTAGCTGAGGAGAAGTGCTCCTCACGGGAGCTGTGTCTAGTGAAAGGACTTCCGCTGCCATCTAGAGGAGGCCCCGCAGGGTGGGAGGCCGGAAGGATTCCAATCTTCATCTCCTCTTGCCCTTCAGGCTTCAGTGTGTCTTGGCACTGACTGAACCCAGGAGGAAGCCAGGGGGCAGGAGTTCAGCTGATGCAGCCCATGGAAGTCCTTCTGTCAGGACCTAGACGTGTGCTTAGAAGGGCCGCTCAATTTGCATGTCTTGCTCTCTGAATTGAGTGGATGGTGATCTCCATTGGTTCCCAGCTTTTGTCAATGAGACACTGGTTTTTAGGTTCCCCCCAGTCTGGAATGGGATAGTGAGGAAACATCATCCCTTGTGACTCAGGATAGTGTCTGGACTCCTGGACCCTGAGAAGGTCCCTGGTACCTAACTTCAACTTCAAAGACATCCTTAAACTCCCCATGACTGTTCTGCTTTGTCAATCTTCATGCTCAGTAAGCACTAAGAACTAATCCGCCAGCGTCTTTAACTTAGGAAGTACAAGGTAGCAACATTATTTTATTTCCTTGGCTGGATTAGCATATATTTGCATAACTGTTATCCACTATCATTGAGGCACACCTATAATCTGAGAAAACCAATTACTAAAGAATTCTAAGCACACTTAACCCACTTAGTGTTGCTAAAAAGAGAGAGAGAGAGAGAGAGAGAGAGAAGAGAGGGAGAAAAAGAAAAGGAAAGAAAGCAACTGTTTCTTGAATAAGAGTTTTTCTTATTTCACATATTGCTTTGCCTTGGTGAGAGGTATGATCAAAAATACGAAAAAGGCAATTTATCACTAAAATACAGGTTTTGAAAACCATTTCTAATCATTTTACAGCAGGCTGACAGGAAACTAGCTCAATTAAATAGTACCTAATTTTTTTTAAAAAGTATATTTTTTATTCTTCTTAGTAAAGACAAACAAAAGCATGGTGTCACTGATACTGAATCTTGGAGTGAATGGTCATCAAACCACACCCCATTCCACTTCCTTTGCAGAATCACACACTTGGTACTGCCGAAAAAATTCTTGAAAGTGAAAGAATAATTTAATGAAATTCTTCAGCCCTCCCTGTTCATTCATTCTGATGGGCAATAACCCCACCTCTAGGCATCTCATTGCTAGTCTACATTTCCTCTGCTACAAAGCTAATCTCTACTCTTTCTCTCTTTGAAGAGGGAAAGATGAAAATTCTGTCCCCGTGACAGACACATTTCAAGTGATTCCTCAGCCTTTATGAAATAGTAAAAGGAGTTATTGTATCCTTGCAACTCATTTGCAAAAGGGAAAATTAATTCACTTGTTCGCTAATCATCCAAATTCATGTTATTTCAACCTTCATCTCCCACCTCAAAAAGCCCAAGAAGATCAGGGACCTGGTTTGTCTTGTTTCCCCCATTGATTCCAGCCCTGAGCCAAGAGCCTACTGCATGGTCAGAGATCAATAAATATTTGCCAATGCGAGCAAAAATCTACCACGTATCACCTTTGGCTATAGCTTCACTCTGCGAATACATCACCCTACTGGTAGAAAACTCTCCCTTAATAATAATAATTATGAAAGTAACACAGACAATGATAATAAGAAAATTTTTACTGTTCTAAGTGACTTACTGCAATTTAATCCTCTGATGGGATTTTAGGACATGCTACCCCAAAGTGTGGTATCTTGGCATATTGAACACTTTAAGCTGAAGGACTTTGAGAAAACAGCAGAAGCAAAAAGGTCGTTCTGATTTCCCCACATCTTCTCCCCTGAAACAGGTCATAAAACCCTCCCGCGGGAGGTGTCCTCCCTGCACCTGGAGGAAAGAGGCATCTTTAGCTCTTAAGACAAAGGAACATCAGAGAAGAATCCTAACAAACAAGACTTGCTAAGCTTCCCCTCATACTCCTTAAGGATCCATCATATCTTCTACACAACTGCCCACTCTTAATCAAATTTAACATAAAAATACTCAGTTCTGTTTCTCCAGATCCTCATTTCCTTATGAAGATTCTGTGGCATGTAGAACTTGTATGCTTTTCTCCTAGGATCTTTGTCAGTTTAATTTTCAGACCCAAGCTGGGATCCTAAGAGAGTCAAAGAAAACTTTTCCCTCCTCTACACCTCAGGATAATCATGCAAAATTTTTATGACATAGATACCATCATTATTCCCATTTTATTATTGAGGAAACTGAGTCATGGACGAAGTGCATTGTTTTTCCTAGAAAATGGATCAGATAAGGTTGGAAGTTGGGGGGCTCGGTGGCTTAAAATCTCTGCCTTCGGCTCAGGTCATGATCTCAGGGTCCTGGGATCAAGCCCCACATCGGGCTCTGCTCCGTGGGGAGTCTGCTTCCTCCTCTCTCCCTCTGCCTGTCTCTCTGCCTACTTGTGATCTCTGCCTGTAAAATAAATAAATAAAATTTTAAAAAAGAAAAAAAGGTTGGAAGTCAGAAAATGAACCCAGGTAGATAGGTACCAGAGCCAAAACTCTTAACATCTAACCATAATGCATCTGTTTATTCTCTGAGGGGAGTGACAATGAATTTCTTCCAGACACCAGCCACAGTATCTGTGTTTCAAGGAAAATGAGTGAATAATTCGGACCGCTTTTCTTAAAGTTTAGGAAGTGCGCCAGTTTAAAACTTCTTAAGTTCCTCACAATCAGGGGAGTAACAAAACCATGAGGCTCAGCTGTTCTTTCCAACATTGATAACCTGCTGCAAGTGGTTTGTTACTTTTCTTATCTGTACAATCAGTTTTCGACTGCTGTGTTTTTTATTAGAAGCCCCTGGGTTCAGGATAGAAGGACAAAGTGGCAATGTAACACTACATGATTAAGAAATAGAACACGAGTGTGTCTAGATCCCGAGAAGGGGAGAAAGCTGGCTAGGTGGTCCTCCCTCACACTGAAGATCTTTCCTCACATGTAACTCACAAAAGAGAAGAGGTTTGTTTTTTCAGGCCACTAAATGACTATTTACAGAAAGTTACAAAGGCAGCGTGAGGACATCATTTCCTCTGTTGCTGTCACCTGGGGTTGTGTGAATGGAGAGAATGAAGAGGAATGAAAGGACCAGGAGGGCAGAGATGGAGGCAGGCAGGAGAGAATGATTGTGGTAGCATTTCTTTATTATTATTAAAACGTGCTTTTTTTTCCTGGGGCACCTGGGTGGCTCCATCGGTTGAGCATCTGACTCTTGATTTGGGCTCAGGTCATGATCTCAGCGTCTGAGGTCAAGCCTTGAAGCTGGGCTCCAAGGTCCCAGGGAGTCTGCCTTTCCCCCTCTGTCTTCCTCTCTCCCTCGGTCCCTTCCCCTCCTCTGCTCACAGGGGCCCGCTTGCTCTCTCTAAATCAAAGAAATACATCTTTAAAAAAACAAAACAAAACACTCTTGTTCCTACAGCCTGCCTTTTATTTGTGTTTACTCTTTCTTTTGAAAATATTATTCATTTACAGGCTCATTTCCTCATTCTCCTTTTCTTTCTAAACGTTGAAGACCGCAATGAAACATGGAGAGCTCTTCAGAAACGTCTTGCTGAAGTCGATTGGAGGTCTTATCGGTAGATAAACAACTCCCAGAGATGAAAGGAAACAAGAGCTTTATTTAAGTCCTCTAAGTAAAAGTTCAGAGTTAAAGAGAAATAACTTCAAATGTATGAGTAAACAATTCAAAACAAGTAGGCACGTATTATGTGCTAATTAACACAAAGTGTTTAAGCACAAGCAAGCAGATTGAGAAACATCTCCTAAAGCAGGGACCCCCCCCCCTCTTCGTTTGTCTTCAGCGTTTTATTGACAATGACAGTGCATCACCAATTTTTCAGCCAGAATATTCCTGAAGGCGAGGGCAACAGGCGCCCCGCCCAGCATTCTAGGATGTGTTCCAATACCACTTGCTGCAAACAATCTATTTTTTTGGAAGGATCAGTGTTTTTATATGATTAGTTTATACAAATTCAGCATCCTATTCCACAATATAAATCTTGTTTTAGTACAAATTAGCTTCAAAATATCTGAGTAAGACTGAAGAAAAACAGAAACATTGTTGTATGTGCCCATGGTTTCTCCTACAGCGCACAGGAGGTGTAAGAATCCGGGCTTGGAAGCACAGTCTAGGTTGGCTGTTGCAATATTTGGTAACATCTCTACTCAAAACTCAAGCATCTAAAGTTAACTAAGATGAAACCATGGAATACCTGGGTGGCTCAGTGGGTTAAGTGTCTGCCTTCGGCTCAGGTCATGATCTCAGGGTCCTGGGATTGAGCCCCGCATTGGGCTCTCTGCTCAGCGGGGAGCTTGCTTCCCCCTCTCCCTCTGTGCTCTCTTTCTATCTCTCTTTCAAAAGAAAAGGAGAAAACAAAAAAAGATGAAGAACCACACAAATAAAAGAAACCTGCTCATCACTGGCAAACGGATTGGTTTGTGCTTAATTACTACCGCTCTAAGTTCTAAAAAAGCAATGCTAGGAGGCAATGAGCTTACCTAAAAGTGATTAGCAAGAACAAATACACAAAACGAAATTGGCCTCATAAACCCTGAGGTCCAGAGGTTAATCAACTACATTTCACTTTCTGCAAACCACTAACTAACAAGCCTGATTGACACACTTATCTTTCCAAGTGTCTCAAACTTCAACCATTTTCAAAAAGTCTTTTCTATTTGCTCTATCGGGAGCCAGCCATCTCTAGTGAAGTGCTCCTTATCTTCCAGCTAAAATACTCTGAAATGTCAGTCTATTACACAACGAGACCAAGTCACCAACTGAAGTTCTTCTCTTCACACTCCTCCTTGTACACGTCATACTGAACTTCATGGTCGTGTACATGGGAGCCACAGAGTGTGCAATATTTTTTCCCAAGGACGGTACTAAACAGGAAATCCTACTAAAAGAAAGAGTTTTCTGGATGTTCAGAGAAACGGAAAGTGAATACGTTTATACTAACAGCAGCGGGACTTCCCTCTATGTCACACAATGCCTTCAATCTTTTATATTCATGCTTAAAAGGAGACTCACACTTCAGGTCAGAAACATGACCTAAACACAAGCACTAAAAATGAGTCTGCACCCTGTACTGTTGCCCCTGACATTTGACATCGCAGTTTCCTGCTTGTATGTCCGGATCCTCTGCTGAACGGTGAGATTCTGGAGACCAGGAGTCCTCGCTGGAGAGTCCTCATCGCATCTCCAGCTTCTGGCTCAACGAGCATATGTTGAAATGTCTGTTTTTTGACAAGTAAGTGGATAGGTCTTCAATTTTGGTTTCTGCTTTAACTCAAAGATCTCCTTGTTATGACGAGGCTTGTATGCTCTCTTCACCAAAAGTAAGTTATAAAGAGCTTAAAGTGGGGACAGGAGTTTGCAAAATTAGTGACCATAATCTCTGCTAAGTGATAACTAAGTGGTGGCGCAGGGGTGGGGGTTGGGGGAAGCCACTGAGATTACGAGGCCAATCACAAAGCCTATGATTTTGCCAACTGAACCGTAATATAAACCTACCACTGATAAGGGAGAGAATGAGATTGGTTGTAAGAAAAACTGGGTCCCATTTCAAATGAGATGATATATGAAAAATTTTATAAAAATATATCAGGCACCAAGTAAAAACACCGTACACATTAGTTATCACTGCTCTCAGTACCTTCTGGATACATTCTTGTCTTTGAGAATTCCTTAACTTTACTCCTTGTTTATTTCCCCTCACCGTGATATTCCAGAATTAATGACACAGAGTCTGTCAAGTGTTTTGAAATCCCTGAAGTGTTATAATCAACCCAAGTACCATTTTATTTATGCAAACTGTGTCTACCCGGTGAGTCCACTTAAATAGCTAGGATTGGGAACTTCTGTCTCATAAGGCTTAATAAATGATTCCCTCTGGCTCTAAAAGCAAGTACTTTTTCAATGACAATGGGAGGGAAAGCAAAGGAATTGCTCGGTGACATCTGTTGTGCAGCGTTCTTCGAATGGCGCATCTCGATAAATGCATGAGAGTCCTTGGAGAGTTACTGCACACAGTGAAGAGCGAGTGGTAAAAATCCCAGTATCTCTGTAAAGGAAAGCAAGACGGGTTAGAGGCAGGAAAGCCCCAGGGTTTACATCTAAAGAAATCAACAATGACGCGTTTAGTCCCTACTTTACATGCAGTGGCAACTTTTTAGGGTCTCTGACAGTGAGACGAAATTAAATATGAAATTGAGACGGGGGCTGAGATCGTGATATGGGAGGAGGAAAGAGAGACGAGGGGACGTAACATGCTGCAACTCAGAACCGGGAAATGAGATAAAAGATACTCATGTGAACTGTCTGGGCCAGCATATATCAAAACTGCAATTGGAAATTAATCCATACTACTGTACACCTTGGCGGCTCAGTGGTTAAACGTCTGCCTTCCGCTCGGGTCGTGATCCCAGGGTCCTGGGATGGAGCCCCGCATCCGACTCCCTGCTCCGCAGGAAGCCTGCTTCTCCCTCTCCCGCTCCCCCTGCTTGTGTTCCCTCTCTCCCTGTGTCTCTCTCTGCCAAGTAAATAAATAAAATCTTAAAAAAAATACTACTGTCCACCATTTATATGCCTTATGTAGCCCACACATTCAGATATTTATTCTATTAATGACACTGATGCAGATTATAAGTAACTTTTTAAGGGTCAGATAGTTCCAAAGTAGCAGAGTACGATTGCACCTAAGCCATCAGGCTCTGAGCCCGATGAACTTTGCATTCTGTGCCTGGTACCTCTCCACGCATGCTGGAGACAGCCTGCGACTGCTAACACCGAGGATGCGGTGGAAGGGTCTGGTTGACCAAGGCAGCAAAGTCGGTTTGCAGAGTCCTAACTCAGCTTTGTCAATAGTTTTCTGCATGACTCATTAAGGATTTTTAATGTATTTAAAGTCTTCAAGGTAACCAAAAGTGAATGGAATGGGGGCATTTGGGTGGCCCAGTAGGTTAAGCATCTGACTCTTGTTTGGCTCAGGTCATGATCTCAGGGTCGTGAAATTGAGCTCCTCGTGGGGCTCTATGCTCAGTGTGGCATCTGCTTGAGATTCCCTCTCCCTCTGTCCCTCCTGCTCATTCTCCTCTCTCTTTCTCTCTAAAATAAATAAATACATCTTTTCAAAAAAGCAAATAAAATAATCTACATGAAAGACTTATCTTCTGGTAACAATATAAACCTCAAATATTACTATTATTATTCTTATTATGAAATTATCTAAATTACTGGGGAGAAAGTAAAATTGTCACCTTTATACAAATGTTCAACTTGCACTTAAATGGAGAAATCCTCAAGATATTCCCAAATGCTGCAATCATGATGCATCTATTTATTCTCACATCTGTGTTCTTTCTAAAGATTTTATTTATTTATTTATTTGAGAGAAATAGAGAGCAAGAGAGAGAACACACAGAGGGAGAAGGAGAAGCAGACTTCCTGCCAAGCAGGAGGGCCTGATGTCGGATTTGATCCCAGGACCCTGGGATCATGACCTGAGTAGAAGGCAGATGCTTAACCGACTGGGCCATCAGGCGCTCATTTCGCACCCATGTTTTATAACCATTTGTCTTGCTGCATTTGAGTAGGTCTTTTTTTTTTTTTTTAAGATTTTATTTATTTATTTGACAGAGTGAGATTACAAGTAGACAGAGAGGCAGGCAGAGAGAGGAAGGGATGCAAGCTCTCTGCCAAGCAGAAAGCCCAATGCGGGGCTCGAACACAGGACCTGAGATCATGACCTGAGCCGAAGGCAGAAGCTTTAACCTGCTGAACCACTCAGGTGCCCCAGCATTTGAGTAGGTCTTAAAAACATTCTCAAGACCAGTTTTTTAATTAGAATTTTCTGCCCTACTACTGCAGTCTTAAACTATTTTATGGTGAAAACCACAGAAATCACGTGGATTCTTTACCTCCAGGTCATCATCGGGGATAGCTCTTTTCCACTTCACGTTCCACCTGATGTGTTCGTAGGCGTTGACGACAACTTCGATTGCTTTGGGACAAGAATGGCAAGCCTGTATCACCTGCCGAGGAAGCATACAGCATTATTTGTTCTAGGCACATCTATGATTCATTCATTCTCACAGAGACATCGAGAACTTACAGATCCCTTAGGCTCCTTGGAACCCTGAAATGATTTCAGGAAGCCTCATGCCTTTGAGTCTTCAAACACATTGCTAGTCCCAGCGTAGGTGGGAGGATTAATAAAATCACACTAACTTCCTTCAACGTTCAGGAACAAGTGAAAAAAGAGAAGCTAACCAAGAAGGGGGAGTCTGATGAAAGACTCATTCTACCCTGCAATCCTGATTCGCCCCTTCCCACCAGCTTCTGTGTCCACCGGAACACCTCTGGCTTCTTTCTGCCAAACTGACCCATCTCCAGAAGTCCTCTGAGTGTGGCCCATTATCCTGTCAAAGGGACCCAGATGGTTCTGCAACGTTCCCCAAAACTGGTCCACAGGGAACCTGCTGCAAAAGTACTCTTGACTCCGAATTTACCTGCCTTTCCTTTGTCACAGACAACAAACCAGCCAAAGACTTTTGCCTTTAAATTTTCTTATCATTAGTTCCATTTTCCCCTTGGAACTCCAGAAAACATCTATCAAGCTCTCTGTGGAGTCCTCTTCAAGCTCCCTCCCTGGACGTGAGAGGAGGAGAAAGCCCCCCAACGTTGCCATTGGAAGGGAAACATGCCTTTGCACCGAAACTACCTTCTTCAAAGAGTTCTTCCTGACTCCCAGTCCTTGCCACGCTCAGCCCTATTGTCGTTGGGCAAAGGGTCACAACACTGGGTTTCCCCAACTCCTTTCTGCGTTCATCACAAGTGATCCAGCATTATTTTTTTTCCAATGCAGGCTGTTCAGAACCTACTGTCTTGAGGCCCCAGGCAAAACTGAGATGGAAAGATTATCATTCTAATGCCCAGTTCAGTGTGCGTATGTGTGTGTGTGTGTGTGTCTGCGCATGTGCGTGGGGTGTCACCTGAAAGGAGGGTCCACGTCAGGAAAGAGCTGATGTTAGGGGCATGTGGGACTGGAACCAGCAGACGGTCCCCCTGTGACGCCAGTCTGAAGAGCTCGGGACCGGCTTAGCAGGCAGGAGGACACTGTTACGTGTTCTTAACAAGAGAGGCTTAGAGTCAACCAATTCATTCCATTAGGAGGCCTTTATCGAGCACAGTGTTTAGCCCTGTGACTGTAATTCTGAGACGTTTAAGACCTGTTTCTTGCCTTCAAGGGGTTTACAACCTAGTTGAAGAGAAAACACATACATCTTTCAAAGAGCGAGCAGTGTAAGTCGGTAAATAATAAGAGACTGGCTTAAAGATCATCAAGTGTCCCTCGAGCATCATGAGCAAAAGCACAGAGGAGAAAACAAGGATGTGAAAGGCAGTGGGCAGCGAGGAGACTGAGTGGGAGAGCGCCAAACCGCTTCGCAGCTAGCTTCCCGGCCAGTCGCGAGAATGCAGGACAACCGGAGCTCTGAGAAAGCGTGAGGACGGCTCAGTGATCATCAGCTGGGGAGGAAAGAATGTGGCTTTCGAGTCTGAGAACAAGGACACATAGGGGAGCCACTGATGGGAATGAGGAAACGGGAAGGCCGTGCTAATTCAGGCAAGGTCAGATCAAGGGCAGGAGCATATGTCACAGGCAAAGTCTTACTGTCGGTCAAAAATGTGCGCTATAATGCTCCACTGAGCAGGTCAAGATGGAGGTGGAGACTTGGGCACCGTTAAAGGATGTGCTGGCTAATGCCATACCGCTCAGTAATACTCTAAATGGGAATAAAGGGAAATGGTAGAGGACGCTGGTCTAAAGCCTGGAAGGGGCGCCTGGGTGGCTCAGTGGGTTAAGCCCCTGCCTTCGGCTCAGGTCATGATCTCAGGGTCCTGGAACTGAGCCCCACATCGGGCTCTCTGCTCAGCAGGGAGCCTGCTTCCCCTCCTCTCTCTCTGCCTGTCTCTCTGCCTACTTGTGATCTCTGTCAAATAAATAAATAAATAAATAAATAAATAAATAAATAAATAAATAAGCAAGCCAGCCTGGGAAGCCTAACAGGCAGGAGAGAGAGGGAAAGAAAAAAGTTACAGCTACCATTTTTTGCATACTTGTTATGTGTCAGGGACTATGTTAAATCTTTGCGTATCTGCCTTGCTTGATCTTCAAACAACCCTATGAGGTTAGTTCTATACTTACACCCATTTTACAGATTTAAAATCTAAGACGGAGAAAGTTTAAACCCAAGGTTATTTAGCTAATAAATGATGGGGCTGGGATTCAAATTCAGGTCCCTATGACTCCAAAAGCCAAAAGGAAATTGGGCCTATCAGAATGAAAAACATCAAGCGAGGAGAGCACTGGGAGGTGGCTTATCACCAGAGCCACGGACGGAGAGGAAGAGAGATTAGAAACCACCAGATCTGATTAGAAGGCCAGCTTACCAGGAGTTGGGTGGATTCAAACAGGGAGGGCTCAGACTATGAGAGACAGATAGAGAACAGATGCACAGTTGTAACTAGGCCTGACCCATCCTCATCTTTAAGACCTTGGTGTCACAGCATACAGGGTTTTAGAGACCCAATAAATGACTTTCCCTCCTGAGTTTAGAACTTATTTAAAAATGAGATGAGATCAAAATGTCATTTTTATTACTCATAATACTAATTACATAGAAGATTTTGAATTATGGGACCACATCAAACTTCCTAATAGTCTGCCCCAAGATTAAATTTGCATCCCCAAACTATGGGCCTCTGCCTGGTGTAAAGAGTTGTTCCCTGATTCTTACTCCACAGAAAAACCAAGAATTCAGGTTTTCTCTAGGCACACAGTTAAGCGAGCAAGTTCAGTTCTTCTACCCAACTCATCAGTAGGTCAAGTGAAATAAGATAAGGTTGTGGACAGAGGTGGGTGGGGGTTTCCTTTTAGCAGAACTTCTCTTACAAATGCATAAGACAAAGGAGAAGGCAGCTCTCCTCTAATACAACACATCAAAACCCAGCTGCAATGGCCCAGACCCAGCAGGAATTAGGAGCAACAAAACGTGGTCAGATGAAGCAGAGTCATCAGAGTGGGGTTATAAGGAAAGAAAGATTTGTAATATACTGGAGCACAGTGTCAAAGCAGGACGCCTGGTCTCAGTAGAGGACCGTGTCAGCCCAGCCAACGGGACAATCAAGGGTCTCAAGAAGTAATAAGGGAGTCCTACTGAAACTGAGGTTTGAGTCAGTGGCGTGCAAAAATATGTTCAATAACAGGTCTTCTGGAAGAGAAACAACTGTGTGTATATATGTACATAAATGCGATACAAATTTTTACTAATATAAAGAATGTGAAGCCCACATTTTGTGAATAATAAAATAACCAGTACTTTTTATTTCCTATTTTGCAGAGTTAATTGGTTCTCTCAGAATGCTTTCACTGATTTTTGTATCAATTTTGTATGGATGTAAGATTGCATTCATAGCCAAAATCTATGTCTGCAAATGAAGAATACATGTGGTTGTTAAATGAACACTGGTTGGTAATTTTATTACACAAAAGAGTAACTGTTTCACAAATGAGAAACAATGAAGACCTATATTGGAACTTCACTCATTCATCAATAATATGAGTTACTTTTTTATTGAAATGTAATAGTTTTTGAATACTGGGATCATATTTCCCCATTTTTTGTGCTATTTATAATGTCAGAGCTACCGATACTATATACTTTCAAGTTTAATCTGTGTTAGTAACATTCTCACCACTAATTTCTTAGGAGTAGACATCAGCAAAGCAATAAATCAAAGTCTGATCAATAGCATTTGCTGATTTCTGTGGTGTAAATCCTCCCATCATGGCTGATTCACAGCTACCAACCTGAGGTCACTAAATGCATGGTTGGGAAGAGATGGGCGGGAACAAATCATTATACACTCTTTCCACTGCACGGGTAACAGACCCAAGTAACATCAAGTGCATAGGTATGTAGAGGAAAATAACTAAAAATACAAAGAAAATAATTAGAAAATAATGTTTTAAATGTCTATTATATTTGTTCTAAGTTTATCTGATTTAATTTTTTTTTAAGATTTTATTTATTTATTTGACAGACAGAGATCACAAGTAGGGAGAGAGGCAGGCAGAGAGAGAGGAGGGGAAGCAGGCTCCCTGCTGAGCAGAGAGCCCAATGTGAGGCTCGATCCCAGGATCCTGAGAACATGACCTGAGCCGAAGGCAGAGGCTTTAACCCACTGACCCACCCAGGTGCCCCTTGATTTAATTTTTCGTAATGGCTGCACTTAACAACCAGCTTGCACAATTCCCGGTAATTTCTCAGCTCTCGTGAGCCACCGTGAGTCCATGTCAAGCAGCCAGCTGCTTCCAGCTGTCCCATATTTAAGCCCAGGCAGAGGCCATCACAGACGACCGGTATGTATTTAAGCTCTACATCAGTGAGGGCGGCTGGATCCAAATGAGCACAACGTAAATACTTGCTTAACGCAGAGGAGCCATTCACGTGCCTATTCTGGGCATAGGGCACAAAGTGGAGCTGCTGACCATGGCCTTTTCAGCCGCGCCTCGCCACACAAAGACCAGACCTATATTACCAACCCCTAAGTGGGTAGGGAGACAGGTTGAACCCAGAGACCCATGGCTCAAGGACCTCTGAAGAGTCCACATTTTCGTGTCTACAGAAAGTGTAGCCAGAAGGACTCCCATCTTGGTACCTGGCCCTTAGGATGGGAATTTCTCAGCACTTTGGTCTCAGAAAATTAAGGCAACTGCAGCTGCTCTTTTCTCTAGAGCTGGGATGAGAATGACCACTATGGAGTTCCAAGTGAAAGAGACAGACAAAATCTGAGGGTAATTAATTTGTACACTAGCTATAAACTATCACAGTACCATTGAATGCTAGAGTTACAAGAGACCCTACCCTACGGATTAATCACCACCCCCCAATCCGGGGATGAGAAAACTGAAACCAGACAGGCACACTGTAAGCAGCAGCATGAGGACTGAACCACGCCTTCCTAATTTGAGTTCAGTGCTCTTTCAAATATATTCTGATTAACCTTGTTTTAATTTTTAGATAATGGCCAGTGAAATTAGTAGTTTCAGGACACAAATCTCACTGCACAGATATTTTGAAACAAACAAACAAACAAACAAACCAAAAAAACCACACTCTTTAACATGAGGTTGAGTTTGGTTGAAATTTCAAAAGAATTCTCTTTTAAATGTAAATCTGTTGCTGGTAAAATAAACGTAGCAGCCATCGGGAACCCCCACATCCTTCTCTAAAGACCTCCAGATAAATCCTTTCTGAAAGGATGATCTGTGGTGAGAAGTATGGGCGATCAGCTGATAATCCAGAATAGAGATTTACGTGGAAGAGTCACTAGTAGAGAGATGATAGCTGAAATTAATCCAAGGCTTGAATCAAAAGTATGCTTATAATGGAATTATAAAACAACAAAGTATGAAGCAATCAGAAAGCGTGTAATGAGGCTCTGCCCATGGTTTAAGGGGCTCCTCAGAAAACTGGCCTCTGCCCTACACTAGTTTCCCAGTCACCCTCACTCTTCACGGAAGCCGCACTCATATTTAAAGACAAAATGCTCCCCTACCCAACACATGTAAATTGTCCCCAGATATTCCTTACCTTCCCCTTCCTGCCAACATCTTGACCACAGAAGAGAGGCGGCTAGAGGTTATTCTCCTCTTGCAACACATTACCTATTTCCCAACTAGGGTTCCCTGATTCAACAAATAATAATAATAATATAGACTGCCAGATTAAATCTGAGCTTTAGATAGACAATATAGAATTTTTAGCATAACTGTGTCACGGATATTGCATGGGACATATTTATGTGAAAAATTACTGACTGTATACCTAAGCTTTAGTTTAACTGAGCATCCTATATTTTATTCGGCAACATTGTTCTCAGCCCCCATTCAGAAACAGCTCAAACTAAGTTATGGATACAGGAACACCATCCATTCATATTTCTGGAGCCTCCTTCTCACATCTGAGGCCTCAGTTGGCACCTGGCGTACTCCCATATGTCACAGGGAGAGAATTTGTTACCTTTCATTCGGCTGAAGAAGAAATTAAGTGGTTCTTAACCTGCAGTCTTTAGATGCACAAAGTCCAGTGCTCCCCCTGCTGTCATGGGGTTTTGCTGACAGTGACCACTGCATTTTCTGCTGACAGAAGATGTTTCTCCCAGCACGAAAGGCTTCCTGAAGAGCCTGACAGCCTCCTGGCTCTCTTCACCAGCAAGCCAGTTCTGGCTTCTTCCAGAACTAAGACAGTTGCACACACTTTCTTCAGGCCTCAGTGATTATTCTACTAGGCAACAACAACGAAAGAGATCCTTACAGGACATTGAACTCCAAATCATCACTCTACCCTGACTACCAGGAACCTTGACCATCAAATGAAAAAGGACTGCTATGGACTCAGGGAGAGAAATTTCTGCTGTTTCTTTGAGAAGATAACCAATGAATTTCACTTTCTGTGAGTCTCTGGTGTCTCTATTCTCTCTTCAGGGAAGAGCAATCGGACAAAAATTTCTTTCTACAGTGGTGGCACCTGGAGGGGATTATAGACACTTTCCCTCATCATCTGGCACCTGGAAGCATAAATTAAAAAACAGATTCAAGATAAATCTCCCTGCCATACTCCCAAAACAAGTGCCACCTCTGTAAGCCACTTCGGTGAGAAATTCTTTTTATATTGATATATCTGTGTGCAGAAATGTACTTAATGATCAAAGACACTGCTTGTACTCTGGGCTTCATTTGCAGCATTGTTCAACAGCAGAAATCATCCTTACCTCCCCCAAACTCTCACATACCTTTCCCTCCCCTAGAAAAATGTCTTTCTTGCCCTACAAGAAAACCCAATCCTGGCTCCCTGGGGTGTCACTTCCTTCTGAATTATGCCAAGAGAAAAAAAAAATCAAATGTCCTTTTGTACCCTGGAAAGCAATTGCAGACCCTATAATTCTTTTTTTCCCCCCTTTATGTAATTTATACATTGGCTTTCACTGAAATACACCCTCTACAAATTTGCTTTGTATTTGGAAGACAGCATCTTCAGCTCTGACCTTGTTCCTTGTAAATAAGGAAACTGAATTCCCCATCCACAAGAGAACAAACCACTTTATCTTCTGGATAAATGAGTCAGTCATTGGCTTGTCGTAAAGATGACTTTCTCTTTGGAAAGTTGGGCTGTGGAGTAGTTGTGCTAAATCACTCTGAAGCATCTGCATAGTAAATTGAATAGTTTTTCTTTAGTTTTCCTTTGGAAGGGGGCCAGTTCCCTCACACTGTCTTTTGGGTAGCAACAAAAATGTTTATAATACCAGCCATCAACCAGTAGCCAATCCTGTCCTAAATCTCTTTAGCATATGGCCAAACTGGAGGAGCTCAGAGGACAGACATATAACGGAATAAGAACACGCTAACGCTGGATAATGTCCTTGAACACATAAAGAGACACTGAATTCACGGGCTCGAAGTGCCACCGAAGTAAGGTGAGGAGGACAGACTCCAACCGACGAGGCGTACGTTTTGAGAGGAGGAAGATGAAGGAAAACAATTTTGTTGAGCGCCACCACTGGGCTGAATGATGGACGTATCTTACCTACTTATTCGTGAAACACTTTGGAAAAGCTGATACTTTTACTTTTATTTTTTAAGTTTTTAAAAATTATTTATTTATTTATTTATTTGACGGACAGAGAGAGAAATCACAAGTAGGCAGAGAGGTAGGCAGAGAGAGAGGGGGGAAGCAGGTTCCCTGCTGAGCAGAGAGCCTGATGTGGGACTCGATCCCAGGACTCTGAAATCATGGCCTGAGCTGAAGGCAGAGGCTCAACCCACTGAGCCACCCAGGCACCCTATTTTTCTTTTAAATGAGGAAATCAAGATCTGAGGTATCAGACACTTGTTCAGAAATTGTAACACACATAAAAGGCCAAGCCAGGACTCAGCACTAAGCCTTTGCTCCTCCTCCTCCTCCTCCTCCGTCACCTCTGAGAGGACCTGGGGACCTTCGTCACATTTGCGAGACTTCTCACTGGAGAGCAGAAACTCTGCGAAGGTCCGTTTTCCTTAATCTGACTCTCAAAGGGGACAGTTTGGAAGAGGAAAGGATATTCTAGCTACTTTCGCAGAGAACCGTTTCATCCACGGTCAACCAGCAGTGAGTTTCAGGCTAAAACATGACATTTCATCTCTGGGCAGTCTCACACATTGTCTCTCCTGCTCGGAGAGGCCCCTGTGGCTAACCCAGGCCCAGAGCACTGATTCCACTAATCAACAACCATGTAATCATAGCAAATAGTGATGGCTGCCATGTCTCTAATGGTTGCCACGCACCAGGCACAGGGTCAACACTTCTCAAATATTATCTTGTTTCATCCTCAAAGCAAACTTGCGAGAAGGTTATTATTATTCACAGATAAAGTGAGGTATGCCTCCATGTCCTTCCCCCTCTCCATCCTTTTCTCTGGAAAGAAGGTAGCCTTAGAAAATACACGTGGAATTATGTTTTGTGGAGTGAGCCATAGTAGAAACAGAGTAATTGTCTTCTAGAAGTTGTGTGATGAAGATGGTCCAACTCATGAGATGCAGGGGGTGGGGCAAGAAGATGGACATAGACCAAGGGAGAGGTACTTGCAGATGTGAGATGGGGCCAGGGCAGGCACTCTGCAAGGATGGACAGCAACTCAAGAGGAAGAGCAAAGAAAGGTTTGCACCATCCTTTGAGCTCTGAGTCTATCTGTGTGCTACTGGTAGGATTAATCTCCTTCTAATGTAGGACCTTGTCTGCCTATTATTGCAAACTCATAAGCGCAGAGTGTACCCATTTCACAGGGGAGGAAACTGAGGCTCTGGAGGCTTAAGTAATGTGTTCAAAGTCAAATTCTTGGACAAGTGGCAAGACCCAAGTTTGACCCCAAAGTCCAGGCTTCTTTTTTTCCTGGCATGAATAGTAGTTCGGCTAAGTCCAGAATGAAACGAGTTATAAATGTAAGGAGTTATAAATGACAAGGCGGAGATAAAAATTTAAAGCAAGAACAATTCCATATGTAATTTAAAACACATCCTGCTCAAAAGATAGCAAGTATTTTCCTATCCGACACCATTGGCCTCTGCAGGAGACTTAAAGTGGCTTTCTTCACTGGGGCTCACATGAGGCATGGAAAATTATCTCCATGATAACATGTTATCTTCAAAATTAACTCTTGTTCTCATTCTTAGCTCTCAGCCCCAGATTTTTTTCTTTCTTTTTTAAGATTTTATTTATTTATTTTTTTGACAGAGAGAGAGAGCAAGAAAGCATGCAAGAGAGGGGGAGTGGGAGGGGGAGAAGGAGAAGCAGGCTTCCCGCTGAGCAGGGAGCCAGATGAGAGGGACTCAACCCCAGGACCCTGGGACCATGACCTGAGCCACCCAGGCACCCCTCCATCCCAGATTTCAAACCAACCTGGACCAGAACCAAGTCACCAGGGTCGTGTGTGTCCGTTTGAGACCAGCTGGAGAAGCAAAGGGACTTAGAGACTCAAGCTTCAAAGAAGCTGGAGTTACCACGAGAGTTGAGGGAGCCAGCCATCCTCAGAGTCTCTGGGGACCCTGCTGACTATAGGGTTCGGCACTGGGCACCCTTGTTCGTAAGCCTCACCTTGTGGAACTGTGGTGGGTATATCCGAGCAGCCCCGTGGTTCAATAGGAGTTGGTAGCAGATCTCGGGCTGGGCAGCGGGGCGCACAGAGGTGACCTTCAGCACGTACTGGATGGCAGCACAGCCATTGATATCCATGAGATTGGCTTCCGCACCCGCCTCCAGCATCATGTGCATGAGCACGTGGTCACAGTTCCAGGCCGCCTTGTGCAGCGGCGATTTGAAGTCGTCATCCCTGGCATTGACCTCGGCCTTGTAGTCCAGCAGCATGCGGCAGATGAGGTGGTGCTCCCTGCTGTACTCCTGCTCTTTAAAGCGGAGGGCCCAGTAGGTGGCGATAGCCAGCGGGGTCTCCATGTGGGCGTTCACGCTGTCCACTATGGCCCCGTGCTCCACGTAGAAGGCCACCAGCTCCGAGAGGCCGAAGTGGGCGGCCGTGTGCAAGGGCGTCTCCTCATCCTGGTTGTTGGTCTTCATGTTCACATTGGCCCCTAGAGAAGGAGATGGAGGAAGCCAATTATGCAAACATATTTTGACATTATTCCCGGTTTCTAGACTTTTCCTCGCTGCTTCCCTTATCACCTCTGACAGCTTTCCATAACCCATTCTTTCCAGGGTCCTTTTTTGGGGCCCCAGGGGAAGCCAGGCGTTTGAGACAACAGTGCCACCTCCTGGACAAGCCGCAAATGTACCGGGGTTGGATCGGGGGATAAGGACTGATTTCCACCGCAGAGCTGGAGCACTCCGTTGAGTTTAAGTTCTGACCCCCAGATGGATTGGGAAAAACAAAGTGATTCCTGTAAGTAAATAGCTTTTATCGATAAAATAGCAAATACCATTGAAAATAAAGGTTATATTGCAATCTTTGGAGCTCAGACAGGTGGCTTTAAATATCATCAACTTCTTTGAATGTTTCACAAAATCATGTCTTTCTTCTCTTTCAAAGCTGGAAAACCCGAAAGTTTGGTCCAAGAAAACTTTAGGATGATGGGAATTGCCCTCTTCTGACTGCAAACAGCTGGTAGGAGGGCCACCCAAATCTAAGGTTCCTTTGGAGTACAGCTGGGGAAACACAAAACACAAAAGCCCTGTGACCACCAAACTAGCCTGAAGGTCATGTTTTGCTTGGAAAGGGGCAGAAGCCAGTATAATAGAAATACTCATTGAAAGGAAGAGAATGACTTAGAGATGTATTTGATTTATGGCTGATAATGGTTGTTAGAAATACAAATTTGTACTGTTTGGAAGGCTCTGCAGAAATGACTTAACCAGACCCACTTATCTAACTCACCAGAAAACCGAAGTGAATTTTATTTTTCTGATAGAGTGTGTTAAGTACTAGCATAGTCAACTTAAGAAGCTGAAATTTTCCTTCTCTGCCTAACTTAATGGGGTGAATGCATCGACCCCTAGGGGGCTTACTCTATAATCAATTCTACTGGAAATTTTTATGGCTCCTTCAAGTTTAAATCTGGAAAGATTTTCTTATTATGATGATGATTATTTCAGCAACTAATATTTATTAAGCACTTAACATTTGCCACATTCTGAGCTAAATGCTTCTCATATGTTGCCTCATTGAATCTACCTAGCAACTCTCTGCCCTAGGTGCAATTTTTAGCCTAATTTTACAGATGAAGAAATTTGTACTTGGAGAGGGTCATAATGACATCAAGCTAAGAAACAATGGAACGGAGGTCTGAAAGCACACAGCTTGTCTTCAAAACCTCTCACCGCTGTACTGTCCTACCTCGTGATTTTTCTAGAAGAAATCTTTCCTCTACTGTGCTCTCTTTTGGTACTTGAAAACTTGAAAGAACTAGAGAAATCACCTTGCGCTTTGTGAATGTTTTAAAAAATCTGTTTTTCATGTATTGCTCCTTTATGCCTTTTTAATGGCATCCCGTGATCATGTGGAACTTACTTAAGAAGGACAATACGCCCGCACATGTGCTCGTATCTTATACAAAATCAACCCCCCAGTAAGGTTTCTGAGAGCACTTTTGCTCCGTAAACTCAGAGGCTGTCTGTTCTCCCAACCTGCAGAGAGCAGACTTATAACCAAAAATGGTCTCTCACGGAACCATCCGTGTGCATCAGTATTCAACCCTGGAGATGTTCTGGGTCAGGTGTCTTTCTGGGTCAGCCCTTCTTTGCTCTGGAGGGAAATGGAATGAATAAGAATGGCTTCCCAGAAGCCAAATGCAGGGTCACTTCAGACACTGGAGAATTTCCAGTAAGGAAAGGAATCAAAGGGTCAGGATGAAAATTTTACAGGCCAACTTGGAACAAACTGTGTCCTTTATTTTTTAATGTACTTGGACATTTACAATTGATCCTTGACCTGTTGGTACAACTAGATGTGCCGCATAGATTTCTGTTCTGAATAGGAGATCTTTAGTTTTTATATTTGAATTTTATCTTTGAGTGTAACTTTTCCAAAGAATATATAAAGTAGGATGGTTTGAGTACTTTTTTATTTTAGATTTTGTGACTTATTCAAGAAATTAGAGACCCCAAATATGACTTCTTGGAAACTTTTAATAAATATTCTTTTATTAAAAAAAAGATTTTATTTATTTGAAAGAAAGTGATTGAGAGAGAGCACAGAGGTGGAGAGGGGCAGAGGGAGAGGGAGAAGCAGACACCCTACTGAACAAGGAGCCCCATGCAGGTTAGTCCTAGGACCCTGAGATCATGACCTGAGCCGAAGGCAGACACTTAACAGACTGAGCCACCAGGTGCCCCTTAATAAATGTTCTTTTTTTTTTTTTAAGGATTTTATTTATTTATTTGACAGAGAGATCACAAGTAGGCAGAGAGGCAGGCAGAAAGAGAGAGAGAAAGCAGAGAGCTCAATGCAGGGCTCCATCCCAGGACCCTGAGACCATGACCTGAGCTGAAGGCAGAAGCTTAACCCACTGAGCCACCCAGGCGCCCCAATAAATATTCTTAATGTGAAAATACAATGTGATAGTTTTCTTGACCTGCCCTAACAAACTACCACAAACTAGGTTGCTTAAAACCACAGAAATGTATTCACAGTTCTGGAGACTGGAAGTCTGAAATTAGGGTGTCAGCAGGATTGGCTTCCTCTAAGGGCTTCAAGGGAGAACCTATTTCATGCCTCTCTCCCAGCTTCTGGTGATGTCTGACCATCCTTGGTGTTCCTTGGCTTGTAGATGTACCACTCCACTGTCTGTCTCCATCTTTCATCATATCCTAGGTCAAGAAGACAAACACCTCCCAGAGCCGAAGAAGTCCTCCTCTTCCCTCCTCTCCTTCTCGAGCACAACTCCTCCAACCCACTCAAGGTATCTTTTCCTATTATGCATTTCTTATCATTTTACCTTTGTAGGTATCTCTAAACAAGAGAGCTTCCTTTCATTTATCTTTAAGCTTTATATAAGTGAAATAATAAACACATATTTTTCTATGACTTGCTTCTTTCATTCAACATTATGTTTGTGAAAATAATCTATGTTGTGATGTTTAAGCTGTCATTTGTTCATTTTATAGCGTTCTGTCTCATTGCACAAGTGATCCACAATCTGTCCCTCCTACTGCTGATGGACATTTCTAGTTTCAGGCTATTCCCAACACTGCTGCATTGAGCGTTCTAGTACATTTCTGTGCCTTGGTGCTCACCGAATGACTGGATCACTGGGTATGCATACCTTCCCGTTCATTAGATGGTGTCAAACCGGTCCAGTTTACATATCCATAAGCCACGCGTGAACACTCTTATTGGGTCACATTCTCAACCATGGTTGGTATTTTTGCTCTATTTAATTTTAGCCAATCTGGTGGGTGTGTAGTGATATAGGTCATTATGTTTAATGTTTGTTTCCCTAACAATTAGCTTAAACAAATTTTTAACATTTTTATTGACCAACATTGCCTTCTGTTTACTACTATAAACATTCCCGTGTTTTTACAGAATTACTTTAACTACATATTCCACAAGTTAGTTTACCCAACTGTTGGATACAAGGATTTTTTCCCCCAATGTTTTGATCTTATAATTCATGCTACAATTAATAAATTTGTGTGAAAATTTTAAGATTATTTCCTTGGCATAAATTCCCCCCACATAGAGTCATTAAGCTGAAATGTGTGAACTGTTTTAAGGAATTTTGTGAAAAATTGTCACAGGTTATATAACTCACTGATGTGGAGCAGTGATATTTCATTCACCAGCATGTCTTTAGACATTAAAAAAATTTTTTTTTGCTAGTTTGGAAGAAAGAAATGGTCTTCTTCTTTAAAGAATCTAAATTCATTTGATTACTAGAGTTTGAACACTTTCTCTGTAATTATTAACTTGTGATATTTCTTTAGTTAATTGTCTAACATTTTGTCCTTTTATACATTATAAGCTTTCTGCTTTGTTTTCCTTTATATGAACCATTCATTAAAATAAGATGTAAGTTTATGTTATCATAATTGCTACCAAATTTTTAACCACTTTGATTTTTCTTAAATACAATGACCTTAACTTTTATAGTCAAATTTTCCCATTTTTTAAATTAACATATAATGTATTATTAGCCCCAGGGGTACAGGTCTGTGAATCACCAGGTTTACATACTTCACAGCACTCACCAGAGCACATACGCTCTCCGATGTCCATTATCCAAACACCCTCTCCAAATTTTCCCATTTTTAGAAAACAATTAAGAGTGTTCTCCTTTCAGAGTTTGCATAGCTATCCAGATTAATTACAATTTAGTTTTTTATACATTTTTAAAAAAATGTTTAACATTTGATTCATCTGGAAATTATTCTGGTGTAGCTATCAATTTAGGAAGAACTGACATTCTTACCACAGAGAGTCTCTCCACGCAGAAATATAGTCTATTTCTCCAACGGCTTTCTTTACACTCTACTCTGTAAACTGCCCTTCCCAAAAATTTGCAGCAATTTTCATTCTAGGGGATAAACTATTTCATTCGGGGATAAATTATTTCTTGGATAAAGTCACTTAATGAGAGAGGGCCCTTCACAAACCCTTTAATATACGCTCAATGGTCCCCAGAAGTAGTCTGGAATGCTGGTAAAGGAGAGAGACACACAAATGTCGATTTGTACTGAAGATAAAGAACAAGGACTTTCCAGATTCCGTCTGTGGGCAAAGACAGAGATTTGGGTACACTAAGAATGGGATGAAGAGGGGACACAGGAGAAGAATTTGAACAGAAAGAGGGGGAGCTGGCCACAAGCAATGGGTAGGCCAGGCCCAAGGGGAAAGGTAACGCTGAGGTCAGGATTACTGAGGAACACGGTGCCAGTCTATAGTAAATGTTTTCTGTTCTCGCATGCTGTGGGACAGTATCCTTTCATTACTCCCAACAGAGGGAATCAATTTCGTCAGTCTTAGTTATGAGACTTCAAGTTTTCTTTCTTTCTTTCTTTCTTTCTTTCTTTCTTTCTTTCTTTCTTTCTTTCTTTTCTTTTTTTTTTCTTCTTTTTTTTTTTTTCTTTTTTTGAATAAAATTAAATTGCCTCACGTGCCCATTTGTTAGATTGGCTGATCATCAGCGCGCAGCATCGTGGTGGTGCCATCTGCTGGGCTTTGCTAGTCCCTACAGGCTGAGGGCTGTCCTCAGAAGCTTCCTCTCTAGAGTATCCATGTGCCAACTTCTGGCACCTTGAGAGCTACTTAAAAGTGGGAGCAAAAAGCAAGTCTCTGTCACTACAGAAACTGTCATTTCTCTATCTTTCCAGACTCGGGGAATCCACATCCCCTACCATATCCCTAAACCAGCCCCTGCCCCCTTCCTATCCTAATGGACTTGATTTCCTGAAGAGCCTGTAAGTGGGGAGGTCAGTGGGGAGGCAGAGGAGGAGGCCAGCCCTTTAAGGAAATCCATAGATATTAGCATCTACTTTCATACCTAGTCTCTTAAAAATAAAGAGGAACGCATAGTCGGTCGAGCGTCCCATCCTTGGTTTCAGCTCAGGTTGTGATCTCAGGGTCGTGAGATTGAGCCCCATGCCCAGCTCTCCACTTGGTTCAGAGTCTGCTTGGGAGTCTCTCTCCCTCTGCCCTTGCCCCTTTCACACGCATTCTCTCTCTCTCTCTCTCTCAAATAAATAAATAAATCTTAAAAATAAATAGGTATGATACCTAGGCAAAATGAGCTTTATACAAGTGAAATAATATAGGCAAAATGAAAGTAATTTCTAATAATTATCACTACATAGTTATGATTGTTACAAATAATATAACTAATATCATGATATAGTACAAAATTCAATATGTTAATGCCTATCTTAGATGCCATAATGAAATAGTGATTTGCTCGTACCCATATGTAGAATCCTAACACTCACGTATTTGAACTGACACGGATGCTTTGTATTGTAAATTCAAATATTACAAAGGTCATTGCCATAATGAGGTTATTCCAAAATAAGGGAAAACATTGGTAAATCCCTGAATAAAACCAAGTCCAGTCTTGCCTTGATTTATACCATAACTGCATTCTTGAAAATATTTGTATCTATTTACAATTCAAAAGTATTTTGTGCTTATATGCAAAATGGAATTAGGTAGAAATCTACTGTGTTGCTGCACCTAAATATCTAGTATTATATCAGCATGAAATCTAAGATGTTTTACAAATTATGCAATAATTCAAACATACATATGTACCACTACCCATATCTGATAATTTTTGCCATATTTAATATTTTTCCCCAAATAAAATTTTACCAAAAAATCCAACTCATTTCTCCTTTCTTCCCTTTCTTTCTCCATAAAGACAACTAAAATCTTAAAATGTTTTTTGTTATTCCCTTATAAATTTTTGTGCTTTTATCACTTATATATGTACCCATAAACAACATATATACTATTATTTTGTGTTCATAAAAATTATAAAGTAGCATCTCATTTTTCAACCTGTTTTTATTAGTCACATTATGTTTTTGGGTGGAGAGCTGAGTTTTTTCTTCATTTCAGGTGCTGAATAGCTTCACATTACATAATGAAACTATAGCTTAACTATTCCTCTACTAAAGACAGTTGTTAAGTTTTTCATAATAATGATATCTTTTAAATTGTGCAGGAATTTCTCGAGAGAGAGAAATAAAATTACTGGGTACTAGTGTATGAACATTTTTTACTATATTAAATTTTACTCCTCCGTGGTTATACCAGTTTATGTCTATCAGTAGAGTTTAAAGGTTCACTATCACTTCTAACACTTGATAAACATTAAACTACTTAATGTTTACTGATTATATGGCGTAAAATGATATTTTTTTATTTCATTTGGATGTCCCTGGTTACCAGTAAGTGAAGTGTCTTCTTGACAACAAGATTCCCACTTGTATTTTTTCTTCAGAACCTCTGCCCATTTCTCAGTGGGTTGTTTGTGTTTTTCTCATTTATTTTTCAGGATGTAAACAAGATCATTATGGAGATAATGATAAAGACTCGATCAAAGGCAAAGGACTTCAATCAATGTGACGCTTCACTATGTTCGTGGATAGGAAGATTCAGTATTGCAAGGATTGCAGTGTTTCCTGAGTTAATCTGTAAATTAGGTGCCATTCAAACATTTTTTTAAAAAGAATTTATTTATTTATTTGACAGAGAGAGAGATCAAAGGCAGGCAGAGAGAGGAGGAAACAGGCTCCCTGTTGAGCAGAGAGCCCGATGTGGGACTCGATCCCAGGACCCTGAGATCATGACCTGAGCTGAAGGCAGAGGCTTAACCCACTGAGCCACCCAGGTACCCCTCAAACATTTTTTCCACAGAATTTACACATCATTTTTGGGAAAGAGAGGTAAAAAAGAGTGAGAAAGAAAGAGAGGTGGTGAAGAAGGGGTGCTCACCCTACCAGATAGCCAAATAAATTGTGATTAAAACAACATAGGATGGATGCATAGAAAGACAACTAGACCAGTGAAACAGAATGTAGAGCTTAGAAACAAACCTATTTCAGAAAGCATCTATAATGCTAGATGGGGTATACTAATCAGTGGAGAAATAATGGACTATTTAAAGATTTTTTTTAATTTTATTTATTTGACAGACAGAGATCACAAGTAGGCAGAGAAGCAGGCAGAGAGAGAGACAGGAGGAAGCAGGCTCCCTGCTGAGCAGAGAGCCTGATGCGGGGCTCAATCCTAGGACCCTAAGATCATGACCTGAGCTGAAGGCAGAGGCTTTAACCCACTGAGCCAATAATGGACTATTTAATAAAAGTATTGGGACAGAAGACAGTGTTGTAAAAACACAAATTAAATCTTTTGTGTGTGTGTGTGTTAAATTCCAGGTTAATAAAAGGCGAATGTAATCAACTAAATAATCAACTTCTTAAATAAAAGTGTAGGAGTTGAGATTGGTGGGGAATGGGCAGTCCTTCCTATTGGGTCACTATGTTTATGCAAAGTCCTTTCAGCATATTAACTTTTTTTTTTTTTTAAGATTTTATTTATTTTTTTGACAGAGAGAAATCACAAGTAGGCAGAGAGAGAGAGGTGAGGAAGCCAAGCAGAGAGCCCGATGTGGGGCTTGATCCCAGGACCCTGAGATCATGACCTGAGCTGAAGACAGAGGCTTAACTCACTGAGCCACCCAGGTGCTCCCAGCATATTAACTTTTGATGGAAACAACTTCATCCAAGACTTCAATAAGATCTATTAGATCCAAGCCTCGTTAGATCTAAAACAATAAGGTGGTAACTTCTTTTTCCCACCTCTTTGACTTTCCCTCCACCGATTTGCCTGATCTGTATACCGTCCAGTACTCCTGAGTGTGCACACAGTGTTGGTGGTTCTCACTTCCTTGTTCAGTCTTTTAGCAGGATGGAAGGAGAGACCAGCTGGAGAGTTGCTAACACTGGTTTTGTTTCTACCCTCTTTGTGCACAACTTCCTTGAACATTCTGCATGGCAGAGACCAGCACCTCTGTCAGGGGGCCACTCCCAAGATTTACATTACTCCTTGACCCCAGGAATGCACCTTATTATTTTATATAATGAAACAGTAAAATGGCACTGAGGAGTGGTTTGTCCCGGTCCTACATTTGAACTGATCCTCTTCTGATCTGCAGTCCAATCCCTCTCAGCTTCCTCTAGGTTAGAAGAGCAGACATGAGGATTATCTGTTTTCTGGATTCCCTGGGGATTTTGGCTTTCCCTCAGGCCACCGACTACTTTGGTCCCAACTAGCTCAACATGGAGTATTTTATCCATTCTTTGAAATGCTCTCTTCAGTAACAGGGATCAAGTGCTCATCTCAAGACTTATTCACTCGTTCTGTAAATACTTGTGCTGTTTCTACCTGTGTCAAGTACACAGCGCACTCTATGGTCAAGATCCCTACTCTCACGTCATTTCCATACTAGAGGAGAGTCAGAAAACAAACACACAAGGAAATAGGTGACAAGATCATTTCAGGGAGTGGCAAATACAATGAAGAAAATAAAACCAGTTGTAACAATTGTGACCACGAGGGCTGGCGCTGAGGAGTTGACCTCTGACCTGAGAGTAACTGTGAAATATCAAGGAGAAAAGCTTTCCGGGCAGAGAGAACCATGAGTACAATGGCCCAAATGGGTGGACAAGCTTGCACGTTCAAAGGAACAGAAAGAAAGTGAGAGGAAGAACCTAAAAGTGAAGTCACAAGCATGATGTTGGACCTTCCAGGCCATGTGAGAAGTCTGGGTTTTATTCTTTCACTTCAACTATTCTAGTTTAACGTGGACTTTATCAAATCTGTGGTAAAAATGTTGAAATATTTCTTGGTTTTAGCATCGGTGGCACATTTGATGCCCTTTTTAAATATTTTAATCCAATATGATTGTAACGGGAAAATCCTACACTTAAGCAAAAAGGAAAATACCTTTTTTATTATTTAAATGTCTTTTTTCCCCCCAATTTGGGAGAATGGTGATGCCATCATCTTTCCTTGAAGACTTGCCTGTATTTCTTTTCTACTTACATATCCTGATGTATCTTCTGCTTTTGTTTCTCAGCTTTCTTATTTTACACTGGATATCCTTTATAAGGTATACATTACTGGATTTTTTAAAAAATCATAGGATATGCCTTTTAATAAGTAATTAAATTGACTTAAGTAACTGAGCAGCTGTATTTCTTTAAACAGTGCTGCCTATGTGGGCAGCAGGTGCTGAAAAATCAAAATAAGGGAAACCATGATTTTCATATTCCCATCTTCTTGAATAAATTTATATCATAACTCCCTCTGAGGTGAACTCATTTTTATTAAATAAGTTTCTATTATTTTATATTAGAGAATAAGGCACCTGTTTAAAAAAAATCAGAGGTAAAGGACTTGATTGAGAATTTCGTAGAATAGACCATTTATAAAGACAGTTAACTATGTTTGTTTTTAGATCTTTTGGCCGTTAGTTCCATAACTCCAGCTAACTTACCAATTCATCTATTTATATTCAAATTTAGGTCGTATTCTTTACTTTCTGATATAAAACCTAAGTTTTAGTTTTTTTAATACTAATCCTTCCTCCTTTCAGTGTTTGCTCTTTTCATCGTGTCTTAATTCTTCTGTAGGAATACTGAAGCTTTAATGCACTGCAGTCTCTGTCCATGAATTCGTTACATAATCTCCACCTCCTTTAGGAAATGACCTTACCTCCAAGCTATTGCCCTCCTACACTTAAACACGCCTCCCTTTTGACCATTAGAACTTACACTGTCGAAACTGTAAGGTTATGACGTTCAGCTCTGTGATCTCAATCTGGTCTTCGATGTTTTATCCATGGTTACTTATAAAAGTTTTTAAACTAATGAAGAATTTTTAAGTAATGATGGCTTAGAAGTTGAGGTCGCTTTGGCCTTTAACTAGAAATGCAGAAGTATGAGCCCTACTGCAATGCAGCTGGGAATCCCTAGGGGCGGCTGGTTTGGCACAGCGCCCAGGAACGGCGCCATCTTCGTTTAATGATTCGTTGTCACCATCCTGAAATGCCTGGTATTTTTTTTAAAATATTTATTTATTTATTTATTTGACAGAGAGAGATCACAAGTAGGCAGAGAGGCAGGCAGAGAGAGAGAAGGGAAGCAGGCTCCCCGCTGAGCAGAGAGCCTGATGTGGGGCTCGATCCCAGGACCCTGGGATCATGACCTGAGCAGAAGGCAGAGGCTTTAACCCACTGAGCCACCCAGGCGCCCCATTCCTGGCAATTTTTTTAAAATAATTTTTTCAACAATTTAGGCAGTCTGTCCTTTCCTCAGCCCACACTGGAAAAATTAAACGGAGTTCTTGTAGCCAGTGCATAGGATATTATGTACCCTCTGCACAAGGGGGAAAAAGGAAAAAGGGCAGGTAACTAAACTCAAGATTTCACCAGCCGCCTGAGAGTTTCCACCTCTGTTAGAGCATGCTGGGGGTGTTACAGCGGTGAGCCGGCCTACGTTTTCGAGGAAATCATCCTGGGGCCATAGATGGCCAGCCTGCGTTCCTGTAAGACAGCACGGAAAATAAGGTCGCCTTTCCCTTGTTCATCCTACCTCCCATCTGTCTCCCACCTTCCTCAAATGTATTCATCTAATCTGGGGTTGTTGAGCTTGTGTTTAATTTAAAAAAAATAAAATAAGAGGGACCCTTCTAATGCAATTTTGACAACTGCATTTGGTTTTCGCAATCACCAAACTATAGTTATTTTAATTTATCTCTCTGTGCTTATCTGGTTGGAGTTCTTTAAACATTTGCCAGATTGAGGGCACCTGGGTGGCTCAGTTGGTTCAGCGACTGCCTTCGGCTCAGGTCATGATCCTGGAGTCCCAGGATTGAGTCCTGCATAGGGCTCCCAGCAGCATGGGGAGTCTGCTTCTCCTGCTGACCTTCTCCCCTCTCATGCTCTCTCTCTCTCTCTCAAATAAATAAATAAAATATTAAAAAAGAAAGAAAGAAAGAAAGAAACAAACAAACATTTGCCAGATTCGGAAGGTGGCCAAGCTAGATTCCTAGAAGAACTTTCCTGGTTTGTTTTGTTTTTTTAAATCCCTCCTCCCTTCCCACGCCTCTCTCTGCACCAGCTCTGCAGGGATTTAGAACCCATCATTGGTCAAACGGATAAGAAAGGATAGAAGTGCTGTGTGAGGGAAGAGTATGCATCCCTTCCCCAACTGGCTACTTTCAGTCTGCAGTGGACTTGAACAAGGGGAAAGGAGAGTTCAAGTAACATTTGAATGAGCAGCCCTGGACATCCAGCTTTTGAATAGAGAGTGAATTTTGATGCTCAAAGCGACTGTATAACTCTTTCTTACTTAAGAGTTATAAGAGAAGACCTGGGCTCACCTGAGTTTTCTACCCACAGTAGGGGAGAAACTAGACTGTCTAAATAATTTAAAAAGACACTGAAAAACAAAAATGAAATTCTTTTATGAATGACATCCTGTATATTTTGCACAGTCCAGTTAATAGTCATGTATCTAGTAAAGTTTTCATTCAGGACCCCCTTTTGGTAGATTTTCTAAGAACTCAAATACATGAGACTATTTTTCTGTTGGCATCATACATTAAAAGTAACATTGAAAGAGTGTCAAATTCTTGGGTCATTTTCTCCACAATATTCCATAAGTTGGTTCCACTCCTTTTTCAATAGTAAACATTCTAGAGAAATGACATACCACCATCTTTCAAAGCAATCTACTTTCTTTTACTCACCCCTTTGGACACTTTTGCTATTTTTTATTGTTGACATTGACTATTTTATTTAAGAGATATCTAGACTTATTATTTTCTTTCTGAGTGTTGCCAGGAACCAAGCTTACCTATTTCATCTCTGTGTGAATAAGCGTTTTTTTAGACAGGAATTTCTTCTACCTTGGTTTTAAATATTGGTCATAGTCAAAGCTATAAAACCCTTTTGTTTCTTGCTTAAAACCTTCATCACCCCCCTAATTATCAAGTTGATAAGAAACTCTATGAGTTTTTTAAAGCCCACTCCTCAGATACACGAGTGAAAACATGGTACATTATTCACGGCTTTCTTTTTTAACAACACCTTAAAAAGTTAGAGTTTTCTTAGGAAAAGTCCCAAGATGGGGTGAAAAGCAGTTAGTCTCTAGTTAGAGTGGCCTGCAGTATGTATAAGGGAAACACCGAGGTAGCTGATAACGTCAGTTATCATCGTAAGGGTTTGCAAAGGAATTGGGATCAACTGATTGACCTCAGGTAGACATTTAGGCTCCTCTCCTTGCTTTGTCTGAGATTATCTCCATCTTCCTCAACTGGAAGTTCACCTGCCTCAGTCTCCCCATGCTCAGGCTTGAGCAGGCTTCTGTGCAGGTAAAAGGCAGTCCGTTCATTGTGTGTTCCTTTATGAAAATATTTATCACGTCTGCTATTTTTCGAGCACTCACTAAGAGTTTTACATATATTGTCTCGCTTGTTATTAACAGCAAGCATTCTTTAGAAACATCTATTATTCAAAGGTTAGATTTCTTTTTTCATATTCAGGGCTTTTCATTTTCTGCGTGTTCTGGGATTGTTTCTCAAGTCGGCTTCTTTGTCAAGGATGCAATTTTGTGCAGTGTCAAGTTTGTTATTAACTGTCACCAAAGCGTATTTTCAGTTGGCTGCTTTGTTCTAGTTTCAATTTTGCCCTTTCAATCTACAATCTACAGCAAATATATTTTCCTGTATCTTTCATGGTCTTGTCTTAAATGAAATCTTAAATGAAAGACCATTTCCTATAAAGCCCCTTGTCTCTAATACTCACAGTCTCTGGGGTCTGGAGTTGAGAACTGCCTTTTTCTAGATCAACAATGGTCTTCTGAACCATTACTCTCTCACCCTTCTGTACAACCCCTCATCCATTAAGGTTTATATCACCCAACGAGGTGACTTTTTAATCCCTTCTTATTGAGGATCTCACAAACTCTTAGGTACTCTTCCATTTGCAAAGAAGACATAGGTAGTGGGCTCAGTCTTTCTTTTCTCTCTGTCCTGATATCATCCTGCAATATCTTTGCAGAAGCCCCATCCAACACATTCACACTCAATTCCTAAATCTCCTGGGGGCAGATTGGATCATCATTACCACATATCTTGTTGGTCCTCCTTGCGGCAGCTTCCCTGTGGAAGGTTTATGCAGCTCTGGCCTCTCGAAGTCTTTCGAATTCCTGATTCTGTTTGCCCAAATGCACCTCTATCCTTCCCCTAGCTAGGTTCTTCAACTTTTCCTGCATTGTCCGTGTATTTTAAATTTTCCATAGTCTAGGATTTCATCAGGATAGACAAATGATGCTGTTGTAATTACACCACTCGTGTCTCTGTGGCTTGATGTGATAAAACTACTTCTCCGTCTTAACAGTGCACTGTAGTTCCAGAACCAACGTCCTCTATTTGCCCTCTATTTGAAGCCCCTCAGTCTTGTGGCTTCAGCGTCTTTGCCTGAGGTTTCCTACACTGTCATGATACCAGGAGGAGAAAGAGACTTTCAAAGTCCTGCATGGGCTTTTTACTACCTGGAAGTGACTCATTTCTTCTGTTTATATGTCATGAGGCAGAAGGTGCACAGGGTTCTGCTGCACCACAGGGGGACTGGACTAGGAAGTGTAATCTCCCAGGAGCCTGGAGGGGAAGAGAACTGGATCCTAAAGATCACCGGTGGTTGCTACCACAGCTGAACTGAGTTTCTGTGGGTTGCAGTAAACTAAACAAAACTGCTGACCAGTTCGAGACTCACCTCTACCCTCTCCCTTTCATTTCAGGGAAGAGGGATCTTTCCGTCAGTGCAAGACAAATCCCTCCGTCTTTGTGACTGATCCTAAGTGCAGCCGTGGAGTGCTGCTCTACAAATAATATCTTCTTACTCTACATCCAACACCTCCCTTTCCATCAACTTCTTGCCATCCTTTTATAAACAAACCTAAGCTTCTCCCAGCCCTTTTCTCCCTTCTAAGTACCCTCTAATTTCTTTTCATCTCTTTTTAGCCAAACTTCCTCAAAGTGAAGTCTCTGCATTCTGTACCATGTCCTCACCACCCACGACCCCCTCAGCCCATCACGACCTGCCTTCTGTTCCCACCACTCCACTGGAGCTGTTCTGACAAGGTCACCAGCGGCTTCCAGATGATCATTCCCATTTGCCATTTTCAGTCTTCATCTTACTATACTTCTCTGCTCTACCCAACAGTGTTGACAACACACTTCTTGAAATTCTATTTTTTTTTTTTTAAGCTTCCTTAGAATGCTTTCTTCTCCTTCTCTGGCTATTCCTTCATGATTTTTATATGATTCCTCTTCTTAATCCCCCACCTGTGTTATTTCACACTGGTTACCATCATTATTTCTCTGCATTTCTCCCTGTGCATGGTTTCCCTGAGTAGTCATAACTACTCTTTTCACTTATCTATGAACAGATGACTCTCAAAATTATATGAGCAATCGTAGTGGTATATACATTCTTCTCAGGGCTATATGGGACATATACTAAAGTTGATTCTTTACTAACTAGGTCAAATACTCATCTTTACAGAAGTCAGAAACCAGGTATCACTACAGACCATTTTGTTAACCATAACACAATTAGAAGTTATTAACAAAAAAGATGAATTTAATCAGAAATATATTTGCAAAATAAATAACCTATGGATTAACAAAGAATTATATCAATTAAAATATCATTGAAATAAATTAATATCATATAACAATAAATTAATTATATAGCATCATTAAAATAAATTCCCTGTCATTATAGTTAATAAATTAGGTATCCCCCCAAAAAGGAGAGAAATAACCAATTTGAAATGGACACAGTATCCTTACAAAGAAGATATATAAAAGGACAATAATCACATAAAAAGATGCTCTGTGCCATTAGCCATCAGGGAAATGCAAATCAAAACCACATTTGGATACTACCTTATACCCACTAGAATGACTGTGACCAAAAAGATAGATAATAACAAGTGTTAGCAAGCATATGGAGAAATAAGAATCCTCATACACTGACAGTGAGAATGTATAATGGTGCAGCTACTTTGGAAAATAGAAAGGCACTTCCTCAAAATTTGAACATAGAGCTCCCATATGACCCAACAATTCCACAATTGGGTATCTACCCAATAGAGATGACAACATATGTCTACACAAACATTTGCCCTGTAATGTCTGTGGTAGCATTATTCATAATAACCCCCAGTGGAAACAGTCCAAATATCCATCAACTGACAAATAGATAAGGAAAATCTGTTATATCAATACAATGGAATATTAGTCATCAGCAAAAAGGAATGAAGTACTAATGTGGTGTTTCATTTCACTATTTCAAAAAACACTGAAAACATTATGCTTTATGAAATGAGCCAAATACAGAAGACCACATATTGCAAGATTCCATTTATAGGAAAGGTCCCCAGTAGGCAAGTACATAGAGGCAGAAAGTGGATTAGTGGTTGCATAGGGCTAAAAGGGTAGGAAGCAGGAGTTGGAGGAAATGGAGAATGATTGCGAAAGGGTACGGGTTTTGTGTTGGGTGATGAAATGTTTTAAAATTGTGGAGGTGGTTGCCTAACTCACTGAAAATACCAAAAGCCACTGAAAAGCAGACTTTTTTTTCAGACATCCTTTTTTTAAAAATATTTTATTTGACAGAGAGAAATCACAACTAGGCAAAGAGGCAGGCAGAGAGAGAAGAGGAAGCAGGCTCCCTGCAGAGCAGAGAGCCTGATGCGGGGCTGGGATCATGACCCGAGCCAAAGGCAGAGGCCCTAACCCACTGAGCCACCCAGGCGCCCCCATCCTTTTTTTTTTTTTTTTTTAATTAACATATAATGTATTATTTGCCCCAGGGGTACAGGTCTGTGAATCGCCAGGTTTACACACTTCACAGCACTCACTATAGCACATACCCTCCACAATGTCCATAACCCCACCACCCTCTCCCTACCCCCATCCCCCAGCAACCCTCAGCTTGTTTTGTGAGATTAAGAGTCTCTTATGGTTTGTCTTCCTCCCAATCCCAACTTACTTCATTTTTTTCCTTCCCAACCCCCCATACCCCCCACTTTGCCTCTCAAATTCCTCATAGCCGGGAGATCATATGATAATTGTCTTTCTGTGATTGACTTATTTCACTCAGCATAATACCCTCTAGTTCCATCCACGTCATTGCAAATGGCAAGATTTCTTTTCTTTTGATGGCTGCATAATATTCCATTGCATATAAATACCACATCTTCTTTATCCATTCATCCTTTGATGGACATCTAGGTTCTTTCCATAGTTGGGCTATTGTGGACATTGCTGCTATAAACATTCAGATGCACATGCCCTGAAGGGCAGACTTTAAATGGGTGCATTGTACGTAAGTGAATTATCTTGCAATAAAGAAATACCTGATCAGTCTTGAGCTGACCCCAGAGTTTCAGACTTACATATGTACAACAGCATTCTGAACAAATCTATTTGGAGGCCCACTTAACACTAAAATTTAACAGGTCCCAAACTAAACTCTTTTCCTTCTTTTAAAAATTTTTAAAAAATTTATTTATTTGACAGATCACAAGTAGATAGAGAGAGAGGAGGAATCAGTCTCCCTGCTGAGCAGAGAGCACGATGTGGGGCTTTATCCCAGGACCCTGGGATCATGACCTGAGCCGAAGGCAGAGGCTTTAACCCACTGAACCACACAAGCACCCCTAAACTCTTTTCTTTCTTAATCCTTGCACTCATGTAAGCTACATTCCAAAAAATAGTGTTGCTATGGCCCCAACAGATCAACCTGAAAGTTGGAAATTGACCCCCACCCCTTCTTCTTCCTCATCCCCCAGTCCCTTCCCATCAATCATCACATGTTGGCACCATCGCTCCCTATCTTATTACCACTGCCCTTTGTTTGTACATTTGCCTTTCCCTCCATAATGCTGAGAGTAACATATTTAACATACACAACTGACCATCTCTCTTAAAATCCTGCAAGAGCTTTCCATTCTCTATATGGTATGGATTAAACTTTTTATCCTAAGAGAGAAAACCACCCAAAACCCAGCTTCTGCTTCTCCAGACTTCTATGCTGCTATCTTCTGCCTCATACTTTGCTTTCATTACTGAGCATCCTGTAGTTCTTTGCAAACCCTTACATGCCTTAGCTTGCATCATTTTCTTGGCCTGCCATGACTTTACTCTCTTCTCCACTCACCCTACAAGTTCCAACACCATGTCTTTCTGGAAAGATGTTTCCTTACTCCCAGGCTGTGTTACCTGTCCCTCCACTACAAAAATCGTGTTATCTCACTCTGATGAATCACAGATGTGGGTGTCTTTCTTCACTTTAAGATCCTCAAGAACAGATGCTACATCCATTTGTCTTGGTGCCCTAGTGCATGGTACATTCATTCATTCAGCAAGTGTTTGTTGAGCTCCTACTGTGTACCACTACTGTTCGTGGCTCTGGGAATAGCCTAGTAAATAAGACAATGTCCCTAATGGCATGGAATTCATATGTTAGAGAAGAAGACAGACAAAAAAAAATTAACTCATATATGAAGTGACAGGTAGTGATGTGTGATGAAGAAAAATACGGCTGGGGGAAGTCATGGAGGATGATGAGGGAAGAGGATGAAGTATTTCATGTGAAGGCCCTGAGGGTGTGACATCAGTGCAGCCCGGAAGGAACCCAACTGAAGATCGTGGGAAAAGGCTTTCCTGGTGAAGGAGACAGGAAGGGTGCAGGTTCTGAGGTAGGCAGGAACAAGCCAGATGTGTTTAGAAAATGGACAGAATGCCAGCATCAAAAGAGATGAGTGAAAGAGGGAGCGGTAGGAAATATCGCTGGTGAAGCCAGAAGGGGCCAGACAATGTCAGGCTTAGCAGGTCACAGAAAAGACCTTAGACCAGCTAAATGTGAGGAGAACGAATGTGAGGGAGGGAAGGGGTCTGATTTGCTTTTTGTAAAGATCCCTCGAACTGGCTATGTGGAGAGTGGACAGTAAAAAAGGGGCATGAAAGCAGGGGCATTATTAAAATTCTGCTCCCGTAGTTCAAGAAGAAATAATGTGGCTTGGGTTGGGTGGCCCCTGTGTAGACGGTACGAAGTGGTCAGACTGAAGGTATAGTTTGATGGCACAGACAGGTCTTGTGAGGTGTGAGGGAAAGGGAGGAAACAGAGGTGCCTTCTAGGCTTTGGGCTTGAGCCATGGGAAGAACAGAATTGTCACTTGCTAAGAAGGAGGGAGGGGCAGGAAGCCCAGTTTCCGTCTGGACGTGGGAGGTTTGAGATGTTCATTCAACATCTTCCAGAGATGGGTTACAGGCAGTTGGACAGATGAGCTGGAGCTGGGAGGAGAGGGTCAGGCTGGGAGACACAAACCCAAGCGTGAACCCCACTTGATGGTGTCTGAAGCCATGGGACTAGATCAGATCACCAAGGTGGCAAACGTACATCTTCCCCTGAACCCTGGGGCCCAGCAATGTGTAAAAATGGAAAAGACAGAAATCCAGGAAACCAGACTGAGGTAAGCCAGTGAGGAAAGTGAAAACGGCTTGGCTCTATCAATGTTGTTTAAACCAAGCTGCTTTTCACATGGTCTCTTCTCATAAGTTTCTTCTCTAATGGCTACCTGTATTTTAAAAAAAAAAAAAAAACATATTGAAAACAGGAAGAAATTTCACAAAGTATTTCATTCTGTCTACCGAAGCAAATCTTTTTCATATCAAAGCTTATCTGCCAACTCAGAATATTGCTTCTCACCCCTGGGGATGCAGACTTCTCCTCATAGAGCCCATGTTTATTTATTCTTATGTTTATTTTTAATTTACTCAACCTTAAGGAAAAAGATATCTTTCTAGACGCGAACAATCCAGAGGCAGACACGGAGCTCAGTCACCTTACATTTATTTTATTTTTTATCTTTTTAATTAAAAAAAAAAAAAACCACCCCACGTTGATGAAAATTTAGCGAAGTAACCATAGATAAGACTGAATAACTCAGACTTCGGGAAATGTACTATTATCATACTATTTTGCACTAATCTTGTTGGGCTCATGAAGTCAGACCATATCTTATGATTGGGGATGGTGTTTTTGCTGAGGGAAGTGAATGCTAGTATTGTCATTCGACAGAAAAGAGGTTAATCCTTGGGAAGTTTGTTGGGAGGTTGTGTTTTTTAAAGGCCAAGAATTTGGAGAGATGGAATGATCATTTCTTCCTCCACCCAGAGACAAAACTCTGTTTGTTCTGGACTCAGAAGGAGTGGAGGCCTAAACCGGCCTCAGGGGTGGAGGGGCTTGGCCCTGGCCACTTGGTGGCTGGGCTGGAATGAGGCAGGAACAAGATGAGGAATGAATGGGTGTGGTACCCACAGTCCTGAATTCAGAGGCAGAATTCACAGGAGTGAGGGAGGGAGGGGGAAGCTAGTGGGGCCTTAATGGTTTAGCAGAAACCAACTGCGGGAGGAGAAATCTGTCAGGCAACAGTGGGCCTTCCCTTTCAAGTAGCAGCAGTGGTGATGAGGCCTGTCTCAGGGGCCATCATGAACCCAGGTAAGTCACTGCTGGGGAGTCATATCACCAAAGGGGGTTAGGGCGAAAAGACCACCTGCTAATACAACTGGTCGAGAATGAGAATGATTCTACCCAAGGGTACTATGTGTGATAGGGTCTAGGTCCAGGCTGGGGACACCAGACGTTTGACTACACAAAGTTTGAAGACCGGCCCTGAGGTTGAGGGAAGGGGGACGAGACTCTGAGCCATCCCACACCGCTACCCCCGCCCCCTCCAGCTCTCTTTGCATTTCTGCCTTTATCTGCTAACGTTTCATACAGGTCTTGTCCCCTTCAAACTTCGGATGCAATTAAGCAAAGGGCTTCAAACTTTGGGTCTATTTCTCACAGAAAGGCAGTTCCAGAATTATCCTCTCCTGAGTTGTCAGGGTAACGATCCTTCCCTGTGGGCCGGCCTATTTTTCTTAGACTCCCAGTTGGACTTCTTTTTCACCAGCTTCATACTTGAGAGCTCTGTAAGACAGGTAGTGACTAATCATCTGAGAATACAAGATCTTCTCTAATTCTTGACATGTAACATGCTGTGAGTTGTATTCTCAATGGATTGCGACTGAGAAGGCGAGGGAGAATTTGTGCACCCTAAAACTAGACACTGGATGTGTGAGTCACACATCTTTCTTTAACTCTTGGTGGGGTGGGGAGGGGGGCATCTGTCTTGTATAGCTGTGGCATCTCATCAAAAATATACGTCCCAATCCATTCCCTTGGATGACGTAATCAATAGAACTTGCCCTCATTCTTTGGCTTATAGTTTGTTCATATATTTCATTTACATAGTTGTTGCTGACGGATTTGGGGGGGCAAATTTTAATGTATTCTTATAGATATTTAACAGTGAGTCGGGATAGGTATATTAGCCCAGGCCCGTGTTAGCCCAGGAGAACACTGCTATGGCAAAGAAGTCACTACACTGGTGACTTCAAGGACTGGTGAGATTGTAGTTCAAGTATCAACCAGGAAGAGGAGGCTGAGGAGAGAAAGGAGATCATTCAAGGAGGGGGCTGAGAGACATGCATTAGGAGAGGTACCAGGAGCTGGAGTCAGGGTAACCTTGCAGTGTGGGTAAGGTGTAACTGCAGGAATGAAGCTTGAAAATACAGGAAATGAAACTAATAGAGCAACTGAAAGGCCAGGAGGTGGTCATGTGAGCAGATGACTGACCTGGGGTGAGAGGCAGGGTGTGGGAGCTGAGGTGGCCCCCGAGCTTTACAGGTGAGTTTGAGTCGGCAATCCACACCCTTGAAATCCATCCCTAGGGACGGAATGAGGGAAATAGACCAAAGCCAAGAGACAGATGTCCAGGTCCACAGTAAGCAATGACTCGTGGTACCTTGTAGGACAAGGCTTATAATAGACAGAAGGTGAGTGTGTTCATTTCTCACTGCTGTCCTAAGAAATTACCACAGATTTAGTGGCCTAAAACAAGATGGGTGTATTATGTATTATGATTCTGCACGTCAGAAGTTCATAGGTCTCCGTGGATATAGTGGTCCATTTTGTCTGACAGCCTGGTTGGGCCCCAGTGCCCAGATATTTTGTCAAAAATTATTCTAGATGTTTCTGTGGATGAGTGGACTTTGAATAAGCAGATGATGTGTGCACCTCATCCAATTAACTAAAGGCCTGAATAAAACAAAGACTGACTTCCCTTGTGTCCAGAAGGAGTTCTGCCAGCAGACTGTACTTCTTCCCTGGTCTCCAGCTTGCCAGCCCACCCACAGTTTTTGGACTCCCACTTCCACAATCTCGTGACCCAATTTGTTAAAACTCATCGATCGATCTCTTCCCCCTACCCCCTGTTGATTCAACTTCTTTAGAAAACTCTAACACCATGGGCTAGGACCAGACTATGTTCCTCCTGGAGTCCCTAGGAAAATGTTTCCTTGAATTTCTCAACGTCTAGAGGCCACCACATTCCTTGACTCATGAGCTGCTTCCTCCATCTTCAAAGTCAGCAGTGGAAGGTGTATTCTCTTTGTAGATCAGAACCTTCCTTCCATAGTCGCATTCTTCTGACCACAGCCAAAAAAAAAAAAAGCTCTCCAATTTTAAGGAGATGGGCCACCTTGGATAACCCAAGATCATCTTCTCATCTCAACATCCTTAATTCAATCACATCTGCAAAATCCTTTTTGCCATATAAGGTAGAAGGTTTCAGGGATTAGGATGTGGACATCTTTGGAGGATCATTATTCTGCCCACTATGATGAGACACTGGAGGGAAGATGGGTGTACCCAGGGCTGAGTTCAGTTTCTGCTTCTAGCCAAAAGCCCCAATCTCACTCTTCTGTGCCAGTTTTTTCCCAAAGTCTCCTGTGTGGCATACTAGTACTGTAAGATACAGGGAAAAATAAAGACTGTGGGTTAAATAAATTTGTAGATCGGTGTACCTTTGTTTATGTACAATTCCATTACCATATGAAAGATTCTGAAAAGTCCTCAAGTGAAGATCCCTATCTAATTTAATATGTGTTTCCCCAAATTTATTTGACCAAGAAATTGTCTTTTTGTAATACCGATTAACAGCCCATGATTGATGTTTAATATAATAGACTTTGGGAAATGCATTTCTAGACAATACAAAGGTAAGGGGTGGGGAAAGAGTCACAAATTAAAATCCACATGCTTTGTTTGAGTTCCTTGGAATGAACTTGGATATGATCAGCATTCCTATTTAGTAAATGAAGGCTAAGATTCCAAGAGGTTGGGCGCCTGGGTGACTCAGTGGGTTAAGCTCTGTCTTCGGCTCAGGTCATGGTCTCAGGGTCCTGGGATCGAGCCCCACATCGGGCTCTCTGCTCAGCGGGAAGCCTGCTTCCCCCTTTCTCTGCCTGCCTCTCTGCCTACTTGTGACCCCCCTCTCTGTCAAATAAATAAATAAATCCTTTAAAAATAAATAAATAAATAAAGATTCCAAGAGGTTACTCATGTAGATAGTGAATGGGGGGCTAGGAGGATTTGAACCCAAGAAATCTGACTTCAGTACTTATGTTCATAAGCACTATACCTGAATACATCTTTTCATATCCAGCCCCTTGAATAGAATACCACCACCCTGGTTTTATCAGCTCTGGTGGGGAAGGATCCAGTATTACAAAACACAACAGCCTAAGCCCCGTCATCAGGGACTGTGCCCAAGGCACAGTTCTAGAAGGATCTGAGCAAGTGGCAGGTTTACTGATTGGCATGTCCAGTCTACCCTGGAGACAGATTCACAGAATAAGGCCATGGTGCACTCCCAAGACTGTTCCGTTCCAGGCAAGGATTCCAAGTAGCAAAGGAGAAGTAGCACCACCTAGTGGAGAAAGCAAGTACTCCGCATTGAGGTCATTCTGTCTTCAAAACCCCGTATTTCCATCAACCGATTAAAAGCTCAGCCTTTTGAATTTGCCTATGGGATAATAGAAGAATCGCATAGAAAAGCTGTGAGGATTATGGCAATAGAAATGCCATATCTGATTGTTGTTGTTGTTGTTGTTATTATTGACTGTTACCTGTAGGCCAAATTTTCCTTTGGAAAATCTTATTCAATCTTTTCTTCTTGCTGCCACCAGGTTATTTTCAATTTTGCTTGCAAAAAGTGAACTTATTTCCTGCCTTTACTGCTAGGTTCTGTGGCCCTCTTAATTGAAGGATATTTCCGAGGGCTGCTGGGACTTCTCAAGCTGCAAATGAATGCAAGCAAGAGACCCTCGAGGGGCTTCCCCAGAAGTCTTGGGCCCTCAGTGGGGGCTGGTTATTACCTCTTCGGACTACAGGGGAGCTGTTTCATCTCAGAAAAGAAAGGGGTCCACTCTGTTCCGATTAACTTTCTAATTAGTGGAAAATTCTTCAGGAAGCTGGCCTATGCTTGATTCTTAGCTTCCAGTTCTAAACCCTTTTATTACCAGTTTTCATATTGCTGTGTTTCTGTGGTTAGCTTAATAGAAAGCCAAGCTGGGAGCTGCAGATTCTTGTTTGATTTAACCATTTTACCTCCAAATCTGGGCCCTTGAGTCTCATTCTAAAATTGTTTAGATTATCTTTCATGAGTCATTATTTTGGGAGATGACGAAGAAAACGCTTGCATTTCTGTTTATAAATCCGATATCTTTTACTGAGTGGTGTTTAAAATGTTTCAGGGGATGATCCAATCCAGGCTTCTCCGAGTAAGAAACAAATTAGAGATGTGCTGATAAATAAGGAAAAAAATAAAGTAGCTCGGGACCATGAAAACGTCATCCTTCAATTTCTGGTTTCAGATTCTTCTAGTTATTGAAAAAAAAAAAAAAAAAAGATAACACTCCCGGACTGAAAACTCACAACGCAAGTCACATACAGGCTTTGAAAGGAGAATTTAAAGTAGAGAGAACCAGTCAGGAAAACCTCTACTACTGACAGGGGACAGAAAGCTGGAATTAACACTTTTCCTCTGAAGACGCACTTGGGAATCATCTGGGGAAGAAGTAATCAGCCTGAATTTAAGAAAATAGGCCTGGCATAGTCATACAGGTAAAACTAAACCATTAGTATTTGGAGAAAAAAATTGCTAACAACCAAGTTTAGTGACAGGGATATTTAACTTGCACCAAGTTGTTTCTGTTTATTTTAAACCTTGTTGTATCACGTTGTTAGAGGCAAAAATTAGAAATTGATCAGCGTTGCTTTTAATTAAAGATTTAATTTTAAGGAAAATGAATTAATGGATTTTTAATATATCTTTTTCAATCATTATCTACCCTTAGCTGGAACAAACCCAGAAAAAACAAATGAAGTCATTAGACCCAGAAGAAGAAAAGCAACTTCTGTTTGGAGGGTCTGTTTTGCAACCCTAAGCCTTCCACGTACCAGTGACCATGTTCCACGCACCGGGAACCAAAGTGGGGATAACAATTGCTCTGGGGGGACTCATTTTAGAAGGAGCCTTGACAGTTTTTCACATCTTTTAATTAAACACACTTCTAATATAAGCAGCTGTCTACTTTTTTTCTTTTTTTGAAGAAAAGCCTTTAAAAACATCTAATGGTAGCGAATTTTTTGAAGCAAATGGAATTCTAACACAGCATTTAAACTTCTCTCTCATATAGGCAATGTCACCTTAGGACAAACTTTTCTCCTAATTTTTTTTTTTTTTTTTTTAATTAGCCCAGTGTCCCAGAAGGATAAGCCATATACAGTTTTCAGCCAGGCATAGTTGGGGCCTCATGAGCCTAAACCGGCCAGAATCCGGCCTCCTCGAATCCTACCAATTGTGTGAACCGGGGGCCTTAGTTAACGTCTCAGAGTTTCCAATTCCTCATCTACAAGATGATGGGAATGATACTTGCTTCACATGGTTGTTGCAAGGATTAAGTGAGTCATTTTATTTTAAAGTACCTGACGTCCCACCTCGTAGATGCTTAATATATGTTATTTTCCTTTCCATTTTCCCCTTATATGCATATAGACCGGCAACATCAATTTCCTTTATATGTAAAGCTGATGCTGTTAACTTTATTAGGCTAGATTTTCCATTAAGCATTTATCCTTATTCATTAGCTAGGAGGACTGACGCACAAAGATATTAAATTATTTACTCAAGTTTAATGAATGAAATTGAAAACCTTTTTCCCCGGCTTACCATGAATGTGCCCTTTTCAGTATGCAGAGCTTTGTTGCATCTAGTCAGAAGCTATTGCTAAGTGCTTCGTTTGGAACACAGGATTAATGAGCCCGGAGACAGGGCGTTGGTCACCATGGCAACCCAACTAGCTTTGCCCTGTTCTGAGCTCAAAGAAAGGATGCAGGATGCTTAACTCTGGCCTGCCGCATATAGCTGGGTGTTCTTTTTCATATGTCGGGCTCCCCATTGCTGCTTCCAATTACTCCCTAATTCTCTTGAAAAAATAAATAAAAATGAAAAGAACATCTCAGCTTCTTTAGGGCTCTGCTTTTTTTTTTTTTTTTTTTTTTTTAATCTAGACCACCTGCCCTCCTCCCTGAATACACTTATCTCCCTGTCAGTTTCTGAAGATTTTGGCTGATTGAGCCACATTATCCCTTGCCACGCAAATTCTGGGTGACTTTAACAACCACGTGGATGACCACCCAGTGGCCTCTTCTTTCAGTGTCCCGATCTCATTCCCTCCAGTTACTTTCTCCCATTCACTGACCTTGTGACTCCCACCCAGGGTCATACCTGGGCTCAGTAATTAGTTTCAACGGATCCGTCCAGAAATTACAAAATTCCCACATTCAATCTTCTGACCATCGCTGCTTATCTTTGTGTCTTGGTTTTGTTAGAACCCCTGTCTGTGTTCTCTTTGTCCAGCAGATGCTCCTGACTCACCTCCTCTCCCTACCCAGCTTACTTCCATATTCCATCTTTTCAATAACCCTTTTGCCAAAACCTTAAACCACCTCCGACTCTTCCAAGCGCCCACCTGGTGTTATGAATGAACCCAATTAGCTACTGTCTCGGTACCCACAGCCAAGTGGCAGAGAGCTGTCTAGCAAAAATCACAGTCCCGCTGAGTTGCCAACTCTACCAGCCCACTACCACCATCGGGTCAAACAGAACACTCAGCTGGGTCCTCGAGACGGTCAGCCATCCAGTGATTCTCTTTCTCTGCCTGATTTATTCCCCCAGTCTCCATAAGGGTTGTTTCAAACTGTTTCCACCTCCTCGATTCTTGAACTCTTTCTTCTCTCTCTCCCCACTCTCAGATCTGCTCACCTCTTCTTTTACATAGAAAATGCCTTTCAGACGGAAACGTCACAAAGCCATCCACGCCCATCAATTCCCATCTTCTCCCTTTTTTCCCAGACTTCCAGCTACACTGAAACAGGTGCTCTCCTCTCTAGAGTGTCCATCCCTCTACCTGGTTCTAGATCTCATTTCCCAAACTTCTCAGAATCCTCCCACCCTAAATGACACCCCCCTCCTCCTCTGTCCTCCGTGTCCAGCCCTCACCCATTTTTTTAAAAGTTTTTATTTATTAATTTGACAGAGAGAAATCACAAGTAGACGGAGAGGCAGCCAGAGAGAGAGAGGGAAGCAGGCTCCCTGCTGAGCAGAGACCCCAATGCGGGACTCGATCCCAGGACCCTGAGATCATGACCTGAGCCGAAGGCAGCGGCTTAACCCACTGAGCCACTCAGGCGCCCCCCCTCACCCATTTTGTAAATGCTCAGGTCTCTGCCATCTAAAAGAAGGCAGTCCTCAACCCTACTTCCCGCATGCTCTGCCCTGCTGTCTCCTCTCCACAAACACTCTTCCTCCGTGGGTTTGTTCACACTCACAATCTGTTTTCATTATCACTCCCCTCCACTCTGATTTCTGCACCCATGCCTCAACGAACACGGTTATCTCCAAGCCCTTCCGTGTCATTACATGAACGTAAACTTTTAAATTCTCCACTTACTAGATTTCTCCCTCGCTAGTATTTGACCCTTCTGACTTTTCCCTTCTTCAGACCCTCTTCACGTCGGAAAAGAAACGAGGAGAGCAGCGGACGATAAACTAAGAGTCATCTTGCCAGTAACGATGACAGAATTGCTCCGCTGTGACCCCAGTCTCCTTCCTAGTTCTGGCGCCCGCATGCCACGGAACATTCATGAATGCTGCACAACCAGCAACCGATAAGGACTAGCTACACGGCAGTATGCTGAGCAAAACTCTGCTCTCAGGAAACATAGTGGGAGAAACAGGTACTAATCAAAGGACTAAACGAAACGTAAGTGCCACAAGGAAAACTATGTGCTAGGAGAAAACAGAGTGACACAGGGACCTAACTTCGTTGAAGGGAGTTCAGGAAGAATGAGCTTTGGAACTGATGTCTGAATTAGGGTCTTAGGTGCTAGATGTTAGCTCGGTCAGGAGGAGAAGACAGAGCCTTCTAGACAGCATGTGTACTCCTCATCCATGCTTTTTCTTAAGTAGGCCTTAACCCAGGCAGAAATCAGAAACAGGATTTTTGTTTTGTTTTGTTTTGTTTGTTTTTTAGAATCTGACCAGACTAAAAGAAAAGACCCAAAGATACTATTTCAGAGGTTTCTCAAATAAAAGATCCAGCCAGATACCACATAGCAAAGCTAATAGTTAAACTAACCTTACCCATACCCTGAGATTTCAAATCAGCTTTTAGTTACTCGATCTTAACTATCAGCAGACATCTAAAGGTTATAAAAATTTAAACAAAGCCTTTAATATAGTAAATAGAGACTATTAAAAAAAAGAGAGAAAAATAATCTGGAATAAATTTCCCAGGAAGGAAAGCATAAAGATAAAGAAATAAAAAGAGACAGGGCTCCTGGGCGGCTCAGTCAATTAGGTGTCTGACTTTTGATCTCAGCTCAGGTCTTGATCTCAGGGTCGTGAGTTCAAGCCTCGTGTTGGACTCAATAAAAACAAACAAAAAAACAGGAGAGATAAGACAAGACATTTAGAGAAAGAGTGCAAGAAGTGCAATATGTAAAGTATAACAATTAAAGGGCCAGAGCATGCAGAAAACAGAAGGAAAGAACTCGGGAACATTTCTCAGGACTTACAGCCATGCACCTTTGGGGGTTGAAAGGACTCGGTACAATGGATAGGAAAAAAAAAAAAAGAAGAAGCAGATCATCATGGAATTTCAGAACACCAAAGACGAAAAGACAGGAGATAATAGGTCACATACAAAAGATAAAGAAATAAAATGGCTCCTGATCTTTTAGCAGAGGTACTAGAAACTAGAAGGAAATGGAGAAATGTCTTCATTATTCTGAAGGAAAATGATGGTCCATCTGGAATTCTATGCCATGTCAGAATAGGATAAGTGCATTTTGGGGGATGTGGAGTCTCTTGCTCCTTTCTCAGAAATCTAGTCAACGAGGTACTTGGCCAAAACAGGCAGCAAACCAAGATATAGGGAGACTCAGGACCCAGGACACGGGTGAGAGGCCCAGAGAGTTTCTAGGATGGTGGGGAATGGAGATCCCACCATCTACATTGGAGCAGTTGGAGCATCTAAGTCTGAAGGCTCCAGAAGGGATTTTTTTTTTTTTTGTAAGAAAATGGCAATGACCATATACCTGTTGAACTGAAATATTTTCAAAAATGATTGGCAAAAAGTTTGGGGTTAAAAGAGTGATAATCCATAGGAAACTAAGCCAAAAAAATGAGACAACTCCAGGGAAAACAAAAGGAGAAGTTATCCCAATTTACTACAAGCCTCGTGATTATAATGTCACGATATTATGAGGAGGGAAGACGAGAAAGGTACTTGTATGGGGGAAGGGAGGTGTAGAGTATAGAAAAGGAACCAGAGCCACATCTTCCATTATGATAAATAAACAGATTATCAGAAATTGTTTATGTTGCTACCTCTTCTTTTCAATTTTATGCATAAACAAATGGTATTTATTTAGCAGTATGGAGATAAACACCAAACTCATCAGGGCAAAGAAATGAAATTGACTGCCAGTTAGGTGGAAGTCATTAAGAACTACATTTTTCATGCTAACCCTTGAATGTAGTATCTTCTTAAGGTCTTCTCATCCGTTTTTATATTTTTCTAGGTCCCTTAAGTTTCTCATAACATACATAAATATGTCTTTTCTTATGTAATAACTTCAGACTGCTCGTTTCCGGTATATGGAGATACAATTGATTTGTGGGTATTGATCGCAAATGCAGTACCTCCGCTGAATTCAATTACATATTCTAACCATTCGACCTCAGATTTTTTTGTTGTTTATCTTGTTTTTTAAGCCGACAAACGTATCGTGTGCAATAATGGCAGTTTTGCTTTCCACTTTCCCATCTTCATACATCTTATTTATTTCTGTTTTCTCTTTGTGCTGGCAAGGACCTCCAGGACAGAGCTAACATTGTGGCGAGAGCAGCAGACTTGTTTCACCCCCACTTTTAAAAGGGATGCTTCTAAAATCCACCACTAAAGAGACCCTCAACTTCAGGAAACACTACTTATGGCAGTATCCCCCACGGTGGGCTGTGATCTTACATGGGCCATTTTTTAATGGGCTGGAGTACCTGTGCCCTGCAGAGGTTTGCGACCTGACCTGCAAATAAATTTCAAGTTCACTCACTCAGAGCAGAATCATCGGAGACAATGTTTCCAGAAAAAAAAAAAAAAATAGCAAGGAGGAAATGAGGCTTTTGAGGCATTCTCTGACATCTGAGAGAAGAGTCTTTCGGCAGATGGAGGTCAAGAATTCTCACTGCCCGTGATTTACTGTTTCTGTTACGTTCTGTGCAGGACAAAGGGATCTTGCCCTGTTTTTTACAGTGACAAATCAATTTTTATAGGGATACCCAGTTTCTTTTAAAATTGAACTTAAAACGTAATGTCAACTTGAAGAAAAGATTAAATTCATATTGTTGTACAGGTGGTACTAACCATACAGCAGATGGGACAAAAATCCCCAAAGTTGTTTGCAAATGACAAGGATGGTCAGATTTGTGCTATGACGACATAAAATGTCAGAGCTGAAATGACATGCAGGGTGACCGACTGGGGACAGGGATGCCAGTCGAGCCAGCATCTCTGGTTCTGGACTAAAGGGATGTCCCATGACATCCTGCCTTGCTATGTTCTCATCACTGGACAGGGCTTTCCTAACATGTGGGTAACTTATGTCATCATCACATCAAGTAGCAGGGGACCGTCGTTGAAAAGGCAGGGTCTCCTTTGCATTGCCCTCATGCTACATTCTGGGAGGAAACATTTGAATTTTTATGGCTTTCCTGCAGTAACAAATTTTTCCTCCAACTGTCAGGATTTGCCTCATGCAGAGCAAAGCAAGCAGCTTTCATTTTCCTCTTACCAAAGGGAATAGGTAGAAATAATATACCGCTATTCAGCCAGCTACACCTGACCTGACTCTCTTTATTCGTAGGGAAATGCAGGATTCACAGAGAGGACATTTTCACTGAGGTAAATAAGCCCTCTCAACTGATGAGTACTATTATACTAATACCAAAGGAAACAAAGGCCAGAAGATGGGGGGCATTAAGTAGAAAGGCAAACAGAAAAATAGCGGACAAAATCCAGCATAGGGACAAAGCAGGCTCTGCAACATTGAAAAAAAAAAAATAGGGGAAAATCCTTTAAGCGAAAATTGCATGCAATTTTTTGGCCTCAATTAGCCTTTTCCACAAAGAGCATTTTTTTCTACAAAGAGTCCATTAAGTAGCAAATGAAATTACATCGGTTTTCAGTTGCCATGGCATTGGTTTTCCCTCTAATGGACTTCTCCAGTCCCGAGTTTAATGTTGGCCTGACTCACTTTCCTTGTCTGTGTGCTGTCTCCGTTCCCTCTGTCCAGCTACAAAGTGAGGTATGTGACTTCTCCACAAAGTGCCTACAACATAATCCAAGAGAGAGAAGATCCATCCCTCAACTATCCCCCCAGAGACAGAGAGGGCGAAACTGACCAGAAACCACATTTCACTCATTAACCATGAACATGACAGTGTCTATTTATTAGATAGCAGAAGTTCCCATCCGTGCCCTCAGGAGCCATGCCCAAATCAGTCAGAGAACGTTTACAGAGTACCTCCTATGTGCCAAGCACTGTCCAGAGGCTGAAGGCAATAAAAATACAAAAGAAAGAAAGCAAGATGCTTTCGGACTTCTAGGATTTGCAGACTGGGAGACCTACTTCTCTAGTCCCCTATTTTTTCCTTCTATTTCTCCATCCATAAAATGGGTGAAAATTTCCCCATTTATCTGATTCACAATGTGTTTTGCTTTTGATATATTTTCTGGGCACCACACTTAAAAAACAAAAACAAAAACAAGAAAGTGTGATTCTAGAAGTAAGGATTTAAAATAACAAATTTGGTTTTTTGAAGTTGCTTAGCTATAGGTAAACATTAGCTACGTTATCAGGTTTGACTCTAATAATTTGGATATTCTTTCATAATATGCAGAATCATATATGCTTTTAAGAAAAATAAGCTTATGCAGTTCATACTCTCTTTTAAACTTCTTTTTAAAAATTGTTCCATGTCAATGAGCATTTTTTACAATATAATTTTTAATGTCTGTATGGTATGGAGGTAACACAGCTTAAAATTTGTCTTTTCTTTTTTTCCAAGATTTTATTTATTTATTTGGCAGAGAGAGATCACAAGCAGGCAGAGAGAGAGGAGGAAGCAGGCTCCCCACTGAGCAGGGAGCCCTATATGGGGCTCGATCCCAGGACCCTGGGATCATGACCTGAGCTGATGGCTTAGCTATCTGAGTCACCCAGGCACCGCTCTAATTTTTTATTGTAAAATTCACATAACATAAAATTCACCATTTTAACCATTTTGAAGCATACAATTTAGTGGCATTTAATATGTACACAATATTGTGAAACTATAACCACTATCAACTGCTCAAATATTTTCAACCCCAAAAGGAAACCCATGCCCATTAAGCTGTTACTCCCCCTTACCCTTTCCCCCCAGCCTGTGTTAACTACCAATCTGTTTTGTCTGTGTGTTTCCCTCTTCTGGCTGCTTCATCTAAATAAACTCACACACTAGGTGGCTTTTTGTGTCAGGCTTATTTCCTTTGGCATATTTTCTAGATGCATCCATATTGCAGCATGTATCCGGACTTCGTTATTTTTCATGACAGAATAATATTCCATACCATGGATAAGCCTTTCTTAAAGTCTGAGTTTTTAAAAATCTCATTGATTGCTGGTTTTATCTCTATTTTTCCGTCTTTCTGCTTTCTTCAGGTTTTTCCGTTTTTGAGACGCGTGCTTCGATAACTGCAGCAACGTCATATAGTTCTGCTGATTTTGTCTTCTATACTTGGACACTCTGTGCTTAGGCGCACGCAAATGTAGGATCAGAAAGCCAGACATCCACATCTGGGGCTCCTACACTTCCTAACTAGATGACTCTGCATACAGTGGGGATAGCAATGAGTTAAAAGCCACCTATATGGGTCAGTAGGTTAAGCGTTCACCTTCGGCTGGGGTCTTGATCCCAGGGTCCTGGGATGAAGCCCTGAGTAGGGCTACTTGCTCAGTGGGGAGTCTGCTTCTCCCTCTGCCTTTTCTCTTCCATCCACTTGTGCCCTCTCTCTCTCTTTCTCAAATAAATAAATAAATAAAATCCTCAAAAATAATCTCTTCTCTTAGACATGCAACTGTTCTTCAGTTTTTAGTAATATAAGTGATTTCAGGCAAAAAATAAATCAAGAAATTTTTTTGTGACTCTGAATATATTTAAAAATGAAAAATGTCAGGCGCCTGGGTGGCTCAGTGGGTTAAGCCGCCGCCTTCCGCTCAGGTCATGATCTCAGGGTCCTGGGATCGAGTCCCGCATCAGGCTCTCTGCTCAGCAGGGAGCCTGCTTCCCCCCCACCCCCGGCTGCCTCTCCGTCTACTTGTGATTTCTCTCTGTCAAATTAATAAATAAAATCTTTAAAAAAAAAAAAGAAAAATGTCAATGTATGTATTTTTAAGTTGGATATTTTGAATGTATTCTTTAACCAGTCAAAAGCTTCTGATACAAAAATGTAAAATAAAACACAGTATGACTACACTGTGTTGAAGACTCTTACTGATTGAGGACAAGGTCTCTTTTCCTAGTGTTGTGCAGACTGCACGAATAAGCCCAATTCTGTTCCATGATCAATGTCTTCTTTCTTTCCTACCAGCTATCTCTTGGACTCAATGCATAACCTTGTTTGGAGGTAAGAATCCAAAGTTTGATTTGGAGTCCCTACATAATGAAAGTCCGTATGAGCCAAAAGGTGCAGAAGGAGCCCTAAATCCTAGAGGCAGAACTTCTGAGTTATAGAAGTTTTCACCCTCCAGACCCATTCAGGTCCCATTAAAGATGTATGAACGCACACCCCTGTGTTTGGCAATATCTGTATTGTTATCATTTGTATCTTTGTTAATGTAATAAATATCAACAAAAGCACCCGTCATTTTAATGAACATTTTACTGATTATCAGGGCAGGTGACCATTATGTTATTTTGATATGTTGTTTATATGCTTTTTTGGTTGGGGGGGATCCTGAAATACCTACATCTGTTCTTGGTCTTTTGTTCTCTTTTTCTCTCTTAGTTGTTAATCTCTTTACTTTAATTTAAAATTTCTTTCTTTGTTAAGGGTATAAAAAGGGACTTTGTCCATCTAGTCCCAAATATTTTCTTCCAGTTTTGTGACAGCATTTTTCTTTTAGTATCTGTGTGCCTCTTGCACACAGAATAATTTTTTTTTCTCTAATTCATCTTTCTTTCCTTTATGGCTTTGGCCTTTGATGCCACGGACCTAAGAGCAAGTTTGTTTTTAATGGACGTCCATGCTTCCTTCTTGATTGTTATTAGCCTAATTCATTAGTGGCAGCCTACAGAGAGCCTTGTTTGGCCTCCCCACTACCTCCACTCCTCATGTCCAGGTAGTCTCCCTCTGTCAATAGGGATAAAAGGGACAGGCAATAAGCACATCCTCTGGGGAATGAGGTTTCCTCCGATGGTGCCTCTGAGCAGTGAAAGGTGAAAGGCTTAACAGCTTGTCTGAGTCTGTGGTTCATGAAGTCCCATGAAAAGGCAACAATATTAAAAGTCAAAAATTAAACAAATAGATAGTGTCTTAACTCTCAAACAATTTTAAAAATTGGAGCACTGGGTGTTATATGCAAACAATAAATCATGGAACACTACATCAAAAACTAAGGATGTACTGTATGGCGACTAACATAACATATTAAAAAAATTTTTTTTAAGATTTTATTTATTTATTTGACAGAGAGAGAGAGAGATCACAAGTAGGCAGAGAGGCAGGCAGAGAGAAAGGGGGGAAGCAGGCTCTCTGCTGAGCCGAGACCCCGATGTGGGGCTTGATCCCAGGACCTGATCCTTGAGACCATGACCTGAGCTGAAGGCAGAGGCTTAATCCACTGAGCCACCCAGGCGCCCAATAAAAAATTGTTAAAAGCCTAAAAGTTTAATGAATGAATTAAACTATAAGCAAAAACAATATCAAAACCCCCTAACTATGTAAGTCAGTGTGAATGGGGGTGATGGCCACGTGCTACAGGTGGCTCGCCCCGAATGTCCCCTAGTCCTCTCCCCATGTATCTGCTCTAGACTCCTCCCCTCCCCCAGGCAGGCACAAAGGAGAGGAACCTGGATGGATTTTTCTCCCCTTGGATTCTCACAGGTTGAGAAGACCCTGGCATCTTTAAGCCTGTTCTAATCTTTCCCCATGACCTTTCCAACCCTCCTCACCCTCATCAAAATTTCCACCCTTTCTGCTGTTGTCTTTGGCTCATGACTTTGCCTTATCCGTTACCGAGGGGGGAACGTTATCAGATATGAACTTCTGCATCTCACCACGGCCGCATCTATAAACACTCTGGCGTTTTAATGCCATCCTTTCCTTTGGCCCCTTGGTTAAAACTGAGGCACAGTCCCTGGATTTCCCCCCATCTCAGCCTCTAAGATTTTAGTTACCCTGTCTTGTGCGTTTTCAACTGTTGGCTTTCTATAAATCGTTCCCTTCGGCACACAACCATTTCCTTTTATCTCCAACTACAGAACACTCTACTGCGTCCCCAGCCCCCCTTCGGCCATCACGCGACTCTCGTGCTTACATGTGCAGCCAGACGTCTTGGAACAGTTGTTTGTATGTGGCATCCCCAGTTTTCATCCTCCCTTCTCTACCTTATACCATTCGAATCTGGCTTCTACACCCACCATTCACCCAAACTGCTTTTGTCAGTGAGAATTCTGTCACTTAATCTCTGGGACATCTAATTAAATCTCTCAGTGGCCATCGATATAGCTGACCGCCTCCTCTTTCTTGAACCTGCCTCTTTCTTAGTCCCCCTCATGCCAAAAATGCTCTTGGGCTCGCTCTCTCTCACTCCACTTACCAATCCATTTCACTCTCTTTGGCCCGTCTCCATCCTGCTAACATCTTAAATGTAAGAATTTATCAGGGCTTGGTCCTCCCTTCTCTTTTCTCTCCACACTCTTTATCCAAGTGATTTCACTGATTCCCTTGGCTTCAAATACAATCTATAACAATTCCTAAACAATACCCAACAATTCCTAAACTTACAGCTTTAGTCCAGAGCTCTCTTCTGCAATCCATACGTTTTGTCAAGTACAGCTTTGACTCGTTCACTTTGGAGGCTCAGAGCGATCTGAAACGTCTCATGTTTAAAACTTATCTGGGGAAACTCACTCTGATTTTGAGACTTAATCTAAAGCTTCAGCAATCAACCAAGTGGAACATCAGCAAAATAAACAAAACAAACAAAAAACCCACATAAGTCAGAGAATCCATACATATCTGGCCACTTGCTTTTTGACAAAGATACCAAGGCAACTCAATGGAGAAGAAGCAGTCTTTTCAGTAAATGATGTTGAAACAATTGTATATATAAGATAATTTACCCATGCATAAAAAGATGAACCTCACCGGTGCTTTATACCATATACAAAAATTAACTCAAAATGAGTCAAAGACCTAAAAGTAAGACCTGACATTATAAAACCTCTAGAAGGAATCATATGAGAAAATCTTTGTTCCTGGGTTAGTCAAAGATTTCTTAGCTAGGACACATAAAGCATAAGCCATAAGAGGTAAAAATGAATAAATTGAATTTATTAACATTAAATACTTCTTCTCTTCTAAAGACAGGAAGAATAAAAAGTCAAAGAAAAAATAAAAATATTTGCAAACATTTCTAATAAAGGGCTAGTATCCATAATATATAAAGAACACTGACAAATCAATAATAAGAAAGCAAACAACCCATTTTCAAAAAGGAGCAAAAGATATGAACAGATATTTCACCAAAGTAAATACACAGCTGGGAAATAAATACCTGAAAACATGCTCAACATCCTTGGCCATTAGGGGAATGTTAATTAAAACCATGAGATACTATTATATACCTATTATTGCTTAAATAAATTTTTTTTTTTTAATCTGACATCACCAAGTTCTGGCAAGGATGGAGAGAAACTGAACTCATGCATTGCTGGTTGGAATGCAAAATGTACAACTAGGTTGAAAAAGGGGAAAGTAGTTTCTTATAAATTTATCTCAAGACCCATAGTCCCACTCCTGGGTATTTACCCAAGAGAAATGAGAACATTTCCACACAAGAATCTGTATGCAAATGTTTATATCAGCTTTTTTTTTTTTTTTTCCCAGAATTGCCAAAGACTAGAAACAATCCAAAAGTCCCCCCACAGGGGAGCTGATTAACTGTGTTATGTCTATATAAGGAATACTACTCAGCAGTCAAAGGTCTGACAGACTGGTGAGTGTAAGCACATGGGTGAATCTCAAAGGCATTATGCTAAGTAGGAAAAAAACAGACCCAAAGCCTACATATTGTATAATTTAATTTATATGACATTCTGAAAAAGACAAAATTATAGGAACAGAGCACAGACCAGTAGTTGCTGGAGGTGAGGGTCCAGTGAAGGCATTAACTACAAAGAGCATCAGGAAAGTTTTTGAAAGTGACCGTGATGATGGTTTCATGACTATGTGTTTCTCAAAAATACTGAATTTTACTGTGTGTGGAATTATACCTCTATAAACTGACTTTTTAAAAACTAACTTTTTAAAAAAGATTTTATTTACTTACTTGACAGACAGAGATCACAGGCAGGCAGAGGCAGACAGAGAAAGAGAGGGAAGCAGGCTCCCTGCTGAGCAGAGATCCTCATTCGGGGCTTGATCCCAAGACCCTGGGATCACCACCTGAGCTGAAGGCAGAGGCTTTAAACCCACTGAGCCACCGAGGCACGCCTCAAAAACTAATTTTTAAAGATTAATTAATTTATTTATTTGAGACCGCATGCAGGAGGAGGAGCAGAGGGAGCAGGAGACAAGCAGGCTCCCCGATGAGCAGGAGCCTGACTCAAGGCTTGATCCCAGGACTCTGAGATCATAACCTGAGCGGAAATCAAGTCAGACGCTTAACGAACAGAGCCAGCCAGTCTCCCCTAAAAAACTATTTAGTGGAGGCACCTGGGTGGCTCAGTGGGTTAAGCCTCTGCCTCCCGCTCAGGTCATGATCTCAGGGTCCTGGGATCAAGTCCCGCATGGGGCTCTCTAATCAGTGGGGAGCCTGCTTCCCTTCCTCTCTCTCTGCCTGCCTCTCTGCCTGCTTGTGATCTCTGTCAAATAAATAAATAAAATCTTAAAAAAAAAAAAAACTATTTAGTGATCTTTCCCACATACACGATTCTTCTTCAAGTCCCTCCATCTTAAAAAATGGCTCAGTCAATTAGACATAGGACTCTTGGTTTTGGCTCAGGCTGTCATCTCAGGGTTGTGAGATCGAGCCCCACGTTTGGCTCCATGCTCAGCGCCGAGTCTGCTTTAAGATTCTCTCCCTCTCCTTCTGCCCCTCTTCTCAGAGCTCTCTAGCTCCCAAATAGATAGATAGATAGATAGATAGATAGATAGATAGATAGATAGATAAACCTTTTTTTAAAAAAATAGCATCACTATCTATCCACTTTCTAAAGCCAGAAACCTGGCAATGATACTTGAAATTTCTTTTTCCTTCTCTACTCCTCCATATAAAATCCATCTCTAAATGCTATTACCTCTGCTTCCAAAAAATACTGCAAACCCATCTTCTAATCTTCGTATCCAAGTTTGCCCCTTCGTGCAAATCACCGTCTTTTCTCACCTATGCCATTGCAATAGCTTCATGCAATAGCTTCACTGCTGGTCTCCCTGCTTCCCTTCTTGGTCTCTTCCGATTCTATTTCTGCCTACCGTCAGGATAATGATTTTAAGTGAAAATTAAGCCGTGTCATTTCCTTGCTTAAAACTTTTCTGTGCCTCCATTTCTAAACCTCATGCCCTGGCACCCAGCAAGCTATTACCCAACACATCCAACGCCATCATGTGGCACTCTCCTCTACCCTCTTAGCCCTCCCTCCCGCCCCATACCCGTGATATTCCGACCACACTGGTGTTCTTCCATCTGTTGAGTAGTCCAGGTTTTTTGCTTCCTTAGCAACTCTGCCCACGCTCTTCTCTATACCTGCGCTTCTCTTCCCCTTGACTCCTTTTTCAATGGCTCACTCCCTCTCATTCGTAAAGTTTCAGCTTCACAAATCATATCTTTAGAGGAATCTTCATCCATGTTCAAATAGTTTACTCCTGATATTCTCTTTCACAACACCCTATTTTTCTCCTTTCCCAATTTATGATTACATAGTTATGAATTTATTTTGCTAGCATTTCTCTCCCCTTCTAGAATATACCTTCTTGAAGGCAGAAACTATTTTCTTTTTCAGTTTCTTAGCACATTAGCTGACACATCATAAGAGCTAAATAAATATTTGTTAAATAAATATGTAAACTAATGAGCCTCCTCCAATGAAGAAAATAATGAGTCCAATGTGATCATCACTGAATTCACCTGGACCAACACGTGCATTTATATAGTTATATAAATATATAAATTTATAAATCTATATGTGTGTGCATATATATATGTGTATATATATATAGGTGTTTAGACTTATAAATGGGATACCTACTACACTACTTGAAGAAAGTAATAATCACCAAGTTTCACAACCGTGAGTGTGCAAGTAGACGACCATGTCAGCCACCCAGAAAGTCTTACCTCTCCAAACCAATTGCTTGGCACAGAGAATGGAGCTAGGAGTTGTACAGAAGTGTAAAGCCGTGTGTCCACTTAAGGAGTAGCAATTGAGTTTTGCTCCATGGTCACAGAGGATCTTAACACAATCCAAGTTGGCCATTTCGCAAGCCACGTGAAGGGGGGTTTTCCCGTTGGGTCTACAGTTGATTGTAGCATTGTGGTCCAGTAGCACCAGAAGACATTCCACGTGACCAAACAAGACAGAGAGATGCAAGCCCGTTGCCCAGGAAGACTTTAACTTATAACTAGGCAACCAGTAACCTGGACAAGAAAGGAAAGAAAGTTTAAGGTTTTGACCTAGGATTTTTCTCTGTTTTGTGAAAATTTTTACAAATCTCTTACTTTGGTCACATTCATAAAATTAGGGGGGAGGAGTGATTCAGAAGTGCAAATGAGTAACTGGTGGGTCTTCAAATGTCTAGTTTAGAAGCATGCTTGGATATCTTGAGCAGGACAGGCACTCTTGAGTCTCTCTGTTTCTAGCATTTTCCATTACCTCGTTGCTTTATTTACTGATTCTTCCTGGCCCTTCAAGGCATTTGAGTTTGACACCTTCATTTATGGAATCACATTTTTACTTTACATGGTGAGTTACATGAGACTCTTATTGTTTTAACTCTCAATCATTGCCTTGAATGTTTTTGAAGCTGTTAGTTACAAGATTATACCTTTTATTCCATCATGGTTCTTTTGCCCTATAGTTGCTGCTGTTGTTGTCAATCAGAGGTATGAATGTATTTAATGTCTTTAAAAAATTTGTCTTGTTGCGGGGTCTGGGCGGCGCAGTGGGTTAAAGCCTCTGCCTTGAGCTCAGGTCATGATCCCAGGGTCCTGGGATCGAGCTCCGCATCAAGCTCTCTGCTCGGTAGGAAGTCTTCTTTCCCCCGGCGCCCTGCCCGCCTCTCTGCCTACTTGTGATTTCTGTCTGTCAAATAAATAAATAAAATCTTCAAAAAGAAAAATTTGTCTTGCGAAGATTTTTATGTGTCTTCCTATTGGTTTTTATAATATCTCTTATGGAAGAAAAACTCAAGGCAACTCACAAATTTTACACAATACAGGATTTTTTAAATGATCTAAGGGCAAAGGGAAAAAAATAAGGTAGGAAAATAAAAAGTGGTCAAGGGTAAGATCGGTACACAAAATATAAACCTTGTCCTATACACTAGAGCCACATTGCAAATTTGCCTTTGCACTTCCTAGCAGCCAAAATAAATAGGAAAACATGATGTATTGCACAATTAACTATGCCCACAAGCTATACACAAATTAATTGCTCAGGAGAAGCATGGCTGATCCTAGAACTGAGATCTTAGATAAATTCTTCCCATTAGTTGCTGGAAATGTTCTCTCTCGCCTCCCGCCCCCTCTCTCCCTTACATGTCTCACAAGCCATAACAAACATGATTTTATAAACCTTCTTCCAATGTCAGTACCTAGAGCCATAATATTAAGCTCAGTAGGAGTGGGTAATGGAAAATGGGTTCAAAAAGATAAAATACTGAGGCCCCCCCAGATGCAGATGTAAGATAACCCAGCAGCTTGGAAGAGACTCTAGGGCTGAAACACCAAAATATATTTTAACATGGATAAATCAGAAGTTTGCTTTTAAATTTATAATAATTTATAAAATTCCACTATACAAGTACAGGGTAAGTGAAATACAGTTTAATGCTAATTTATTTGAAAAAAGACCTAGGGACTTGAGTTGACAGAATTCTCAAAAGGAGCCAACTGGGTACAGAGCTGCCAAAAAGCTAACTCGGTCTTAAGCTCCATTAATGAAACTGCAGTGCCCAAAACAAAAGGGGTGAAAGTTGTATTCTCTACTGAGGAGATGAGGCCAGAATGAATCCAGAATATTGCGAATACTTCTGGGCACCGAAGAGGGCCCTTGGAGGTTGAGGACCACATTACAAGGGGGCGTGGCGATTGGGTATTAAAATTCTCTCATTTAAATGAGAAACGTCACATACGTGCTACTCCTGGTATTTATCCTACAAGTATAAGCACTCATGTGAGAAAATTCTCTCTAAGGACCACTGTATTTTTTTTTTTTTTAATTTGACAGAGAGAGAGAGAGCACAAGGAGAGGGAGCAGCCAGCAGAAAAAGGGAGAATCAGGCTCCCCGCAGAGCAGGGAGCCCGATGCAGGGCTCGATTCCAGGACTGGGGGATCACGATCTGAGCTGAAGGCAGAGACTTTAACTCACTGAGTCACCCCCCCCCCCCAGGGTCACTGTAATGCACAACTTCCAAGCATATCACCTGCACTGAAGTCTGTGAAGAGTATGAAGCTGTCAGGGGTTATAATAACCTGGCCTGTGGGTAAGAATAGGCACCACACTACAACATAGGTAGTATGGTATCCTAATGGGTAACGATTGGAAACAATTTCTATCTTTATCAATAGGAGACTGTTTAAAAAACTTTTTTGGTGTGTCCATACAATCAAATACTCTACAGCCGTTATGAAGAAGAGGGCAGTTCTGTGTGTATGGATATCGGAAAATCTCAAGATATCTTACCAAGCAAGAAAGGCAGGGGCTGATCAGTGTGCAGAGCATGCTATCATAGGTGAAAATATTTATCAGCCCTGCAAACAAGAAACTGGTTAGAGCAGTGACCTCCAAGAACTAGGGGCTGAAAGACAAGGACATAGACTTACTCATCCTCAGATGCCTCCTTTTTGAGCTTTTAAATTCAGTGCCTTGTGAGTGTATCCCTATTTGCAAAAATAAGTAAAATTAAAATAAACTACTGTCCCCTCTTCAGAGGCAGAAAGATAATTTAGTTTCAAAGACCATATTACAGGGTCATGCACAATGCTGACTAATCCTGAGGGAATGAGTGAACCCAGCTGAAGTTTGTTTTTCTGTAAGCCACTCTCCACCATAGACATGCACACACACCACACACACACACACACACACACACACACACACACCTTTCTCATTCTGTTCAGAATTCTAAGGCCATTTGACTTTCCATCCCTCCCAGCATTCTCCTTATCCACATCGCCTCTTTAAAAAGAAATACAAAGTTAATTCACACTAAAGTCTAATGAACTGAGGATTTTTTAAAGTGTGACCCTCTTAGGATTATCCGAATTTATGTGGGAATCTGGATTCAACCAATAGAACTAAGTGTTAAGATACTAATTTGAGATCCCAGACACTGTGAAGGGAAGGGATTCATTGATAGGGACTTTTCTCTGGCAGAGACAAACAGCATCACGGACAGTCTGGGCTGTGGAATTATCAACCCTGTGCCTGTGATGTGCATGTGCGTGTGTGTATGTGTGTGTGTGTGTGTGTGTGTAAACAGATAGGCATACATGCTGCATGTGTGTGTACCCATTTATACATTCTTATTTAGCTGTGTGTGTTGAATCTCTGTTCCGAGCAGAGTTTTCAGGCTTTGTGGTATGCAACCTGCTTTTGATAGTGAATGAATCACATTAGCACCAGTACTTAATCAGTCATTTTAACGCTCAGATTTCCTCAACAAGCAATTTGCAAAGCCAGTCTCTTCTAACTGTCTTGGAAAGAAGCTGGTTCCAGATCTGGAAACTGGACTACGTTTTGCCTGCTGATTAGCAGCAAACATTTGGCAGCTCTGTGCACCCACTGATTGGAAACTCGTGCCTGCTTCTGCAATGGGAAGAAAAATGATCCCAGAAAAGGAAGCAGTAGAGAGCTGATTAAGAAAACACCATTTTGATGTAAAATCAAAGAAAACACAGAATGTTAGCGCTGGAGGGAAGATTATCCAGTCCAAGCCTTTCATTTTCTAGATGAGAAAACTGCCACTTTCTTAGCCTGCCAGAGCCCTAAGTCGCCTGCCTCAGTCCAAGCTAATGGACTCAGGATATCTGCAATGCAGGGTTTCCATCTGTCTTTGTCTTTGTGGAAGCAGAAGAGGTTTTAGCAGCCATCCTACTTCACAAATCACGAGGAAAGAAAGCAGATCCTGAATTCATGTACACTATACCACATCTCTGATATGGAAATGCATTTGCTGGTGGATGTTTTATTCCTAAATTCCCGGTAACACCTGGAGAATCTCTCCTGCCCCATTTATTCCAGGCAGCAGTCATCCTTAGTCTCTCAGTCCCTTGCCTCCGCCTGTTCCTTTGGTCATAATCTTTAACCAGTAAATCAGCCTTGGAGACAGCTGGGTCCTGGGATTCAGCCTACCCCAGATGAGCTTCTGCCTACCAGTCACCCCTCCTAGATGGAAATGTGTGTAGGTGGTTGGCAACAAGACACCTTTGGTGCTGCCCCTAGAAGCTGAATAAATCAGAAGGAGACAGATTGTCAGATACAGATCACGGCCCACTGAAATGTATCTTGAAGCCACGCAGCGGAACTTTTTGGTGGTGGTGTGTATGTGCGGTGGGGAGTGAGGTGGGGCTGAGATTCTGGATCATTCGACCCCAGGCATAGTGGGAAAGTCTTCTGGAGAGAACGGAGCAGCCCACAGCAAGGAGGCTATGAGCCTGCAGCTACAGGTCGCTTTGTACCAAGTGTGGCAAGCAGCAAGAGTGTCCTTTCCACCTCACCTACCCACTCTGGGGACCAAACCCGAGGTAAGGCCATCCTCAGAAACCACAGTGAGGCAGCACCTATTAAAATGTTGTATTGCTACGAACACTCCAAGACATCAGAGTTTGCCTTCTAAGTACAGCCTGCAACAGTCACAGCACAACAGAACTACAGCTAACTAACCAATCGGACATCTTCATTTTGTACACTCTTCCTTCTTTCCAGGGCAGAATTATCCCAGGGTTTCCAGGCCTAGAGTGTGATTTATTCTGAGCGTTTGTTTTTCAGAGTCCCCTCTGCTACCCTCTGCAGATGGCAGGCTGCCGTGTGTGCTCAGATGGGCACAAGTGGTGGTGGTGGGGGGGTGTGGAACCTGGGAACAAAGCCCCTGAGAGGGGAGTCAGGAAGCCACTGCCTCCCTAATACTGTAAACCACTCACCTCGCCTGCCCCCTGCAGGTCTGCAGTGCGCCAGTAGCAATGGCTCGAAGAACGATGCTTGAGCCAGGAGTTTAACAGAGACGAGACTACAGATCCTGTCCTGGGCAAAAATCCCGCAGAGTCTCTCAAAGGCAGGCCGTGCCCACGTGGATTTATAGCATCTACAGTCACTTTTCACCTTGCCCAGACCGTGACGCATCATCTGTTTATATCATTTCCCCTTCATAACATCACAGATTATCGGCACGCAGGGGATTTGGAGAGGGTCTTGACAAAGTCTCCGCTTTACAAATAAGGATAAGATTAAGGAGCACACAATGCTCGAGCCTGTCTAACCGTTACGGACAGATCAACCCAATCTCTGGTCTCCCCGAGTCTTTAAACCGCCGCGGGTGACGGGCTGACTGTCCGCTTCTCCGCCCCCCAAAACCAACAGGACTTGTACGCAAAAAGCTCTAAAAGCATCTTAGAAGTTCAACCCCTACAAAGGTATTCGAAGTGATCGTGTGTGTGTGTGTGTGTGTGTGTGTGTGTGTGTGTGTGTGTGTGTTTAATTAAATCTGAAACCAGAGACAGGCCTGCATAGCCGAGTAGGAAGCCCTGCGCTCAGGAAATACGGTAAAGAGAGAAGGTCGGTGTTCAGGGTACCTCTTGGAAGAAGGGATTGATTGGGGGTGTTCACCTCTCTGGGAAACTTTCAGCTAAGCCTGGGCTGCGCAACAGTGATCAGCTACAATGTTCTCTGAGTCCAAAGCATCCCCCACACTAGAAGCCTGTTATTACAGCCAAAGGTTACACACGCTGCTCGTGCTGGATTAGCAGACATTTGCTCGGCCTGTGTCCACGTATTTGCACAGTACCGAAGGATTACAGACGAAAGCACAATTCTTGGCTATCTTTTAATAGCTAACATTTTCAGGATAAACCCCCAGGAGAGCGGGGGAAAAAAGCCAGCTTGAAATGAAACATTTAAAAGAAAAAAGTTTGAGGGGCGCCTGGGTGGCTCAGTCCTTAAGCGTCTGCCTTTGGCTCAGGTCATGATCCCAGGGTCCTGGGATAGCCACCACCCCCCACCCTCCACTCCCACCCCTCCATTAGGCTCTCTACTCCGGGGGAGGCCTGCTTCTCCCTCTCCCACTTGCCCTGCTTGTGTTCCTGCTCTCACTATCTCTCTCTGTCAAATAAATTAAAAAAAAAAAAATTAAGAAAGAAAAAAGTTTGAACACCCAGGAAGGGAAAAGAACCCAAGTATGGTAAGAGGATTGTAGGAGAACAAATTTCTGGCAAAGAGGAAAATGAGGTGATAAAGAGATTATTCATTAAGAGAGTGGAAGTAAGAGCTTTCAGGATATTTGGAAGGCAGTTGTTACTTAGTAAAGTAGATAGAACCCCTGCCAGAAAGTTTTCCAGTGAAATCACTCATTGGTTATTTTAATTAAAAATATGACTACCAACCAAAGAACCTGCAGCTGTGGGCCATAAACGAAGTGCTTAAAGTGCATTACACTGATTAATAAAAGACTCTGATTAACCTTGCTGACTAGGGAATTTCATACCCCAAGAGAGAGGTACGGTATTCTGCCTGTATCGTTAACACACCAGGGCTCATACATCTGAAAGAGAATCGCAATATGTAGTTGGAAAAGCCTTTGGAAACAGCTTTACGGATGTTCACATTTCTAGTATAGGGGTCACTAGTGAGAGCCCGTATGAATAGCTTCGGGTTTTCTTACAGATACTGTGTTCACTCTGGATATTGCACCCTTGGCTCATGGTAAACTTTCTATCATTAACAACCCTTGACTTTGCAGCTACTTACTGCGTGTAGCAGTTAAAAAGTTGTTTGTGTATCTAACTTTTCTTCACGCCGTTCCCATTTTAAGGCCGTCGTCTGGTAGATGGAATTTTGCTTGCTTGTTTTTGCTTTAGAGACACATGTCCCTGCTGTCCTCCAGGAGTTATCCCAAATGTCAGCCGGCATGTTTTTAATGTTTGCTTTCTAAAGTGTGAGACAGGCTTTTTTTTTTCTTCTTCTTCTTCTTCAATTAGTAAAACGTGATTTTTTCTGAAGATTTGATTATGAAGTTTAACATAACTTTAAAAAAAATAAAACAAGGGCTCCCCAACTATAACAAGGTGCTGGGGCTGGGTGGGACCCACAGTTTGAACCTAAGCTCTGGAATTCCGCTCTCTGTCCCGTGGGCTAGGGGAGCTATTCAGTGGGATGAGGAAGCAGAAGTGAATTTCCAGATGTTTGGTTCTGCCTTCCTCACAAAACCCACATTTTTTTTTTAAGATTTTATTTATTTATTTGACAGAGAGAGATTACAAGTAGGCAGAGAGGCAGGCAGAGAGAGAGAGGAGGAAGCAGGCTCCCTGCTGAGCAGAGAGCCCGATGCGGGACTCGATCCCAGAACCCTGAGATCATGACCTGAGCTGAAGGCAGCGGCTTAACCCACTGAGCCACCCAGGCGCCCCCAAAACCCACATTTTATATTTCCTTATGTGACTGTGCCAATGAGATGGTGGATTTGGGGGGAGCAGTGTTGAGACCCCAAGCTGATTTCCTCACCCACAGAGTTCTGAACTATCCAAAAACTATGAAATGATTTGTATACTAAACTTAGACATACCATATTCAGGGGGGAAAATGGGGTCACTTTTTGAAATTCTATGAAAAGTGCTCTATGTCCTAAAAGAAGTAAAGATGCTTTGGGATTAATTGTACCCCTGTTGATCTTCTGCGGGACCATGAAATGTTGAATATAGATTATATTTTTCATCCTACAAGCAAATTTAAAGGTCGCGTGGTATCTTTTATAATTCTTCAACATTGTCGTGCTTAGGAAGCCGCAAAATACCTAAAACTTGAAGATTCTCATACTTTAAAAGTAAACAGGTCATGTTTCCATTTCCACATTCAGATGCTGGTTATATGGGTTTGTTTACATTATGAAAATTAATCATGATGTACGCTTGTGATCTGTACACTTTTCTGCATGGCACCTTTCAAATTTGTTTTTAAAAACCAAAACCTGCTTCGTAGCAATGCACTAGAATTCAATGTCCCAAACAGAACTACCTCTACTGAACTAATTACCCAGGGCAGCCTGCTCAGCTCTAACCTGGTCCCTGGGAATTCCTCTGTGACTTAAGAAATTGATATAACCACTTAGGTCAACTTTGCTTGGCTAGCAACCAAGATTCTATTTATCACTTCCATTCCTGACTGAAATATTAAAAGGTTCGATAATGAGGCTGAAAGACATGTGAAAATGTGGGGGAAAAAAATTTGAAAATTCTTTGAAGAAAGATGAGTCTTTAATCTGGATTTAAGATGGAAGAGAGAGATTCTGATGCCCATATTCATGTTAAACAGAGAGGAGTGTGTTTCTCTCTGTGCCTACAAGCATGTGAGCACACACACATACACATGCACGATTCCCCTATAAACCCTGAAGATATGATCACAAATCCCATGATTTCTGTGCATACATTCACCTGGCATGCGTAAGAAATGAAACTCCTCTTTTCCTTTCCCAGAGGGTGTAATTTGCTGTTTCCCATATGGAAAGCCACATCCCACAGTCCTAACACTATGAAAACTCCCATTCATGTGAATGAATTTTTAGCTCTATGAGGACCATAGGAATCGACTCATATGGACAGAAAGGATGAAAACTGTATTTTCTTCTGATTCAGGGTGATGTCTCCCTGGAAGCAGGAGAAACAGCATCTTCTTTCCCCAGAGCCTGCCCTTCAACTTCCTTTTTCTCACAATCTCAAAACCTCGAGTGATCCACGCAATTTGGCATGTTTAGGAAATGGGAAGATGCAGTCTTCACAACTCAGTGTTAAATAAATTACACTGACTCGGACCTGAGTTATTTCCATGGGCACACACATGAGCTTAAAAGAGACCTTAAAAATGTATTTGGTGTTCAGTCTTTCACTGAACAGATCCAGAAGGAGAAAGTAATGTGATTACATGCTATACACTCCTTCTTTCTAACAGAGCTCCATCAACCAGTTTAAAAAATAAAACAAAACAAAAAAACCTCTTCGTTATCTTCCAGTCAAAACAGCAATGCCAATTTATGATAAAGCCCTCCAGGAAAAAGTCATAAACACAGTAACTGGCCTCCTCTATTCTTCCTTCAGAACTAACAACCAGAGTACAGTAAATTAATGGAAAAATATATACCATTAGCATTAGTTTCTGAAAATTGATGGTGCTGATGACTTATATATGAATGGAAAGCACTTACAACAAGAAGAAAGAATTGCTCTCTCTCTCCAAAGGCTGTACACAAGACCTTATCATCTATTTTGTTTAAACAGAAGTGATGTTGAACATGGTGTTTGTTTGTAGTCGGCTCGCCAGATGGCCTCGCTACTCAAGTTCCCCATTAACTGGCTGATTTGGGAAATCAGAATCTGCGTACTTCTAATTTATTTCTGATTTCTCAGGCGTGGGTTCCAGAAAAATCCCTTGATTAAAAAAAAAATTCCGTTTTCGTTCTTGTTACCTCTCGTTCTCTAAAAGGCAGACATTCTGTATTTAGGATATCTACAGTTTTGATCTATTATTACAATCAAGGGAAAAAAGTTAACTTTGGGGTTTTTCTGGTTTCAGTTTTTTGCCTGAACTAAAAACTCATTAACATGATGAGGACTATCAAAGTGCATCAAGGCAGAGACTTACCCATTCATTAACCCTCCAAATAGGGGCAAAAATCCCCTTTTCCATCCAGATAGACACAGAGATGATATACCTTTCAGTGGCTGTGTAAGCAGAGAGTTAGCCGCCTGTCCCAAGGCAGTCACTCTGTCTGGATTGGATCTTAGCAGTCTGTTTAGCCATAATCTAGAGATGTTTTCTTTATTCTATGTCATTGTAGGCAGAAGAAAAGTTCAAAATAAAAGCAAAGTACACTAATAAATACCATGGTCCAGGATTTCAAACTCCAGACACAAGGATAGAGAAAGAAGATAAGAGAAAAGATGGAAAGATAGACAGAAAGAAATACAAACATATCCCATTCATGATGCTGTCTAGTTCAAAAGAGAAAAAGATTAAATTACACATATTTTTTAAAAATACATATGTAAACCGTAAGAGCTCCTGGCTTAGATTGGGTGACCGACATTGTGCATTTAAAAAAAAAAAAATCCATTATCTATCGATTTTATAATCACAGCTCTAATTTTTACCTTGTTTATAAGATGCCAAAACCATATTCTCATCTTCAACTTCAAAAACCGTGTCCACATCTATTAGCCGCTGGATTAAGATGGCCTTCAGTTTTCCGAAGTCATTGGACTTTAGAGCCTCAAGGAAATTTCTCTTAACTAACTTGGCAGCTGCGGATTTAGTGATAGGGGCGGCGGTGCCTTCCATCCTTCCTCCTCTCCCTCTGGAAGCTTTGTTGTGATTTATCAGGAGAGCGGCACCAAGCAAACAGGCACATGCTGGAGAGCCCACAAACTGTCGGCTAATTTTATCCCAAAGTTATGCTGATCCGTTCTATTTATATAGGGATCATTTCAAACTTCAAAATATCCTTCCTGGCCGTCACTGCCTTTTCAGGTCTTTTAAACTGGTTCTACGCTCACTGATTCATTGAATAATATATCGTGTCAATATCAAGGCAAAGCCCTTGCACTACATTTCAGGGAACGAAATGTCAGTATTATTTCTTATATGATCAAAGCAAAAGCTTAAGATTTAAAAGCTCTTAATGCTTTTTTTTTTCCACCCCTCAGTAAAAACATCTGGTGTCCAACTGGAGATTCAGCGTCCTGCTCCGAGTAGCCACCAGCCAAAAAAGAAAATTCGTTACAGTTTCTGAGACCTATGTCTCTGAAAACCTATAATAATTTTGTGGCATAAGCCCACAGAATCAGGCAGCGTTGTACACATTGGAAAACAAACAGAAGGTTTTCAAGTGACCTAGACTTGAAAAATTTCAGTGTCGTGAAAGCAAGCTGGGGAGGGTCGCGTGGCAGGACTGTTTCAGGTAAAAAGAGACTAAAGAGACAAAACCGCCAAGTGCAATGAGTGAATGGACTTCATTTAATCCTCTATTTAAGAAACAGAAAAGACTATATACCGGGGCAATTGTGGAAGTATGAATACAGACTAGATATTACTTCATAATACGGAAATACTGTTTCTGTTCCAAGGCATGGTGGAGGGACTGTGGTTATGCAGAAACATATCCTTATTCTTATGTGGTGCATGAAGGGGTCAGTTGCCATGAGGTCTAAAACTTCTTTTCAGATAGTTCAGAAATGGATAACTAAATGTGAGTATATATACACACACATACGTGCATGTGTAAGTGTGTGTGTGTCCATGCGGGTGGGAGGTAAATAGAGTCAGAGAAAGAAAAGGTGGGAAAAAGTGGAAAATTGACAAATCTAATGAAGAATCTCTGGGTGTCCATTATATTATTCTCTCAGCTTTTCTATAAGTTTGAAAATTTTCCAAATAAAAAGTTAGAGAGGGGGCGCCTGGGTGGCTCAGCGGATTAAGCCTCTACCTTTGGCTCAGGTCATGATCTCAGGGTCCTGGGATCGAGCCCCGCATCAGGCTCTTTGCTCAGCAGGGAGCCTGCTCCCCCCACCCCCACTCTCTGCCTGCTGCTCTGCCTACTTGTGATCTCTATCTGTCAAATAAATAAATAAAAACTAAAAATATAAAAAATAAAAATAAAAGGTTAAAGAGCAGAAACAATCAAATTTTAAATTTATAAATTATTAAAAATTAGAAAAAGGATGACAAGACGTATTAATTTGAATGCAGTGAAATCACAACTTATATAGTGTTGACAAGAGTCAAAACTGTTACAGACTTCCTGCAAAATAATTAGCAATGTGAACTAAAAAAAACTTAAAATGATAATAGTATTTGATTCTTAGAATATACTTAAGATTGTAAACATGGATGCATATCATAGCACAATTTTTTAACTTATTTCATTGATGTGCAACCTAAATACAAGAAAGTGACAAGTCATAAGTATATAGCTTGTTGAATTTTTACAAAGTGATGGTCCCCATGTAACTGACCCCAGATCAAACCACAGCATAGTCCAAGTGTGCTGGAAACACTGTTTATGTCTCCTTCCAATAGAAACATTCAGAATAGAAACAGAATAACTAGCCCCCAAAGACAACTATTATCTTGACTTCTAACACTATAGATTCAGTTTGCTTGTTTTTTAGTGTTTAAATTTTTTGTTAATTTTTTAAATTTTTAAATCTTCAAACTCAACATAGTATGAAATACTTGACCCGAAAAGAAGGATGGATAAACGAGTGAAAATATATGTGTGGGAAGTTACATTGTTAATAATAGAAAAAATTTTAGAAGCAATCTAAATGACCAACAGTTAGAAAATTTGATAAACAGATTATGGCATATTCATATAATGGAATACCTTTCAGTCATTATGATTAGGTAGACATATACTTATTAAAAAGTCTTTGAGGAGCACCTGGGTGGCTCAGTCAGTCAAGGTCTGCTCCTGGCTCAGGTCATGATCCTGGGGTCCTGGGATCGGGTGCTATGTCAGTACCCCCTGCTCAGCGAGAAGTCCACTTTCCCCTCTCCCTCTGTATTCTCTCATTCTCTCTCAAGTAAATAAATAAAATCTATAAAAAGAATAAATAATAATAAAAAAATTAAAATGTGAGCTAGATAATTTATAAAATAGTATATGTAGTATAAATATCTTTAAAATCTATATATAATGTATAAATATACATTTGTACATATTATATACTTTTCACAATTATATATACTTATATAATTGGCATATATTTATGTAATATATACAAATATATAAATATATGTACTATACACACACATAGGAAATAAAGTCTATAACCATCTATCTCCAAGTATCATGAGCTTTTATTTCCTAGTGGTAAGATTACATTTGGTTTCTTCTTGATCACTTTCTTATTTTTTGAATTCACCTACAATGAGTATATATTACATTCGTGATGGAAAGGTATTTCTGTACAAGTATATATATAACATTAATAAGGATAACCTGTTAACTCAGAATAACTACAGAATTGTAGGTTCTAAGAAGTAAGGAACTGAATTATTCTTAGGTCCCTGCTGTCTAGCATGAATGAATAAATGAAAAAAAGAATTATTTATTGATTATTTACAAGGTCCTTAGCATGGTGCTTGGTGGCAAATAAGATGCCACTATTTCTTTGGTATCTCCATGGGCAACCTAAGTAGAAATAAAGCACTTATCGATATTATTGATAAACTTTGTCCCTTTTTGACAAAACTAAAAGAAAAAACAAAGCATTCCTACTAGAAGAAACAAAGAAATCCAGGAGTTTTGCATTACTAGAGGACACTTTTTGCTAGAGAAGTCCACCAAAATGGAATCTATGTAAAACAAAGACCAAATTTCACAAAGTGCGGCGGGGGGGGGAGGCTCATTTTAAATTCATCTTAAATTATAAAGACAAAAATTATGAGGAACACCTTTTCACCTAATATTTAACAACATTTAAGTTGATAGAAGCTATGTGTAATTCATAAGACCACAAAATAAATTGTTTACTATTTTCGTGGTAAGATCATCATTCTGATCCAACTTCATAACACGAAGGAATATCCTTTAACGTTAGAGTGACTTTTGTCAAACTAATACAAAAAAGATCATATTTATGAAAGTGTTCAAGAGCTTTGTTTTGCCAAGTGCCTGCCTTCATCGTTTGATACTCCAATGACTTTCAAACCCAGTGGCTGCAATTCCCACTGAAACACTTGTTAAATCCTTATGTCTTCAAACTCTTCTTAATCTGTTATTAAGAGAAATAACGCTGCCAAATCCTCATGAGTTACTAGTTTTGTGATTTGGGCAGCTCTCTTATATTTTCATCGACTTCATGAAATCTTATCTCATTTACAAAATTTGCAATTTCACTTTGCAATGGACATCAGGAAATCAGAGTGAGATCTGGACTCCACGTTCAAAGATACATTGTCTGCTTTGAGTTTGCCACCTTGTGACCTTAGGACCTGAGATAATGGACCATCAATTCTTCACTGTAATGAAGTTTTAAACCAAACCCTACCTTCCAAAGTTTACATGTTTCTGCTTTGAAGAATATACAATGAGTTGAAGGGAAAGGGAGGCAAATACCAGTGAATATTGAAAAGAAAATACAAGATAATACGTAATTCTCACATCCTGGTTCACAAAGTAATCCATTCCATTACTGGAAAATTAGAGTCAGTATTTCCTTTGTTACACTGCACCAAAATTGCTTATCCATAATTTTTTTCATTGAATCTAATTATGAACATACACTCAAACATGTATTCCATTCTTATCCTTAATGAATTTCCAACATTTGAAAATAGCCTCCTATCTCTCATCAATCATTTTTCTCCTTGACTAGTCTCAACTGTTCCCTATATGCGCTGGTTTTCAGAATTCTTTTGTCCTGCCTGCCCTCCTCTGGATACTCTCTAGTTTATTGATGTGTGCCCATTTTTAAATTTGGGGGCCTAAAATGGAACATAATATTCCTAGAGGGAGCTAAAAACTAGGGAGTATGATGGGGACACGGGGGAACACTCTGCTTTTGTTGAAATTGTTTTGTGATTCCTAGGAGACGCTTTGCAAGTCTGCCTCATGTTACAGTTGTAATTTCTTCAACAGACATTTATCGAGCACTTACCATGTGCTAGACACATTCTGAGCACCGGAGATACAGCAGTAAGCAAAATTAACAAAAATCTCCATCCTATAGGACTTAGCATTGCTAGTGGATTTAAGTAAAATGGAAGTCCCCAGATCTTTTCATCTCCTGGAAACACATTGCTCACAAAGCTGCAAATTCACTAAATGTCCTAGACAAACAATGTAGTTTGTTTGTATTTGAATAATGGATCAGATTCTCCCTTTATGGATTCTTTATCTTGATGGCAAAACTTCATTTTAGTCCAACTTAATATGTTTAGTCCAATCCAAATTTTTAGCAGTCTCTGGGTAAATGCTCCATTGCAGTGGATAAAATTCTCTATCTTTGAGAGTTCTGAATTTCCCTCTAAGCTGGTTTCTGGGATTATGAGTTATGGATAGAAACAACATTCAAACTACTAATATCTAACAACCAGTATCAGTTAGAAGAGACTTGGACCATAAATAATCAGTATGATCAGACTAGTGTATCACAGATGAGTATTAGTCAGAAGTAGGAGAGCAGCTTATGTGATCTCTTGGGGGGAGGGGGAGTCCTCAGACGGACTCAACATCCTGAAAATCCTCCTTGATCCCCATGGCAGAGTGGCTCCCCTAAACTGTTCCTAACTATATTCAGATCTCTGGCTCCCACCATCAGAGCACGTGATCCCAGTCATTTGTCTCCAAATTTGATGTCTTCAAAGACTGCAGTCTTTTGGCTACGTCAATGCAAGATATACACAGGAAATTCCAAGGCCTCCCTTTGGGCACACTGCCACCCCTCATACTTCATGAGGAACTAGCAGCTTTGTATAGGCAGGCTCCTTCTTGTCAGGACCAGAGTGGACACAGACCTAAGCTGAGGGTTGGAGTTCTCCAAGGAGTCTACATTGTTCCTGATGCTCACCCTAACCTCCGTGTCCTTAGACCCCCAGGCATATCTGGTTGTTTCTAGGTCTTCTCCCCTGCCACTGCTCTGCCAAAGTTCAGCCCTGGAAGAACACATAAAATGTGTGAACAGGGATGAGAACATGGCATCCAATCTCTCGATTAACCTGTACTTCTTCCCCTCAAGATGTCCAGACTTGCTGGCTAGAAATGTCTGGTCTTGGATTTTGCTTCCTCTTTAATGTTTCCTTTTCCCCCTTAGCAAGCTTGACTTCCCATCATAGGTGGAAAAGTTGTCACCTTTGTGTTGTGGAGGAAACTCCATGATCCTGAATTCTTTGGGCACAGTCCTTGGTATACGAAAGAAGGAGATAAAGTGATCTAGAAAAATCCTTATTTTCTTAATGCCTGATTTTTTACAACTATTGTCTTTCTAAAAGTGCGCATTGGGACTTAAATTTGACTAATGGCCAATTTGCCCTAGGCTGTTCCATACTTTCTTTCCTTGGGTTAATAGACCTTAAGACTTGGCCTCAAAACCTATAAGAAGCATGATTTTAAAATAAATAAAAAGCATTGATTTAATATTTGGAAACAAATTTACAATTTTAACCTAAAAAAAGAATTTTATTTTTTCCCACAGAAGCTATTTCAGTTCCATCTCTTGGCCATAAAAATAAATACATCTAAACTTGGTGGGATAATTTGAGAAAAAAAAGCAAATTTCCATGATGAAATGTATAAAACTGAGAAAGTTACCTGTATTATGATGCTTAAAAAAAAAAATCAATCGTTGACCAATTTACTTGAGCAGTAGAGGATAAAATCAAGAGATAATCACTTGCACTTACAAAACAAAAAGCAGTTTAATTAAATTGCCCATCAAAGTCTTTCCAACTTAAAGGAAGCAAGGTGACCAATGCTAATAAAACAGACTTGAGACCTGCCTTTATTATCCAGACCATGCTTCAAGCCACCATCTCACTAAGCCTCAGGAGGCCACATTTCACAATGGTCATGCTTCATGCTGTCCATCCAGGCCTGTCAGATATCCCTGTCTCCTCAACTCTTAAAAATGAAAACTCTTCAACCCGTAAGACGAGTTTTTTATTAGTGTTTCACGACATGGCCAGGGCAGTGTCCTCTGCCCTTGGAACAAAATGAAGAGCTTTCTGACAAGGCGATGATATTGTGGCAAGTGATCCATAAGACCCTCTCATACTCTCTGGGGATCTGCGGGGGAGGAAGCGACCATGGAAACCTGGCTCTTGTTTTCTTGATGCCTGTGTACAACACAGTCTGAACATTTGATGAAACTTCTCTGGAACAAAATTGCTCCTTGGTCCTTTATGGCGTTTAAACATGAATTCGATGCTAAGCCAGCCATTACCTGTCAAATGCAGTCATAGTGAAGAAATTCGAAGTCAAGGCTTCTAGTAGATACCTACAGAAACCAAAATTTCTATGAAAACAGATCCCCACTGGGCCTCCCTGACTTTCCCCGGCTGATGAATGAGGATGTCCTTGCCACCAGCTCACAGAAATGGTTGATATGGTGATCTGACATCCCTTTCTTCTTTGTTGGTTACCCTTGAGTCTACCATGTTCTCATCTTACTCGTCATATGTCATCTTGTTTTGTTTGCTATTGTTTCGCTTCTGTTCATGTGAATGCTTTGTATAAAGAGCTTTGGGTGTAGGTGACACCAGCAATTGACTTAAGGTAAAGATGGTTTATTTGTTCACATCATGGACAACTCCAGTTGCAGCATGAGTTTCAAGAGAGCCCCGAGCCAGGGCTCTGCACAGTCAACAGTCAACTCTTCCAAGTCTGTGGCGCATGTTAGTAGCTTAATTATACCTGTTATCATTATTTCTAGTTTACCAATGTGGAAAAACCAAGAACCAAAGGATATAAGTGAATTATTCAAGGTCAAATGGCAAATAAGTCACAGATCCAAGACTCGAGCCTATATCCTGAGACTCCAAAACCAGTGAGGCTCTAGAGCTGAGACTTCTTACACAGTTTTGTTTAATAACAGACATTGTATTATGATCACTGAGTACCCCAGGGGGGAAAAAAAAATCTGCTTCTGTTTATCCTTTAATTCAATGAATATTTATTGGGAACATATTGTGGGTCAGGCATTCTTTGGTAATCTCTTGCTACATAACAAACAACCCCAAAATGTACTGGCTTAAAGCACTAATGATAGCATCTCTCATGGTTTCAGTGGGTCGAGAATGCAGACAGGACACAGTGGGAAATCCTTGTGTCCCCTGCATGGTATTTGAGGCTTTAGCTGAAAGATTCAAAGGCGAGGAGTTAGAAGATCCCCTTTTTAGATGGCTTGGTCATTTGGCTAACACGTTGGTGTTGACAATTTGGTTCCTGTCCATGTACCCCATGGTGCTGCGCAAATGTCCTCATGGTATAGCAGCTGTAGGAGATGAGATAATTTAAAAAACAGACAGTAAAGTATATAGTTTATCAGGTGGTAATACAGGCCACCGAGAAAAATAAACTTGGGAAGGTCTAGGGTCAGAGCCTACCCACAACTCACTCTTGTACAGATTAGAAAAAGCTGTGCTCCTCTGGGCCAGTAAAAAAGTAAAAATATCATGTACTCCCAGGCTGGTCCTAGAGAAGTGTTATGGCCCTGGAAAGCACTGAGAATTTCAGATCATAGAAATCCTCCCTCGTGAGCAAAAACTTGAAGGAAATGTGAGACCAGGTCATGCTGGTCTCTAGGGGAATAGCTTACTTGGCCCCGGGAGCAGGAGAGGTGAAGACCCTGAAACAGGGAAAAGATGGCAGCCCTCAGAGGCCATCTTTACTTAGACGCTCCCACTCCTATTAGGTATTCTTAAAACTCAATAAAGCACAAGCGTGTACGCTGATGGATACATTTATTTGATTTTTTTCTACATCTTGAACCCGAGTGCAATTCTGTTCTCTCAATGTTTAGCCTAGAACAACGTCTTCATATTTGCTGTATCCCTGGACTGATCCCTCTTGGAAAACGGCTTGTAACTGATGATAACTGATAATAATTTTGTGTTTTCCATAGGTAAGCTGTACAGCGCACGTTTTATTTTATCTGTGAGTATTCAATAGTGAAGTGGAGCAAACATGAAAGTAAAATTCCAAACCACATTAGGGTTCCAATTCTCTATCTTCCAAGGCCACTATGTCGTTCTCAATCCTAGAGTATGGCAATAGGATTACAACAGAGACCTAAAAAAAAAAAACTAGTGGAATTAGAACTATACTTTTATAATAGCGCAGATCAATTCTGTGTGTTAAGCATACTATCCCATGAGAATAATTCCCAAGGTTGTAAGAATCAAGTGAAACCATGTACATGCTTTGCATATTGTAAAACATTCTAGAAGCATTACAGGACTACTATTGCTGCCTTTCATATCACTAGAATAACAGAACATCCCGACCCTCCTGCGGAAGACTATATGGTGTTACTGGAAAAGAGCACTGGGTTGGGAAACCTGGGTCGTTCTCAGCTCTAATGATAATTAGCTATGTGTTCGAGTAATTCAAAATACCTCTCAGTGACTCAGTTTCCTCTAAGTAAAATAAGACCTACCAGACCCACTTCTCAGCTGTAGTCTTTCCTCTCATCCAATAGAGTGTCTCCTGGGTATTGGCAAAGCTTGGCAATGTTTTACAAGGGCAGAAGTTTTGGCCATGATTTTCTGAACCGGCTGCCCATCACATGTGCCCACAGACAGGCTCAGATTCCGTCTTCCACCAGTGGGGGGCGCTGGAAGAACTCCCAACACGCTTCCAGTGCTAAAGTCCCGCGTGTCTTATGCTCTTGATGGTAATTATAGACCAGAAGTGCGTATTTCTCATAAAATGTTTTTGGTTTTTTTTTTTTTTTTAAGATTTCATTTATTTATTTGACAGACAGAGATCACAAGTACACAGAGAGGCAGGTGGAGAAAGAGAGGGAAGCAGGCTCCCTGCTGAGCAGAGAGCCCAATGCGGGGCTCCATCCCAAGACCCTGAGATCATGACCCAAGCCGAAGGCAGAGGCTTTAACCCACTGAGAGGCCCAGGCGCCCCAAAATCTGGTTTTTAAAAATCCCACAAATGGCTGAAAGGACTGCTTTGTAAACAACAGAGGCCAACGTCCTACTTCAGCACATCTTCACTTGGAACTCTACCTGTGGCCTGGCGTCCCTCACTTTGGGATGCTGGGGTGATTTTTCCACCACGACTTCACACTCCTGGAGACTACGATCAGCGAACACACCGGGTGTCTTTCATGTAGGAGTATTTACACTGAATTTGTAGGGAATCCCTGAGCTCTCCTGGAGCCTCTTGGTCAGCAGCACGACTTTACATTGTTCTCTTTCATTTGCTCCCTTTCTGGGTGGCGGATGATAGAAGGGCTGGATTGACACAAGTAATAACCAGGCACTGGTCCACCTGAATTTTGACAGACTATACATCGAATGTCGTCGTTGACTGTGAAAGACAAGGTTTCTTGAGATGAAACATCCCGCGCACACAGCGGGGGCATTAGCTCTGTGCTCCAGGTCTCCTAGCAACTGCCCTGCATCTCCGTGCCCTTCCCGCACAGTTTCAAAATCAACGCCAGCTTGTATTTCCATCCCTCACCCTGTTACACACATCACAAAATCAGCTCCAGGGAATAATTTACCATCATTTGGTCTCATCAGAACATTAACCTCACGATTGTGCTCCAAGCACTATCTGCATCCTCTTCTGCCTTTTGACAAATTTATAAAGCAGAAAGTGTAGTTATGGAAGAAAATTGTCCTTCTTGTTCAGGTGTTAAAGACATCGGACTGTTCTGAATTGTCTTTTCTCAGATTCTGGAATTTTCTTGCTTGCTTGCTTGCTTTTTTTTTTTTTTTTTTTGGCCTACGGCTCTCAGAAGCCTGTAAGCTGTTTACCAGTTTCAAAGATTCGTCAACTTTATTTTCTATCTGTGGAGATAACCTAAATGTGCCCACAAAGGGCATGAAAGCCGTTTGGGCTGGAATGGTGCTGAGCCCAACACATAATCTCTGGGTTCTTGCAGAGAGAATTTTGCTTGATGAGTCATGCAGACAAAGCTTCACTTAGGGCTAGGGATGGGGGTGGGGAGGAAGGAAGAGCATATTTACAGGAAAATCACAGGGAAAGGAAAACAACATTCTTGCCTTTGAAAGAACCTGTTTACTTGTCAGGTTAGAATCACAGCATTATCAACTGGAAAGCAGTTTTGACTGAAGTATATCAAACTTAACTCCATTTAAGAAAGTAGTGAGGCCAGACAGCTTATGGGACTTGCTCAAGATTCAATAATTAATTTGTGGCGAACTGAAGGCTCCAACCTAGGGTCAAGCTTCATACTTTTCATTTCTGAACCAAACGATGCTGCCTGCCTACATTCCCCTACATCTCTTCTCCCTAAAGGGACTTACCAGTGTGCAGAAAATAGAGGCAGCCACGTTAGTTTATGTAATAGAGGTATTCTACTGTCTTTAAGGTGATACACTTATGAAAACTTTACAAATTTGTAAAATAAGCATGAGTATTCTTTATTTTGTAGACGTGCTATTTTTAACGTGGTCACTATATACTGGGGTTTCAAAAAACTGACAAAGAGTTCATCCTTTGGCAGATAACTTAAGGACGCTACTCGAGAAGTCAATCAACAAGTACAGCTTCAAACAACAAAGCACAATTTAAAGCCACACACATTTCTCTGGAGAGAGCATCAAAATTAAAACCATGGGTCCGTCTTCTATCAGCTGTCTTTACCACGTCAGGCCGCATGATGGCAGTGTTCCTCGGCAAATGAAGCAGGAAGAACAGCTGCAGGATCCCTGAGGGGGAGAAAAATCCGAGCCAATGCAGATAAAACGTGATCTCGATTAAATCGCAAATATAGATTAAAATTTGGGGGGTTTTATCCACTTAAACCATATCTTCCCTTATCATATTGTCCTAACAATGAATTTCTCAGTTCGGAATTAGCCATAGGTTTATGATGTTGTAGATGAATTTCAAGACATGAGTGGCTGACAAATACATAAACATAAATTAAATGTTGTTTGGAGGCGGGGGGCGGGGGTTGCTGCCCGTTTCTTCTATGTTTTCACCACCGCAGTGGTATTAAGAGCACTTAAAATAATAAACCAAATACGTTTTGTACCGTGTGTCTTCAGATTCTGTCCAGAGTGTTATTGTTTTATGAGTCTCTGTCTTTGGGTGTGGGAAAGCACGATGAGCTTGCTTCTCATGCTCACAATTTTCCTCTTAGGCTGAAAATATTCCCTGTAAGACCGGAGTGAGATTTCCTGAATCTCTTCTAAAAAGGCGTGAAGCCACAGATGGAAGTTAAAGCAGCAGCTACTGTCAGTCAAGGCCCCAGGCAAGACTGTGAAATCAAAGATTTGTTCCCGTTTCTCAGCCCGGGTCCTTTCTAGTGTCTGTGTGCTGCCCCTTATAGCTCCAGGGGGTAAAAGAGCTAGGCTTGTCCTAGAGATCTTCCTTCTTTTTCTTGATCCCTCCTAGGCGGATTTTGTATTTTAAACATGGGCTGTAAGCTTTCTATCAATCTTAAAGAGAACGAATGTCAGTTACCTGCAAGGGAATATTTTGGGACAAGCATGCAATGTTCACCTAACTCTTAACAGCTAATAGCCTTGGCCAAAAGCTATCCGATGACTCTCTGGGCTTGGCTGGCAGCCCTTTACTGCATTCCACAATGCAAAAACGATTGAGGGAGTTATTATTGTGTCTGACACTGTGTTAGGTGTTAAGCATGGCAGAAAGATGAGTAGAGAGCAGCCCCCAGTCTCAAGAACCGACGGTCCAAGCAAAGAAACCAGACAATACTGGCTACACAGAAGGCAGAATAGGGTATACTGTGAAAGAAATACCAAACACAGGAGGGGGAAAAGCCTGGAACATTTCACAGGGAGAGATCACACTTTCCAGTTGAAGGATCAAGAAAGATTTCAGAAAGGAAACGGTATCTGACATCAGATTTTGATAGAAACCAAGAATTTGGGTGACTTAATACATTTGATTATGCCATGGCACCATCCAGGAACATCCTCTCCCCTATAGTTCCACGTACCAAAGGCCCTTCCTGTCTTACCTTCTGCCAACTGTCCCTCTCACAGAGAGTGAGGGTGTGGGGGAAGAGAACGGCAATCCGTTCAATCATATTTTAAAATAAGAATATAAACAGAAGAAGATAACATTGGAAAGATAACTTGGGTCTATAAATCTAGAAGAACTTGAGTGCAAATACAACAGTTGACGTTAAATTCAACCTACAGTGGAGATCATGAAGCCTGCCGATACTGCCAGGTTATAGAAAGCCACTGCAAAAAATACTTCTCAAAACCCTCTTCCTTGATTATTGTTTGTCTATTTCAATGAACAGGATCATCAGATCATTTTTTCTCTTAACTGCATTCCGGTTTGGGATAAAAACCAAATCTATTCTTTCTACTCTTGAAAACATGATATGCATAATGATACAGAAACAAGTTTTTTAAATGTGTTTAATTTCTATCACAGACTTCATCAATTCGCCACTGTATGTTAAGCAATCATAACCAATTACTGGGAACTAAAAAAACTTAGAATTTCGGGAAAAAAATACAAAAACAATGAAGACACAAGAAAAAGATTTAAATGATAATGAGCAAAATGACTGATTATCCCATTTGGTAAATTTTATTTCTTTTAAAATATTAAAACATGCAAGTTATGGTTAAGTACTATCCTACTTTTATATTTTGACCAAAAAGAAAGAAAGAAAAATGCAAATAGCCCAAGGGAAAAAGTGTATAAAAATGGCTGGGGCGGGGCGCCTGGGTGGCTCAGTGGGTTAAGCCTCTCTGTCTTCTGCTCAGGTCATGATCTCAGGGTCCTGGGATCGAGCCCTACATTGGGCTCTCTGCTCAGCAGGGAGCCTGCTTCCTCCTCTCTCTCTCTTCCTGCCTCTCTGCCTACTTGTGATCTCTGTCTGTCAAATAAATAAATAAAATAAATCTTAAAAAAAAAAAAAAAAACGGCTGGGGCAACCATTAAAGTGAACAGCCAGGGAAAGCTAAGGCTTAAGTTCAGGACACTGAGGCTCTTGGGAGCTAACGGGAGGTCAGGAAAGTGTATCAACCTGACCACGTGATCGGCAATCTGGGTCCTAGCAGTCACCAGTGTGTCTCGATGCTTAGCAAACACCACACATAAATATATAGCTTTACAGAAAAGGTCAGGATTCATTGAATGTTAAAGTTGGAAGGAGTCTTTGAGATAATTTACGACTTTATTTCACAGTTGAGGAAGATGAATTTGCAAGATTAACCACTGTGGCCAAAGCCACCCACTTTCTCCTTTCCATCCCCTACCCCCATGAACTCCATAACCAGTGAGTAAATACCCTTCTCTCTCTGATTTCCCACACCATTCATGGGCAAAGACCACAGCCCAGCATTCGTGTACACCAGCCCTAGAGTCTCTCACTATTGTTCTCCATCTGTTGGCTCTGTCTCTCCAACAATGATTGCAAATGCCTCAAAAACAGGAGCCGCTTCTTCATCCCTTTCCTGAATTCCCTATGGATACATTAAGGGGCTGATTATTCCGTTTATTAAAAAAAAAAAAAAAATCTCCAAATTACAAAAGCATTCACAATGGAATCTGTATTCTATAGGCTCTTTCAGGTTGCAAGAGCAAGGGAGACCAATTGTGCTTCCCTCGTTAATGGGGGTTTATTGTGAGGACAAACAGGACGCGGACTCAGCAGCTGCACACACAGCCGGGCCCCACCGGGAACTCCGCGCTGCCTGTCATTGTCCCGGGTGAACCTGGAGCCCCTGGCCGGCCAGGCAGCTGCTCTCCTGACTTAACTACCTCCTTCTCTGTGCCTCGGGTCCTTCACCTTTAAAAGAGAGATGATAATAATACCTATCTCATTGGCTTGTTGTGAGGATTAACTGGGTTGACAAATGCAAAGCCCTTCCAAGGGTGTCTGGGGCACAGTCAATGCTAGAAGATGTTGGCCGTCATTATGCATTCAGCGTAGCCCCACAGACCTCCTTGAATGTGAGGGTCTGGGCTCCTCTGCACCAGAGAGGCACCAAATTCCCTTCTTTGTTGTCTTGGAGAACTGGGCTGTTTCTCCCTTACAGTTTCTGCTCCTGGGTATCTATCGTACTGCCCCAGTGGAGAAAATCAGCTCACTACCCTTTGCTTCAAGAAAAGGCCCCAGAGCCACCGGTTCCATGGAAACTCGCCATTGGTGAGCAATCATTTCTTCTGGTGTCAGACTGCTCGAGCATTGAGAGACCAGATAGAGGACTTATCAGATAGGCTTCCTGGGGTGGAGGCAGTTTGATTTTTTTCCTCCACAAGTTTTTGCAAATCTCGACTTAACTGTAGCATGCTGAAATGATGCAAACGTTGTAGGATGGTCCGTGCAAATTTCCAAGAGGACCCGAGCTGGAATTTTGTACACAGATCTAGGTTCCTCTGCAGGGGCGTTCCTCCGGGCCAGCTGGGAAGCTAGCTGAGGTTAACAGTGTTTTATCATTCCGCAAAGAGGCTCCCATGTAGTTAACCCGTTGAATTTGGAGCCTGTCCTGAGCCTTTTTGCTCCAGGCTATGCACGTGAACCTTCGCAGAGCATCTTTAAAGCCCCTATTAGTGAGAGCTGACGGCTTTCCCCAGTGAGGAAAAGTATTACATTGCAGTAAAATGCAAATCTGCTAACAGCAACTGCAGATTCCTAGTGCTGCGGTTGCAGGGGAATCACATGGAAATAGAATCTTCTTTCCCCTGGTAAATTGGAGCTGCAAACTTCTCCAGATTGTTCAGGATTTCCAGCTAAAACTGGCTACGTAATTTGCAGGGCCCAGGGCAAAACACAAATGCAGGGCCTTTTGTTTGAGAAGTAAGACTTTCAAGATGCTGACAATAGAGCATTAATCCAAGTGCTGGGCCATTCAGACCTCCCGGTCCCCAGCGACCGCCCAAGTCACGTGCCCACGAAGCTGGATCTGACTCTGTGGGTTTGCAAAAAATGACACTTTCCATTGTGATTTGAACACATCCTGTGGTCTATGAGGAGACAATAGGAGCATGGATGGCTACCTTATTTGCCCAGTTCCCTCAGCCCTGGGCACAAAACAACCACCAGATGGCAGGGGAGAATCAAAATGGCCAGTGTTGCTTTGCCTCCACCTACCTTTACAACTGGTAGTGCAAGCACCCCTCCACCCCTTCCTTTGCTGTGGGTTTGAGGGCACTCACATACCTCCTCTGGTCCTTGTGTTCTCTGCTGGGCATCTAGTAAGAGATCAAATGACCCAGTGCTTAAGACCATAGACTAGTTGTTCATACCTGGGCAAGTTACCTAATCTGTATTAAGTATTAAGATGTGGGTAACAGCGGTACCTCCCGGAAAAAGCCTAGTAGGTTAGCACGCATAAAATGAGATTTGTCCTTGGCATACAGTAGGTGCTCCAGAGGTTTGAGCTGTCATTAACCTGCCACCTTTGCCCCCACTGCAACAGAGTCCTCTGTGCTACCCCCCACTGTCCTCTGCACCCCAGAAGTGCAGGTTGGGATCTTTACCTATGGAACAAGAGGGCATGGGGCCTGGACTCCAGATTCATCAAGGGACAATCATTTAGGCGGTTGTTTTTATTTCCAGATGAGCTTAGATACACTGAAAATGTTACAACACAACTTTGGCATTCTTCATTTTTAAAATATACCAGAACCCGAAAAAGGGGAGGAATAGCTGATCAGCCCTGTCAAAGGTCGTTGACACAACCACTCCTGACTTTCCTCAGTTAGGAAGGCAGGAACTGGAATCCACATTGTTTCGCAGATGAGGGAGCCCACAGGAAAGAGATGGGAATAGAACCTGGGGTTAACAATGTCTGTTCTTCCTAAGTCTTGGCTGCCGGCGGTCAGGCAGGGTATATACTGCCGAAAACAACAACAGGAAGAAGGGAGCCAGAGAGGTAAGGACAAAAAGGGAGGCATTTCTAAGAGGGCCTCAAGAACGAAATCACTCTGGTACTAAGGAAATCTGGAAATGGAAATGGGACAGAACCTAGGAGTGGACTTTGAGGTCTAGAGAAAAATGAGGAGTTGAGCTTACTTTGTAAACAGGATACAATACCATGAGTTACCCTGTGCATTTCCCTCTCCTGTTCAGTGAGAGATTAGAAAGGAATTTTAAATAACACATGGGGGGGGCACCTGGGTGGCTCAGTGGGTTAAGCCTCTGCCTTCGGCTCAGGTCATGATCTCAGGGTCTTGGGATTGAGCCCCACATCGGGCTCTCTGCTTAGCAGGGAGCTGCTTCCCCCTCTCTCTCTGCCAGGCTCTCTACCTACTTATGATCTCTGTCAGATAAATAAATAAAATAAAATAAAATAAAATAAAATAAAATAAAATAAATAATACATGTAAATATCTTTCATAATGGGGGGAAAAAAAAGAAAACCCTGGCTCCAGTTTCAAATGAGTTCACGGATGGGCAGTGCTTTGAGAAATGCTATTATGTAACTGCAAGCATTATCAGCCTGCCTTCCGACATTCAGCCATCCCAGCTGCAAGGCGTGTCCAAACACAAACAGGAAATGAGAAAGGAGCCACCAGGCTGAAGAGGCAAGGGTTTACAGGGGGCCTCCCAGTGGTGCCGGGGGAACCAGGGGGAGACAGCCCATCTTGAGCAAATGTGTGTTCTCTCTGCTTTATAGATAAAAAGAGAATGTTATTGCACAAGCTTGATCAATGTGGCCTTTGCAACACATGTTTGTTCATTTTTTAAAAACTTTTAATGGGAAATTGTGTTTTCTTTGTTTTAGATCTGTGCATTTTAAGTCTTTTAAAAATCGTAAAAGAGTTCTTCTTACAGCACAAAGATCAAAGAGAGTTGATTTCCTCCCATAGCTATTTCTTCAGGTGTTTTATTATTATTGTTATTATTATTATTATTCTGAAATGTGATTTTCTTCTTCATCTTTTCAAAATGGAGCCCAGAATGAAAAACCAATCTGAATTTAAATGTTTGCCTTATATTTCTTTCGCTATTCAAGCAATGGTATGTGCCCAGGCATTGAGTGGTCAGATCACACTTGTAAGAAAACTAGAACAAATACTCAGAAATTGTATACCTGTAATTTGGGGGAAATGTGTTTAAATTAAAAACAAAATAAAACAACAACAACAAAAACAAACAAACAAACAAACAAACAACTTTTTCCAAGAAGAGGCTCTGTGTACAGTATTAAGATGGGGCTACTGATTCAGAATCTGTTGCCATGGTGACCGACCTGGGTGCCTCCTGGGCTCCGTGGGCTCCATAAGGGAGGCTGGGGTGGTAATTATATGAACTAACGTGCTGCTGAATAACCCCAGGAAGGCAGGACTGCCGCAGTGCAGTTTCTAGGAAGCCACGATTTTAGAATTCATACCTCATAATGCCTTCTTCTTTTATATGGAAATCCACCATTTTAGTATTTTTTTATATTTAAATCTGTTAAGACAGACAGAGTGAACCCTAAAACTTAACCAAATTCTGAACATCACAAGTAAGCCAAATGAACCATATTGTATCCTGTTGAGAATTTGTTTCCAACAATTCTAGTTTTGTTAGTAATGGACACAGGACCAGCAAATGAGTGCCTTCCTGTTTCTCATCAAACGCCACATATTTAGTCCTCTTCTTTCATATGTGATATAGAATAAGTATGAAGCTATAGGCAGGTAAGGGCTTAGAACAATAAATCAATGCCTTTCTTAACTAAATAAACAAGTTAAATTGGTTAAGCATGAAGTGTAATTAATACATATTTCCCAATGAAACATCTAATGAAGAAGAGGAATTCATACACATTTTCTCATTCTTTTTCACATTTTACAGTTCACCTCGTCACATGTCATACACCATGCTTCTAAGAGATAGATAATTACTTGACCAATAGGAAACTGGTTTCTGGGGATGATGTAATGTTATTTCTTCACTCAACAGATACTTATTTAATGAGAAAATGAGACATTTCACCTTGAACAAATTTTTTCACTTCCTAAGCCTTCAGTTTCCTCACCTGTGAAAATGAGTTCGTACCAAGGGCCTTTCCAGCTCAAACATTTCATTGTTCCGAACTCACGAAATAAAATAGTCTGCATAATAGTCATTTAGAACTTTTCTTCTGAAGGAAGAAAAACACTGTTCAGTATCAACCAGAACCTGACACTGAGCCTGACATTTTGCTTATGTTACCTATGGCACTGTGATGAAGGTACTGTATTCCCACTCAACAGGTGAAGAGAGAGGTCATATGACTCTAATCTGTCCAACTTAAATTTCATGCACCCTGCGCTGCACCATGCTGCCCACACCTCAGTGAAAAATCTACAGCTACCTCCATGGATGGAGTATTTCGTGCAACGATAAAGAAATAGAAGGTATGATTGTATATCTCGAAAACTCTCAGAGCATTGTTTTTGTTTTTTTTTTTTTAAACTATTATAGAGCTCCGGAATCAAAGCGACAATTACTAAATTGAACTATCATGAAATAGGGATGTCCAGATTCATCTAAAGGCAAAGGGATATAGAAACTGAATGCGAGGCAGGTCAAAAACAATCCTAAAATTGGGACTTGGACATTTGCTTCCTGGTAATTAGTACCCCCCACTTGAGTTTAGTCCTCCTCAAAAGAGTAATCATGGATTGAGGTCTGATCAACTGAATTTTATAAAAATTAAATACCGATAAAAAGAATTATTGTAATGAGCACTTAACATGACGGATATGACTTACTCCAGGCTTTCTTCATCAACTGGAGTGTTTTTCCTACTGCCCTGAAAGCACTTGCTCTCTCCCCGTGTTTGAAGAGGGGGCTGATAATGATGCTACCATTCAGGTGTCTACATTTGTTTGCAAAACCATTATGGATTCTGCACGCTCCCTCCATTACATACATGGTTTTTCTCTTCAGGAGTTTTATATACTTTTTCTGCATCAATACTGGCCCTCTCCTGTTCTGTCCAAAGAAGACCCCCCCACCACCACCCAGTGCTTTGTAACTCAGTGAATGCAATTCTGCCTCTTTATCTCTGAGACTTTTTTGCCTCGAGTCCCGATGTTATAGCCCATCTTGTTTTTGTTTTTTATTTTGTTGTGTGAAAGAGTGGTCCGATGACAGATTTCATTTCCCAGAATTTATTACCTATTGTGTATTTGCTGTTCAGTCACAATGACCCCATCTGCATTTAGGTTGAATGGGGGGCCCCCACCCTGACCCAATTTAATAAAAAAATAATGAGGCCACTCAAAGCTCATAGATGTGTCAGCACTATGAAAAGGGTCTATAATCAATGCAAATGTGATGTTTTCCTGCTTTGTGGAGCACAGGGGTTTGACACCCATCTCTTTTGCTGGATCAAATCACACTCCCTCTTTGCTTTGAGAATCTAATGAAAGGTATGGACTCTCCCTTCAAAAAAAAAAAATGCATGTGGCTGGATAATTTATTGAAATGTTAATTGGTGGGTTGTTTCATGCTCTATTTTCCCCCTCCTTCCTGTTCCAAGAATGTGGTCAAGCCTCTTGAGATGTGAATGGTGTCCCTGAGGTTGTACAGAGCACAACCTGCCAGTCCATTCATGGGAGGCCTCCTGAAAAGGTCAGGAGCCTTTGTGTACCGCCCAAGGATGGGGCTGGCCAACGATCAGTAATGACGGAGCTCGGCTTTCCTGCCGTCCAAGGCAGAATGGGGGCTTGAGGTCAAGTTTGATTTGATTTGAAGTTTAATAAATAATGTGATATTTTTGCACCCTTGTGTGTAGATGTAAGTTCCCATCCTCTGTATAGTTGGTTGTTCCCACACACCATTTTAAACAGTATTTCCAAGGATTTATGACCCTCATCTCCCACCCCATCCTACCTCACCCTCTGAGGTCCATAGTAAGAATTTTAACATTTATTAAGCGCTTACTATTGAGTCTTAACAAAGAATAACTCATGTATTTTTCATGAAGAGAAGTAAGGGTTGAAAGGTTAAATAAATTTCTGAAGGTCGCACAGCTGTATCGATTAGAGGCAGGATCTGAATCCACAAACAGGGGGTAGCAGTTAAGTTACAGTGTTGCCGCAAAAGTCATTGCATGAAGATGCCACCCTAGGACTAGATTTTATTTCTCCTAATTCTTACTTAGTCTCCTAAAAAAACAAAAACAAAAAAGAAACAAACAAACAAATAAGAAACAACGAAACTTTAATAATACACAACCCTGAACCAAGTCATAATAGACCCAGTGCAAATCCCCATCCAGAGATCAGTCACTGTTCATACTATGACATGTGAAAAGAGGTCCCCACTGCTTCCATCCCCAGATAGTCCCAGAACCCCAGCACACCTCCGCAAAAGACCGTGTGGCTCTCACTGCCTGTTTTGCCTCTCAGGACTCAAGATACCTTATCAGAAAATTGGGGACGGTAAAAATACCTATGCTAGGAGATTGTTTTATAAATTATACAAAAAGCTGGGCACATTAATTACTTGGCCTAGAGCCTAGTATGTGGTAAGAGTTCAATAAACAGCAGCTCATTATTATAATTAAGCCACACTATTCTAATTGTGAAGACTTGCCCTCAGTTGATATTTGTTTGTTTATAAGCAGGCTGTGGGTCTGAGAGGTCTTCTGTGGCTCCTTTAAGCTTGTAAATTCTTCTTTGGCACTACCTAGAGTATTTTGAACATATTTCATTGCTGTGTTTTAGAGTCCATAAAAGTTGTATTTTCGTGTATCTGTTTTCCCTAACTAGACTGTACTTAATATCATGTTGATATTTGACATCTCAGTATCTAGGACAGGAGCAAACACTCAGACCAGAGCCTCCAGGGGAACCACGGACATTGTATTCATTGTAAAAGATGCTCGCCCTCGACAACTATACCTTGCTGTGACCTGGGTATGCCCAGAATAAAATATGGCCCTAATAATAATGGTTTTGTGTGTTGGAATATTAGGCATGAAATCATATTGGAAATGGAATAGAAAAGAATAAAGTTCTGTATTTTCAAATATTCTCTCACCTTGTATTAACGTTCTCCCCTGCTTTATTGAGATACAATTGACCTATAAAGTATTAATCTTTTTCCTGATTCTCCTGATTTCCTGATTCTCCTGTCATTTAGTTTTCTATGCTGAGAGAAAACGTGGAAGATAACAGTATTCCTAAAGACAACATGCATCCAACTATCAAGTGCACTAAAGATTTTGTTAGATGTCCTTTGAGATTTGATTTAGAATTTAATATTGAGAAAAATAACATATCATTGACAAAATATAAAACTTCTTGCCTTTCCCCAGTTTGTATAAATGGAGATCAGTGTAAGTCAGGACTGCTAACATAAAATGTCTTCAAAGCTGATGCATAGCACTCCTGTACCAGTCATTTAAATGAATTCTCAAAGACTTGAAAAGAATCCTGATTTCATTCAATTTACTATTGATGTGTCTCATGGAGAGAAAGGTTGACTATTAACAAAATAGACTTGAGGAAAGGTTTCAGAGAAAGAAAATGAAAAGCATTTAAATTTTAAAATGTAAATCAAGCTTTAGAACAGAATATCATTCAGGCCAGACTAATTTCAAATTTATGATAATTTCATTAGCTGCATTGAAGCTTTCCTTGATCCAATCTGTAAAAGAGTAGTTTGCTAATTAATAATTACAAAATATGGGAGATATTTAAGGCATTGTTTTCAAGCACTATTTGCATTTGTTGTATTCAAGCACCATTTGCTCACAAGCTGCTAATTATAATTTTAATTCATTTATTAATCTAAGTCTAACAGAATCTCTAGTAAGGACTTATTATTCATTACTAATGTTATTGTAATTACTTAAAATTGTATAAATGCATTTATGTTCAAATAAAATAATCCAGAATTTTTAAGGCAATTAAACTTCATTTGCTGGTATAGGCTTTGTGCTCACTTTCAATTTACTCAAAAAGACTTAACAGACAACCTCTAAATTCTTGCTCTCAACTGCACGGTGAAGGATTGAACTGCTAGGAAGAAGTAAGTAAATAAAACATTCTTACAAATATGGTAAAAGCCCATCAATTATTTCTTTTTACTAAGTTGCAAAATTTTTAACTGTCTTAAATGCACACGCATGGGATAAAATCATTTGTTTCTGCTTTCTAATGCAATAGGACATCTTTCCACTTTAATTAAAAACCCTTACATGCCCACAACTGTCATCATTTACTTCTGTTTCTCAAACTGCCCATGTTAATTCCAGTGACAAAATAGTAAGTAACAGTAATTGTTATAATGGGTGATAAAGTTAAATCCAACTTATATCAGTCTATGGTTGCTTTCCAAATGGTGCTATTTTTTTTTCCTATAAGTAGTTTTATAGACCTCACTGATCTTCCAATCTTCTTAAACCTCTTACAAATCTTTTTAGAAGTCACGGTGAGACCTTTCACTTTTCTGTCAGTTTCCCTTCCGGTTCCCACCTAAATTCTGTCTCTTTCCCCTTTTTATTTGCCTTTTATCTCAATAGTTGCGATGGAATCCACTGTAGCAATGATTCCCAATCAATAGCTCTCTGATTTCTCAGAAGCACCTCATTGCAGTAGCCCAGTGTGTATTCATTTATATATGTAGGTAATTTTTATTTATATATGTAAACCCAGCAGAATCCCAATTTTAAATATTTAAACACTTTATTAATTTATGCATATTTTTTTGCTGGTTTCTATTTCTTTGCATAGAATGTTGTTATTCTCAAGAAGCATGATTTGTTAAATGACAAAAAACCATAAATTCACAGAAATAAATATTCTTTATACTCTGGTTCTAGACGGCAGGCTGATCCCATGTGGAAACCTCTATCTTCTATGGTGAATATCTAGAAATAACAGAAAAGATGTGTGAGTTAAAAATCTACTACCACAGAGGAAAACATGAATGAATAACCTTGGAGGAATTTTAGGAAGGAATCCTAGAAAATTTTAATAGAACATATAGAATTAAATATGAGGATAAAGACTACTAAAATGTAAATAAGCTAATGCACAAGCTACTAAAAAGAGTGCTGCTCTGGAGCCTGATGGTTCCAGAAAAAATGGAGAAAACACATTTTATTTTGTTCTTTCCACTAATCACAGTAAAACAAAATCTTAGAAAATGAATGTAAGACACAGAAAATAAGGTGGAATGGCTACGGACCTGGGGACTTGAGGAACAACCTGACAGTGAGCTCCTTGAATTTTTTCTTGCCTCATAAATACTGCAGCCTGAAAGCTAGACAAGTCCACAATCGAGAAACAACAAGAGTCAAAGACAGAAAATAAAAAGGTCTGCTTTCTCTAGCCAGAGGTTCAGGAAAAGGGTGGTCCAAAAAGACAGAAACACTTTAACCATACCTCCCTGTTCCTAAAGTAAACACCAGGAAAAACACTACATGCCTCTCCCACCACAATGGACCCTACATCCCAGACCCAGCGGGAAGAGCTATGTTTTTTGCCCTTCTCTCTGTGATGGGGGAAGGTGCCTCTCCCCAAAGAACCTGTGGGCAGAACTCTGACTTCCACATAACCTTTTCAGTAACAGGTAGTGCTCTTCCCTGCAGAATCTTGAGGCATAATTCTGACTTTGACTCTCTTTCTACTAACAAGATGGTACTCCTTGCCCAGAGAGCCTGTGTGTAGAACTCTGACTTATAACCTCACTTCAGTTACTAAGAGGATACTTCCCCACATGAGTCAGAAGATAAAACCTTTTCTCCCAAACTCTGCCATGCAATAGAGAGGTGGTAGCACTTCACCTACTCAGATAGCACTGAGGGACTGGCAAGCAGTGCTGTCATCTGAGGAACATGGGAAGAGCAAAGCAGAATACCTTGGCAGAGACTTAACAAACTCACCTGACATTTGAAGTACAGCACACAAAAGGAGCTTCAAATATGCATTCTGAACATAAACATGTTGCTAAAGAAGATCTAGTAGGAAGCAGTCTTATAACATAACTCTCAAAATGTCCAAGATACAGTACAGAATTTTGTAATGTGAAGAACCAAGAAAACATAGACTTAAATGAGAAAAGACAAGTAACAGCTGGCAATACTTACATGACACAGATGTTAGAATTATTTGAACAGGATTTTCAAGAAGCTCTCAAAAAATCTCTAAACAACCAATTGTGGAAACTTTTGGAACAAATAAAAATTAGAAAATATCAAAGAGTTAGAAGGTTTTAAAAAATCTAAATGGGAATTCTAGAAATGAAAATACAACAATCTAAGTAAAAAAAACTCAGTGGATGGGCTTGAGAACAGAATGAAAATCCCAAGGAAAGAATTAGTAAACTTTAAGATAAGTCAACAGAAATTACCCAAACAAAGAAGAAGAAGAAAAGAAAGAAAGAAAGAAAGAAAGAAAGAAAGAAATTCTTTTAAATAAATTGAGCCCTAGGGACCTATGGGATAATAATAAGAAATGTAACATTCATGCCATCAAAGTCCCAGGAGGAAAAGAAAAAGAATACAGGGCTGAAAAAATATTTAAAGAAATAATGGCTAAAAACTTTCCCAGTTTGATGAAAGATATAAACCTACAGATTCAAAAAGTTGAGTGAACCAGAAACAAAATAACAACCCCCCAAAATCCATACCTAAATATATCACAATCCAAATTATGAAAACTCAAGACAAGAGAAAAACTATTAAAAGCTGTTAGAAAAAAAATTACCTAAAAAGGAATAATAAATCAAATACTAGCTGATCACTAATTACAAATCAAGGAGATTAGAGAAAGTGGTACAAAATTTTGCAAGTGCCGAAAGAAAAGAATTGTCAACCCAAAGTTCTATAGCTGGTAAATATATGCTTCAGAAATAAGAAAAATCAGTACATTCAATGTTGAAAACAAAGGCTAAGAGAATTTGTCACCAGCAAAATAAAAGAATAGCTGAAGGAAACACTTCATACAGAAACAAAATGACTCCAGACGAAAACTAAGAACATCAGAAATGAGGAGAAAACATCATAAAGGTAAGTCCCATGGAATAGTTACTCCTTGCAATTTTTTTTAAATAATTGTGTTTAACAATTAAAAGTAAAAATTATAACAATGCCTGATATGCTTCTCAATGTACATAGAAGTAATATTATAAGACAACTGTATTACAAAGAGGGAGGTAGAGTAATCTAAATGGTGGCTATGTATCCACATCCCACTTGAAATGGCCAACTACTCCTACCAGTAAGACTAGAATAAGCTATAGTTATTATAATCCATAGAACATCATAATCCATAGAACAATTATATGAAGAGACAGACTCAATAAATACCACCACAGACCATCAAAATGGAATACTAAAAAAGTATTCAAGTCACCCAGAAAATGAAAAAGGGGAACCAAGGAATTAAAAAGCAAAAGCAAAAACAAAAAAGAGGGAAAAAACAAAACAAATAATAAAAGAGCAGACATAAATTCTTAAATGTCGATAATTGCCTGTAACCTAAAAGACATAAACACATTAATTAAAGGAAAAAGATTGGCAGGGAGATTTTAAAAAACAACATGACTGACTACATGATCTCTATCAAGTATGCCTCAAATGTCATGCTAGAATACATGGCATATATGATGCAGCTTAAAGGTAAAAAGCAAGAAAAGGGATAGCATGCCAAACACTCATCAAAAGAAAGTTGAAGTGGTTATGTTAATATCTGATGAGATAGACTTCGGAACAAAGAAATTATCAGAGACAGAACAGGACGTTAGACAATGCTACAAGGGTCAATTGACCGAAGACACATAACAATCATAAATGTGTATTCAGCAAATCAGAGAGCTACAATGTACACAAAGCCAAAATGGAAATGAACAGAGAAATAGTGAAATCCACAATTGTAGTCAGGAACTTTAATACCCTTTCATTAGAAATTTGTAAAAACAGTAGAAAAAATATCAGCAGGGATTTTATTTTTTTTTATTTTTTAATAAAATATTTTATTTATTTATCTGACAGAGAGGGAGGGAACACAAGCAGGGGAGTGGTAGAGGGAGAAGCAGTCTTCCTGCTGAGCAGGGATCCTAATGCAGGGCTTAATCCCAGGACCCTGGGATCATGACCTGAGCCAAAGGCAGCCACTTAACTGACTGAGCCACCCAGCAAAGATTTTAAAGAATTGAAAAATATTATCAACCAGTGAAATCTAAATGATGTTCATGAGAACATTTCCCCCCCAAACAGCAGAATCCGCATTCTTTTTAACTGTTCATGGGGCATTCACCAGAGACTGTTTCTTAGTTCATAAAATAAACCTTAACAAATATGAAAGAATTGGACTCATGTAAAGTATGCTATCTGACCATAGTGGAATAAAACTAGAATTCAATAAAAGAAAGAGAAGAGAAAAATCATTAAGCACTTAAAAATCAGACAATCTACTTTTATATTATCCCTGTGTCAAATAGGTAGTCTTGAGATTTTTTTTGAAAAATCAACTAAGTTAAAATGAAAACACGATATTACGGAAAACTATAATGAGATACCACTGCATCCCTTACCAGGAAGGCTGGGGGAAAAAAAAAGTGACAACACCAAATTCTGGTGAAAATCTGAAGAAACTAAATCTTTCACACATTTCTGATTAGAATGTCAAATGGTATAAACTACTCTGGGAAACAGTCTGGCAATTTCTTAAAAAACTAAACATGCAACTATTATACTACCCAGCAATTGCACTCCTGGGCATTTATCTGGGAAAAATGAAAACTCATGTTCACACAAAAACTGACAAATGAATGTTCACAGAAGCTTTATTTGTTACAACCCAAAACTGGAATCAGTCCAGCTTTCTTCAACGGGTGAATGGTTTAACAGACTGTGGTATTGGCTGACCATGGAAAACTACTAGGAATTACTTAAGAATGAACTCTGCGGGCGCCTGGGTGGCTCAGGTCATGATCTCAGGGTCCTGGGATCGAGTCCCGCATCGGGCTCTCTGCTCAGTGGGGAGCCTGCTTCCTCCTCTCTCTCTCTCTCTCTGCCTGCCTCTCTGCCTACTTGTGATTTCTCTCTGTCAAATAAATAAATAAAATCTTAAAAAAAAAATAAAATAAAAGCTTCCAAATGAAGTATTTCAGTAGGTTTTAGGCTTAAAAAAAAAAAAAAAAAAAGAATGAACTCTGCAACAACTTGGACGACTTCAGAAGATTCTGTTGGTCAGAAAAAGTCAAGCCCCTAAGATTACATATGGTATGATGCAACTTTGATACCAATTTTGCAAGAATGATTTTAGAAAAAGAAGGCAAGCCAGTGGGTTAGAGAACGGAAGGGTGGCAGAAGAGAGGTATTGATATAAATGGACAACATGAGGGACCCTGTTGGCAGTGGTGCTGGACTTCAACTTGACTGGGGTGGGGGATACAGGAACACATAGAGCTGATAAAATTGTGTAGTCCTTACATACCCACCCAAAGGAGTACAAGTAAAACTGAGAAAATGAATAAAATCAATGGATTTTCTCAATGTCAATATCCTAATTGTGATATTCTACTATAATTTTTCAAAATATCTTTGAGGGTAACTGGGCAACGTGGATGGGGATCTCTCTGTCTGGTTTCTTACCACGGCATGCGAACCTACAATTTTTTCAAGAAAAATTTCACTTAAAAATCTCTGTCCTGTATGGCTAGAGCAGTGCTTAGAGGAAAATATATGGGCCTCTTACTAGCTCCTAATCCCTGGAACCTGTCAGTATATTGTCTTGCTTGTCCAAAAGGACCTTGCCGCTGCAATGAAGGTTAAAGACCTTGAGATGAGGAGATTGTCCTGGGTTACCCGGGTTATCTCAGTCTAATCCTTTGAGCATAAGACAGTGAGAACCTCTCCTGGCTGAGTCCCAAAAAGGCAACAACAGAAAAAGGATCAAAGAAATACCACATGTTGCTGGCTTTGAAGATGAAAGGAGAGCCACAAGACAAGGAATGCTGGTGGCCTCTAGAAGGGAAGAGATTCTCCACTAGACCTTCCAGAAAGGAATGAAGCCCTACACCATGATTTTAAGCCAGACCTCTGACATAAGGAACTTTAAAACAGTAAATCTTTTGTTGCTTTAAGATTCCAAAGTTGGGATGATTTGTTATGGCAAAATCAAAGACGAATGCAAATAGTCATTATCGAAATGCAAATTAAAACCATGACCATGTACCCACCTATTGGAATCGCTAAAATAAAAATTACTGACAATAGCAGCCACTGGAGAGGATCCAGAGGGAACTGGATCTCTCATGAGTTGCTAATGGGAATGGAAAATGGTACAGCTACTCTACGAAACAGTTCAAAAGTTTCTCAAAAAAACTAAACATGTAATTATCACATGATCCAGTCTTTGCATTCCTGGGCCTTTATCTTAAAGAAATGAAAATGTGTGTTCACGCAAAAATCTATATGGTAGTATTCATTGAAGGTTTATTTGTAATAGCCCCAAGCTGGAAATTATCCATATGTCTTTCAATGGATGAATAATTAAGCCATTTACATCCATACTATGGAATAATTCTCAGCAATAAATAGAAACAAAATACGACTTGATACATGCAAGAGCATTATTCGGAGTGGAGAAAAACAGTCAGTCTCAAGGGGTGAAATGTCATTTGCATAACATTCTCCAAGTGTCAGACTCTAGTGATGGAAAACAGATCAGTGATAGCCAGGGATTAGGGCTGCAGAAAACGTGTGATCATTAAGAGATAACACGAGGGACTTCATTTGTAATGATGAAACAGTTCTGTATTCTGATTGTGATGATAATTACTGAATCCATGTGATGAAATTTCATAGAACTAACCCCCTCCCCAAATACCCAGCGTAGAGCAACAGCGTTTGTAATAGCCAAAAAGTGGAAACAACCCAAATGGCCATCAACTGATGAACAGATAAATAAAATATGGTATATGAATACAATGGGATATTATTTGACAATAAAAAGGAATGAAGTACTGATACGTGCTATATCATGGATGAAAACATTAGGCAAATCTACACAGACAGAAGGTAAATTAGTGATTGCCTAGGACCAGAGGGAGGAGAATCAAGAGTGACTGCTAATAGATACGATTTCCCTTTTTGAAGGTAACGAAAAAGCCCTAAAATTAGATTCTGTTGATGGTTGCACAACTCTGTGACTATGGTAAAAATCACTGAATTGAAAACTTTAAATGGGCAAAATTTGCCGTATATGAAATGTATAGCATATGGCACATGAACCATACCTCAATAAAAGTTTTCTTCTTTTTTTTTTTTTTCCCTTAAAGGAGTGCCTGCAAAAACTGGTGAAATCTGAATGAGGTCTGTCCTCGAGTTCACAGTATTGTAGCAACATGAGTTGCTGAGCTCTGGCATTATACTACAGACATCATACTGAGTGCAGGGAATACAGGAATTCTTTGGGCTGTTTTGCAACAGCCTATGAGGTTGGAATGGTTTCAAAATAATTTTAAGAAAAGATTGCAGGTGCCTGGGTGGCTTATTTGGTTAAGCAACTACCTTTAGCTCAGATCATGATTCTGGAGTTCCAGGATCAAGTCCCACATCAGGATCCCTGCTGAGCAGGAAGTCTGCTTCTCCCGCTGACCTCTCCCCTCTCATGCTCTCTCTCTCTCTCTCTCATTCTCTCTCTCTCAAATAAATAAATAAAATCTTAAAAAAAAAAAAAAAAGAAAGAAAGAAAGAAAAGAAAAGGTTGCTTCTCCATGCAATGGATGAAAGAAATCTGGGGGAGGAGGGAGCCCTGGGGCCAGTGATAGCAAGATAATGGGGTGACTCCAGGGGGAGCAGCCAAGTGGGTCAAGCACTCCTTGGTTCTCTGTGTGTCGAGAAACAAGCAAGAGTGGCACCAGACTTCAGGTCACAACAATGCAGGTCGGGGGGGCCTCTATTGAAAAGGCAGGGCTAGGGTCTTAGAGTAATGGTCACAATCAGGAGGAATGAGTGCCCATCTCAGAGACTAGCTATCATCAGTAGACCGAATCAGTAGTCCATTCTGCCACAACCCTTCCCTCCTCCCAAGGGGACTGGGGGCGATCTGCCAGTCTACTGCCAGGATCGCTTCAAGAACCTCCTCCTTGTACAGCCTAGAGTAAATTCATAGAGCTCTTCTAAGATGGCCTAATAGGGCCTCATCCAAGATGGCCTAATAGGGTGTCACCAATATAAGACACACATCAGATCATCTGTGCTTTGAGAGAAGCCAGTGTCACAAAAGAGAGACACGAATCATGGAAGAATGCACACGCACAGAAAGAATTTACAGAGCAAGCAGCCCGGGATTTGAAAAACACCATCATTAGCTCATTTAAATATATCTTGGTCTCACCAATATGTACTGGGCACTTTTTTAACTACCAGAAATACTATGGTAAACACTACCAGGCAAGGTCGCTACCATCAGGGACATTCCCCATTTGCTGATGGAGAAAAAACAAACCGAATAAAATATCAAAGAGCAAGAGCAGAGTTAAAGGGTGGGGGAGAGAGAAAGTGAATGTGTGCGTGAGCGCATTACCTCAAGCTTTAGCTCAAGGAGTCCGGGACTATCTCCCTGATGAAGATCTCTGAGCACAGATCTGAATGTGTGGAAGCAACACTTATCACATCCTGGGAAGACGCAGGGGTGGGGGCCGAGCAGGGAGGAGCAACAGGTATAGGTACTTGGAGGGTTTGAAATGTTGAGAACAGCAGGGAGATCAAAACGTCTTCAGCAGGATGGGCAAGGTGGGGAGAGTTCAGAGATCCACAGGAGCCTGATCATCTAGGACATTCCAGGTCATTATAAGAACTAGTGATTTTATTCAAAGCTTAATTAATACTCTGTACCAAAAGATACAAGACAGTATTTTAAACAGCAAATCTTTAAAAAGAATCAACTAGTAGTCATGTAAATTAAAGGCTTCGCCTTTGAAATGAATCATTCAATGGAGGAGTAGAATAGCAGATGGGACACAAAAAAGGAGCAAATTAGTAAGTTGGAGGAAAAACCCAAATATTTTTTCTTCCCCAGAATACAGGACAAACATACAATTAAAAGATGCAAAATAAGACAAGGAAGATAGAGACTCAAAAAAACCTATCCAGATGATTCAAATTTTATCTAATACAATGTTAGAAGATAATATTAGAAAGTCTTTATAGGAAAAATGAAGGAAAGATGATATTCAAAACAATACAAGTGTAAATATATACTTGAATAATTTCATTAAAATTCTTTGATATAGAGGTGCCTGGGTGGTTCAGTGGGTTAAGCCTCTGCCTTCGGCTCAGGTCATGATCCCAGGGTCCTGAAATCAAGCCCTGCTTCCCTTCCTCTCTCTCTGCCTGCCTCTCTGCCTACTTGTGATCTCTGTCAAATAAATAAATAAAATCTTAAAAAAAGAAAGAATGAATGAATGAAAGAAAGAAAGATTGCGGGGCGCCTGGGTGGCTCAGTGGATTAAGCCGCTGCCTTCCGCTCAGGTCATGATCTCAGGGTCCTGGGATGGAGTCCTGCATCGGGCTCTCTGCTCAGCAGGGAGCCTCCTTCCTCCTCTCTCTCTCTGCCTGCCTCTCTGCCTACTTGTGGTCTCTCTCTGTCAAATAAATAAATAAAATCTTTTAAAAAAAAGAAAGAAAGAAAGATTGCTTTGGCTATTGGAGATCTTTTGTGATTTCATACAAATTTTAGGATTGTTTATTCTAGCTCTATGAAAAATGATGGCCTATCACAATACCACAGACTTTGCAGTTTTTAACATCCTGGACTTGTGGCTTCCAACACCCTGGGGCTCACAGACCAAGAGCCAGAGCTGTCCTCTTCAACCTCTGCCCCAGGGTAACCTAAAGCTCCATTATAATACACCGAGACCCCCCCACCCCCACCCCGTCCCCATGTCTCACCCTAAACCCACAGGGGAAGATGTCCATGACAGTTCTGGCAAGGCTAATGTAGGGCCAAAAACTGCCTCTCACAACCAGTAGGGGGAGTCTCTCAGATGACTGGAGACAATGCCAGTTGGTGCCCACCTTTTGTCACACTCCTTTTGGCTGTCTTTACTTGATTCCTGTTCCCCACATAAATCTTTCGTGGGGAATCCAAGAACCAAGACCTCCAGTCACACACAACGCAGATTTTCCCTCCAGTAACAATTATTGCTTCAAATATTGTTCAATTATTGCATCAAATATTCCTTTCTCTCTTCTTCCAGTATTTCTACTTTACATCTCGTAAGCCCTTTATACTTGTCCCAATGTTCTTGGATATTCTGTTTTGTTTTTCCAGTCTTTTTTTTCTTTTTGCTTTCCCGATTTGGAAGTTTCTACGGTCATATCCTCAAGTTTGGAGATCTTTTCCTCACTATGTCCAGCCTGCTAATGAGGCCACCGGAAGTATTCCTCATTTCTGTTATAGTGTTTTTGATCTCTAGTATTTGTTTTTGATTCTTTCTTGGATTGCCATCTTTCTGCTTACCTTATCTGTCTGTTCTTGCATGTTGTCTACTTTTTCCATTTGATCCCTTAACATATTAATCACAGTTGCTTTAAATTTCTGGTCTGATCATTCCAACATCTTTACAATGTCTGGTGCTTGTTTAGTCTCTTTAACATGTGTTTTTTGGGGCTCCTGGGTGGCTCAGTCATTTGGGCCTTCAGCCCAGGTCATGATCCTGGGGTCCTCGGATCAAGCCCTGAATTGGGCTCCTCGCTCAACAGAGAGTCTGCTTTTCCCTCTCCCTCTGACCCTCCTCACCCCTGCTCATGCTCTGTCTCTTTCAAATGAATAAATTAAAAAATCTAAAAAAATTAAAATATTTTTTTAAATGTGGTTTTTTTTTTTTCCCTTTTAGTATGTCTTGTAAATTTTGGCCTGATAGCCAGATGTAACATACTAGACAAAAGACACTGCTGTGAGAAGCCCTTTAGTAATGTTGTAGTAAGTTATGGGAGGAGAGGAAATGTTCTGTACCCCATAATTAGGTTTCCATCTTTTAGTAAGCCACAGTCCTTGACTATGAATGAACTTCAGTGCTTCCTAGCTTTTTCCCCTCTTCATTGAGACACCGTGGCTCTAGGGGGTTGGCTTTGGATATTTTCCTCCCTTTAGTCAGTGAAGCTCTGATAAAACCCCAGCAAGCTAAACTCTGGTAAAATCGTTTCTCCTGAGGGCAGGCTTGGTTAAGAAGAAAAGAGTACAATGGCATAATTTACAATGGTTACTTGTCTCCTCTTCTGCCAGAAGCACCAGGGACATTTCTTTCATAGTTACAGTAAGAAACTGGTTGAGCTCCTACCAAGGGAAATAACAAAAAAGTGTGCGGATGTCCCCTATCCCACCCCAGACTGGATCCTCCTGGAGTTTTCAACACTCGAACTGGTCTAGATGGAGCCTACATCAATCTACTAATTATAGTTCAGGTTTTCCTACCACAGCACCAATTTCTGTTCCAGTAAGTCGTAAATCTCTATATCCCCCTGTTTGTCTCTCCAACTTGGGAGGTAGTGGTTCACGCAGTGATCTCATTTCTGTGATAGATCTAAACAGAGTTGTTTATTTTTCAGTTTGTTCAGCTTTTTACTTGTTATTAAAGATGGAATGGTGAATTCCCAGCTTCCTTAACTTAAAAAAAAAATACCTACCAAAACCTAAACCATATTTAATGATAGAACTTTAGAAACACTTTAGTTAAAGTCATTTTCTCCCTTTTTAATATTATTCAATGTATCTTGGAGGCTTTACAATTTATAAATACTAGAAAAGGCAAAACAAAACTCTTTCTTTGCAAAGAACATGATTTTCTACTGGAAAATCCAGAGCAATAAACTAACAAACTTTTAGAATTACAAAGGAAGTTTAGTTAGGCATAAAATACAAGATTCATTTTTAAAATATTTCCATATATCAGTAAAAATAAAGTAGAAAAGGCGTTTTTTTTAAAGACCATTTTACATAAGCAACAAAATCATAAAATACTTGAAATAAAGTTGATTTAAAATTTGTATAAGACCTTTGTGGAGAAACTTTGAAACTTTATTGAAAAACATAAAAGAAAACTTGAATATATTGAAAAGAATTCCGCATTTTATTAGAAGTCTTAGGCAATGAAAGAGATAGAAAAACAATGTATAAATTGATGAGGGAGCAGAAGGCTGGCTTAGGACAAAGCAAAAGCTGGCATCTTGCACCTCCTCTCCACCTGCTCTTCTCAGGTAATATGTGTGACATTCCTCAGGCACCCCTGACTGCCCTAAAAGAGAAACAAATGTTAACTTGCAGAGATCACAATCCTGCAAGGCAGGAGTCTCCCTTGGTTTACCAATGTCCTAGAGATTTACAACAAAGAAGCTATGTTTTCAATAGCCCAATTTCAAGCCCTAATGTAACCCTACCCTCCATAAACAAAACTGAAGGAGGCTGAGGTAGAAGGAAAAGTAAATAAAGTTAAATTTCTTCTAAACTCAAATCTCACTAACAAGGACACTTGATAGGAGAAATGTGAAACTTTATCTCTGGATCTCCAAGATAGTGTCAAGAATCATTCCCAAGCATATGGCCCACTGATATACATCTAAAGGGTCTCACAAGATTTTTACTACTAGTAATAACTAACCTTTCTCCCAACAATAGCTAGCCCCGCAAGGTCCTGGAGACCTTGCTTCCAAAATTCCTTAGAGACTAACATCATCCCCTTTGTCCTCACCTACCCAACTCCTGTGTATATATATAATCAGCCACTCCTCAAAATAGTGGGGCAGCAGCTCTTCCTGCCCATAGGTCCTGTCCCCATGCTTTAATAAACCACCATTTTGCACCAAATATGTCTCAAGAATTCTTTCTTGGTCATAGGCTCCGGACCTCACCCCACCAAACTTCACCCATGTTCTAGAACTTCATCATAAATGATGGAAAGGAAGATTTCAAATTGATCTTTTCTGCAGTCACTGATATTGATTGTTCAGAAAATTAAAATGTATCCTAGAAACTGGCAAGACATTTTCTTGGATTTTTAGCAAGGATAGAAATATGATCTACATGCAAAAATTAATATCCTCACTATATCCACTTAGAAACTAATAAAAAAAAATGTTAGAAAAAATTGAATTCCCATTCGTAGTGGGTTGAATCATGTCCTCCTAAAATTCATGTCTATCCAGAACCTCAGAATATGAATTTATTTGGAAATTGATTTTTGCAGATATAATTAGTTAAGGTTCTCAAGATGAGATCATCGTGAACTTAGGATAGGTCCTACAACTGATGACTGATGACTGGTGTCTTTATAAGAGAAGGGAGAGGGAGGTTTTGGAGACATAAGGAAGAAGGCTACATGAAGACTGAGGCAGAGATTAGAATTGGGTTGCCACAAGCCAAAGAATGCCAGGGACCAGGGGAGCTGAAGAAGTCAGGAAGAATCCTTTCCTCAAGCCTTTGGAAGAAGTGTGGTCCCACCCACACCTTGATTTTAAACTTGAAGACTCCAAAACATTGAGAGAATAAATTCTTGTTGTCTTAAGCCACCAAGTTTGTGGTAATTTTTTATGACAGTCCTAGGAAACTAGTATAACAATTCATGATAACACACACACACACAATCTTATAAAATCCTTAGGAATAGGGCGCCTGGGTGGCTCAGTGGGTTAAGCCGCTGCCTTCGGCTCAGGTCATGATCTCAGGGTCCTGGGATGGAGTCCAACGTCCGGCTCTCTGCTCAGCGGGAAGCCTGCTTCCTCCTCTCTCTCTCTCTGCCTGCCTCTCTGCCTACTTGTGATCTCTCTGTCAAATAAATAAATAAAATCTTAAAAAAAATCCTTAGGAATAATTCCAATTATAAATGTATGCAATCTTCATGAAAAAAAATCATGTATTTATATAGAAAAACAAAAAGAAGACCTAAACAAATGGGTAAATATCAAGTTCATGGATGGGATGATTCACCATTTTGACATCAATTATCCAAAAATTAATCTATAAATTCAGTATCCCCTATGCCTTCATAAATTATTACATGTTAATTATAAAGTTTATATCGAAGTGTAAAATTTTAAGAATAACCAAGATATTTTTGTTTTTTAAAAAATAACTGGGCTGGAGAAATAAAATTTGTTCAGTCTAATATGTAACCATATTATAGATTTATAGTGATTAAAATGTGTTATTGGCACACTAAAAATCTATTCTTTTTATAAGAATAGATTCCAGAAACAGACCCACGAAAGTGTAAGAAAGCCAAATTCTAGAAGTATTGCAAATGACAAATGAATACCCAAAAAGATATTTAGCCTCACAAAGATTCTTAAGAATACAAATAAAAAGGAAAATGAGATAATTTAATATTGGTACTTCATATTCATTAGTGAAACATTAAGAGAACTTAAAAATCGCTTATTTATAATTGTTTTGATATATGAACTATTTAAGCACTTGGAAAATTTTTGTTGGTTAGATTAAATAATGTAGAATTTTAAAGAAAAATAAAATATACTAGTTTCATGAGTACGGGTTGAAGTTAAAAATTAATTTTATAAATTGGTTTTAATATTAACAAGAACCTCTTACAAGTGATTGTTAACATTTGCTATGAACAGATATTGTAAGCACTACGTTAAATATAATAAATGGGTTTCATAATCTGTAACTTTAAAAAACTATTATATTTGAAAACCAAAAAACCTCTGAAGAGTGGTTTCTGTAGCCAAAAAAGCCATCCTCAAGGCACCAAAAAAAAAAAAAAAAAAAAGTTAGTTGGCAATATTGTTTAGGAAACACATATTCATACAATAGTATCATATGTTTCTATAAGTGCAAATAACACACAAAGAAAAAAACACATATGAAATTAAGAATAGTGTTTTCCCTCAGAAAAAAGGTCAGGAAGATTTTATCAGTAATTGCTGAATATTTTGCAATGCAAAGCATTCATGTATTGCTTGTGTAAGTAAAAATAAAGAAAAAATTTTTTGTCAGGTCATGTGTACCCATTTTGGGTTCAATAATCAGAGTCAATATACTTACAACTCTCCATGCTCTTTCAGAATAAGTCTGTGTAAGATAAAGTTATCCTTGTTCCTTTTATAGCAACATAAAGCCACTCTCCCAGCAGTGATATTTCCAACCACCTTCCTGCTTGAGGAGCTTTATATAATGGGTAAAACTAAACAATACAAAGAAGACTCAGAGTGTAATTTTGGCACTAATGCTGAGAATTTAGTGGTATTTGTCAATATTATCATGGCAAGGATAAAACATCCTATAATGGTTTACGGAATATCAATGAAAGAAATAGAAAAGCTTACTCAAAAGGGGAAACTGGGGTGCAGAGTTATTGACATACAGGACCTTATTTTCCAAGCATAGCTCAGAGAAAACACTTTCAGAGAGCTAAAGGTAGAATTCCTCTTGAGGGGCTAAGTCCTTGTTTGCTAGCAAAAGAACCTGCAGCCAGGTTGGGTGTGAAATGATAGGCTTTAGGCAAGGCAGAACAAAGGGAAGACTGAAATCCGTGGCATAAAGATTTCATCCTAGGGCAAAAATGAAAGGTCCTAATATTGAAGCTGAGCGTCCTTGGATCAAAGTCCTTTTAATCGAAGTCCTTTTAAAATTATCACCTATGATCCTGTCTTGAAGAGCAAAAAAGCAAAATAAAGAGCTCAGATACAGAGGTTTTTGGAAAATGGGATGTTTACTTAAACTTGCTGTTACCGGTTAAAACCTTGTGCTTAGAAATTTTATTAGTTTGTAAAATTATGGGGTTTTAACGTTTATTTATTTTTTTTTTCTTAAGAAAAAGATCAGGGGTGCAGATTGTCTTGCCTGGCTGAGGCTTTAGTAATATCTGATAGGATTACAAAACTCCTCAATAAAATTGTATGTAAAAATTTGCCTAGCACAGGAGATGGCCCCACCCTGATCTGGAACCTAGAGCCAGGAGTCGAAAGATCTGCCAGACTTCCTTTGCTCCTATATGTTTGTTCTTAGAAGAGCAAGTCCCAGGCTATACAGGTGAGACACTGTATTGTGTGTGTGTGTGTGTGTGTGTGTATATATATATATATATATATATATGGTGTAGTGTATACATATACACAGGTGAGACACCCAACTCCTGGGTCCAGAACCATGCCTCCCTAACCAGGTAAGTAGTGGCTCTCCCCCCCTGACAAAGGGCTGTCCCTAGGGATAACAGCAATCATTTCTGTTCCTATATAGTCAGAATGTTAGGTACAATTAATCAATGAAAGGCCAGTTGGAATTATTTACAGAGAAACATCCTTCAGTGCTTTCCTGGGACAATAAGAAAACACAAAGAATGTTGTCTTTGCCCTTGGAAATCAAGAGGAAGAAAGACATGCTGGAGAAATGGCCTGATGGCCCAGCAAAATGGCACAACAGCCGGGCTCAAGGAGAAATAAGGACCAGAGAGAAAAGTGCAGTGATGAAGATGATTGAGAGCTAGAACAGGAATAGGTAGACTAAGGTAAAGTAATAGTAGCTTTCATACTGTTGATTTGGCTCTGCTGTGATGCTACTTTCCTCCATCCTCTACCTACCCAAATCTTCAGCACCATATGCATTAATTGTCTTAGTGGTTCTTCGGCGATAATTAAAGGAAATGAAAAGCACCTGCTTACCACAGGAGGGAGGGAAGAGAAGAACCACAAGGTACAAGACAGAGCAGAGATGGAATTCTAAGTTAACAAGCAAGAAGAGTATTCTAAGCCCCTGAACTTCATGCTGAGGAATCTTTGTAGAGATTTAGTGTGCAGACTATGTGAGCTGGGGCTGGAGTGAGCATAAAAAATGTATTAAAGGGAAAGATAATCCCAGAGTTTGGTGGTCTGGGGACCATCCAGGACTCTATCACGTGGATTACATGATCACTGACAGCGGACATGGAGAAACAAAAAGCTCAAAGAATGGTTCTCTGCACTCCAGCGGACTCAGATTCATCAATTTAACCATCCATCTGCCCATCCATCTATCTCTGATTTTATCTATCAACTTGCCCAGTCCCAGTTTTCCTCGATAACATTTTGTATTTCCCGGACTGTGGCCACACCAACCTAAATCCAACAAAACGCAAAATGCACGCAAGCAGGAAAACTGGGCAGAGCAAGAAAAAAGGACTTTTTCTTGCAATTTTCCTCTTTGGTGGCAGGAGGTGGCATACCAGAGATTTAGGAGATCACCTGGGTGAGTTTTTCTGTGTCCCTTGTGGTGCCCCTTGGACAACTACGAATCCCAGGTAGCTCCATGGCTGCCCTTGGGCTTGATGGAGGTCAGCAGTCAGCGCTCAGAGACAATCACCAGCCAGGTCTGAGCAGATGCCTCTGGCACTCACACTCTACAGTCCCCTTTTAGGTCTTCGTCCTGTGTGTTGCTCATTGTCCAATTCTGTCCAGTTTCCTCCACTAGGAATTTTCCATTATTCCACTGGCCTGCCTGGATATACTCCTGCAACTGCTTGTGGCTTACAGGCTTGTCGGCAGTGCCTCACAGTGCTAGAATTGGCTTCATTTTCCATTCTTAGAACTCTCAAGTAACTTTAACTTCTTCTCACATAGAAGAGTCACAAGACTTTCTTTTAAGATTTACATATGTGTGTGTGCGTCTGTGTGTGTGTGTGTATGTGTGTATACACTAGTGTCATGGGATGTAAAAAAGTTTATTAGAAATGAAACATTCAGACAACAAAAAGAAATTAAATGCATCCAAATCGGCAAAGAAGTAGTCAAACTATCACTCTTTGCAGATGATATGATACTATATGTGGAAACCCAAAAGACCCTACTCCAGAACTGCTAGAACTTGTACAGGATTTCAGTAGAGTGTCAGGATATAAAATCAATGCACAGTAATCAGTTGCATTTCTCTACACCAACAACAAGACAGAAGAAAGAGAAATTAAGGAGTCAGTCCCATTTATAATTGCACCCCAAACCATAAGATACCTAGGAATAAACCTAACCAAAGAGGCAAAGAATCTATACTCAGAAAACTATAAAGTACTCATAAAAGAAATTCAGGAAGATACAAAGAAATGGAAAAGTGCTCCATGCTCCTGGATTGGAAGGACAAATATTGTGAAAGTGTCTATGTTACCTAAAGCAATCTACATATTTAATGCAATCCCTATCAAAATCCCATCCTTTTTTTTCAAAGAAATGGAACAAATAATCCTAAAATGTATATGGAACTATAAAAGACCTCAAATAGCCAAAGGAATATTGAAAAAGAAAGCCAAAGTTGGTGGCATCACAATTCCAGACTTCAAGCTCTATTACAAAACTGTCATCATCAAGACAGTATGGTACTGGCACAAAAACAGACACATAGATCAATGGAACAAAACAGAGAGCCCAGAAATAGACCCTCAACTCTATGGTCATCTAATCTTCAACAAAGCAGGAAAGAATGTCCAATGGAAAAAACACAGCCTCTTCAATAAATGGTGTTGGGAAAATGGACAACCACATGCAGAAAAATGAAATTGGACCATTTCCTTACACCACACATGAAAATAGACTCAAAATGAATGAAAGACCTCAATGTGAGAGAGGAATCCATCAAAATCCTTGAGGGGAGCACAGGCAGCAACCTCTTCTACCTCAGCTGCAGCAACTTCTTCCTAGGAACATTAGCAAAGGCAAGGGAAGCAAGGGCAAAAATGAACTATTGGGATTTCATCAAGATCAAAAACTTTTTGCACAGCAAAGGAAACAGTTAACAAAACCCAAAGACAACTGACAGAATGGGAGAAGATATTTGCAAATGACATATCAGATAAAGGGCTAGTGTCCAAAAATCTATAAAGAGCTTAGCAAATTCAACACCCAAAGAACAACTAATCCAATCAAGAAATGGGCAGAGGACATGAACAGACATTTCTGCAAAGAAGAAATCCAGACGGCCAATAGACACATGGAAAAATGCTCCACATCACTCAGCATCAGAGAAATACAAATTAAAAGCACAATGAGATATCACCTCACACCAGTCAGAATGGCTAAAATTAACAAGTCAGGAAATGACAGATGCTGGCGAGGATGTGGAGAAAGGGGAGCCCTCCTACACTGTTGATGGGAATGCAAACTGGTGCAACCACTCTGGAAAACAGCATGGAGGTTCCTCAAAAAGTTGAAAATAGAGCTGCCCTATGACCCAGCGATTGCATTCCTGGGTATTTACCCTGAAGATACAAACGTAGTGATCCGAAGGGGCACATGCACCCGAGTGTTTATAGCAGCAATGTCCACAATAGCCAAACTCTGGAAAGAACCTAGATGTCCATCAACAGATGAATGGATAAAGAAGAGGTGGTATATATATATATACACAATGGAATACTATGCAGCCATCAAAAGAAATGAAATCTTGCCATTTGCGATGACATGGATGCAACTAGAGGGTATCATGCTTAGCAAAATAAGTCAAACGGAAAAGACAATATCATATGATCTCCCTGATATGAGGAAGTGGAGATGCAACATGAGGGGTTTGGGGGGTAAGAAAAGAATAAATGAAACAAGATGGGATCGGGAGGGAGACAAACCATAAGTGACTCTTAATCTCACAAAACAACCTGAGGGTTGTTGGGGGAGGGAGGTCAGGAGAGGAGGGTGGGATTATGGACTTTGGGGAGGGTATGTGCTATGGTGAGTGCTGTGAAGTGTGTAAACCTGGCGATTCACAGACCTGTACCCCTGGGGCTAAAAATACATTATATGTTTATTTAAAAAAAAAAAAAAAAAGACATCACTTTCTCTGACTGTTCTAGCCAAAAATGGAAAAAAAAAAAAAAATTGAGACCTAAAAAAAAAAAAAAAAAAGAAAGAAAGAAATGAAACATTCGTTTATCAATAATACAGAGGACTTTAGTATCCCTTCCCTCCATCTCTGTAATTAATCATACTTCATGTAAACATCCATTATGTTTTTAAATCGGGAAATGTTAAGTCAACATATATGATATCCACTATCTATGTCTGAAATGAGAAATCAGCCTGCCCCCAAGCTCATCTTCCCCCTAAGGAACCCAGGCAAATTCAAACTCCATAACTTCTGTGAAATATAAAATAATGAAAGGAAAATGTACAGGCTTAAAAAGAAATAATGCTAATAATAATAAAACACTGCTTGCAGGGATAATAAATGAAAGGCAGAAAATGAAATAGGTCTCTAAAGCAATTCCTTAATAATTTCATGTCTATGCTCCTAAAATAATACATACCAAATAAAATCCAAATTCCTCCTGCTTATCTGTGCTGTACACACATAGTTCATTCACAGAGGAGATGGGGTTCCTGGAAATGGGGCCATGAACCGAGTGAGTGTTTTCCTGGTCTGTATCATGTTGGCCCATTGAGGTAGTGCTTGGCCTCTCTCACCGCCCATCACTGTTCCTTCACGGACCCCAGCACTGGTTGCCTTCCACTTCCATGTGTTAACACGCTGACTCATCCTTCCAAGCTGCAATCAGGTTCATGATGTCCCCGACAATATCAAGGACTAGTCCCAGAACTGGATAGTCGGATGGCTAATCTTCATTCTGTTCCTCAGATGTTTCCTTGAATGGGCTTTGAGTCTCCCACCTAAAACTGAAATCTGCTGTAATACTATTGTTTTTTTGTTTTGTTTTGTTTTGTTTTCTGCAGCAGGCCCAGTTCTGTCTCTGGCACTGCTTTGGTCAGCCTGGGTGAGTCAAAGCTGTTCACCAGAACAAAAAAGAAATAGCAGGAAAGGGGACTCAAAGGAAGAAATAATGCCTTTTTTCAGAAAACTTACGCCCTTGAAGAAATTAGCCCAATTGTTCTGCGCTAGTTCTTACTAGATAAATGTATACAGTCACCCTCAAAACTTAAAACTACTACTCTAAATTTATACAGGTGATTTCAGTGAAAATCCACTTTATAAAGCACTGTGAGAAGTGAAATTAAATGGAGTACATATGAGTGAGAGGCAATAACTTTTAAGAAGAAGTAAAACACCGAAACAAGGTCAAAAAATTTTTAGAAGTGGAGTGAAAGAATGAACTAAAAAGGTAAGAGGCGGTAGTGATAAAAATGAGATCCTAAAGTTGAAGTTTTGTCATTATTGGTAATGTGAAGTCTTAAAATATAGGTCTTGTCATTATTGGTAATGGTGAAGTCTTAAAATATAGCCATAGGAGTGGGTGGCAGATTAGGGAAGAGAGAAGGCCAGGGAAGGAAAAGAGGTCATAGAACTGAAAAGTTGGGTCTGGAAAAGTTACAGATGTGGATGTTAAGATCACCAAGAATTGAATACAGCTAGTATAAAAGGGAGTGATTGTGAGCCAGGAGCTAGAACCTTCTAGGACCGGTGGGACTGTGTCCCAGTTGGGGATCCGAAGATAATGCAGAAAGTGGAAGAGATTATTTAGAGAAGACCGTGAGGACACAGGGGATTTTGTTAAGACTATGAGTTCCAGAGCACACAACAAAAGGGATTTGGAAGTTTGGGGGGAATAGAGACATGGGAGAAAGTACTCAGCCAAATGGGAAGAGAATCTGAAGGATAAAGATTGACTAGGGAGACCGGGTTTCACAGGGTAACCACAGAACAGAGGGATAAAGGACCTAGTGAGATTACATAGATACTGAAGCTAAGGCAATGAGTGTTGAAGAAGAAAGTCTTAGCAGAAGCACGTTATTATAACTCCCACTAACAACTCTTGTAACAAGCTCTTTTGTAACTCCTGCCAGTGGATGTAGAGAAGTCAGGAGAGGGGCAGTCTTATGCCAAGCAGGAATAACTCTGAAAATTTCTTTCCAACGCCCCTATACTTCCATCTTCCACGTGTGTCCCAGGCCCTATAAAGAGATAACAAATAGGTCTCATTTTTTTTTTTTAAAGATTTTATTTATTTATTTGACAGAGAGAAATCACAAGTAGGTAGAGAGGCAGGCAGAGAGAGAGAGGAGGAAGCAGGCTCCCTGCTGAGCAGAGAGCCCGATGCGGGACTCGATCCCAGGACCCTGAGATCATGACCTGAGCCGAAGGCAGCGGCTTAACCACTGAGCCACCCAGGCGCCCCAATAGGTCTCATTTTTTATGGATAGGGAGTGACCACCCGGAGCACCATGGCATGAATGACTTCAAGACCATGCCCAGATTCAGGAGAGCAGGCAAACAGCCACATATGTGCCAGAGTCTGTGTTCCCTAGTTTAAGGTAATTCCCTAAAGTTCAATTCCGTTCCCAATTCTCCATCCCACTCCTCACTTTGTAACCCACTTGCTAGTCACTTGGACACTCATAAAGCTTTTAGGACTTTAACACATACTGTTTCACTCTGGCTGCTAACGATTCCCAAGTCGCCATGTCCAGTAAAGGACTCATCCCTGAGCACTTGTCTGTGAGTGTCTCCAGGGCTTTGGGCCCCTCAGACGTGTTCTTCAAACTGTCCTGCCTCACCACCCTGAAAGGTCCTCTCCCATCCCAGTTGGTGTACTCCTATTTGCCCTTCTGAACAACCCAAGTCATCTTCAACTCTCCCTTTCCCTCAGCTCACCAGCATCTAGCCTCTGACTGTCCTTAAACCTGTTCCCTCTCCATCCTCCCCACTATCTTGTTCACATCTGTCTCTCCTTCCAAGCAGATTGGGGAGTACCTGTCACCTCCTCTTCCACAGCCATCAGAGCAATCTTTGTTAAAGGCTTCATGGCTTTACGTCAAGGACAAGATAAAGATCAAAGTTCTTAATCCTGGACACACAACACTGCATATGTTTGTCCAGGTACCTCTCACTCTTGCTAGACTGGGATCGCAACCAGGTCAAGAATGAGCACCTCTTTTAGCTTGAATTCCCACGAATGGCTTGGAGAAGTGGAACATACTCAAAGTTAAGTGAAGTAATGCAAGCAGGTAGGGGAGAAGTATAAAAAGCAACCGAGTTTTAAAGACTCACTGTGATGCTGGTTGACATGAGATCATTTTCCACTAGCTCTCACCACCAGCTCTCACCACCAGCTCCTTCATCTCTCTACTTACCATGAATAGCAGAGGTATAGAAATTCTTTTTATTTGACAATTAATAAGGGATACACCAAGGGTAGAAATGGGGTGTTGATGTGAATTTTCTAATATTGGATTCTGGCTTCACCATTTCCCAGATGTACAACTTTGGGCAAGATACTTAAACTCTGTAACCTGATAACCTCTGTACTAATAGTACCTGATTCAGATGGTTCTTATGGGAATTCAGTGAGGCAGTGTGTCTGAAGTGTGTGGAATAAGAAATGTTCAGTAAATAATAGTTGTGGTTGGTATTCTGAAAGAGGTCGGCTGCACGCTTCATTCATAGATAACTGGAGACATTATTGCTGTTAGTTAGATAAGAAACACGCATGCATTTCCTAGAATGAAGGAATTGCGTCTTCACTTTTTCCATAGTGTTCAGGCCATACAGAGTTAGCTTCTGAAGGAGATTGGGAGTTTTTGTCTCTGGTCTCCTGAACTTGCTTCTCTCCCAATATTTTCTACCCCTCTGTCTTCTCCCTCCAGGGTCTTATTGTTCCTGGAAGAAAGGCAGCAAATCCTACAGCTCTCTGTAGAAATAGGCTTGGGTATAGTGGGGATAGGTGGACTATATTTTTGACTTTCAATATTATCTTCGAATTTGTCTGTCCATATGTCTCAACGATACCTTGACCCAGTTGAACAAACTCATTCATTTTAAACTTGAGTTCCATTACTGGACCACAAATTACATTGTATTTTGTATCAGGGTGTTTCTGACCTTTCCAAAACAACAACAACAAACTAAGTTCATGTTGTCCAACTAATCACTAAAGAATGATAATTTGTTAACTGTAAATATTAAAATACGTGTATACAACCATTTTTCTCATTTTTTTAACATATTGGATTCTCCAAAAAAATGACCTGGGCTGGGGGTGGGTATCTCCTTTATTCTCTGAGAAGCCATTGAGTGGAGCCTTCTATAGAACAATTCTTTCTCTTACAGACAATAATTATCTTTTTTTTTTTAAAGGATTTTATTTATTTATTTGACAGACAGAGATCACAAGTAGGCAGAGAGGCAGACAGAGAGAGAGAGGGGGAGAAGCAGGCTTCCTTGGGAGCAGACAGCCCGATGCGGGGTTCAATCCCAGGACCCTGGGATCATAACCTGAACTGAAGGCAGGGACTTTAACCCACTGAGGGCGCCCCCAATAATTATCCTTTATAACATCTCCTCAATGTATTTTTGTGTTAAAAGATCTGCCCCCCTCTTAAAAGAGAGGAAAGGAGAGGAAGAAAAATAAAAGGCATACGGAGAGATCATATAGCACAAAAAAATGACAATAATCATGAGCCACCTGTTTTGCAAATTATCGGGGAAATTACACATGATAATACAGGCAAAAAACTTTAAAGAGTTAAAAGTACAATCATGAGACACAGTCCACTTTTGGAGTGTACTCCAAAGACCATTTTCAATCTGTGAACTCTTTGTTTCTGGTCCATGGTGAGATAAATATGAAAATTTGAAAGCAAGCCTTTAGAAACTGTTATAGAAATTTGACAAAGTAATTTTATGTCTGTTGAATCAAATAATAAAAGATTTGGGCTTGTATTCTGTATGTCTTATTTTTTACTTCATTTCTAGTAATTATTTTCATTGTACTTCACAAAGGCAAAGAAAAACCTGTCCTTCACTGCACATAGTTTGAGAAGCATTGATAAAAGGTATTATTATTTCTGAAATTTTCCTGAAGAACCATTAAATTTCTAATTATAAACTAGTTACATGTCATTATTTGAGAAACTCTGTTTCATACCAAGTGTAAAGAGTTGCAAGCATACAAACAAGTTCCAGAACAGGTTTTGTTTTGTGTTGGGTAACTTGGATAGTTGAGAGTTAGAAACCATTTTTCCCACAAAATAACATAAACCTGCGGTTATGTTCTTGGTGTAGTTTAGAAATCCCAGTTATCTCAAAAGATTGCTAAACTATACCAGAAAATTTAATAACAGGTATATACTATAGCCTTAATAACTGGTCCTCTCCATCCTCCTACAATGGAGAAAATAGACTTCTGCTTTCCAAATCAGAAAACGTCTCCCTTCCCCATCTGCCTGTTTGCAATGGCAAGTGGTTGCCCTAGCATGGTGGTGGGGATGGGGTAAGAATGGTGGCGACTTTGGCAGGAACTGTTCCAACAGCAACACGCAGAAGGGAAAAGAGTCTGGAGCTGCAGTACCCTTCACAGAGAGTGATGAGGGAATTTCGAGATGGAGTTTGAGGGAATTCACTGGCTGTGTTAACATTAAACTAAAGTTTCTCCACGATTTTCTGAGACTGAGCAGACATTGATTTTGCTGCCCTTAAAAGCCCCCATTATTCACCACAAACACCTCTGCTCTAAACTCTGGCCTGTTGTTCCCTGGGTGGCCCCACACCAGATTTGGACTAGACTTTGTCCTTAATTGAGATTTGTCCCTGCCAGAGGGACCCATGACACGAAGAAAGGTTACGCCTCTTGTTCTTTCAAAAGACAACTATTTATCTACCGTTCAGCATAACCTAATATCCCTTAGGACTGAATGAGACATACACCCAGAAACAGAGGGATCTTTATTTTGGGGGTGGCGGGGGCAGCAGATGAGAAATCAGAATCTGCTTTTATTTACTGATTGTTTATGAAACTGATGTTTGCTGAAAATGAGCAATTGTCGCGGCTTCTGCCTACATGCTGTAAGATGGCAACCCCTGGAAACCAGTGGAAGCTTATTCCAGGTGTACTCACTTGTTTGACCTGTCTCAATCTCAATGGGTAAGTTTCCCTTTTACTCTTTCTTTTCCTTCCTTCCTCCCCTTCTCCCCCACCCCTTTCCTTCCCTCATGTTATGACTGTTAAAGTAAAAACGAATATATATATATATATATTCATATATTCTTATTCCCGTAAACCGAGCTAGATGCAAAACTGCGTCCACGTCTTGGGGTCTCTCGCGCCGACAAAGCACGACTGGGGCGGAACGTCTCTTTCCTTCCGTCTACACCGTGGTATAGAAAGTAGTGGATCCTAACATGAATGATTTGCAAGAAAGAATCCTGAATCTTTTCCTGGAAGGAGAAAGGATCTTTCAAACTTCCTCTAGAAGTTTCTTGCCGGCCTATGGAGTCAGGAAGGTCTGGGAAGGCGAGGGTGAGAAAGGTGCGCGGGGGCTCGAGGTTTGGGGTGGGGTGGGTGGGGGTGTCTCCGTTTGCCAAACCAGGTGGAGGAGGCCACGTTCCCCGCCCTCAACCTCAACTGGGGCGTCCCCGGGAAAGCATGCGTCCCGGGAGGCCGACGGTGACAAAGGCCAAGGGCCGGGCGGAGGGCGGAGCCGGGGCGGAGCGCGGCCGCAGCGGGCAGGCGGGCGCCGCCCACCGAACTCCCCGACCGGCGCGAGCGAGGCGTCGCCGGCTCCCGCGCCATGGGGCGGCTGGTGGCTCTGAGCCTGCTGGGGATCGCGCTGGCGCTCCTGGGCGAGAGGCTCCTGGCGCTCAGGTAGGTGGGCCCGCCGGCCCCCGGCGGTCGGCGCGCGGCCCGGCTGGGGGCCGTCCTCCCCGAGCGAGGGTCCCGGGCCGCGGGTGGCCGCGGGCGGCGGCGCGGGCGCAGGCCGTGCCGGGACTCTCGGGGCTGCGGCGGGAGAACTCCGGGTTGTTCTCGGTGCCGCAGCTCCGTGGAGCACCTCCGCCCCCGCCGCCAGCTTCCCGCGAAACCCGACGCAGTTTGGGCTCCGTCTGGAGGCTTTCCGGGAAGTCGGGAAGCCTTTGCTGCTGACCGAGTTCCTTGCCACCCAGTCTGCCCGGCGAGGGCTTTGTAGTTACTCACAGGCAAGTCCGCGCTTTAACTTGTGCTTTGACTGAGAGCAGCACTATTACTCCTGCACCGAACCCTTAATTACAAAGTTTTATTTCACGTCTTTGGTGCCCGAGCCAGCCGCCGTCTTTCAATCTGAATAAAGTTGCGTACGGTCCCTTGCCTGCGTAGTTGGCGAAATTGTTCAGCTTTCTAATCTTGGCGCTGTAGATCGAAGACAACTCGAGATACTCTCCTACTGTTCTTACATCACTTCCTTATTTATCTTCACTCAGGAGCCCTGAAGGCAGCGTGTCCAACAGCACAAGCCTGGTCCATCTCCCAGTTTAATTATTATGAAAACCGCGGATGGGTCGACATCATAGTTTCTAAATGACCAACTCCCAATTTTAGAAGCTTCATGCAAAAGGATGCCAGAAATACGGATTCCCTACCGTGTCCGGTGTGCCATCCTAGGCTCCTGTAATGGAGTGAGGCGCAGTCCTTAACCTTGAAGAAGTTCACTTTCTTACAGGGGGAGGAGAGAAATGAAGCAAATATAGCCAGTAGGATGTCCAGACCAGGTACAAACAAACCCCTGCAGGCTTAGGAGGGTAAGATTACAGCTCCTGAAGGGGGAGTTCAGGAGAGAGAGACTGTTTGACTGTTGGCCTTGACAGATGAGTGAAGCACCCACAGGGCCATCCAGGTTGAAAAGTGCAGGGTGAGCAGAGGGGACAGGGTGGGGAAGTTCAGAGACTAGCAGGAGGCCAACTTGAGGGGAGCATAAATTTCGCAGATGAGAATAGTAGGGGTTGAGGGAAGGATAGGTTTTGAGATGGTTAACAGGTTCAAAAGTTGGGGCCTGCTTTGAGAGGCAAAGGAGAACTGTTGATGTTAGGTGTGTGTGTTTATTTTATTTATTTTTTAAAGATTTTATTTATTTATTTGACAGAGGGAGAGAGATCACAAGTAGGCAGAGAGAGAGGGGGAAGCAGGCTCCCCACTGAGCAGAGAGCCTGATGTTAAAGCTCGATCCCAGGACCTTGGGATCATGACCTGAGCTGAAGGCAGAGGCTTAACTCACTGAGCCACCCAGGTGCCCCAGGTGTGTGTGTTTAAACAGGCATCTATTTAAAACCATATAAAACAGTCCGTTGCTGTGCTGTAAAGCATGATTAATTGTGCTGCTGTAGAGCTGAAGTTTGAAGTTTGGATTAAAGGAGAGCAGTAGCTCTATCCTGGCTGGACAGTAGAATCTGCTGGCGGGCTGATGTCTGGGCTGCACTCCCAGAGACTGATTCAGCTGCTCTGCGTGGGGCCCAGGCATGAGTGGTTTTTATTTTTAAAAATTCTCCTTATGATTCTAGTATGCAGTTACGGTTGAGAAGTAGTAGAACTGAGAGTGGGTGATATGGGGAAACTAGTTAAGGTATTACTGTAGTTTGGAGAGAATGACAGGACGGGGGCCCAGACTCTGGAGCCTCATTGATCAGGGTGGGGAGACTAAGGTGATGCCAGGCTTTCTGTCTCTATTGTCCTGTATCTGGAGCTCATCTGCTGATAAAGGGATGCAAGCAGGAGGAATGGTGCGTGGTGGAGGGAGGAAATGGAAATGTTGACCTTAATTTTCATGTTATGTAAATACCCAACCTGCTCTGCAGAACATTCTTGAGTTGGATGATTTTGTACGATCTGTCCTGCTCTCAGTTTCAAAGGCAATAGCACTAAATTCACAAGCTCGTTAAACTGTCCTAAAGTTCAAACCACCAGGGCTCCCACAAATAATAGTTTTTTCTTCTTGCTAATCTTAATGTTTTAAATTTAAGTCCCTTTGAATGATGTTACAGTTGCAAACCTAAGAAAAAGTAAATAAAGCTTATGTGCACAGAATGTACCTTATAGTAATTCACAACTTGATGCATCTTTTCTTTATAAAGATTTGACTGCCATAAATTTTACTGAGTAGTGACTTTCTAGGTTGGTAACTTCATTGGATAGTTGAACTCCCAATTCAGCTGGTGGAAGAAAGTTAATACTTGATAGGTGGCTAGATTTAGCAAGTAAAAATGCAGGATGCCCAGTTAAATTTGAATTTCAGATGACCAGCGAATCATTTTGTAGTATTAGCATATCCCATTGCAATATTGGGGCATAATTATACTAAAATATCATTCTTCACTTGGAATTCAAATTTGGACCTCTTGTATTTTATCTGGCCACCCTGTGCTTGTGGAATATCAAGTATATGCTGTTTATGGCACGCGGAGTGCTCAAATGTGTAGCATCTCTCCTTTCAGACCCTTAGAGTCTGTCTTGAAAAGCAGCATGTTCCTACCTCCCCATAAGGAACGGCTCTTCAAAACACAGACTTATTTTTTTTTGTTTTGTTTTGTTTTTTGTTCGTTTTTTGCTGTCATCTGGTGCCTGCTCTTTCATTATCCTATTTTTAGAGATGGCACTTTGGCACTCAAGTTATTTCTCTCCCCCAGGGCACCCACTTAAATTTCAACTTGAATTTCAAATAAATAATGAATACTTTTTTAGTGTAAGTATGTCCCAGATGGATAAGTGGAATCAAAGCTGTCTCTTTCCTTCTGAACTGTAACTGGGTAAATTTCCCAGGGGATGGTGGTATATTATACCAACTTTTCTACTCCACCCTAGTTGAGCAATAAAGGGGGGACTAGAAGTACACAAATATCCCCAGGCCAGTGGCTACCTGTTGCAAAGTCCACAACCTTGGATGAGTCATGAAACTTGAGTACATCAGAGGCCTATGCCATGAGCAGGAATCCTTTAAACAAGCATCTGAACATTCTACTTGTTGCCTGATAGATTTTAAGACAGCTGTACCAGAAAGCTATCCAGTCTGCTTTCGAACACTTCTGCAAGGTCAGGCTTTATTTTTAAACTACTCTTCTTATCATTTATTGTGTGACTACTGTGCTCTAGTCACGGTGTCAAAAGTGTCAGAAGTTCTTTATATTAAGCCAAAATGTACATTTTTAAAAAAGATTTTGTCTTGTTTATTTCAAGAGAAGAGGAGCAGAGGAAGAGAGAATCTCAAGCCGACTCCTGCTGAGTGTGGAGCCGGACATGGGGCTCGATCCCATGACCCTGAGACCATGATCTGAGCCACAATCAAGAATCAGACGTTTACCGACTGAGCCACCCTAAATCTAATATAGAGGGGCCCCTACACGAAAAAAATACATTTACTGATATTTGGGGAAAAAACCCCTTTTACCCTTATGCCTTCATTCAGTCTTCATGTATGTCTTCCTGTCTGCATTAGACATGTTAAAATTGAGGCTGAAGGGGGTCAGCTAATTTGTTCAACAGGTAATTAACGCTGAAATCAGAAGCCAGGTCTTCTGATTCCAAATACAGTTTGCTCCAGCTCCCCCACTGCCTCCTAGCTTTTCTGCCTTTGGAGCAAATTACTTCCAGCCTAAGATGCCTAATTACAAATTCTTGGTTAATAAGTACTACAGGCATTACAGGGGCCCAAAGGGTGAATTCCAAGGGGTGTTACCAGTCTGTACTAAAAAGATAAAGCCCCTGTTTGTCTGTATTTAAGCCTGTACTTAAAAGATAAAGCCCTTTCAGGAGTTGGTAAATTCAAAGGCCATGAAATATGGAACAAAGTAACGCCAGGTAGTAACACTGTGTTTCTACTTTGCTGGAGATAAGGCAACCTAATAACTAATTGCACCATCTCATCCCACTCTGGGTGGGTAATGCTCTCTCCTGAGTGAAAGAAATAGAAATTGAGGGGCACCTGGGTGGCTCATTGGGTTAAACATCTGCCTTTGGCTCAGGTCATGATCCTGGGGTTCTGGGATCAAGCCCTGTGTTGGGCTCCCTGCTCAGCGGGGAGTCTGCTTCTCCCTCTTCCTGTGTCCCCCCCTCCCACCCAGCTCCTGCTCTCACTCTCTCAAATAAATAAGTAAAAATCTTAAAAAAAAAAAAAAAAAAGCGCAACTTAGAAAAGAAATAGGAAAAAAAAAAAAAAAAAGGAAATGAAAATTGATTTCATGGTAATGACTGTTGGTTAAGGGTTCAAGCTCTGTGGCCAGATAGCCTGAATTCATTTCTTAGCTCCACTATTTACCTGGCTTCTTGGCTTTTTACTTCACCTTCTGTGCCTCAGGGTCCTAATTGTAGGATGGGGATATTAATACTACCCGCTCCATAGTGGGGCTATGAAAGATAAAGGAGTTCATTCTTTGGACCCTGAGATCATGACCCGAGCTGAAGGCAGTGGCTTAACCCACTGAGCCACCCAGGTGCCCAGAGGAGTTCATTCTTGTAAAGTGCTAAAGCAACACCAACTCTGTAATAGGTGCCTGAGGAAGATTACCTGTAATTACAGTGTTCTGGCAGGAGTTCTTAGACTTTTGTGCCTCGATCCATTTGGCAGTCTAGTAAAGTCTTGACTCAGCATTATGTTTTTATTTATTTTTTGTGTGTGTGTAGTGCCTCTCTCATTTTTTTTTGTTTGTTTTTTATTTTAATTCCATTTAGCACACAGTGTTATATTAGTTTCAGGTGTGCAATATAGTAAATCAGCAATTCCATACATTACCGTGTGCTTATCACAAGGGCCCTCCTTAATCCCCATCACCTATCTCATGAATCCCCCCACCCACCTCCCCTCTAGTAACCATCAGTTTGTTCTCTGTAGTTAACAGTCTGTTTCTTCATTTGTCTCTCTTTTTTTTACCCTATGCTCATTTGGCTTTTTCTTTTCTTAGATTCCACACATAAGTGAAATCATATGGTATTTGTCTTTCTCTGACTTCTTTCACTTAGCATGATACTCTCTAGCTCCATCCATGTTGTTGCATACATGAAGATCTCATTCTTTTTATGGCTGAGTACTGTTCCATTGTATATATACATACCACATCTTCTTTAGCCATTCATCAACTGATAGACCCTTGGTCAGCATCATGTTTTTAAATGCATAAAATGAAACACATAGGATTCCAAAACAAAATTAAATACTATGTAAGTTAATACTAATTTGAATACTTAAATACTATTACCAACCTGTTTTTAAAATCTAATATATGATGTAATAACATGGGCTTCTCTCTCTCTCTTTTAAAGATTTTATATATTTACTTGACAGAGAGAGACACAAAGAGAGAAAGAACACAAGCAGGGGGAGTGGGAGAGGGAGAAGCAGACTCCCTCCTGAGCAGGGAGCCTAACACGGGGTTCGATCCCAGGACCCTGGGATCATAACCTCAGCTCAAGGCGGACACTTAACAAATGAGCCACCCAAGTGCCCCTAACATAGGCTTCTTAATTAAAGCCCTAAATAGATATAAAGGTAGTTGAATATGTAGCAATAGATATTTTGAAGTAGCAGTGAGTATAAACATTATTTTCAGATATCTACAACTGAATTACTGAGATATTACAACTAAACATTATTTTGAGATATCTACGTCTGTGATTTCTTTTACTGACAGAGAGACACAGGTACCGCTAGTAGAAAGTTCTGTGGTTTCTTGCCTGTACTCCTCATCAAAGGAAATATTTAGTTTCAGTTAGGTTTAAATAAAGATGTATTTTTATCCCCATCCCTATTCATGGATCCCTGAATTTTACTCGTGGACTCCTTAAAGGTCACTGGACCCCAGACTAAGAGTCTCGATGTACATGTTTACAGTGGGTGTCATTGGCAAATGATTTTTGGCTCAGTTGAAGGAAGACAGTGTATTTTCTTTGCTGTGTTATACCTCTGATAGAGTTGTAAATCAAAGGAAAATAACTCAATTTTAATGAAAAAGAAGAGGGAAGTGAGGAAAACAAAAGGAACCTAGATCAATAGTGGTTGCCTGGGACATTGTGTGTGAGGCCGGCTGTGGTTAAGGGGAAGGAGTGCTGTGATTGACTGGCCATGTCTGCAATTTCTGACCTCATACATTCGTAAGTGTGCTAGGACATAAGGTGCTAGGCAGCAAAGAGGCTGTACCAGAATTATCTGTGTCTGTACCATTTGTTTATTTATTCTTAATTTGGCACGGATGCATTTAGGCTTATTGATCTGCTAGTCCAAAGAGGTTTGTATAGCTTTCTCTTTGTATATTCCCCCAAACTTCTTCAATCTCTTAACAGTTAGGAGTGCTTTCAGTTGCAAGTAACATACATCAAATTAATTGTAACATATGCAAATAAAGGCTTATTTTTCTCATGTGATAAAGACTTTGTAGGTGAGTCATTCTATAACTTGTCCCTTGAGCCCATAATCATATAAAAAATTAGATTCTTATATTTTTGTCCTTCAGTTCTTCACTTTTTGGCATTATGTCCTCCTTCTTGTCATGTTAAGAATACTGAATGGTTGTTATAGTCCTAAGCACCATATGTATGGTCACATTATGAAGAAGGGAGAAAGGGGGGATGCCAGTTAGCTCTCTTCTTATGTCTGCCTTTTCTATCAGGAACAAAAATGTCTTTCTCCAAAGCCTGAGTCATATAATGCCCCTAAATTCAAAGGACTCTGGGAAAGCTAATGTTTGGCCTGTCTGTCTGCAGTGTGAAAGGAGGGAGAAGGAAAGGTGTGACAGTGGCTTTAGGTTTGTCAGAGAACAGGGCCTGCCACCCCGGAAAACAGAAGTTCACTAATGGGTAGGGAACCGGTGCTTCTACCAGGTAAAAAGCCTAGCAGTTTTCCACTGAAGGAATTTGAAAGTCTTGATGGGCTACAGAAGTTGGAAATGAAATCCCGTCTTTCTCTTATTATAAAAGAGTGATAAGAAAAAATGATTCGATTAACCAGAGGTTATGCACAACTCTTGTATAACTCGAGTTTTTGTTTTTGTTTTTGTTTTTAATTTTATTTCTTTATTTGAGAGAGAGTGTGGGAGAGAACATGAAGGGGGGGAGAAGGTCAGAGAGAGGCAGACTCCCCGTGGAGCTGGGAGTCCAATGCGGGGCTTGATCCCGAGACTCCAGGATCATGACCTGAGCTGAAGGCAGTCGCTTAACCAACTGAGCCACCCCGGTGCCCAATAACTCAAGTTTTAATGGTAGGCAGTCTGCATATTTAGAGATGATATTGTACCGCTAAACTAGCTGATGGAAGATTGCCCTATTGGCAGTGTGTGATTGCCAATTGTTGATCTCAAATTGTTGCCAATTGTTGATTCTAAAAAATAACCCATATTAGAGTGTTCAAATGCAACTGAATTTTATTTTGTCCATATAATTTATCTTTGAAAAAGGTAGATGACAATCCTCATGACCCTTATTTTTGTATAGCTAAATGAGCATAATAGGAAGTTGCATAAAACTGTCACCCAAACCAATCCATGATACAGAAACTTGATGAAACTGCAGCTGGGACCTATTGACATAGTTCCATCTGTTTCTGGAATCGTGCAGTGTCCGCTGAACCTGGGAGGTCATCCAGCCTCATCCTTACTTTTTGCATGAAGATTGAGGCCTACAGAGATTCACCTGCTAATGGTCAGGCAGAAACACAGATCCTATCACCCTTTTTGAGAAAAATACCATAGCGGGTTAGAGTACTGCCTCTGGAAGGTTCTTCCCAGCAGGTGCCAAACCTCAGCAAAATTCCTTCACCTCTAAGTCACTTCCCTCATCCCTAAAGCAGGGACAATGGTACCTACTTCTTAAGGTTGTTTTAACAATTAAACGAAGTCGTTCATTTAAATCACATAGAACAGTGGTATACTCAGTGAGTTTTAGCTGTTTTTATTACTCATTTCCTTTTGCCCCCCATGGTCATCGGCTGCAGTAACCTCATCATCACTAGTGTTACTGCTACCACACTCGGCCAAATATACATATTTCCTTCCTTTAAATCACCTGGGACTTGTAAATATGAGATTCATTGTCTTTTTTATTGCTTTACTTTAAATTTTGTACTATTTTAAATTTTTACTACATCTATATATTTCATATATTTATTTTATTCACTTCAATTTTATTTTATTGCCATATTGCTATATTGTTTTAACAAATTTTTGTCACTATTTGAATTATACGATTCGAAATAACATACTGATTTCTTTATTTACTTGAAATAGAGCAAGAGAGAGAGCACAGGCAGGGCTGAGGGCCAGAGGGAGAGGGAGAAACAGACTCCCCATTGAGCTGGGAGCCCAACATGGGACTCGATCCCAGGATCCTGGGCTCATGACCTGAGCCAAAGGCAGGTGCTTGACCGGCTGAGCCACCCAGATACGCCTCAAAATAACATACTGATTAACATTTTAATTAGAAGCTTGATATATGATATGAGTTGCCACATTATATAGTTGCTACCACCTGTTGGTAATTTCTGGGTTAGGTAGGCCTTGGCCTTCTTCCATATTGCTGAGACCAGTAACCTTCCCCAAATTCAGGGTCTAGAAGTCCGACGCTGTCAAGGACTCAAATAGGAGAGGGACAAGTGGCAAATGGTCATTTTTCTCTCTTAAATGTGTGGTATGTGTGACTCACTTTGGAAAAAATGTAAATGACTCTGAAAACCCTGTTATGACTTATGAGCGTAGAGAACAGAAAGAGAAGGTGAGAGACAGCAAGGGAAGTGAGAGGAAAGCCTACAGCATGGGGCTTCAGAAGAAGAGGACCCAGATGTGTTTGGCCAAACTGCTCTGTGGCCCTGTCCCCGGGCAGGGTGCTGGGGAAGGCATTTCCTTACAGTTCACCATTTCCTCAAGATTTCTTCATCTTTACTTTCTGTGAAACAACAGCACAGTGTACTTTTGTTACACTTACTTGGTGTTCTCCAGTGTCCTCACCCAGTAAATATTGGGATGGGGAGGAGACCGCCTCCACGTTGTTTCATAACAGCTTCTGTGCACCTGACTCTGCAAAACCGCCTCTTCTCCCGGCCTCCCATCAGGCCCCGTGTCATTTCGCAGAGGGTCTGAGCGCTGTTCAGCTCTGCTGGGCCCTCAGCTTCCGGGTCTCCATCTGGAGCTCTTCCCACCACACCAGAGCTGGGAGAAGTATGACCTGCTGCCGTGTTCCCATTTGCTTGGGAACTTGCCTTACAAGTTTTATTTGTTGAGTTACTGGCTTTCTTTTATGACCCACATTCACATCTAGAACTTTGTGATATGCATTTGTATTTTAACTTCATTTCTGGTGCTATTTTATGTTCCTACCCTTGTTTTTCTATCTTCTCTTTTATCTGCTTTAGATTTATGCTGTGTTTTATGTATTGCTGTAAGCCTCTTTAAACCCTGTCTGCAACAAAGCAGGGAATACATAAACAGATAGATTTTTTCTTTTCTTTTTTTTTAAAAACAGGAATCGACTTAAAGCCTCCAGAGAAGTAGAGTCCGTAGACCTTCCAAACTGCCACCTCATTAAAGGAATTGGTAAGTATGAGAAAACACTTGTTATACACCTTACATTATTTGGCCACCAACACGAAAAAACTCATTAACAGTATTTTGGCATGCCACTAGTGTTGATCAGAGGAAAAATCCCATTAAATCAACAAAAACCTCTTCAGTCGATCTTTTTTGGATCTCCCGCCCCTGTATTTCTTCTCTCTCTCACGCTCACTACAATTTGTTAATTATTTGTGTACTCCTTTGTTTATGGGTTGATTTCTTGCCTGTTGCGTGACTTTTCTGAACTAATTTTGTAAAGTCTGTGCTCTTCGCTGTGTGCGGCCCCGTGTGCCGTCAGCCTAGCAGCTGGCTGGTGAAGGTGTCAGAAGGAAGAGGAGTCACAAAACGGAAAGTAAAAACCTCTCAAGAAAATCTCCATTCCCCACAGAAGTAACTCCAGAGAGAAAGTTTTTCTTCTCTTTCCTGACATTTCCAGCTCAAATGTAAACGAAGACACGCATATGCATGTATTATTCACAAGTGGCGTCTTAGTATGAGATGACATTCTACAACCCGCTTTATTCCAAATGCAATGTGGACAGCTTCCCCCGTCAACACATGTGGGTCTGCCTCATTCTTTTTCATGTTTGCAGGTACCATGGTGGATTTAATCATTTCTGTCTTAATGCACATTTGGATGGTTTTAGTTTTTTTGCAACTACAAACCAATCAGTGAACATCATTGTACATAGAGGTCTTGTGTATCAGTAGGATAAATTCTTAACAGTGAGACTGTTGTTCAGTTTGTGGGTGTGTTAAAGTTTTGACAGTCGGGGTGCCTGGCTGGCTCAGTCAGTTAAGTATCCAACTCTTGGCTTTAGCTCAGGTCGTGATCTCAGGCTTGTGGGATCAAGCCCTTCGTCAGGCTCCACTCTGGATGTGTGGAGATTCTCTCCCCTCTGCCCTGTGTGTGTGTGTGTGTGTGTGTGTGAGTGTGCACATGGGTGTGCGCACATGCTCCCACTCTCACCCTTTCTCTCTCTAAAATATATATATATGTGTGTGTGTATTATATTTTTCTTTTTATAAATATTATAACTATATATTATACATGTTTTATACATATATATATATTTTTTTTAATGTTTAAAATTTTGTCATTGCTGAATTGCCCTGGAGTTGGCAATGGTAGTAAACTCAGTACATCATACTTACAAGCACATTCAGTGCAGACAGAGCTCAGAATGCTCTTTGAGCAAAAAACAGAGTAGTGATCCTTTGCTGGATCACACACAAGAAGGCTTCATTTTCATGGAACCTATCAGTTTTCAGGGCAGCCTTCTCTACTTCAGGTAGAACCTTCTGGTTCTGTTATTTGCCTCTCCCTCACACGTCTGTTTCTTACATGCCCTGTCTCCTAGTTGCCATCGCTACTTTGGTACTTTTTCCCAGTCCCATCTTCCTAGGCCTAGACTCCTTGACTTCTTTCTCCTGGAGCTTCTCCTCTCTGATACTGTTGCACTTAGCAGGGAGATACAAACTCAGGATCAAATAGCAGACTGGCTAGATCTGTGCCAGATAAGGCAGCCGGTCCTAGAAATAAGTTTGTTGGGAGTCCCAGGAAACTCAGCTGCTGTTCCCTGCCTTCTGACTGCCATCACGAGGAGCCCCTCAGAACTGGCCGCTAAGCAAGAGCCCGATGGCGTCTGTGAGGGATGTTCTGCAAGGTTGGGAGGTTGAGTCCATGCTCTCGAAGGTTACTGTTGCTACTGAGTTAATAATTGTCAAATTATTAAACAGCCCTTGGCCCTGTGGAGCCCACCTTCTGTGAATTCGAGTCTCAGAGTAGACAATAGGGCACAGCCAGACACATTACAGGATGAACCGCCAAGTGGATTGCTGTTACAACTCACTGGGATGGAGGGCTCCTCGGAGAAAAACAAGCCCAAAGACATTTGTATTCTGAACAGGCATCTGTCTGTGTTTGTGACCTTTATGTTGTGATGTGTGTGAGCTACTGTCTGGAATTGGAAAGAATGAGGAAATATGTCACCTATGGCCCTTCTTGTGAAGTGTTTAATGCCTCTGAGGCACTTCAAAAGGCAACAGAGCGAAGACGATGAGTGATTAGAAGCCCATTTGGGATACATTTTTAGAGCTAATTAGAATTGTGCTTTTTTCTTTCTTTCTTTCTTTTTGTTTTTGCTCTGTGGCTAGCACGCACTGTGTGAACATTTGTTGAATGCTATGTTAGTGAAGCCTACTGGCTAATAATAGCATGGGGTTATATGTTTTTAATAACAGTCGCCTATTCAGTGGTCTCTTGATTACGAGGAAAAATAGTGTGTGGGGCGTGTACATTCCCATCCAGGCCAAAGCGACGTCTTATGGTAGGCAACAAGGGTAGTCTTCTCTTTGGAAACAGTAGTAGCCATGCACTTGAGACCTGCGGTCCGTCTAAGAGGTAAGACCACTTTCCCCTACCCTTCCATCCCCATCAAAACCCGTACGCACATACCAACACACACACACACACACACACACACACACACACACACACATGCTTTCTCTCTGTCTCTGTCTCTCCAGTGCTGTATTCACCATGACTAGAAATGAACTCTTTGCCATTCTGGTGCTTTAAACATATCACATCATGTCTTTCTGTTTTAATAAGTGGTAGTCATCTGCCACACAGCATACAGGATGTGTGCCTTCCATAGGGGCCCAGAGTAGCTCACTGTCCCATTTTCTGTATTCTTTAACCCACTGAGCCACCCAGGCACCCCCATTTTCCGTATTCTTTCCCCTCGTCTCTTACAGATAGAAACCAAGCTCTTACAGAATCTGGCCCAATATCGACATCTAAATAATAAAAATTATAATGACAGGAGCTAGTTAAGTCTATTTGAGGCTTAAAAGCTTAATGCAGGCATTCAGAGTACTGGACTAAAATAAAATTTTTAGTGGATTGTCTCTTTGAGTTAATTAGTGGTTTTATACACTTGGCAATCAAGACCTTTAAAAAACTGCTGCTGGGGAGATTTAAAAAAAAAAAAAAAAGAGGCATTAAGTTTGCAGCCCTTGTGATAAGTTTGTTACTTTACACTCTACCTATGAAAGGAAAACAAAATACACACTACTGTGAGATTTAGATTTCTTGTTTCTTTTCTTTCTTTCTTTTTTTTAATGACAGAAGGACTCAACGCTCAGAAAGTTTTAGTACCTTTTGCAAATTATCTTTCCAATATAGTATCTCCTCCCAGAGTCATTAACACACATACCTCTCCAGTATGCCAAGAGTGGACAGTAAAAGGTACATTATATCTCAGATACTCTATTGGGAATGGCAAGGGCTGATTTGCTATTGTAAAGTTACACCTAGAGGAGAGAGAAATTTATCTTCCTTTACTTGGCTGTCTAAAGATAAGCAAATGGCCTAGGGTGATAAGAGGTCTACGCTTGGTGTGGCCAATCTTGTACAAAGGCTGATGGAGCAGCACCATTGTCTTCAACACACTGCTTCTTGGTCAAGGATTAGAACTCCAGTTATGGCCAGTTCCCAGCAAGAAAGGTAGAAAGAACATTGACGTGGCTATTATTTTTAGTTATTTTACCCAGAAATTACATGCATACTGTGCTCTCACATGCAATTAACCTGAACCGAGACACCACATATGTCTGTGGTGTATTGCCGGGCACCTGTGGCTGGAAAGGAGAAAGGGAAGTATGGATAGTGGGGAGCAGTTAGCCATCTCTGACACAGATCATTACCAAAGGAGTAAGAAAAAATAAAAAATCAGATGTGTTAAGCTAGACGACTTTCTCACCCAAGAGGGTTTTGAACGAGCTTGTACAGAAAAGTGCAGAGTATGGATTGGTGAAGATCTTGGGAGGAGGCATGGAAGCAAAACTTTTAGAGGGGAAGCCAACCTATGGAATTGACCACAGTCAAATTTACAAAGTCAAATGTCTTCAGAGAGGAAGCAGTGATGGTTCTGACAGAGAGAATTCATTCTACGCTAGGTTGTCTTTTTTCTGTGTGCTTTGAAGTCAGAACAAAAGGATTTGAGTCCCAGCTTCTTGGGACTCAAGAAGGACAAAAGGACTCAAAGTCCCAGACCTTGAGCAATTTGCCTAACCACTGAAAGGTCCTATATTCTTAACTCCGAAATAAGAGATAATAATGCTTCTTAGAGTATAGGAAATTATGTGAAATAATGTGTGTAAAGTGTTTATTTACAAGGAGTGTGGCCCTCAGTAAACTCTATACCTTAATAGCTATTACTATTACTGCTGGTACTACTCCTATTATCAAATTAGAGGAGAAAAATTTCTCCAGCATTGACTACTCTTGCAGTAATCACACCGCAGCAGTGATATGAAATGATAACATTCTCTTGTAGTGATGGATATAGAAATGAAGATGGGGTTGGGGGTAGATCTGGAAGATATTCTAAAGAAAACTGCAGATAAGACTTTGTTTTCCCTTGGAATTAGGCAATGGGGTTAAACAGAAAGAAGTGACAGCATGGTTGAAATGCAAATATCTTTTAAAAAATGTTCTTCTCTTGATTACTGAAATGGTACTGTTGTTTGTAGAAAATTTTAAACAAAGAAAAGTATAAAGAAGAAAATGAAAATCACTCATAATCCTACCACCCAAAGAAACCTGGTTAATTTGTTTCTATATATCTGGGGTTCCTGGGTGGCTCAGTGGGTTAAAGCCTCTGACTTCAGCCCAGGTCATGATCCCAGGGTCCTGAGATCGAGCCCTGAATTGGGCTCTCTGCTCAGCGGGGAGCCTGCTTCTCCCTCTCTCTTTCTGCCTGCTTCTCTTCCTATTTGTGATCTCTGTCTGTCAAATAAATAAATAAAATCTTAGTTTGTTTCTATATACCTTTTCTTGTACTTTATGTATTAGCACGTACACATTGAAATTAAATTGTTTTAAGTAATTTTTCAGAAGCAACCAATTTTACTTAATTGACTTCCTATTCAGTGGATCCAGAAAGTAAAACTTCAGACTGACCTGTGCCTGTGAATGTGTGTGTGTTAATATGTTTGTGGCTACACATACACACATGAGGGGTCGAATTCCCCCCATCCCTGCGCATTACCAGTTGAGAACGACCATGGGTCTAGAGACTAGGAAATCTTAACTTTTTTGAGGTATTACTGACCCCCCCTTTTTTTTTTAAGATTTTATTTATTTATTTGACAAACAGAGATCACAAGTAGGCAGAGAGAGGAGGAAGCAGGCTCCCCGATGAGCAGAGAGCCCGATGCAGGGCTGGATCCCAGGATCCTGGAATCATGACCTGAGCTGAAGGCAGTGGCTTTAACCCACTGAGCCACCCAGGCACCCCTTACTGACCCTTTTTTAAACTGCTGAAAGCCAAGGATCCTTTTCATAGACAATTTCCCAGCTGACATACAGATGACATTTTGCATTGCGTAGAATTTTAATAAGTTCACAGACTATAGAACCCATTTGTGGCTCCTTAGGAATCCACAGGCCCAGGTGAAGAACTCCTCCATTATGCCATGCGTAAGCATATATATGTATGTATCCTCTTGCCAAGGAACAGACTTTGCAGGTGTTCATGATTGCAGTTGTCTTAGCAAAGCGAAGTTCTTGGCAATTGTATTTTCTTCTGCTTTTCTCCACTATGATAGAGCCAGTGACACTGGAGGCAACCGGCCAGATGCAAACTCATGAATCAAAACCAAAACGGCTGCGTAGATGCTGTTTGTTTTTGACAACCTAGAAATAATCTTGGAGAAAGTCTTTGGAGAGGCCTTAAAGGGGAAGATTGGATTTTGTGGACTCAAAGAATGTGTCATGATTTGGCTTAATCTAAGCCATTTTTATTCCTCTTTTCTTGTGTTTGGGTCTATTATCTGTCTGCGGAATTTACACAGTGAGACCACTGGGAAGGTCTTGTGTCTAATTATTTGCTGTGCTGTGTGGAGTGGACTGCAGACAATCAATAAACAATCAATAGTAATTGTAGCCTGCTCAGAGACAAGCGTTAGAAGATTCAGCTGGCTTAGGTGCACGGTATTTTTCATTAATTTTCTTTTGCTGGTTGTTTTCTGTAGTTTAAAGCCTAAATTTAAAGATTAAGTGGAAGGCTTTCTTTGCTTATGAGAACAAGCAGACATTGTTTTTTAAAGAGGGCATATATAATCCCAGGTGTTTTATCTCTGTTAATGAGAGAAATGTCTGTGTTTGCTTCAGATTGAATGAGCAGAGAAAGGGACAAGGATATTTGCATGGTTAAATGACTATGAGCCCTTCTCTCTGAAAGTAATATTCCCCTGATGTCAATTACTTTTGTACCGACATCTGGATGTTTATCAGAAGAGTGTACAGATGTCAACTTTTCCTGTATTATAGCTGGAAATGTAGTGATTACTTGACTTTGATTTGAGTAAACATAAAATATTTCACATTTAAAGTCAGAGGTTCACTGCAGGAAGGGATTTGGACTGACGTGTATTAAAGAGAGTGGTAGGTTCCTTGGAAAAAATTAGAACCATTCCTAAAAATGCAGGCACCGACAAAGTAAACTAAGTCCCAGTTAGACCTAACAAATAATAGAATTGAAACGTGACATTTATCTATCTCTTGAACTTACAGAAGCTGGCGCAGATGATATTGACATACTTCCCAACGGTCTGGCTTTCCTTAGTGTGGTGAGTAGCTCCTTCGTTCACCAGTCCCGGTGGAGGAGGGACAGGAGTGTTTGACGAGGGCCTGCAGTGCAGTAACTTGTTCTTAAAATTCCTCACTTTCAAAAATATGTTCTGGAAGAAAAAAAAAAAAAAAGACAGTTTGAGCAGAAATTTGGAAAATGTCCTCAAGCTTATCTAAATGTAAAGATGAAAACGTCTTTGCCAATTGATTAATTGCTCTTTATTCCCCACCGCATTGTACTAAAATATTCCAGTGCAATCTGTGTTTCAAAAGTTTCTTATTAAAAAGCATACTTTGGTCATTGTTGTGGCTATTCTGTACTTCATTATACTCTTTTACATGCAGCATCTATCTCTCCTTCCATTAGCTACTCAATTTTAAGCTCATATTCTTGCTGCTGTTGTTTATTTTCAAATAATATACCAACTTTCCCAGACCAAGCCTTTCTCTTTCTTTCTTTCTCCCCCTGAATCGCTCCTCCTTAAAGTCATCAACTGAGTTTATTGATACCCTTTGCTTTGCCTTAATTCTTAGAAGCTGAAAAATAACCGCTTCCCTGGACAGACATTGGGAAGACTGTAAAACTGATTGGCCCGCGTGCTGGCCTACACCAGTCGCCATCTAATTGGAAAACTGTGTGAGTGGGCAATGAGGAAGTTCTGACCACCGCTCTTCTGTGGCGTGGGCCCCCATGAGTGTCCTTAGTGTCATCACGGCTTCGGTTTTCCTTGAGGAAGGCGGCCTGTGATGATTCTGTTCCTGCTCATCATCCAGAGGAGCAGGAACAGAATCATTATTTTCAGGCTCTGAGATTCAGCTCTGACAAGCATAGGGTTGCTTTTGAAGAGTCATGGCACAAATAAACAGTTGTCGGACCTCTGGGAAAGTTTAGAGAACTCGGCTTGGAGAATGAGGGTTAGGATACTGGTCAGGTTCCTGATGGTTTTTAGGTGGAACACTGAGCAGCTGGTTGTTACCACTGAGGAGGAAAAAAAGAAATATTGTGGGCTTTGGCAAGAACACTAAAATTTATGTTAAATTTTAAAAATACAGTCTCAAGAGACAAGGTTATGTACTTACCTACACAGAATGAGTAAAATGATATTTCTAGTATTATAGGTTTGTTAGGAAGCACATGCTTACACGTGTCTATAGGCTTAGGAGAAAACACTGGGACTCCTTGTCAGAATCATTCGTAACTAGAGATGCAAAAATCTGAGGAAAGTAGAAATCACTTGCTTTTTTTTTCCTCAAAAGAGGTATTTTCAGAGATTTTTGTAATCCAGAAATCACATGTTTCAAGATCTGAGCCCCCCTAGGAATAAACCTGAATTGGGAGAACTGAGGTCTCCACGCACATAAATCTATAGTCATTTCCACTGAAGGGCTAATGCCAGTCACAATGATCTTGTAGCCATGTCTATACAATTTCCTCAGCTTTTTTGTCCTTCCTTGGTTATCTGTCTTTTATTTTTTTGAAATTTAGAAACAATTCCACTGTACTGCTGATTTTTAAATTACTCAGCACTGTCTCTCCCGTTTCCCAGAATTCACTTCTTTCTAAACGAGTAGTGGGTATCTCACGGCAGCTATCTCTTCCTCTTCCAAACATGGTAGCCCATCGGACACATCTTCTTCTGTGGTTATGGGTGTGAGGGTCAGCCCAAAACCTGCGTCCTACTTCGTGAAGAATTGGATGACAGAAAATAGAATATAAGAAAGATTTATATGGCCATAGGAGTGTACTTAACACCACTGAAAGGTATGCTTAAAATGGTGAAGGTGGTAAATTTTGGTATGTGTAGTTTACGGAAAGTAAAAATAAATCAAATGTTTGAAAAGAGAAAAAACATGGTTAAATGGCAGGGAACATTAAAATAACCATGAATAATGATCCACCATCTCCGGTAGAGCTTTCTTTCTTGAACCCATGCTCTCATTGATGGGACAGTGATATAAAATAGAGATTACCAGCCTGTGAAGTGACCCTGCTATGAAGGGATAATGTAATTCCAGTTTATTCTGCTCACTGAGACTGCCAGCCTTGCAGTTTTGTCATTTTGATAGGTTTTTTAAAATTGGAGATAATTTCTATTATGTTCAACTTTGTGCATAAAGTGAGACTTAATTTTGGTGTACTCTTTTAGATTTGCATAAAATATGACTTAAAAGATCTCAAAGAGAAAAGACCTAGATTATTTCGGTGAGTCCTGAGAAAACATGAAATAAAATGCAACCTTTCATTCCTGGTTGAAAGCTCCAAGAAAACTAGAAATGGAAGGTAATTTCTCTGAAACCTACAGCCGACGTCCTTCTTAGTGGTAAAACATTAGCCACCTTCCATAAATGTTTAGAAAAGGAAGAAAATGCCCCCAAATATTATGACCATCAGTAATCTACTAGAGTTTTTGTGGGGTTTTTTAAAGATTTTTATTTATTTATTTATTTATTTATTTGACAGACAGAGGTCACAGTAGGCAGTGAGGCAGGCAGAGAGAGGAGGAAACAGGCTCCCTGCTGAGCAGAGATCCCAATTCGGGGCTCGATCGCAGGACTCTGGGATGATGACCTGAGCCGAAGGCAGATACATTAACCCACTGAGCCACCCAGGGGCCCCTCTACTAGAGTTCTTAATAACCCAGTAAAACAAGAAGGAGAAATATGAGGTGGGGAGAAAAGTCAAAACTGCCATAGTTTTCTGACATCACCATTACCTGCTTTTTAGACAATCCAAGACATTGAACCAGTAGACTGTTTTATCCACAGGGAGAGTTCAGTGAAGTGGTTGGATTCAAAACAAACATGTAAAATTCACTAGCTTTCCCGTGCACAAGGAAGAACCAAGTAGGAGCTGTAAGAGTCATAAAAATAAAAGTAATAATGTTCCATTCAGAGCAGCAACTTAATTCTCAAAATTTGTACAGAAAAGTCAATGAGGGGCACCTGGGTTAAAGCCTCTGCCTTCAGCTCGGGTCATGATCCCAGAGTCCTGCGATCGAGCCCCACATCAGACTCTCTGCTCTGCCTTTCTACCTGCTTGTGATCTCTCTCTCTCTCTCAAATAAATAAATAAAATCTTTAAAAATATCAATGAGCAAAAATATCTAAGACTAGTTTGTGACAATAAAACAATGAGGTGTGAGATATGGAGACTCGCCATAAATAGAGTGGCTGTAATTAGAAATAAAGCTATGGTAATTAAAGAGTGGTGTATTGGTACAGGAATAGGCCGGAGTCCCCAGATAGATCAGAATGCAGAGGGATCTTGTATATGTACATGTACATAGAGGTGATATTTGCAGTCAGTGAGGAAAGGACAAACTATATGCCAGGCACAGCTCCAGGCCCTGGGACCTAGCAGTGAGCGGAGGAGACAAAGTCCTGACTTTTGTTCCAGTGGGGTGAGGATGGATCTGTGTCAGATGCTCGCAGCACTTTAAGAAGTAAAGGAAGGTGGGGCAGTGGAGACTTGGGAGAGCTGGGCAGAGGGTGTGGTCAGGCTTCCATTTCTGTATGTCTACGGATGCATCTGTGCCAAATAGCGATAAGTACCATTTGACACAGATACAAAGCATCCGGGAGACCTAGATCTTGGGGTGGGGTGGGGTGGGGAGCATTCCTAGGCAGAGGGAACTGTGTGTATAAATGTGCTGAAGTGAGAATGTGCCTGGTATATTTGAAGAGCTTTAGGAAGCCATGTGGCCCGTAGGAGATGAGAGCCGAGATCTGGAGTGTTTGGGGTGTGGAAGGTGCAGGAGGGTGAGCAGGGCAGACCATACAGGGAACCCAAAGAACTTTCACTTCATAATCTGAGCGAGATGGAGTTTTGATCAGAGGCGTGACATCATCTGACTTTGGATGCTGGTGGGAGACCAGTCTTCCATGGGGAAAGGCCAGAAAAAATAAAAAAGGACAGTTGGTTGTGAGCCGTTGCTGTCATTGGGGGCGTGGTTTGGGTCAGGGCAGTCATGGCCAAAGCGATGAGAAAGGTTCACAGCCTTATGAAGGGATATATTTTTCAAGGTCAAGTCCAGAGGATTTGCTGGTGGATTGGATCTGGGGAGTGAGGCAAGGAGGGGAGTCTTGACTTAATACCGTTCACCAAGACTTTGAGCTTCTGGACGAGCGAAGGGCAGGCCAAGAGCTTGAGGGTCAACAGCCTACGTGTAAACTTTCACTTCTTCCCACCCCCCAACTCTTCTTGGTATCACCCTGTCCACCAACCTTCTGGTTATCCCTTTAAGAGACCACACCCCTAGGCTTGTGCTTCAACTCAGAAGAATCAGTTCCCGGTCATCTCGCAGCTCTCCAGCCCCCGATTCCTATTTTTTTTTTTTTTTCTGTCCTCTTCTCTCTGCTTTCTTGCTGTTTGTAGCTGTAATGCTGCCTCCTTTAACCAAAATCTATCATTTATTTATACAGCCCATTTTAGCCCATAAACACCTGGAAGCCTCTATATTTAACTTTTTTCCTCTGTTTTGAAAAGGGTTTGAAATGTCCAGGACTCCACAGCTTTTCCCCAGATAAGCCTGGAGGGATACTAATGATGGATCTAAAAAAAGAAAACCCGAGGGCCCTGGAACTGAGAATCAGCCGTGGGTTCAATTTGGCTTCGTTCAATCCACATGGTATCAGCACCTTCATAGACAACGGTAAGGGCTGATGAGCTCCTCACATGGAGAAGCTTCTCATGGTTTGCAAATGACTGTGGAAAATAGATTTGGATCATATCTGTAGAAACAGAAGAACAATTAACTCATGAATTATTACTGTATTCTTCATACAAGTAAGTTGGTCACTTGCCACTCCAGCTAGCAGCAACTGAGGCCACATTTGGAATTTCTAGCAGGTAATACCTGGGAGAATGTTTACATTTCATAACCTTTTTTCATATACCTATGATTATTGCATTAAAAAAGAGCTATGGTTTTGAATTAAACTATAAACAGATTATTCATGAATTCTGTATATGGAGTGGAAAACACTCTTTCTTAAAGGTCAGGGGACCGATGATCAGAAATAACACCAGCCAGACAGTGATGAGAAAGACGGGGAAGAAGAATGATCTGTTAGGTCGCCTAACAGCTTAAACATTCAACCTTTCCCCGCCTGTGGTATTTAAATGTCAGTGTCTGCCCAGAGGTCCTGTGGTTCTGTCTTGTAAATTAACTCTGTTCTTTCAATTCTTTAGACGACACAGTTTATCTCTTCGTTGTCAACCACCCAGAATTCAAGAATACAGTGGAAATTTTTAAATTTGAAGAAGAAGAAAATTCCCTTTTGCATCTAAAAACAATCAAACACGAACTTCTTCCAAGGTACTCAGCCCTTTTGTTCATTCTCCAGTCTGTCTCTGGCATGTCCATGTATTTCCCATGATGGTCCTCTCAGCTTTGATAAGAGCTAAAATATGTGTATGTAGACACATATGTAAAAACACGCGCACGTGTGTGTGTGTGTGTGTGTGTGTGTGTGTGTGGCTTCCTTGTAGAGCAGGGAAAGTCAATGTCACTCATAATAACCAGTGTTCTCTGAGGACTCCCCTGAGAAATGATAAAACACTGGATTACAGAGGCGTTGCTCCTCAGGTCCATCTAGGGAACAGGAGACAAGCCTCCCTGTTTTTCCTGCTGTCACCTTCCATCTCAGATGACCCATCACCCTAACCATAATACTTTGTCCTGCCAAGGAAGAGTAGCCTGCTTTAAATGATGGCAGTGTGCTTTGTGTGGGACTACTACAGAGTGCTTCCATTGGGGTCGTGGTAGCTGGGGGCTAATGGCCACACAGAATTGGAGGGATTCAGACTGGAAGCTGGTCACTCTCTCCTTCCAGAACATACCACCGGTTGATAATGTGGCTAAAGGAGACTCGTGTGTATCTCCCTGGCTCCGCTTGCATTAGCTTACTCCTTCTTTTAAGTTTGAACTTTGATGAATATTTTTAATTTCTCCATCCCTATCTAGGGCTTCCGCATGTAACTTCCAATTGTTCTTCCCAAAAAATGCACTTCACGATAAATAGGAGCATAAGTACTGTCCAGGCAGCCTCTGCATCATGGTCTCTTTCAGAAAGAGGGGACCCACCTTCCCCGTAGCTCTGTTTTTCACTGACCAAAGAAGAAAGCAGCTCTTTCAGAAAGTGTTGCATAGGGTAATTGGAATTTAAATTTAATAACGCCCTTGCCCAACTGGTTTTAAAAATGTAATTGTTTTTAGCATATAAATCTCTCGTCTGAATCATTGCACTATGGCAATTTCATCATCCATCTCTCTGCACGTGTCTGTGGAGGGCCCGTTCATTCTCGGCACGTCGTCTTTGTGAGTCGGGTAGAAATTGAACAGTCAACCTTAGTTTGACTAATAACCAAGCAGAGGAACTCGGGAAAATCTGGCAACTGAGTAAATGAAGGCTAGGTAAATGTTATTGACGGCCCGACCCGCTCCGCAGCCAGCGCGGCTCTAGCAAGCTCTGTACTCTAGATAGTCCTACCCTTTCATGTTGTTGTTAAACCCAACACTTTTGGCTGTCAAAAAACATAGCCTGTTGGCACGAAGTTCTTTTTTGTTTTTTATAAGAGTCCTGCCGTAATTGCTAAATGACCTGTCTTCGGATTACCTGTTACCTTGCAAAATTGTTCTCTGAAAAACGATATTATAGTAGATGACCTCTGACCATAGCCGTGTGACTTTTAGCTGAGCTTTTCCTGGGAAACCTCGTACCAAAAATTTAAAGCACAGATTGTTTATGCCGTCCTTCCAGAGACTTAATCTTTAATATGGAGACCAACTGGTTGCTGCTTTTCTCTCACGGATTATTTTTTCTCTTTCAGTGTGAATGATATCATAGCTGTGGGACCAGCACATTTCTATGCCACCAATGACCACTATTTCTCTGATCCTTTCTTAAAGTATTTGGAAACATACTTGAACTTACACTGGGCAAATGTTGTTTACTACAGTCCAAATGAAGTTAAAGTGGTAGCAGAAGGATTTGATGCAGCAAATGGGATCAATATTTCACCCGATAAAAAGTATGACTCCTCATAAGATTATCTTCTCTTCTCCTTAGTAGTGGTGCTGGGTCAGATTCCTCACTTCGCTGGTTTTTTCCACTGTAAAAAGCTTCCTTGATATTTTTTTGTCTATGACAAATATATATGTGTATGTATATATATATACACACACACACACATATATATAAAATATATACATTGATATATTTGTATTAAATATATATAATATTTATATGTAATATTTAATATATACTAAGTACATATATATATTTACATATAATATCTAAATATCATTGTAGAATTTAATTTTGTAAATGTGAATTTTTATGAACCGGGTTATTTACATATACCTATTAAAGGGTGAGATAGGTGTTTCCTTTTAAATAAAGATATCTTTGTTTCATTGGCTGCATATTATTCTATGATAGGGATGATCTTAAAGTAATTTAAACAATTCTCTGATAATGGATGCATAGGTTGGTTTTCATATATATATATATATATATATACACACACACACACACACACATATATATATATTTTTTTTAATATAAAAAATGTATTTCTCATTTACCACTGAAGCTTCTCCAGATATTTTTAAGGAATAGCTCCTGAAGGGAGCATTGCAGCGTAATCCATATTCAGGTTTCGGGAGGATAAGACAGACCTGGGTGGTAATGCCGCCTGGGCACGGGTTGACAGTGATGCTCTGAGCCGTGTCTGCACGTTTGTACAACTGTTTCTATAGAACAGATCCCTCAAAGTAGAACCACTTACTTGAAGAGTTACCCCTTTAAATGGTAACTTTAGTAGCTATTGCCCAGTGGGCCCCCCCTCCCAAATTATCCCACTGTTTCTCTACGTCCAACCATAGCATATAGAAAGGAAATTAAATTTTATTAACTTCCCTTTGTACTACCTTAGCACATTGAACAATTTAAACTCCTGCAAACATAACGTGAAATAAATTTGGCATTCCTTGACAACTCAATGTCTTTTTTCATGACACAATTTCTTCTTTCTTGTTGATTATAGAAGACGAATGTAGAATCATTTAAATTGTCTGTAACTCTCCTGCCAAATCTGTTTTTCTCCCCCAACTCTCATCTTTCAATTATGAGACTCAAACTTTCCAGCACCTGAGCTGCAGACAAGAATAATGAGAGAGGATTCAGCTCTAACTCCTCTTTTGCCCTCCCCAGCCAACCCCAGGAGCAAGCTGTCCTCGCCACCCCCCCACTTTCCTTTCCCACTGATGCCTGCCCGCTTTAGGTTCTCACCCTCTCTGGCTAGAGTAGTAGCCGGTAGTAGCCAACTTGTTTTCAGTCTGCTGACATTTTTTGCCTTGTTGCCAGTTCTGTCTTTCTGTATTCCATGAGCCCTTAAGGCTCTCTGAAAGAGGGGGCCTGGCCAGCTTCTTCTTGGACTCCTCCTGCTGAGCCCTGCCTGGTGCAAAAAACAAATGCTCAGGACCTGTTGAATGGAACTAGCCGGTTGTTATTATGCCACTTTGTTATTCTGCAAATTCAGTGGGACCCAATTGCTTATCAAATCAGGGCAAGCTAAAGGGTTGGACTTGCTTTAATAGGGGAGCTTCAACCTCCCTTTTTGACCCTTTTCATACTTTCCCTGCTTTAGACAAAGAAGTCATTATTTTGCAAATATGCCTCTCTCATTCTTGCCCCTGTGCCTTTGCTCACAAGGTTTTTTTTCTGCCTAGAAGGTGCTTTGTCCTCATTTCCCCAAGTGCAGTCTCCTTCCATAGCCACCGCAGATGCCCTTCCTTTGTGAAGCCTTCTGTGTTCTCAGGAGTTAGGTATTTCTTCGGTCTCTAGGCCTGAACTCTTTCTCGTGTAACCAATCATGCTGTATTATTTGTTTCATGTGTACAGACCAGTCTGATCATCCCAACGCACTAGAAACTCTGTAGGAGAAGGCTGCCTCTTCTTTATGTCCGTCACAATACTGAGCTCATGGCTTCACACATGATAATCGCTCAATAGAACTGTTGCCATGGAACGGTCAATTCAATGAGTAAAATTACCGTAAAGTAGTTCGTTAATTCACCCTGCTTAGATGTAGGCAGATTGTTCTCAATAGATTCTTATCTCTTACTCTGAAAATTCTCAACATGGTAATAAATATTTTACTAAGAATGAATGATTATTAATAAATAATAAAGTGTGTTCTGTTCGCTACTTTGTATTTCTGTGTGAACATGATACATAGAAATACCAAACTGTATCGTGGAATGTGTAAACTTTTTTTTGGAAGCCAGACATTTCGGTGGCAAATATCACAGACTTTATGTTCAAAATAATGTTCTATATTACTTTTCCCTTTACAAACCTCTTGAGAAATCATTTAACAATTCTGTGATTGTTTGTAGCAACAATGAATTGATTTTGAAAGCTTGCTTTTTAAATAAAAATTGACCTTTATCAAGCATTCCTTGAGGGCCCATCATTGATTAACTTCTTGGCAGGTTATTAAAACTTATTCTTCCATATGGTATTAATGAACTTTTATATTGGCGTGGTGTTCTAACCAGCGTGTCCTTTCTGTGAAGGTACATCTATGTTGCTGATATCCTGGCTCACGAAATTCATGTTTTGGAAAGACACCCTAATATGAATTTAACTCAGTTGAAGGTAAAATACTTATTTTCTTATATCAAGTAGACCTTAACGTATTAAACTTGGTAATTTTGTAATTACTCTGTATCACCACAGTACTTCCCTTAAAACAGAATGTAATGCCAGGGTTGCTCTTCTGCGTTTTTAAATATCACCTCTCTACAACAGGCTAAGCCTCCTGTCCCCAGCCTTCATGAGGACTGACTGATGACATACAGCAGAGGGTTGGGAGTGATATTTGCATCAGATTTAGAGCCCATTCCATGACGTACTGATGGTACCCAATGAATTCCAATAAGAATTTTCACAATTGAAAAGACTAATAGATGAATTCTGAAATGAAGATTTATGCACATTGTCAGCTCTTTCAATAATAAATGAAGGTAGAAATTGGGTTCCACACCATTATTATTTTCTTCCTGCTTGACAACACATATTTTAGATTGATTAAGAATTTCCTATTTTGCTTCAAATGAGTTCCTTGAGCTAACTGATCATTGTGCATCTTTTAAAGGAAAAGGAGTTCATTTTTAAGAGACATTGATCATCACCCTAACTCTCTTAATTTCAGGGAAGATGAAAAGTGGCCCTAACCCAGTTTATTAAATTTAATTTACGCCATATTGGTGTTAAAAGGGTGGAAGCCGGGAGCTGTATGTAATTTTCCCATGTGTTGAGAGGCAAGAATGCTTAGTCCTAAATTATTTAATCAAGTTTCTCAAGTCATTTAGATATTGACATTTTTTAATTTGGAAGGTACTCAAGTTGGATACACTGGTGGACAATTTGTCTATCGATCCTTCCTCGGGCGACATCTTGGTAGGCTGTCATCCTAATGGCCAGAAGCTCTTCATTTATGACCCGAACAATCCTCCATCATCAGAGGTTTTTCTTTTTTTTTTTTTAAGTCTTCATTTTTCTACTTTAATTGTTTAAGTCCTTTTGAACTAATAACATAGTAAACTGTCACAGGGATGGTTTGTTTAGTCATTTTAAACCAACAATGCGATAAACTTATGCAGTGATTTTGTAAGTGCTTTAAGCCAATAATTGGCAGAATTTCACTCATTCAAATACTTTTAGAAAAATAATCTTTTGATGTATTAAATTACCGTGGAAACTAGTCAAAAGGCATTTTCTATAAAGACATGTGCCCTCCTTGTGTGGTAGACTGGCAATGTTTTTAAATACCTGGCTTATTGTCAGCTCCCTACATGACATGACTTCTGTTCATGCTAGCATAGTGTGGAAGTATTTCCATTAATGCTCAATTACTATAATAACCCGAAATCCTGGGTTGGCATGCAGTAGTAGCTAGATGGTTGAAAAAAGTACTTTCTTTGTAGGCTTAAAAAAGTACTTTCATTTAAACATTAAAAAGATTGGTAACTGCTGTTTTCAACAGCACATCCTCTGAATCATTGCGTCGCTGTGGAAGACAGGGATTATTGGTGATTGGGTGACATGGGTGTATGGTGGTTCAGTGTTAATCTTTTGTATCCCCTGAATAGGTTCTCCGCATCCAGAATATTCTGTCTGAGAAGCCGACTGTGACTACAGTTTACGCCAACAATGGATCTGTTCTCCAGGGAAGTTCTGTAGCCTCAGTGTATGACAGGAAGCTGCTCATAGGCACTCTCTATCACAGAGCCCTGTATTGTGAACTCTGAATTGTACTTCCGGATGCAAGTGTGCTAACTTCTTTTAACACTTACTTTTCTACAAATTGCTAATTGTGTGGGAATTTAACCGGCAAAATGGGCCCAGGAATGTAGGACCTGTGTAGTTAATTCTATTTCAGTAAGGAAAAGCCCCTTCAGTTCTGATAGCACTTTTAACATAAAAGGCAAAGGGACAGTTTTTAAAATATGTGGCGTGAAGGAGAGAGAAGACAGCTGCCTCCAGTAAAGCGGATTCACTGAACAAAAGGAACCTCATCTCTGCCTTCCAACTGCCAGAGCGTGTATTCCACTGAAACAGGGTAGACTGCATTTCCTGAAAATGTGAGTGACCTCAGCTCCAGCAGTGTGACCACTGTGAGTGTTCAGAACTACTGATAGGTAACATGTGGATGTTTTTTACTTACATCTTTGTTTACTGTTAATGCGTTGGAGTTCTATTAAAGGCTAACTAAAAATCCAAATTTGGCCTGTCGCTTCATTCTCAAGGCATGCCTTCAGGAGGGCCATGGGAAAGCAGGCCCCTTCCTCATGGGGTTCTCCTTGGGATAGGCAGGCATGGGAACCTAAATTTCTTTGACTGAATGCTAAATGTAAATGGGCTCTTTATTTGAATAAAACGGAGCAAAGCATCAGCTAAATATAGCAACTCCAGTTCTCAGTGAGTATGGAGTGTTCCCCTCAGCTCTCTTCCTTAATGGCAGTCCACCTTGCCTACCAAGAGGAGATAAAAAGTTGGACCTGGTGGTTCGTGCCACCTCCCCATTGAACACAACCATGAACTTCATCGGGAGAAATGAAGTCAGCTATCCAGTAGGGTTAGTCCTAGCAATGCTGGGATCATGGCGAAAGGTGTCTGCCTCCCATAGGAGAGTTCTTTCCACTCATTAAATGTCCTGTAAAATCATCTTAAGCCCTGAGGAAAGGCTTGCGTGTGTTTCTCTCCGTTGTAACTTACCAAGGCATTTTGCTTCTTATACTTTTTTTTTTCCATTTTCGGCATCATTATCAGGACAATATTTGCCAGTTCCTTAAATTTGCCAGTTAATGCATGAAAAATGGCACATTCATTATCTCATGGAGTCCTAATTACAATCCTGAGGGAGTAGGTATTGATAGTACAAACTGTTAACACTTCATAGATGTTCAAGGTCACACACCTAGTGGCACTCCCCACCTAGTTCTGATGCCATGGGCTAAAAGTTCACCCCCATGAAGTCACCGCCGTGGAGTTAATGAGGTCTCCTTATTTACTAGTTTACCTGTTGTAGAGTTTCTTCTGTTTTCTTAGATATCAATTTGAGTTCCTTCTTCCGATGAATCCTTTAATGATTTTTAAATGTAAACTGCAGAATGGTTCTTCACCTTGGCCACGGTCTACTTGACCTGTGGTTTTATTTACATTTTAAAATAGTCTCTGACTAATGTCTGTTGGAGCTCTTTCATGCTAAAATAATTACTGTTTTTTGCTGTTTTCCTTGTCCATAGGAAAAAATATGTCACAGATGAATAAAGCAAGATTAAATGTTAGTCACCAGAGATCCAAATCCAAGAAGTGTATTAGATATTGGATGATAATAGTGACTATCTAAAGACCTACATTCATGAAAAGTAGCAGAATACAGTAGGTATAAAGTAAACTTGTTTTCTATTGCATTTATTAGAAATTTTATTTGAACAAAAGTAAGTATAATTTTAATGAGCTCAGGTATTAGTTATCTTAGAAATACAAAAATAATTTTTAAAATACTTTTGGCCTCACTGGGTCAGGGATTTTGTTTTTTCTAAGCATAAGGATTGCATTTATATATTATGATCTTATTTTGATCAAATATTGGGTTTTACAGTTTGTTGTTTATTAGAAAGTCAAGTCACTCAAGGACTAAAACTGCAATTGGGATATGTCACCACTAGGTGGATACAGGTCCCACAGGGATGTGAGTGTTTTCTTTTTTTTTTTTCTAAGAATTTTTTTAAATTAATTAATTAATTTATTTATTTCAGTGTAACAGTATTCATTGTTTTTGCACCACACCCAGTGCTCCATGTAATCCATGCCCTCTCTAATACCCACCACCTGGTTCCCCCAACCTCCCACCCCCCTCCACCCCCCACCCCTTCAAAACCCTCAGATTGTTTTCTTGCTTTTTAAACTGACTTCCTGTTCAGTGACGGTAGGTTTATCTGAATGCACTTTTGGTTCTTCACAAAACCTCAGCTCTTTTACAACAGCTAAATGAGGACATGAGTTCCTAATACATGGAATAAGGAAAATTAAATATAAGCTGTAATACAATATTTTTTTCTCATTTTGTATATGGATTAATTATTAATGATAACTACTCTGAGGCTGATCCTTTTTCTAAACTAATTTCGATCTGCTCACTTGGAATTCTGTCCTGGATTCAGACTTAACCAGGCTGGTGAGTGTCTCCCTGGCAAAACAGTGAAGACTTAAAACAGCACCGACTACCCTACCACCTAAGAGAAGTAGCCACTTCTCTTAGATTACTCATAATTTTCATTATTCACTTGCCTTTTCACAAATGGATTCCTGAGTGTGTCAGGAGCAGGGTCGAGAGAACCCCAACAGCTCTCTTAGTTTTCTGATCCTGGTTTTCAGGATTTTTATTCCATAAAGCAGAAGGCAGAGAAGGGCAGCGGCAGGGAGCCTCATCTAATTTTTATTATTGCAAAGAAAATAACTTCCAGTTCACTTAAAAAAATGTTTAAGGACACTGAAGGACTTTTCTGTGGCCAGCCTTGAGCTAGGCATTATGATACAACCGTGAACTAGACATAATGCCTGTATTCTAGTGGGAGATTCAGCAAATGAGAAAATAGCTAGCCAGCTAGCTAGGTGATAGATAGAGAGATAGATGGAGTGATTAGAAGGAACTCAACAAAGAAATGTGATCAGGGAATAATTTGGAGAAACCTACTTTCCCCCTGCCACACACAACTTTTGACAAGCAGAGAAAAGTACAAAGAGTAGTTCAGTGACCTAATGTATGTCCTTCATGTTTGTTCACAAATCACCTTTTTGCCACATTTGCTTTATCTTTCCAAATTTGTTTGAAAGCCGGTTGGAGATACGATAAACCCTCACCTCTGCTTCTTTTAGCTCGCATCCTGTCAACACGAGGCCATTCTCCTCCATAACCACTGTGTAATCCGGACACACACCTAAGAGCATTAGTGATACGTTTGTCATGCCACCTGGTGTCTGATCCAAATTCAAATCTCCTTTAATAGTTGCTTATCCGTACACAATCCAGATGCGTTTAATAGTTGCTTTCCCTCCCAACCCCAGCTCCAATCTGGGATCCAGTCAAGGTTCTCAATTTGTTTGTTGCGTCTCTTCGCTGCCTTTTAATCCGGAACCGTTGCTCTGTCACTTGTTTGTTCCTTCATGATACTAGTTTTCAGTGCGGGCAAGATCCTCTGGAATGCCCTGCATTCTGAATTTATTTGACTGTTTCTCCCTGGAGTCCTTAGCTTCATTCAGTCAATATCACTTGTATGTCCTGTGACGTTTCCTGTAAAATTACTCAAGGCTCGATTAGATTCATTTAAGCAATTGCGACAAGAATATTTAACAAGTAATGTGTTGTTCACATTGCAGTGTATTGGAATATATGGACAGGTCGTCCCACTGGTTGTGATGCTGGATATGAATAACTGATTCTGGTGGGGACCACCAGATCACCTCGTTATCTTTTCTCGCCATATTCTGGTTCCTAAAACATTTCCTCTGTTCGGTTGAAGCATCCATTAATGATTCTTGCCTGGATGATTATTATATCGAAGTTGCACGGTGGTGATTTTCCTATCATTTCTAGTGCTCATATTGGTAGGCTGCACTCTGTTAAAAACATTCTCTGCTCTGTTTTCCCACTTGCCCTTTTCTGCATTGTCTCTCTTTTTTTCTGGAAATCGTTTGCTGACAGATCGCAGAGATACTGTTTATTCTTTGTCATAGATTTCTGTTTTCACTTTTATCTCTAAAGTCAGGATAAGACTCGTTCTGTAAGAATGTAAAGGATCTAATCATTTTTTTTTTTTTTTGCCTTGCTAAAAAAATCAAAATTCAACTAAGTACATTTTAAAGATCTTAACTGGCTTTATTCAGTGAACCATGAAGTGGGCAGCACCCCATCTAGCAAACAGAAAGCAGATCCCACGAGCTGTACGAAATGAAAGACTTTGATAGGCAGAAGGCAGTTAGGCAGTTAACCAGAAAGTTATCCTAGCAAAGAGACTATTTTTCAAGCAAGGTCACCTTTCTCTGGGGGAAGGCAGTTGTCTACCAGGCCGATGACCTTGCTCGATGACCTTGCTCGTGCTGACTAGTTAATTCCAGACTGACTGATTGAGATTACGTTCCTGGGAGAGGCAGTTAGGTTAGGTATGAGGTCTCTGGTCATGTGTGCTTAGCACAAATGACTCAATTTAGGGTCTGTTGTTTCTTTTTTAACAGCCTCCTTTGCTGGTTCCCGCACCTCGTTCAGAATAGAAGTGTAGTGGTTCCGTAGGGTCCAGAATCAGGTGCTCGTCCTCCTTCATCTCCTCTCATTCATTCCAGTGGTTGACCTACCACCTGAGCCGAAATTAACCTTGCCCACTTGAACTTTGCCTTCATCTTGACTCTGTCCTTGTCCTTCGCCCTAAGAGGCTCTACCTCACTCTAGCTCCAAGTGATGTTTCAAATCCATTCTCTGCTATCTCCACCAGCAGCTCTGTGGCTGAGCCCTCTGTTACCTCTGACCCGGAATTGTTCTCCTAGTGGGCTCCTCTCTCCTGGGATGTGCCCTCTCTAAGCCACTTCCTACTCGGTAGCAAAGTACTCAGACCAGATCATGTCCCGCTTGAAACCTTTGTGCTCATCCCATCTGTTTGAGAAGACCTGCAAAGTGTTGTGTGATCTGGGCCCTGCTTCCCTCTCCGACTTCTTCTGGCACCACTCTTCTCCCTAGCCACCTGGATGTTGCATATCCTGGCGTTGTTTCTTCTAGAGCCTCTCTGCCTTCTCTTGTGGCCACAACTGACTGATCACTCCATAAAGCACTGCAGACAATTTGTTTACTCTTTCTTTCCCTCCCTCGTCTCCTTCTTTTCTGTCCCCCTTCCTTTCCCTCCTAAAACTATATCTCCCTCCCACCCCAAACGGAAGCTCCTTAAAGGTGAGGGTATCTTGTTGGCAATGGGTCTTCAGTGCCAAGTAAGCAGTTGTCGGTGCTCATCCAATATGACTAAATGTGAACAACGAGGAATGTTCCTTCCCTCGCCTCCATCTCCCACAGCCCCATCCCACACTGTTCCAGAACATAGGGTTTAGTGAAGGGATGTGATCACATCTGGTATCTTGCCACAGCGTAAGAGTTACATGTGGTCTGTTGTTCTTTGAAATGAGTGTTCCCACTGACGTGTGAAGCAAGAGCAGCAGCATCTCCACATTGTGTGTGTGAATTTATGCACTTTCATCCGCCATGTGAGTCATTGTGTTCATAGGCACGTCTTCTTACATGTTCCAAAGATCAAACTGATATAATAAGGTCTCCTCCTGTTATATAGTAAATCTCCTCCTGTTCCATTTGCCCTATTTACAGGAAACTAGTTTGTTAGTTTCTTGTGTATATCTTCTCAACTTTTTTAAAGATTTTATTGTTAACTGATCTCTACACCCCATGTGAGCAACTCACAACCTGAGATCAAGAGTTGCACACTCCACCAACTGTGCCAGCCAGGCACCCCTCTTTCCAATATTTGTATATAAAAACAAGCTGATACGAATATATATTCTTCTTTCCTCCTGTTATGTCACAGAAGGTAGCAGACTATATAGAGTTCCACACATTCCCTTTACCTAAGGATAATGTTTGGACATGTTTTTGTATCATTACAAAGAGATCTTCACTAATCCTATTTTATACCTGCCTAGGATGCCCTAGTTTATTTAACCAGTCCAGTTACTCACTGTTACAAACAGTGCTGCAGTAAGTAGTTGTGTACGTACTTTGTTTTGTATGTGTGCAGGTGTATCTATGGGATAAATTCCTGGAAGTGAATCAAAAGGGGTTCAATCTGGGTCCAAGGTAATTTCACTTGAATGTTTGACAGAGACGTCATAACACTACAGGAGTTGTAACATTTTGCAATGTGTAAGAATGCCCCAAAGGCCTCACCAACAGGTTTTGTTTTTGTTGTCCAATTTTCACTTGTTTGCAAACATGATATCCCACTGTGTTTTAGCTTTCCTTCTGTTAGTACAGCCGAGTTTAAGCACACTTTCAGATATTCAAAGAGATTTGTGGTTATTTTTTCTGTGAACTTCCTTGTCTTTTTTATTTTTATTTTTTTTTCCTAACTGTAAATCATCAGTTATGCAATTCTCGATAGGGTTTGGAAGCATAAGAAAATGATGTTTCTCATTAGAGCAGAAAGCAGTACACAGTTTTCAAGCTCCAAAACCATGGAAGCTATCCCGTCCCTCGCAGTATTGAGCTGCAGGAGACATTACTCAGATTTTTCTCCAGAAAGAGCTAATGTAACAATAAACAAATTTATTTTAACAATAAGCCAATAACAAATTTACTGTGTGGACTCAGTTCAGAGCCTGAAAGTGATGATCATGATAAATGTGACTTTTGTTGTTCCACTTTGAAGAAAACATGAAGATTTTTCCAAAAATATCCTAATGGAAATCAGAGCTTTCAACGAACCCCCTGCTTTTCTATCTATTGCTCCTTGCCCTCTGGTCCCCAGATCCATGGATAGGTAACCCTCTCCACCAGATTCTCCACACCTGAGCACCTTCCTTGATTTGTCCCTGTTCTATGCTGTTCCTCTGTCCACATCCAACCAGTCGCCGATACTATCAGTCCCCTTCCCAAATATTTCTCAAAGCCATTCAGTTCTAAGGACGTTAGGAACTAATTAATCCCCATTGCTTCTCCAATTAGTTCCCCAAGGCCACCAACCATTCTACCCATCTCCAGGAGAGGCAAGCTCCCTACCCGCTCCTTAATCCGTTCTTACTGCAGAGTGATGTTTCTAAAGCATCTGCTGGGTCATATCACTCCTGTGGTTTCCCATGAACCCCTAGGATATAATCTGACTTTCTTCACTTGGCCTACAAGGCCCTACCAACCTCTCTGGATTCAATTCTTGCCATCTTCCTCATAGTCTTTTATGCTCTAGCCCAGTGGTCCTCAAAGTGTGGTCCCTGGACCAGTACCAACAACATTACATGCAAACTTGTTAGAAAGGCAAATTCTCAAGACCTACCCCAAATCTAACAAATCACAAACTCTGGAGCTAAAGTTTAGCAGTCTGCGTTTTAACAAGTCTTCCAAGTGATTCTTATCACATGGTTTGGGAACTCCTGCTCTGTCCTTACCGGACTTACTTCATTCTGGTTCTAATTCCCCAGGACTGTGCAGAAACCAGGCTGCCTTTCTCTGGGCCTCACACTCATTCTGCCTGATTAAATCCTACTTCTGGTTATGCAGTCAATCCCACTCACTGCTATGTAGAGGGTCCAGTGAACACAAGGCTAAACCCAAAGCTGTCACGCACAAATGTCTATTTCCAAGGAGATGTGAAAATCATCCTAGGATCCATTGTTCTGGAAACTCAATGAAGATCTAGCTCTGTCCTCTGTATTTCAACAAGCCATTTCAACAGACATGTGACGAAAAGCCTTGGTCTGAGACAAAGTTTTGAAAGGAGGATTCAGTTCACCTCAGATCAAAAAGCAAAATCTTCCTTGTCAATAGTGTGGACACAGCACACAAGAGTGTTCTAGAGTCACCGCCATGGTCTTTTGTGTCTCCCCAAACTTCCTATGTTGAAAGCCTAACCCCAAAGGAGATGGTATTAGGAAGTGGGGGCTTTGAGAGGTGATTAGGTTATGAGGGTACAGCCTTCATGAATGGAACTGGCGCCCTTACAGAAAGACCCCCTAGAACTCTCTTGCCCCCTCTTCCAGGTTAGGACACAGCAAAGGTGTGTCTGGGAGGTGGGCTCTTACCTGACAGTGAATCTGCTGGCACCTTGATCTTGGACTTCAGAACTATGAGAAATAAAAGTCTGTTGTTTATAGGCCATTTACCTCATGCTTTTTTGTTACAGCTACCCAAATGGACTGAGACAGCCAAAACCCACTCTACTGGTGTGAGAACCTTGTTCTCATTCTTACTCTACACGGAGCAGGAGCTGTTTATATAATATATCTTACTAAGTGGCTTCCCCATGAATAATTATCTCTAGTATCTTGAGCTAATGAGTGAACTCTCCAGGTGCAGATTTAAATGGTGACGCTTGATACCCCAAAGTTGGGAATCTTTTAATGCTAACTACCAGGGTTGGGGATTTGAATTACTGATTATGGTTTTCAAATGATAACTAATCACCTCTAAGGTTTAAAATTATGTACGTACATGGGCACACACACCCGCATACACATCCTTACCTCTGCCTAAAGTGAAGAAGGTTAAACCAGATTATAGATGACACAACACCTGCAATACATTGCCCAAGAATCTGCCTCTTCCCTTGTCCTTGCCTTCCTGCTATGAGGCAGGGAACACACTGATAAGGAACGTGGACTCTAGAGTCTCTTGACCTGAGTCCAAATGGGGTACCTGACACTTCTTAGTTATGTAAACAAGTTATTACTCAATCTCTAGGCCTCACTTTCCTTAGTCATGAAGCGAGGATGGCATATGAGAAATCCATGCAATAATACGTATTATTACTATTTCATCATGCACTCAGTGTCTTTGTTCCCAATTTTTCCTTACGCCAAGTCCAACATCTTGCACTCATCCATCTAATCACTTTTATAGAGCATCTATTAAGTACACAGTTCTGTGCCCAGCACTGGAAGACCCAGCGATCAATGGGACCAGGATCCGAGCCAACGCTCTCACGTGAAGGCTCAGATTTAATTGATGGTCAATGCTTATTGACTCCTCACAATGTGTAGTGTTAGGCACTTTGCACTCATCATGACATTTGATTTTAAGTCACCTATGAGGCAGATATTCTTCTACAAAAGAGGAATCTGAAGCATAAACAAGTTAGCTGGATACCTAAGGCTTGCTGGATCTAAACCCAGGCAGCTTGAGCCCCAGGCCCTGCGTGCAAGCCTATACCACACGTATGGACCCTTCACCTTTGGCAAGGTTCCCTTCTTCATCTCTCTTCTCTGGAAGCCTTATGAAAACAGCATTCAATTCATCCTCTGTTTGAACTCTTAAAATTAGTCATCTTAAAAATAATTATCAGTACAACTCTAGTTGTTACAGCCCTCCTTGAGTACAGCTTTCCTTCTTGCCCAGCCCTCACAGAAGCAGCATGGTGAAGGGTACAGGCTCTGGAGCCCATGCCCTGACTTGCCACTCACCACCTGTGTGACCTAGGGGAAGTTACACAGCCACTCTGTGCCTCAGTTCTTCTCACCTATAAAACTGGGATAATGTTAACTGCCTCAGAGGTGGTTCTGAGAATTAGAAGAGAGTTAACCTAGGCAAAGTACTAAGCACAATGCAAGGCACATGGTAGGTGCTGTATAGGTGGTAGGCATTGTTATTCATGCCCTAATTATGTATTCATACTGTAATCATGCGTCCCATAAGTCAGAGACCAATTTTTCTTGTCTTAATATCTCCAGGTCTGGCAAATTCTTTTCCCTAAACAGTATTTACTCAGTTGAACTCAAAAGAACCATTCTTTCTTTTGGTAAATAAAAACATCACGCTTAAGATGCTATGTTGCTGTGTCCTAACTCCTAAAGTCTCCCCCACCTCCAGCCAGCCCTTTTCCTTCCAACTTAATCCTCATGATGAGAGGGGAAAATTCACTCTTTGCTGGTAGGAACTGAAGACCCAGAAGAAAGAAGAATCAAGGAGCCTTTTGAAAGGCTAACTTCCCACTTCGCTCATCTTCTTGTTACCTAGCCACTTCTTTTCCTTCACTCCCCCTGATGTTCTTTATCCCATCAATGATGGGGACGGCCACGGACATTCGCAAATCCACCCAGTCAACAAACGGAACTGGGCACCCACCATAGTCAGCATTCTGAGACAGGGCAGAAAGTCCAGGAAATCTTGAAGGGTGAGTTAAAGCTCCTGGCTGCGGTTATCTTTCAACGTCGCCCCGCCCACTCTCTCGGGATCAATGTTGCGGCTCCTCTTTCGTCTGGCCTTCGAGAATCGCGAAGTTTTCGGCTCTGAACTCAGCTCCCCGCCCTCTCCTGACCCTTGGGTTTCCGGTTCTGTTCATTCGAGGAGCTGAGGTTGAATTTCGCAGCTTTTAGCAACAAACTTCCTCTATCCTCCCACCGACGGATAGGTGTGTTCTTGCCACAGCTGCGGTCCCGCGGGCTCGCTCTCTCCGTACGGGGAGCCTTGAACAGGAGTCCCGCGAGTAAAGGGTTCCTTGGACCCGGTGCGTGGAAATGGCCTTGAACTCTGGGCGGGGGGCGGGGCCTGGCGGGCAACCTGGACCTCTGCGGGCAGCGCACCGGCTCTGGAGGGGCGGGCGCCATCCAGGGGGCGGGGCCCGGAGCCTGCCCGCCACGCCCTCGGGAGTGCTCGGCACCCGCACGTCGCCACCGGGCACCCGGGCACCAGAGACCATGGGGAAGCTGCTGGTGCTGACCTTGCTTGGGGCCGGCCTCGCCCTAATCGGGGAGAGGTTAGTGGCGCTTAGGTGAGTTGGCATCTTGATGGGGGCGTCCTTGGTTCTTTCTCTCCTAAGTTTCAAGGGCTGCCCCGTGCCACCTTCCTAAAGGATAGGAAAGGGCATTTTTTTAGAACCTCACTCCTCAGTTCCACCCAGCAAGCTATCCCTTGAGAAACGCTGATATGGAAAAGGGAGCTGTTTGCCTTTCTTCCGATGGTAGAGCAGAAATGCCCCCATTTATTTTCTGAAAGTTGTGCCTCCCACCCTCACCCCCCTTTTCCAGGTTGCCCTTGGCATTCTGCTCTTGGGGAAAAAAAAAAAAAAAAAAGAAGAAAGAAAGAAAAAGAAAAGAAAAGAAAGAAAGAACTCCGTTGGAAGCGCTGGACCTGGAGGGGACCAGGCTGCCAGCTCGATGTTTACAGCCCACTAAGACATTGTCCAAGGCCAGTAAAACACTGATGAGTACTGGGAAACAGAGCTCATCCTAGATTAAAAGAGCTAGCCAGACAGCAGGGATATGAGCTGAAACTTGCAGGTGGTGACCACCAGCGTTATGCAGGTTAAAATTAGGACCTTTTGAAGTGGAAGATCTAGTGGTGATGGGCAGAAGTATCTCAAGAGAAGCCAATACACTGGGCTAGAAAGAAATGCTAGGTATAGTATGCATTTCTGAGTGGATGTAAAGCTTCTGTTTGCCTTCACTTGTCTTTAAGTTGCTTTTATTTATTTCTCCAAGCAAAAGCTGATCTCAGAAGTTCACATTAGAATCTACTGAGAAGTCTGATGGCTTTTGTGAATACTTTCTAATTCAACTCGAGAGTGTTTATTGTTACATTTGTTCCCAGTGCACCCAAGTGAGAGAATCATAAAAAATAATAATTACAAGGTAGATCGAAGGTGTATTGTTACAGAAGTGACAGTAAGATAAGTCTAAGTGTAGAATCTTCCCGAATACAGTCTAATAAAAATTTAAAATTATCCCTGGTATTTAGAAGAATGGTTCGCTGTGAAAACAGGAACACTATATTAAAAAAATAATTTGGCCAGTTGTTTACACTGTGGTCAGTCTGATGACTTTTATGCACTTGGAAAATAAGTCAGTATAAAAACTTTTTTAAATAATGAAGTTAAAGCAAAAGCTACAGGGGTTAGCTATTAGGAGACACTTGAATTTGGGGAAAGCATTTCGGTGGGGAGGGGTCAAAAGACAAGGCTATCAGGAGTAAAAGGGAGCCAAAGTGCAGATTTTTAATAGATAATACTTCACAAATTAAATAATACTATTCTGTACATTTAAAGTAATAATGCTGTCCAGTTACTTATATTATTCTACAGTATCATTTATCAGGCCAAAAAGTATTGTCCATGTATAATGGCATTTTATGCTTTCAACTGGGTGAGATCAGCTGCTATAGTCCACATTATGTAAATAAATGTAAATAAAAGGAGGTACCTACTTACATGTTGTAGCATCCATACATGATGAGAAACACAGTTAATGAACACGAAGGTGATTAAAGGGATGCCTGGGTGGCTCAGTGGGTTAAGTGTCTGCCTTTGGCTCAGGTCATGGTCTCAGGGTCCTGGGATCGAGCTCCGCATTGGGCTCTCTGCTGAGCGGGGAGCCTGCTTCCTCCTCTCTCTCTGCCTGCTTGTGATCTTTGTCAAATAAATAAATAAAATCTTTAAAAAAAAAAAAAGGTGATTAAAGACAATGTTTAGACATCGGTTTTGGATATCGTGCACTGACCTCCTGTGTTTTTATCTTCTATAGACAAAGGACTAATGCATCTCGAGAAGTGAGGTCGGTAGAGCCCCGGAGCTGCCACCTTATTGAGGGACTTGGTACGTATGTGACAGTGCCATTTCTTGGTCACTACCCACCCGACTGAGGCTGCCCACTAAATTAATTGCCTGCTACTCCTTAGGGCCTCCTGCCAGAGGCTTCTGCCCCACTTTCTGAAGCTCTCTCATCCCAGAGCTCCAGGGGCCCTCCTGAGTGTCAAAATCTGTGGCTTTCCCCCCAGTCTTTTTTTTTTCTTACTGATGTCTCTCCATTATTTGAAGGACATCCTGTCCCTTACTGAATGCCCCTTCTGTGCTACTTCACTCCCCTCTCTGTCTCCTTCCGGGGCCCACCTTACTTCTTTTCTCTCTTCTTCCTTCTCCTTCATGGTATTCCGGGCTTCAAATATCAGTTTCCTTCTAAATTTATCTGCAAGTACCAAAAGAAATATGACCTAGCCTTTACCCTGAGGAACCTCACAGCCTACTCAGATTTCTTTAAAAAAAAAAAAAAAAAAAAAAAAAAAATCCAAACTCCATAGGTGCCTCCCTGACCTCTCAAACTGCAGGCCTCCTTTTCCAGTCTAAACTACTCGCCATTTGTGTCCTTTCCTCCCTCATCCCCTCACCCACAACTGGCTCTTCTAGACTTTCCCTATGTATGGTAAGCCCGTTCTCAAAGGGCCTCCATTCCATATGTAAGAGCTGTATGCCACCCACCCCCCTCATTGTCTCTTGAGACTTGTTGGTGTCAACATCTTCTGTGGCCCCACACAGGGCTGAGCTCACCCCATTCCTGTTACTGCTGCATTTGCTTCTCTGGGTGCCAAGCCCTGTTTCTCCCCCGCACTGCTACCATACAAACAGCTCAAAGTGTATTCTGCTCACTGTCTGGAGAAATGTGCTTTTTCACTTCCTTATGGCTGCTCATGGAATCCCCGGCACTGATTCCTTCCTCTTTGCTTGCTGAGATCAGGCTGCAAAGTTCTCTCCTGCCTCTGAACTCCCCAGTGCTCTAAAACTCTGATTCACTTACAACACCTACCACACACTTTATTTTATGGCTAGCAGTGTTCTCTCTCTCACTACCAGACTGTAAACTCCCTAGGGTCAAGGACTGTGACTTATTTATCATTATGTGACAGGGTGACAGCATGGTTTATTGTGATATGAGTTTGTGTTTTCTTTTTCTTGGTGTATATATTTCTTTATATATGATATATTTTGACTATATATACATATATGTATACATGGAGAGAAAGGGAGAGAGAGACAGGGGTAGAATAAGAGTCTTTTTTATTTTGGTTTTCTATCTTTGTTTTTCTCTCTTGGTTTAAAAAAAAAAAAGAAGAAGAAGAAGAAGAAAGAAAGAAAGAAAAAAGAAAAGAAAAATTAGCCTTGACCAATGGCTTCCTATCACATGGAGGTTTGTGGGGCTGGCTAGAAACAGAAGGAACTGAGGACAGGCTGCTTCCTAACTTTTGTTCTCAAAAATCTGAACTCTTTCAGAAGGTGCCGATGAATAAAGCATATGAATATATAGCTATTTTGAATAGCAGGTATCCTTTCCCCGTGCCTGGCAGCATTCTGGGGGTGGAGCAGGACCCCAGAAAAAATGGCTGCAAGGTGTCTTTGAGGATGCTGGATCCTTTGTTATGTGTGTCCCAGCCCCAGCACAGATTGTGTGTCCATCCAGGGCCTGAAAGTGACAGAACTGTGTACGTTAAAGGGAACACACTGGCTTGGCAGTGAGTAATTCGGTGGTGACTAGTATAGAATAAAGGCCAGATGGACTTCCCCAAATATTCTGCTTTTTAAAAAGTTGCCACCTACGATATTTATGCAACCCTGGCAGAAGACCCAGTAGTGACTGAGGTTGAATTTCTCTTCGGTTTAGCGGAATATGGGTACAGGGTGAGATTTCATTTGATTTAAAAAAAAAAAAAATTTGTAACATTTGCTCATGTGTTTACTGTTTTGTGGTGTAATATTCTTTTTTTTTTTTAAAGATTTTTTTTATTTATCTGACAGAGATCACAAGTAGGCAGAGAGGCAAGCAGAGAGAGAGGAGGAAGCAGGCTCCCTGCAGAGCAGAGAGCCTGATGTGGGGCTCGATCCCAGGACCCTGGGATCATGACCTGAGCCGAAGGCAGAGGCTTAACCCACTGAGCCACCCAGGTTCCCCTGTGGTGTAATATTCTTATTTACTACATATCTCTCTCAAAAGCTAGGAGCTTGCCAAATAATGTAGTAGGGAAATTAGACTAGATTATTGCTAAAGCCTCGTCTGACTCGCAGATCGTAGAATTCCAATAGAGTTGAGAAGCTAAAACTGGAGCTAATGTTGTAAGATAGATCAAAGTTCTGATTATCTAAATATTTTGAAAAGAATGGCTAAAATAGTTGGGAACGGGCTGAGAGCAAAAGAAAACAGCATTACCTCTTGTGTCTATCGGCATATCTCTGTCTTATATCTGGAGAACTAAACGTTTGTGTTAATAGGGAAATATTTTTTTTTAAAGATTTTATTTATTCATCAGATAGAGATCACAAGTAGGCAGAGAGAGAGGGAAGCAGGCTCCCTGCTGAGCAGAGAGCCCGATGTGGGGCTTGATCCCAGGACCCTGGGATCCTAGGCAAAGGATTAGCTTTGCCTATAAACCTTCTGCTGAGTTCTTTACAAACATTGACATCACCCTGACAACCAATCTGTAAGGTGGGTGCTACTTGCTGTCCTTGCTGATTAGGAAACAGAGACACAGCAGAATGAAGTGACTTGCCTAGTGGCCCAGAACCAGAGGGTGACAGGCCCAGATTATGAGCCTGGATGGTTCTCTCCTATGCCTTGGACTCTTTGTCATGTGACTTTGCCTCTCTTATCTACTGACAACACATTTTGTTATGGAAGCGTCAGGAAAGTACAACGGCAGCAGAAAACTGAAAGTCTGAGATGCAAAATGGTGAAATATTAATAAGCAGAGCTGGCCAAAACAAAGCAGGCTGGATATTTAAATAAAAATCACTGCTGAGAACACTTCACGAGACCCAACTATTTGATGAGTGAAAAGCTCTATGAAGCAACCAATAAGGATTTTAGGCAGGCCTTGGTAGGCAGTTAACAGAGCTGAAGAAGAATTCTGATTTGTGTTTTCTTCAGTATCTGGGCTTCTGGGGGCACCTGGGTGGCTCAGTGGGTTAAAGCCTCTGCCTTCAGTTCAGGTCATGATCCCAGGGTCCTGGGATCGAGTCCCACATCGGGCTCTCTGTTCAGCAAGGAGCCTGCTTCCTCCTCTCTCTCTGCCTGCCTCTGCCTACTTGTGATCTTGGTCTGTCAAATAAATAAATAAAATCTTAAAAAAAAAAAAAAAGATCTGGGCTTCTGTGGTTAATTTTATTGATGGGAGAAACTTTCCTCTTTTTGTTTTCCTTCCCATTATTCTTTCTGGGAAGAAAATTTGAAAAGCAAAATAATTCTAAGCTCCAGAAATGATATCTCATAGATCTTTTTGTATTGAGTTTCTCCTTTTTCAAGGCTTTGCGGGTCAAGGATTGTTTTAACCAGGCAGTTAGTTGGCTGCCCTTGGCATCTATTCAAAGCTGCACATGAAATTCGAATAGTTTGACTGGGGCTCCATCCACCCTTGGCAGGATTAGGAAGTAAACAGCCATTGTCTTTGGTATCTTCCTATCATCCCCGCCATCCTTTTTCCTCTCCAGTATCTTCCCCTATCTCCAAGATCTGTTTCTATATTGTAGGTGGCATTTGTTTTCTTAGTTGGCTATCAGGATCTTCTTTCCAAGACGGGAAATCATGATAATATTAATTGATCGTAATGTTTCAGTGTGACATATTCTCAGGGTGCCTGTAGAAAATGATCAATAGTCAAGGAGACAAAATTATGCTGCATAGAGGGTTGACAGTTTAAAAAGTAGTAGACATTTATTCATGACACTGGTTTTAGACTAATGGGCGGGTTTTTTTTAATTATAATTTTTTTTATTTTTTAATAAACATATAATGTATTATTAGCCCCAGGGGTACAGGTCTGTGAATTGCCAGGTTTACACACTTCACAGCACTCACCATAGCACGTACCCTCCCCAATGTCCATAATCCCACCACCCTCTCCCTACCCCCCTCCCCTTGGCCACCCTCAGTTTGTTTTGTGACATTAAGAGTCTCTTGTGGTTTGTCTCCTCCTCCCAATCCCATCTTGTTTCATTTATTCTTTTCCTACCCCCAAATCCACCCATGTTGCATCTCTACTTCCTCATATCAGGGAGATCATATGATAGTTGTCTTTCTCCAATTGACTTATTTCACTAAGCATGATACCCTCTAGTTCCATCCACATTGTTGCAAATGGCAAGATTTCGTTTCTCTTGATGGCTGCATGGTATTCTATTGTATATATATACCACCTCTTCTTTATCCATGCATCTGTTGATGGACATCTAGGTTCTTTCCATAGTTTGGCTATTGTGAACATTGCTCCTATAAACATTCGGGTTGGGTGGGTTTGGGTTTTTTTTTTTAAGATTTTACTTACTTATTTGACAGGTAGAGATCACAAGTAGGCAGAGAGAGAGAGAGAGAGAGATAGGGGGAAGCAGGCTCCCCGCTGAGCAGAGAGACTGATGAGGGGGTTCGATCCCAGAACCCTGGAATCATGACCTGAGCTAAAGACAGAGGCTTTAACCCACTGAGCCACCCAGGCGCCCCTTGGGTGGGGTTTTAATGATAGTTGTGCACAGGCTAACAAGTATGCGGGGAGCACCCAGGGGAGGGTGTCCTGGGAGCTTTTACTCCCGCAGGTGCCACTGTTGCCAAGATGCACTGTGTTATCATGCCAGGTGCAGCATAGGTGGGGGAGGTGGGGAAAGAGGGGTGGGAATACCGTGCAATCAGCCGGTGACTCTTTTCCACATCTGAACGGAAAGTACTTGCATCCCTGTGCTTTGGATTAAGTCAGGAAATAAAGACAAATCCAACACCCCAAGAACACATCCACTCCTGTTGTAGCTGAATTACTGAGGTGGTTTAATGCTGTCAGAGCATGTGTTAAACGGTGTTTAGAAGATAAACAGACTAAAGAGCACCCAACTCAAGACACCTTATGCTCAGAAATTAACACCCACTTGTTTAACTCAAAGATAAGACAGAGATAAAGAAACTAACATGGTTTATCTTATTTAGTCAGTCGACCAGCTTTTACTGAGAGTTTTTGTAGTGAAAAGGCAGGAATGACGTTGGGTGCAAAACTGGAGTGCTGAATGAAAACTGGTCCTTGTTCCCAGGAGGCTGACTGTTTGGTAGGAAATCAACATGTCAGCAGAAGGGTGCCGCCCAGGTGTAAATGAACTATCTTGGCAGAGGTGGTCTCAAGTGATCCTATATGTATGTAACATGGCTGTGAGAACTAACGGGAACTGGGAGAGGCTGCAAAGGCTGAGGAGGTGGCCCTCAAGCTCTTCTCTAGAGCCTGTGATACTCAGGCAAGGGGAGGCGAAAGTGGCGTGGGAAAGGCGTGGGTTGTGAAGAAGAGGGAGCGGCACATGCTCAGGCAGGTGAGCGAGGCTGATACATTTCAGCAGCTAGCAAGGCAAGAACTGCGGCACAGGTGTCAGAGAGTGGAGGGTGGGGGGCAACAGACCAAGACGGGAGCCGGCATGTGGAGAACCGGGAATCCAGACCAAGCAGCTTCAGATTTCTATGGCTAACTCTGGGACACCTCTGCAGGGTTTTAAGCAGGAGAATGACGAGACCAACTGAGAGTTGCAGAGTTGCAGATCAACTCTGCAATTTAAAATGCTGACTCTCAGCAGGTGCAGAGAGTGGTAGAAGGGCAACAGAACTGACCTGTTAGGAAGCTACTGTGCAAATCCAAGGGGCAGTGCGAGAGCGCGAATGACAGTGATCCTTTGGATTCAGGGAGTAAGGAAAAAGAAAGCATCGAAGATCACTTCAGGTACTTCAGGGGATGGGTACTTGGGGGATGGAAGTGCCATCCGCTGAAATAAAAATATAAGAAATGGAGCAGATTCAAGGGGGAGACATCCAGATCAGTTCGGGACATGCTAAATATGAGAAATGAAACAGCTAGGTAGGAATGCCCACTGTACAGGTGAATACAAAGGTCTAGAAATTGGCAGAACGATTTGGGCTTGATTTGGAGATTAGAGAGTCAACAGTTTATGGGTAGAAGTGAAGCCAAGGGACTGGAGTAGATTGTAGAGGTAAAGGGATGCTGTGGTATAAGAAACAGCCAAAGACAGGGCCTCGAGAATAACCGTGTCCAGAACAAAATTGGGCAGGAAAATAGGACAAAAGCAACCGAAAAACAGTGTTCAAGAGAAAAAAAGGTAAGAAGAAAAAAAAGTTGGCTCAAAAATTAACCTACCCGTATTCAATGTGATTTTTTTAATTGCTTTATTCAATTTGCTGGGTTCTCCCCATGTCTGTTTTACTCCACATGGAAAGATCACTAAGTCTTTCAAGCCCTTCAGATACCATAGATAGATAAGTCCTGGTTACCTGGAATGTTTAGAAAAGGGAATGCTCTGATTAATTTTCAAGTTACTAGTTGGGGATTAGTTTCAGTAAGTGAATATATAATTAAATCTCCCTCTGTTCTCTAACTTTCAGTGCCCATTGTTCATTACTCTGTTGATTCAAATTTGCATTTTATTTGGCTTTGTCCCACTATTCTTTTCCTCCCTCCCTCTCTTTGCTCAACTGCCTTTTGACACACTAGTCACGCATTACCCTAAGCAACCTTTTCCCCACATGTACCAGTCACTGTAGCTGTGTAACAAACCACCTTAAATCTGAGTGAGTGACTTAAATGATGTTTATTTTGCTCATGAATTTGCCATTTTAACACAGCTCAGTGGACACAGCTCATTGCTGTTCCTATTTGCATCAGCTAGGATGACTCAATGGTTGAGAAATGAAGTGACCTGTGACATTTTCAGTGTCTTCTCTACCTTCTGTAGTCCCTGTAGAGTCGTTCCTCTATAGCTTCAAAGTACCCAGGCTTTCTACATTTAAGTTTAGGGTTCCCAAGGCCCAAGCTGACAGAGACAGAGACAGAGACAGAGACAGAATAAGGGAAGAGAAGGGAAAGGGAGAAGGGAAGGGAGAAGAGAGAGAGAGAGAGAAAGAGATAGAAAGAGATTGAGAGTGAGCCAGCAGCAACTGTGGTTGTGGCTTTACCTTGTATGCCATATGGTATCACTTGTACCTCATTTAGTTTGTCAAAGCAGTTTCCATTAATCCACCCAGACTCGAGTGGAGAGACCTTGCCTCCTGATGGAAGAACATGACCATCACATTTTAAGAAGGGCATGTGGCTATGATCCATGTTGGTTCTCCCATATTGGTTAAATACAGTTTGCCACACTAGATAACCACTACTTTTACCCTCAGTCCGGCCTGTTTGGGACCCCCACCCTCTGTGGGTCTGTCTCTCTATTAGGAGACTTGTGAGCCCCCTTTTCATCCTGTTCGTGGTCATAACTTACTTCTTATCTATCTCTTTCCAGAGAAAAATGATTAGGACCATCTCTTAGTGAGAAAGAGAGCTAACTAAATTGTTCAAATTTACCTATATTTGGTAGTCTTTCCTAAGACCTATTGCTTTTATAATGGATAACAATTACCAGAATTTCCAATATGATCGGATAATGGTATATTTTTAGACCTCAACAAATTGGAAGAGAGAGATGTTTGGCTGAGAGGACTTTAAGACACCCTCACAAAGATGACTTTCCAAATGTTATAAATCCATCAGCACGTCAGTCTTCTAGGGGGAATAAAATTGAATCTCTCAGGGCATACCCCAGAAGTTGTTATTTAAAGAATAAATCTAGGCTGTGACTTTGTTTTATCATTATTTGCTTTTTTCTCCTGAAAATTGAATTCTGAAGAAAGAATTTAATATTTAGGGAATCTGACCCAGGTTTTACAGTAGAGTAGCATGCCTATGGGATTCCTGGAAGTTAATGTAGTTTCCCAAGTAAATAGTTGAAAAAGTTAATGTATTTTCCAAAAGAAGTCTAAAGTTTCACCTGGGAGGTTTACTTTTTAAGCCTTCGTTCATGCATCTTCCTGATCCTCCACTTCTTTTGCAGAAAATGGCTCTGAAGACATTGATATACTTCCTAGTGGGCTGGCTTTTATCTCCAGTGTGAGTATTTTCCATGCTCCTCAGACACTCAGCTCAATAGCCAAATAGATACATTAACGTTGCAGACTAGGGCTGCCTGATGGACCCCTCCATGCTCATCCCAACTGTGGTTAAAACAGTCAACCAAAAAAGCCAAAACAGTATACCAGAGGGCTAATGGGATTACCACAGGAATGCCCAGGTTTGCTTGCCCCCCATGTGGGTAGCTCCCTATGGGGTTACAAATTCAGTAGGGTCTCAGTAAATGCCAATTCCTTTCCATTTGATTCCTAGACGAGTCTTCAGGTTTGTCCTGTTGGTGTCCGTCCCCATCATTGCCCTATTTTGCTGGACCTGGGTTTCCGGTTGTCATGTCCTCACTAACTGGTATTATCTCAATGCCTGCCCGTGTTTGGGATTCGGGCAATATTTGAATCATATGTCAACCATGTTACTCAGTTTGAAAGCCTGCCCATTTTCCATCTTGGGTTCCCTGCTATTCCTTCTAACTTTCAAAGACTAGTAGAGAAGGGCCTGCATTTTATTTCCAATACCACCTTCACGGGTTTGGGATGGTCAGGAAGCCATGTGAAGGACTGACAAATAAATATAAATAAATTAAATACAATAAGTTGAAACATATATGGTGTGAAGATAATGAAAATTGCTCTGTATTTATTGAACAGTTGAAGGTTGAAATGTGGCCAAAATTCTGAACAAGCAAAATGACTCCATTTTCGTTGTGAACTCAGATTCTTGGGATTGCGTGTCTTAAATATTCCATTTTAACCAATAGAATACTACCAAATAACATGAATTTGAAAATCTATATCTTTTTGGCTAAAAGGGGACACATATAATAACACTTAAAGGCCTGAGTGTCTATAAATTCTCAAGTACGCACAGTATAGTAAGGTTTCTTTTGGATTTTAAATTGCTGTTGGTGGTGAGATGTGTCGGGGTCGGGGGGAGGTGGGAGGGATTTTATTTCCTTAGTTTTCCTGCAAAACCAAAACTAAAGCAAAAGCTGTCTAGAAAAGCTTGTCCTTTGTTGTCTTAAATTTTCTATTATCAATTTAGATGTTCAGCGTTATGCCACATACATAGACTTTTAAAAATGATTGATCTGCTTTTAGGAGGAAATATCTGTAGGTTCAGCTGTATGCTTCTTTTCTATTTTTGCCGGATCTAAAAGTACTGAACGGTCGCCGTACAGAAACTAGAGATTTTAACGGAGAAACATTAAACAGGGGGCTTTCAATCATAGAGCCCCTCTTTGCAAACTAACAAATGACTCCTAGGCTAAGGAAGAAGTTTTTCGCTTATTTTCAATCTCTTTGCACTGCAGTGAATTCAAGTCCTGGTTCTTGGTTTTTCCTCTCTCCCTTCCTTGCCTCACAGAACACGTTCGCAAGCTGCTGCTTTCATGAGAAGTTCTGGGCGACATTGGTAGTCAGTCTATAGAGAGGTGCCTAACAGGCTATTTGCTTCCTCACTGTGGGACTTGGCACGCTTCTCTTTGCCTGCCCTCTTCACACATGACAGAGCCAGCCCCTCACTCTCTGTCAGGCTTCCTGTGGCCACACTTGAGTTCCACAGGCAAGTCTTCCCCCAACGCTCCTTCTGGGCGATGTACCTCTGCTGTGGTCCCTCATGTTCTCTGTGCCTAGGCTCGTCCCTACCACATCATATCAGACGTGCTCGCTTAGCGCTGCCTCCCCAGGTTTCAAGATCCTTGTGGCCAGAACTTTGTGGAGCATCCGTGGCCATGCTCAGCACTGGACTTGCTCCCTGACAGGCGCAGGGTGCTTGACTGTTTACTGAATGTTTGTGCTGGTGAATGAGGGCAGTAGAGAAGTTCAGCACTGACTCACCCACACAGGTCACCACCTATGGGGGGAAAATGAGATGCTGCCCCTCCAGGGGATTTTCACCATTTTCAGTGGCAAATGATATCCAAAGAATTGCTTGCACTCACTTGCTACAAATTCCTACCCAACTGCCTTAAGCAGAAAACCGGGTGCCTATGAAGCCATTACTTGGAAGTGTTTCATTCATTGTGACACTTAAAGTAGGTCAAGTTTGTTTGCAACGTCTTACCCTTACTTACCTAATAAATCATTTCTGTTTTGAGAACACGCAGCCTTTGAACTAGCTGGCTGTGCCTTTGTTTGCACCAAGACTACGAAGATACTTGCTAAGGTAGTCTTCCTTGAGCTGTCTTCCCGAGTAGCGTTCTCCACTGTCAAACCTTTCTTTATGGTGTGGCAGAAAGAGTGTACAATTAACGATGTGAGTGACTTAGGCAATTCACTTCTCTGGGCTTATTTTCCTTGGTTGAAAGGGAAGAGTTGATGTCTCTGATATTTTTTGTCCATTATCACCGTGACCTAAGTTGCTGGGCTTGGTGACAGCCTGACTCTGAGGAAAGGGTAGACTCGAAGCCTGAATTTCTTGGCCGAGAGCACTGGGGAGAACAGTGATGCCCTTAACTGAGAATAATAGACACGAATGAGGCAGGATTCAGGAAGAGAATGCTGATTTCAGTTCTGTCAGTTTGATTTGGAACTGCTGTGAGGAGGAAGTTGGAAATGCAGGCTAGAGCTCCAGAGATAGGTTCCAGGTAAATGGGCAGACCTGAAGATAATTGGTATAGAAGAAATATCTGAAGCCTTATGAATAAGATCTGCAAGGGAAGAGTAGAGAGCAAGAAGAAAAGAGGGTTGGATGAGGATGGAAGGAGGAAGGGGCAGAAAGAAAAGCAGGACTTCTATCTGGAAAGTCTGCTTTTGACTTCTTGACAAGGCATAAAGGGGTACATCAGATGCCATGGAGACACAATAAGGAAAGGGGGAGGAGTTATCAAATGAGGTATTCTGGAGAGCACTGATAGGACCTCGATAGAGGTGCTTCTACAAATTGGTGAGAGTTGGAGCCGTTCAAGGCGGGCGACAAGACCAGGTGATGTTTCTAAGAAAGCAGACAGTGAGAGCTGAAGGCAAGTAAATGTGCATTTGAAGGAGAAGTAAAATTAGAAGATTTGTCTCAAGGAAGGGGAAATGAGCAATTCTTCAGGCAAACGAAGGGGGCACTGGTGAGAAATGGGGGATAAAGCAGGAGAGAGACTTTAAGTTCTAAAGACAGGTCCCCGAGAACAGGCAACCACGTAAACAGGTGGGGGGAGTCATTAACTTAAGAGAAGAGGAAGAAAGGAAGAAAATTGATGAAATTGAAGAATTACCAAGATAGAAAGGAGGGAATCAGAGGAAATTCATGTTGCGTGGCATGGTTTTATCTTCGGAGAAATAGGAGATAAGGTCATCCATTACAGAGGAAGAAGGTGGGTGCTCTGGAAGATAATAAAATAAATCGAGGTGGATACCTGGGGAAGTGCAATAGATTACTATTGGAATGAACAAAAAGATTGACAAACGGTATTGAAGGTCTGATTGAAGTTGGGATGATAACTTTACAGAGGAAGTTTTCTACGTGATTTCAGACTGGCCCTATCTACGAGCGAGACCAGGGAAAGGGGAGTTGGTAGGAATCTCTCCTCCAGGTGAGGCTGACCTAAGAAAAAAATGAAGCCAAAATAGTGTGTCCTTGGATGGGCTTCTGCAATGTCATTGTTGTCTGGGGGAAAGCCAGGTTTCTGGTAATATTTAGGGATAGAAGAACTATTCTTTAAAAAAAACAAAACCCTCAAAGTTGTGTGTGAGGTCGTTTGCAACTGAAGGTTGACTCCCCCGGGGTGGGGTGAAGGGCAATGGAAGGGCTATTGTTGTAAGTAAGTGTGTGGAGAAGTGTGTGAGTGTTTATTAAAAAGGGAGGGGAAAGGAAGACAGAAGATAGAGTAAGAAGGACATCATTTAAACTGACTATAAATGGAAATGAGGGTACAAGAAAAGATATAACATTGTTGATGTGAATATATATCAGAGTGATGGGGGAGGGTGTCAGGGAGGAAGAGGTTTTGTCATTGGTGTACCATCAACCAACCCCTAACTTCCACACAATGACCTGGGATGCAGCAAAGGCCCACTGCCTGTTATTGGCTAAAAGACCACATAATTGGTCCTTCCAGGAGAAAGAGCCACTATCCAAGTTACTGACATAACCTTTTTGCAATATTTGAAGAAAAGGATTCATGTCCAAATTTTCAAACATAACTATAGGGACAACATAGGTCAGAAATAGTCAACTTTAGGGGCACCTAGGTGGCTCGGTGTCTGCCTTCGGCTCAGGTCTTGATCCCAGGGTCCTGAGATTGAGCCCCACATTGGGCTCTCTGCTCGGCAGGGAGCCTGCTTTCCCCCACCCACACTGCCCGCCTCTCTGCCTACTTGTGATCTCTCTCTCTCTCCATCAAATAAATAAATAAGATCTTAAAAAATAAAAGGAAAAAGAAACAGTCAGCTTTATGTTACTCGTTTCCCTATGTGAATTCTTGGCTGCTTCCACTCTTTGTGACTGTCTAATACAACGGATATAGGGGTGGGAGCAATACAATGAAAGCATGTACCCCTTCTCTCTGCTTTAAGGAGGGTTAGTTGCTGACTATCAGGACTATAAAGGACAGACTCTCGGGGCTTAGCAATCCTACATTTCTTCTCATTTTATAAATGAGGAACCAGAGGCATAGGCAGGCCGAGGGACTCACACAAAGTAGCCCAGTCTAGTGTCTTGCATTACACTTTTTGGCTTCATCCCTTCTCTCTATATGAGTAATTGAATCTGGGTTCTTCCCACATTCCCATTTCCATTCCCAATGGCCCAAGTGTCATTGGTAATCCCTCAGATCAGATAATGGCATCAGCTGACAGCGTGAAAAATCCCAGAAATCTAAAAGAAATGCAGAGTTTTGAATATTGTTGTTAGGCTTTGAGATTTGAGCTCCCATATGAAATATTGTGAAGCAGATATATGCGCTACTTATTTTATATTTTTTACAGGGATTAAAATATCCAGGCATGCCAAGCTTTGCACCCGATGAGCCAGGACAAATTTTCTTGATGGATCTGAATGAGCAAAACCCAAGAGTCCAGGCACTAAACATCAGTGGTGATTTTGACAAAGCATCATTTAACCCACATGGAATCAGTACTTTCATCGACGAAGGTAAAGCCTGAATGTTTTTAAAATAAGGGGTAAATGAGGGAAATAAAAGACACTCAAAACCTCCGTGACTCAATGTGTATGTGAAAGGAAGGAAAATTCTACTTTACCAGAAAAAGGTATATTTGTAAAATAATAAAATGTGTACCAAATATTTGTAAACCCCACATTAAAGAAGGGAAACCAGAAGGTAGTCATTCCTTCTTCCTCTTATCTCCTCCTCTTTCCTTTTGGCCTTCAAAACCAGTTTGGAGATGGTTCTCAGAAATCTAACATAGAAACTCAAAGTCCTTTGAAAATAATTGTGTGTGACATTAGAAAACATTACATGAAAGAAAACAAGATGAACTAGACTTCATCAAAATTAAAAACTTTCTGCTTCAAAAGACACCATGAAGAAAGTGAAGAAATAGCCCAAAGAATGGAAGAAAATATTTGCAAATCATATATCTGATAAGAGGCTTGTATCAGAATATATAAATCATTCTTACAACTCAACAACAAAAAGACAGCCCAATTAAAAAACGGACAAAGGATCTTAGTAGACATCTCCAAACAGATATGCAAACGGCCAATAAACACATGAAAAGATATTTAATATCCTTGGTCATTAGGGAAATGCGAATCAAAACCATAATGAGATGGCACTCCCTTCCCACTAGGATGGTTATAATAATAATAATAAAAAAAAGCAGACAATGACAAATGTTGGCAAGGATATGGGGAAATTGGAACGCTCACACTTTGTTGGCCAATTTTGAAAGCATTTTGGCCATTCTTCAAAATGAACACAGAGTTACCATATGATCCCCGAACTCCACCCCTTGGTATGTCCCCAAGAGAACTGAAAACATAGGTCTACACAAAAACTTATGCACAAACGTTCTTGGCAGCATTATTCCTAATACCCCAAAGGCGAAAATAACCCAAATTCTCACCAAGTGATGAATGTATATACAATAGGATATTATTTGGCAATAAAAAGTAATAATGTTCTGACATATACCACAATATGGATTAACTCTGCAAACATTATCTTAAGTGAAAGAATTCAATCACTGAAAGCCACATAGTGTATGATTACATTTATATCAAGTGTGTAGAATTGGCAAATTCATAGAAACAGGAAGTAGCTTAGCTGTTTGCAGGGGCTGGGGGAAATGTGGAATGATATCTAATGGGTTTGGGCTTTCTTTTTTGGGTAATAAAAATGGTCTGGAGCTAGAGAGTGGCTATGGTTGTATAACTCTGTGAATATACCGAAAGCCACTAAATTGTACATTTTAAAAGTTTGAGCTTAACAACAATAAATTATATCACACAAAAACTGTTGCAAAAAATCTAGGTTATTAATACATTGTACTTACTTTAACACAACAGTTTCTGGTGTGATTTGCTACTTGTTCACAGTTCATCATTACTGACTAATTTAATTTTTAGATATATGTGAATCTATAGGACACATGGAAAATAAAAACAGTGAGACCTTACTTATAGTAGCTATGTGAAGGGAAGGCCAAATGGAAGAATTTTTTTTTTTTAAGATTTTATCTATTTATTTGACAGACAGAGATCACAAGCAGGTAGAGAGGCAGGCAGAGAAAGAGAGGAGGAAGCAGGCTCTCTGCTGAGCAAGAGCCTGACGTGGGACTCGATCCCAGGACCCTGAGATCATGACCTGAGCCGAAGGCAGAGGCTTAACCCTCTGAGCCACCCAGGCACCCCAGCAGTTCAGAATTTTTTAAGAAATTGTGTGTTAATTCTTTCAAATACGTACAAGAGCTACAATGTATTGTTAAGAATACATTTGTTTGAGTGATTTTATTGAATAAAAAATGAATGATTAATAATTATTAATCTACTCATCCAACAGATCTTTGTTTAATTCCTTTGGTCTGCACCAATAGACTTGTTTTTTGTTCTTTGTTTTTAGATTTTATTTATTTATTTGACAGACAGAGAGCACAAGTAGGCAGAGAGACAGGAAGAGAGAGAGAGAGGGAAGCAGGCTCCCTGCCGAGCAGAGAGCCCAATACGGGGCTCGATCCCAGGATCCTGGGATCATGACCTGAGCCAAAGGCAGAGGCTTAACGCACTGAGCCACCCAGGTGCCCTGGCCTACTGATTTTTAATAAGTGGGTTCCTTTTAAAATTTTCACATATAATTTACTTATTCCTCAAAATAAAACACTGGGCCCAACCTTGATACTTCTCCTCTTCCTGCCCCATTCAGTCACCTAGTTCCAAAGTTATGTCCAATTTACCCTTCAAGTATGTCTCCAAGCTGTCCACCTCTCTCTGTCCTTGATGCCTCCATCCCCTCCCAAGCCCCCAGCCTGTCTTCCCTGGATTCTATAATGGCCCCCTGACTAGACCTTCCCTCTTATACCACCTCCATCCATTTTCATAAGCAAGAGTTATTTTTTATGCAAATCGCATCATGTCCCTCCCTTCTTAAAATTCGCCATATTGTTTCCATTACTCCAGAGAACAATACCTGTGTGTATTCTGGCATGTGGGTGTTTCCTCCAACCTCACCAGATACCACCTTCCCCTTGACTCGCTGGGCCAGCCACACTAGATTTCCTTTAGACCTATAAAATGCTCCATGCCTCAGGCCCTTTGCATTTGCAGTTCCTGCTGAATGGAATGTCTTTCCGCCACTTCTGACTTAATCTTCCTCATCATTCAGGCTTCAGCTTAAATATCACCTTCTCAGCGAGCCTTTCCACTATCTTGTTTCCACGTGTGAACCTTATTATTTTTCTTCTCAGTATAATCCTTCTTTTAGCACTTATCAAAATGACAATTAAAGTTTTTTATTAATATTAAATGATACCAACCTTCTTTCATTTTCCTACCATTGCCCTGTAGTGAGCTCCTTCGCTTCTTTAAATCCAAGCTTGTCACTCTTTAAGTGGGTGCCACTCTATGAAGAACACATCTCCTCTCTTCAGTATTCTTGTATTTACTATTTCCTCTGTGTTCTCTTCTCTGGAATATAATCACCATAAAATCATATGTGGCTTGTTTATTGCTGGATTCCCATAGTCTAGAACAGTGTCTGTTGCATAGTAGGTGCTCTATGAATGTGTGTTGAATGAATAAATTAGTGAGCCCCATGAGACAGGGCAGATATTAACACTCAGTTTTATAAATGGAGAAATGGAGTTTGAAGAAATGTAGTGACATGTGACTTCACATCTGTCATTAATAGAAGGCAATTCCAGAAGTAGAACCCAAGTGGTCTTCTTTCTAATCCTGTACCCTTTACTTGGGTGAAATTAGGAAATTAGGGCTCCAAGCTCTATTTAAATTATCTGAGTCACCATTTTTTGGTCTGACCCTCCCCAACACCTTCATTGGAGAAAGTATAATGAGTGACCAAATTAACTTGGAGCTATTTTACTGCATGGGATAATGTTAGGGGTGAATTGTTACTATTATTATTATTATTATTATTATTATTATTATTATTGAGGCATGGGGAGTAGGCGCTTACTTTTTTCTTTCGTTTGTTTTTGTTTTTGTTTTTTGAGATGGAGCCAGTTTACAGATTAACCCTCAAGCATTTAATCAGACTTTCAGAAGCTGAATATATTATGGTTGCAATCTTATTTTAGTTACTAGTCACTTCCCTTAATTATGCATTTAATAAGGACAAAACATTACCCATAAATCGAAATGGAATGAGAAGACAAAAACCAAAAATTTTCTTATTGAGCATCTGTTATATGGAAGGAAGGGTCCAGTAGAAGCCTAAAGAAGGGGTAAAACTGGCACCACACATATAATGCTCATGCTGTATCTGGCCACAGTGTCTGGCTGAAGGGCCACGTGGGGGCTGAAATCCAACTCAGGCTTTGCTTGCCAAGCCTCAGGCCCTTGAACTGAGCTGGGTCAGACTGAAAGAGTCACCTGTGAGGCAGTGCCTTTCCTTAAGTAGGGTTAAGGTACCTGTGTATTTCAGGGGCTCTGAGTATAACCCCTGCATCTCAGGGCTGGTGCTTGGTCTACGTGATCGGGAACTCATCAAGAATGGAATAGGGAACATGAATACAGACCAGGCTCTGCAGGGGGAGGATGGGGCCAGGCTCTTTCAAACTCCAAAGCTCTTCTGAGCTAGAGCTTCTGTCAAGTCAGAAAACAGTATTTTGAGAAAACGTATTACTACCCTCCATGCTGTCCCCAGCAGTTCACATTTTAATATGAACAGAGGGGAACATTCTTGAGGTTGGCAGTACCCAGAATTGACTAGTCTTCTTTTTCTTGGCTTCATACTTACTTCTGTGTCCATTGGGATCATTAAATATTGTTGTTGCAGCCTTAGATGGTGGACTTGTGTCAGAACTTTCTTCTCTAGCTGAGACATGTTCCTTCTTTTAAGATATTTACATAATCCTGACCTTTCTTGAACATGTGTTGCAATGTTGGCATTTCTCAAAGAAAGGAATTCTCAGCACCCGCTTGCTTACATGCACCCTCTTTTTTTGGTGAAGGGCCACCTTGGGAAACCACATATGTCCATGTACCATTGTAGTTCTATACCTTCCTGTTGGAGAGGGTATGTAGGTGAGGATCAGGAGACCATTGAGAAACATCTGGGCTTGGTTCTGCCACTTGGTGGTGGTGAAATTGCTGCTGAGTGACTCACCTTCTGAACCTCAATTGTCTCAATAAAATGGGATCCTAGGGTGCCTGCATGGCTCAGTTGGTTAAGCAACTGCCTTTGGCTCAGGTCATGATGCTGGAGTCCTGGGATCGAGTCCCACATCAGGCTCCCAACTCCACGGGGGCTCTGTTTCTCCCTCTAACCCTCTCATGCTCTCTCACTCTGTCTCTGTCTCTGTCTCTCTCTCAAATAAATAAATAAAATCTTTTTTAAAAATGGGGATCCTAGCAGGTGTACTGGGGGACCAAACGCAAGGTGTATAAGAAAAGTGCTTGAACATGACCAAGTTGTACACCAAGTCTAGGAATATAATAACAGTTGCAATAGAAGTAAACTTCTTGGAAATTATGCCTTTTTTTCCACCTTAGACAAAACTGTGTATCTTTACGTTGTGAATCATCCCCACATGAAGTCCACGGTGGAGAAATTTAAATTTGAGGAACAACAACATTCTCTTGTACACTTGAAAACTATAAAACATGAACTTCTCAAGAGGTATGGAATTAAAGTATTTTGCACTTCTATTTATTTTGCATCTCTGCTGTGTGCTTTGTTTTCTTTGGTTCAGCAGGCTTAAACTTTTGTTTTGCAGCATTTTTTTCCTAAAGCTTTCAAGAGGTTCCCATGGTGACACTGCCCAGCATCTCACTAGAAATTGCTGTATTCAGTATTGAATATCTTTATATTCTCCAACTCTCTGAAAGCATTTTAATCCTATAAAGGTGTTCAATTAGATTCCCAGCTCTAATTCCATCCTCTGTACCACAACAATGCAATACTCACTATTGGGCTCTCTTCAAACACCTACACCTTTTTCTAGTTGTCCCAGTAGGTTGTGTTCTGAGAGCCTTACCAGCTGGGTGTTATAACCAGCCTCCAGATGGGCCATTCCTTTGTTTGATAAAAGCTTTAGGACAGGATTTAAAAAAAAGGCTATCAGCTCATATAAAAATTCACATTTACTAAACATTGACTGTGTGCCAGGCCCTGTGTCAAAATAGTTCATTTAATTCTCCCAACAGCCTTTAGTAATAGGCATGAATAAACTGGGACCTAAGAAATTTGGGGTTAAGTTACCCAAATTACATAATTTGTAAGTGGCAGAACCAGGGTGTAAGCCTCGATTGGTCCGAATTAAAAGCTAGACTCTCGGTCATAGTGATGAACATCCTTTTTACTCTGTTGAGAAAAATAGTTTAGTCTTTTAGTGTGTAGTTTGCTTGTTCTAAGGCTGTAACAAACAAGAAGGAACTTGTCTTTTATAAAATGGACTCAATGCTGAAAGACAGTAGAGGTTAATCCCGGGATAGAGGATCAGGAAAAGAAAAGGAAGGAAGTTCACTGTCTTTCCTTTGCTGTCTTTCTCAAAATCATGTATGAATTTCTCCCTGTAGAATTAGGAATGACAAAAGCAGAGGGCAGCAGAAAAGAAGTGGGGGTCACTGAACTCTTTCCATGATGAGTTGCACTGGGTTCAGAGGCACAGAAGGGACCAGGACCACCACGGGGTGACTGAGAAACTGTGGGCAAATCTCTCAACCTATGCTTCAGTGTCCTTAGTGAAATGGGGGTTCTGTCACTGGCTTGACTTACCCAACTGGTGATGGTGACCTCTGACCTCACTGAACGAATTCCTTTCAGTGAAAACATAGCATGAGGGAAAACTTAATAGGCAACTATTTTTTTTTTTTAATTTATTTATTTGACAGACAGAGATCCCAAATAGGCAGAGAGGCAGGCAGAGACAGAGGAGGAAGCAGGCTCCCTGCGGAGCAGAGACCCCGATGCGGGGCTCAATCCCTGGACCCAGGGATCATGACCTGAGCCGAAGAGAGAGCCTTTAACGCATTGAGCCACCCAGGCGCCCAATAGGCAATTACTTTATTGGAGAGTTACCACCCCAGGACCCAGAAGAAAGGGATCAGCCTGAGGTAGGGAGAGGCGGGTGTGATGGCTTGAACTATGTCCTCTCAAAAAAGATATGCTGAAATGGGCGCCTGGGTGGCTCAGTGGGTTAAGCCACTGCCTTCGGCTCAGGTCATGATCTCAGCGTCCTGGGATCGAGTCCCGCATCGGGCTCTCTGCTCAGCAGGGAGCCTGCTTCCTCCTCTCTCTCTGCCTGCCTCTCTGCCTACTTGTAATCTCTCTCTCTGTCAAATAAATAAATAAAATCTTAAAAAAAAAAAAAAAGATATGCTGAAATTCTAACCAGCCATCCCTCCACCACAACATCTCAGAATATAACCTTGCTTAGAAATCAGATTACTGCAGATATACTTAGTTAAATGAAGTTATATTAAAAGTGGGGGTGGATCCTTAATCCAATATGACTTATGTCCTAATAAGAAGAAAGACAGACAGGGAGAATGCCTGTGGAGATAGAGAGTGAGATTGGAGTGAAGCATCTACAAGGTAAAGAATGTCCGGAGTGACTAGCAGCTAGAAGAGGCAAGGACGGATTCTCCCATCGAACCCTCAGAAGGAGCATGGCTCTGTCAGCACCTTCACTTCAGAGGTCTCACCTCCTGCGAGACAGCAAATTTCTATCGTCTTCCACTCCCCAGTTTGTGGCACTCTGTCACGGCAGCGCTAGGAAGCTCATGCAGAGGAGAGGCTATGGTGAGTGTTAATGAAGCCAGCCACTGCCGAGTGCAGCTGCTTGAAATCATAAGATTGTCCTCCTGTAGGCAACATGAGCCTCATTTTCGGACAATCTGGCTGCCATAAGAAAGGGAGAAGAGTTTATTCACCAGTCCCATCTCCTGAGAGCCGAAGTTTGCCCCCAAAGGGTATTAACTCCTGAAAATTCTTGATTGTGCATGTGCAAGTCAAGCCTGGTGATTATCCCGTGCTTTGGCCTCAACACAGAAGCCTGGAAGTAGGAGCCTGAGGCCAGTAATAAAAATGAGGTAAGGGTCTGTTAGAACCAGGCAGAGCTGGTTGGGGGAGTGCCATCTGGAACAGAGCAGGTGAAGTTTGGAGGACCTAAAGAGTACTTTTGAGAGGTGCCCCGGTACTCAATCTTAACCAAGCAATTCAAGCGGTAGAACAAGGTGCTCTGGGATCTAACTTAACCTGTGGTGTCTGCCAATACTTTTTGGAAGAATGAATGCTTAAGCTGAGACCCAAAAGATGAGTGGCCTAATGATCTTGGAAAAGTCATTGTAAATCAAAACCTCAAAGTATTTCCTGATTCATCCAAAATTTTTCTAAATTCAATCTAAAAGTATTTCATTTTTTACACTTTTTCTCTTTTTTCTTTTACTTCTTTTTTTTTTTTACATTTTTTTCAAGTCACCATCTCTTTTTTCCTTTTCCAAAATGTAAATGACTTTATTGCTCTTTACTCTTATAGGAGTATGACTTGTTTCATTTAAAAATTTTCATAATACCAAAGACTATAAGCAAGAAAGAATAGCACTCACAATCCCAATTATAAAGGTCAGGATGGACTGGGTTATGTTACAATAACAGCAAAGAAAAACTAGAAGGTTTTTAGTGGCTCAAAACCATAAATTTTGTTTTGTTTTCTTACTCATGCTACATGTCCAATGTAAGTGATTCAAGGATTCAATTTTATATTGTCCTCCTATAGGGCCCTAACGGGCCACACTTTCAGTCATCAGAAAAGTTGCTGGTTACTGCCACAGAGTAAGGGATGCATGGTGGATCTCATACTGGCCCGTCTTCCTTCCGGAAGCCACACACATCACTTCATCTCATTGGCCAAAAGCAAGTCATGTGCCTGGGCCGAACATCCAGGGCATGGAGAAATCTAATCCTAGAAGAGAGTGAACCAGAGCTATTGATGACCACCGATAATAACCATTGTTGCACTGTGACCATTGCACATAACCATGATTGACATTTACAAGTCAATGATTTGGAACTGAGGGTTTTTTTATGTGTATTTATGTGTTTTTGCTGACTTCTGTGGAAGGGAAGATTGAGAAAATAATAAACAGCTCAAAGAAAACCCATCAGGTGCAATGAAAAATCATGTCCTTTGTGTGGAATTTCTTCACTCATACTGCTTTGTGTATACTTTTTCAAACTGATGAACATAAAGGTCTTTGAGATTCAGTGTTTTTGACAACAGTCTAGACATTTAAATACACCATGGGTTTTTCTCTCTCTCTTTCTTATTTTCACTATAGCCTGAATGACATTGTGGTTCTTGGACCAGATCAGTTTTATGCTACAAGAGACCACTATTTTACCAACTTCTTCTTGGTGCTGTTGGAGATTATCCTGGATCTTCGTTGGAGTCATGTTCTTTTCTATAGTCCAAGAGAGGTCAAAGTGGTAGCCAAAGGATTTAGTTCTGCCAATGGGATCACAGTCTCACTAGACAAAAAGTAAGCTTTTAATAATTTTCCAGTACTTTGCTCTTGACATTTTAGTGGATTCTTCCTTTGAGAGGTGGTTACCTCCTTAAGTTTAAGTCGTCGCTGGATAGGTGGACAGGTTGGGTGTGTCCACTCTATGTTTGATCATAAACACACCATTTTCCCTCTTGCATGTTAGCCCCCCCCCAACACACACACAATGAAATGAAGGATGTGGATTCAAGGATGTGAGGTCCTTGGTCCGATTTAACATGTGACTCTAGAAGCAGTTAGTCAACACACTGAAAAGGAGAATAAATGCCCAATATCTCTGCCTTTATGAGGCTGAAAGGTGTTTAACTACTTACACTAAGTTGACTTACCCAAAAGTTATTTTTAGAGAAGGAGACCTGACTTAGATTGGGCATTGTGACTGTATCAATTTCATATTTACTGATACACAACAGCAGACTATTCTAAATATGATTTTATGCAGCATGAAATTCTATGAGAATCTCTTTTAAAGTGTTTTAGATTGGATGGTTTTTTTTGAAAAAGAAACGTACCCCATGAATATTACTATGTGCATTTGAGATAATAGAGATGATCCCTGTAGAAAATATCTCTAAGTTCCACTTCTTTTTAAAAAATGAGTATAATTGACTTTCATGGTCATCTGATACTTCTTTGTAAGCACTAGTTTCTTGTGGAAGTATAGACTCTTTTGACTTAAAATAAAGAGGTCTGCTTAACTCCACACAATTTAAGGAATACATTGTGGCTCCGAAGTAATGAGACTGAGCTTATATGTTACCTAGAAACACCAAGTTCTTGACTTTATAGTCACATCTCATATTTAATGCTTACTTCAAGCTCTTGAAGAATACTAAAAATAAGTTTCTGTTATCTTCTTGTACTGTGCTTTAGAAAGACATTGCAGGGGCACTTGGAACCCTTGTGAATTATTAGACCTCTCCTCCAAAGTAAAAGTTAATGTCATCTCTCATTACTACTTGCTTACATCTAAATGCTCTTTTCTTCAAAGATTTATCTACACAGCTGATGTAACTGCTCAGAACATTCATGTCCTGAAAAAACATGAGAACTGGGATTTAACTCCAGTGAAGGTAAAAGTCTCCTGGCTTGCCTTGTCCCCTCACCATGTGGCCTCTTAGATCGGTTCCTACGCCTGACCTAGGAATGTGCTCCTTGAATGCAGGAAACATGACCATTTTAGAAGAATATCGGTGAGATTGTGCTTGAACTTCTAAAATTCAATAGTAAGGCCCTTAAAAAGACCCATTTTAGGAGCCAGAAGGAGCTGGTGGGAGGGAAGAAGGGTCGAGAAGAAAGTTGAAACCACGTCTTTGTATTTCCTGTTTGTTGGAAGGTGATACATCTGGGCACCTTAGTGGATAATTTGACGGTGGATCCAGACACAGGAGATATTTGGGCCGGATGCCATCCTGACGGCATGAAGCTGCTGGCCTATAACCCTGCAGATCCTCCAGGGTCCGAAGTAAGTGCCTCTATTTCTCTGAGCTCACAGGCAAAGCTGCAAGAACAATTGTTGAGGTGACTTGGGAGAATTTAGTGGGTCACATGCAGTGTTCCAGAACTGAACAAGTTCTGCATATGGAAAAAGCAGAGATTTTAGCAGGATGGAGAGTTACAGCCCATTAACCTTTTCAGGTCTCCTGATGCCAATTTCATACCAGTGCTAGACAACATGTCCCATCCTTGCAAGGGCTGTGCTTGTTATTGGGAAGAAGAGATAAGTAGGAGCTTCATTATTCACACTGACCTAGCTTGCCATATCATATTTCTAATCAGGATGTAGGCTCTGAGAAGGGCCTGAAGTTAGGCAAAGGGAAAGTCCTATGTGGGACCATCTGCTTTCACACTACTATGAAGCTCAAAAAAAAGGATTTAAATGACTGTAGTCTCAAAACAAAACTAGTTTTGCCAGCAGGTTCTAATATATATGATAGTGTTGAAGAATGTCTCATTTTAAAGATGCTATTTGTGTTATTTAAATCTCTTCTAAAACAGTTGTGCCTGGGTGGCTCAGTCGGTTAAGCATCTGACTCTCCATCTCAGTTCGGGTCTCTATCTCAGGGTCGTGAGTTCAAACCCTATGTTGGGCCCCAGCAGGAGCATGGAACCTATGCAAAAAGGAAAAAGAAAAAAAAATCTTCTAAAACAATAGCGTATACCATTGAATTTTATATGGCATTAAAAATAGGAGGAGAATTTTCTATAGCTTTGAGTTTAAGAATAAAAAATCTCTAGTAAATTCAATATAGATATAAATTCTTGGCACACAAATTCTGAGAGATTAATTTACAAAAATTTATTGAGTGCTTATAGTAGGCCAAACTTTTTTTTTAAGGCCTGAAATGTGTCAGAAAACAAAATATACAAAGATTTCCGCTCTTCTGGAGGGGGAATTGACAATGAACAATAAGCGTAAGAAGTAAGTGAATTATATAGCAAGCTTGAAGGTGGTAAGTTCTATGAGAAAAAAAATATAACAGGGTAGAGGGGATCAGGATTTCTGTGAACAGGGGGATGGGCAGTCCTATTATTAAAAACAGGAATCAGGGTAGACCTCATTGAGAAGGTAAGGTTTGGAGAAAGATATAATGTTTGAATCTAGGTTTGGGGAGTTGGGAAATTGAGATTCAAATCCCACCCTGGTAACTGGCCCTGGTAAATATCCCGATTTCTGCTTCCAATATTGCTCTTCCTCAGTTAAAAGGAAGAAAAATCTGTTTCTCTAATTTATTAACATATTAATCACAGCTTCTTAAAAACAGACAAACAAGCAAGCAGAAACATCAAAAACAAAAGCAGAAACAAAAGTTCAGTCTGAATCTAGAGCCTAAAGAACTGTTACCCCAGGCTACCAATCTACCTGGGCTTCAGACACATGCCCCCCAAAAGTGAGCCATATTACTCTTTACAAACACCCAATAATGTCTGCTGTAAGAGAATGAAAATATGATCTAGAGCATGTCTGGAAAATTGTTCAGGATCTTTCTCTTGTCTCTGTTTTCAAGTTCATCATACATTTATTGTAGATAAGGCTTCTTCCTTCACAATCAATGACACCCTTCCCTTGTGGTTGAGGCTTCACTTTTCTATCTACGTGAGTTCCAAGTTTGAGTATTTTCATGTAACTAACCTGAGATGAAGTTATAGGATCTTCCTTAAGATGAAAAGACAAAACTCAACTCAACTCTGTTCCTAATAAGTGTCGATACATGCTCATGACTCGTGAATTTCTAATTGGTTTTCTTTAATTCCTATCATGTGCTGTTTCAGTGAACTTCCTCCAGGCTATTCAGAAAACTGAGCTCTTATATGTTTACTGATGAACAAACTTAAGTGTGTTGATCTTGAGAATCAGTAACAGTAGTAGGTGGGATGTGGCAGATTGACTTCCAAAGTGTGCATTCTTTATGCTTCTGAGCCACGTTATGGATACGAGGTGGGGTTCCAGCTGGGACAAGTACCACCGTACTGGTTACGAGATTAGGTTGGCTTGCTAACAGAGTGTCCCTTCATCCTCACTGTCTTGTGTTTCCCTCCCCATACAGTAGGCCTAGTCAAAGGCAAGACCCTTTCTCCAGAGGAACACTATTCACTTGAGAATTAGATAAGAACGGCCACTGGTTCTCACCTCCTTCTTCTATAGGAGATGTCCGAACTATCGAAATTGTGTAAACAGTCTTGTTGGGAATTTGGTGAATGTCAGTAACCAGTCCACTTGACTGCACAGACATAATTAGAACATTAATACTTTCATCAGAATACTCCGCCAAAAAAATAATTGTACACAAATTTCAGTGTATCGATTTCTGGGAACGATATTAGTCCTGGAGTATTGGAGAAAGAAAATGTCCCTGGCAGCTGTTTGCTCGTGTAGCATACTGACGAATAATCTTTTTCTTGACAGGTACTTCGCATCCAGAATGTTTTATCTGAGAAGCCTAAAATCAGCACCGAGTATGCCAATAATGGCTCTGTGCTTCAGGCAAGCACCGTGGCTTCTGTGTACCACGGAAAACTTCTCATAGGCACGGTATTCCACAAAGCTCTGTACTGTTTGCTCTAGACTCCAAACATCCCCCAAAGTCTTGTCAACCAAGGAAACACAAAATGACAAGCAGCAAGATAAATGTGTTTATTTGGGGTCTTAGGGTTTGCAAACATAGGAGACACAGATTCGACTAGAATTGAAAGCGTGCTGCAGAGAGACAAAGAGGTTAGAGTTTTTAAAGAGGAAAGAAGAGATTTACCTAAGTTGTTTGAAGAAAAGGTGCTTGGTGTTGGTATAGTTACAGTGACACTAAGCTGTGTGTGGCTGGTTGCTAGGGCGAGGCAGAAAGTCCGTTCATGTCCATCTTAACTCCTAGTAGATGCCTGGGACTTGCGCTGAGCTTAGCGAAAATTCTGAGAATTTGATCCAGAACAAGTGCATAAGTCCCATCTCCTCGGTGTCCTCCCGGCTCCCTTTTAAATAACTCTCTTAGTAAACATTTACTTGATTTTATTGTCTCTGTTGTCAATCTTCATGTTTAGTAAAAATAAAAAAAAAATTACGGGCACCTGGGTGGCTCAGTCAGTTTAGTGTCTGCCTTTGGCCTGGGTCATGATCCCAGGGTCCTGGGATCGAGCCCCACATAAAGTTCCCTGCTCAGCCAGGAGTCTGCTTCCCCTCTCTCTCTGCCTCTTCCCCAGCTTGTGCTCTCCTTCACTCTTTCTCTCAAATAAATAAATAAAATCTTAAAAAAAAACAAAAACAAAAACACAAAACACCCTCACTCATATGATAAGTGAAACTGTACAGAAATGACAAAACCAATAATAGTGTGCCCGGCTTTTCTTGTGCAAAGAAGCTTGGCGATTATGTAATGCCCACCAAGTCCTAAGTCAAGTGAGTGACAGTCCAGTAAGAAGCCAGACTTCTCAATGCTTTTTGTCCAGTATCCCCAATATTCTTTCTACAGTAAGATGTGCATGCTCTGGTGAGTGAGCATTCCAGCTGACCCAGGGCCCCTTGCTAACCAGGAAGCAAAACTACCTCCTACACCTGACATTCTCAGCCTCCTGTGGTCCAGATCTGGAGTAAAGCTGATGCTCATATACTGACAAATCCCCTTCTCTTCTTGTGTTTGTGCTAGGTGCCAGTGAGGCACCTATGCCATGGATAAAAGCAAGGACTGGCACCAGGAAACTGCCAGACCCTCTTGTAGCCTTTCCGGTACAGACACCAGAAACCGCATTCTGGAAAATCTGACAGAGACTCGCCTTCCTGGGTACCTTAGGGCGGAACAGGGCTAATCTGTTCCTTTTTAACACGCCTTTTTGTGGAGGGCTATTGGTGTCTGAAGTACTCTAATCGGCTTACTCTTGAACCATGGAATGGAGCCTTAGAGCTGTGACCTTCAATTGCTTCAAACTTGCCCTCTGGTTAATTCAATACACACCCTATTAAGCAACATCCCACAGACTTCAACCTGAGGAACCACAAATAAATAATATGGGGGTGCCTGGGTGGCTCAGTGGGTTAAGCTTCTGCCTTCAGCTCAGGTCATGATCTCAGGGTCCTGGGATCCAGCCAGGCATTGGGTTCTCTGCTCAGTGGGGAGCCTGCTTCCCCTGCTCTCTCTGCCTGCCTCTCTGCCAACTTGTGATCTCTGTCTGTCAAATACATAAATAGAATCTTAAAAAAAAAAAAAAAAAAAAGTCCTGTCTTAAGGACCAACTCGACCTTAGTTTGATGAGAATGAATAAAGATGTTCTTTTTCTCTTCAAAAACCAGGACAGCCTTTGGCAAATAGCTAATGGGAGTCAGTCTGCCCATGCACTCCACCTTCTTCTCCTTTTGTGACTTCTGCTGGGGAGTAGTTAGTTGACTTTTTTCCCCCTCTCTTCTGGGGATGGGAAATTGAGGAGGCTTCTTTATTTCCTAAAGATTTTTGCTCAATTAGATCTACGTTTTGCTGACAAGTGTCGTATCGGGGTAAAATTCTACTATGTAGCCCATGCAGCCCTTTTTGATTTAGACAGTAAGACTGTAGTTCCCATTGATTCAGAGGAGGAAAGACCCAGCAGAATGTTTTAGTTAGTTCTTAGATTTTAAGTTTCAAGGGGTGCCTGGGTGGCTCAGTGGGTTAAAGCCTCTGCCTTTGGCTCAGGTCATGATCCCAGGGTCCTGGGATCAAGCCCCACATCGGGCTCTCTGCTCAGCAGGGAGCCTGCCCCCCCCCTCTCTCTGCCTGTCTGCCTACTTGTGATCTCTGCCTGTCAAATAAATAAATAAAATCTTAAAAAAAAAAAAAAAGAGATTTTAAGTTTCAAAAGTCTAATAATCAGAGAGACACAGAAAAAAAAATAATAACTATGAGCAATAACTAAGATATAGTCAATTAAAAATAAAGTTTTATTCTCTGTTTCTCATCTTTATACCTAATAGATTGTACAAAGTTTACCAGACTAGAGGCAACATGGAAAGCCAGAGACGGGATGACTAAGGGCATTGATATGCAGGTGGGTTCCTGAGAGTTGGCCCTGCCCTGTCTTCTCCCCAGGCCAATTTAGGAAAGGCTGGATGATAAAAACTCCTACAGACCTTTGGGGGATCTGATTATTGAGAGACTAGTGTGTTCTTTCACAGAGAGGGCTTAAGAAAGTCACAAAGCTCTGGGGTCCTCCTTCATGTAGGTGCTCCCAATCTTGAGGTGATTCTCTTGGTGTGGGAAGCAGGGGGATTTCCCCTCCTAATAAATGCTGCATTTTGATGACTCATTGTTATCCGTTCCCTGGTCTCTCTATTTATTGTCAGAGACATGCCTAGTGATTAGAGGTAGTTCAGCTCCGGAAGGAAAATAGTGACAATAAGAGCAAAAACCTATATGGTAGCCAGAGCCAAGATGGCCCCCAGGATATTCTAGAAATGATGATATGTGACTGTCAAGGCTAGGTTATATAAAAACATTGCAGGTTTGACTTTGCTCATGAAAATTGTGCATCATGATATAAATTTCTGACTGTTTTAAAATGCCAAGCTTGGGAAGTACTTTGTTATAATAATTAGTCAACTAATGAAACAGGAAACCATGTATAATGTAGAGATTCAACAAAAGCCAAAAAGTTCATTCTTTAAAAAGATTAATAAAAACTAATACACATTTGGTGAGATTTATCGAGAAAAAGAATGGCTCAATTATCCAGTGTCAAAAATGAAAAATAAGACATGCAGATTCTATAGACATTAGAGAGATAAAAAGAGGAGTTGATGAACTACTTTATGCCAACAAATTTGAAATTTTTATGAAAGGAACAAACTTCTAAAAAGAATATAATACTCTATTAACTAGGGTAAGACTAAACTATTATGCAGAGCAAAAATACAATGTCTTTTTTTTTTTTTTTTTTTTTAATGTGTCTTTGTCTTTCATTTTCCAGTTCAGGAGAGTGATTGATGGGACAACTTCCCTTGATGGGGCATTTCAGAGACATTGCTGGTCAGGTTTTTACAGGAAAGAGAAGGCACACTCAAACAAGGCTATTGAAGGAAGTTCTTTAAGGGGATTCTTGACACAAGAGTAGGAAGATTAAGGGAAACTAACAAGGTACAATGTAACACCTCAGGGCTAGCAATGGAGAGGGAGAGATGGGGGGTGGAAGTGGGGGGAGGCAAAGAACTCTTTCTAACTGTAGGTTTGAAGGAACAAGTTATGGAAGCAGCTACTAAAATCAGAAGAGAATAGATAAAGGAGAGACCATTGCAAAAGATGCTATGGTCATTGGTAGAAGGAGGGAGCCACCCTGTGACAACTCAGCAAAGAGAAAGCAAAGGAAATAAATATCTTGACTTAAGTCCCCTTCACCCTCCCAGCTAGAAGCCGGAAGACAAGAGAGCTATTAATGGAGCCCATAAAGCCTCCAGGATGCAGAGCAGTGGGGAGTTGCATAGAGAGTGGGCCTTGAGCAACATGTTACTGCACCATCGTCCAGGGGATTGTAGTTATCTGCATAGTGAAAGCTAGGTCACAGCCACGTCTGTGTCCATCAAACGGGAAGGAGAGAAAAGAGGGTGTCAAGGAGAAATACCCAGTGTCTTAAGACCCAGGACTAGAAATGGTAGATTACTTCTTCTCCCTTACTAATGGTAAGAACCAATCACATGGCCACACCTGACTCACTATAAGGAAAATTGATGGTATATGACTGGAGAGGCATATGTTTCAGGAGAAAGAAAGAATGAATTTTAGTGAGCAGTTACTAATCTGTGTCAAAGTCCGCCCCTCAGCCGCTAAATATCCCTCCGCACCCTTCTCCCTTGCCAAGGAACATAAACTAAATTTCTACCCAATTTCTGTATCCAGCTCAAACCACAGGACCTCTGGGTGATGGTCTGACCTCTGCATCACGTCCATACATGGCTGCGTGTGGCAGCCTAGAAAATAAAAGTATTGCCCCATACACATATCCAATTACGATGATTGCGTATGAACTAAAACACTCCTAGTAAAAGAAAGGAGGAACGGAACACACTCGGCTCTGGAACAAAGAGATGATTACACCAGAGAGGAGTTGAGAAGATTCCTTGTCTTGGCAGTTCTCTTTCTCATGTTCTCTGTGAGTCCAAATTTTTCCTCTCGGGAATGTTTAGTAGTGCTTCACACTTTAAGGCGGTGTCTGAAGCGGATGCTGGGAAGACTGAAATTTTAGTAGCCCTCTTCCTAGAGGTATCGGTTTGGAGTCTGAGGACATTTTCAGGGCAGGCTTTTGGTTGCTGTGGAAATAGAAGTATCTGAGAAACCCGATAGGCTTCCGTGTCTGTTTTCATTCAGTGCCATGTGCCAACAACAACACACTCAGATTTCTTTTGGGAACAATGCTTTCAAGCCCACTTTACTTCCTTGTTTCCATGTCTAGCCATTTCTCTCATGGAAAGTCTGTCTCCTTTGAGGCTATCTAACAGGTAAAATGAGGCCATACCGTCAATATAAACTTGCACAGTGCTTGATCCTTTAGCTTTCCTAATTGGGAGGCATTTGGGAAAAGCTACGAGTCATAGCAATCCTACCTCCTGTTGCTGGGACCCAGAAACAAATTTCTAGACCTTCTCAGTAGTTTTCTGCTTTAGGTCCACTAGTTTCTACCTGAGCACACCGTTTCCTTACTGTCCTCTATTACAAACATCAAAGAACAACCAACATGCATTAACAGTCTTGTGACTCTCTGGTTAAGTGGCCAGCCTTTCAGATGACTGCAGGAAACAGTTTTATTATACATTTTTGTGATGACATTGCAAGGGTTTCCAATTTTGCAGCCTGTGGTATCTGTTTCCTCAACTCTAGTCTAACCACATATTTAAGATTATTCTTAGAAAGCCATTTTTAGGTTCAAATTTCTATATTTCTAAGGTCATGCTAAGCTATAGTAACAAAGCAACCCCAAATATAGTGGCTTAAAGAACATAGACATTGCTAATAGGTAGTCCAGCATAGTGGGTGAGAGCACAGATTGGGGAATCCAATTCTCTGGGTTTAAATCCCAATTCAGTTGCTTACTAACTGTGCAACTCTGGCCTTGTCTGAGTCTCAGTTTTGTTATCTTTAAAATTGAGGCAATGGGGTGCCTAGGTGGCCTTCTTGGTTGGGCATCTGACTCTTGGTTTCAGTTCAGTCATGATCCCGGGGTCATGGGATTGAGTTCTGTGTTGAGCTCTGTGCTTGGCATGGAGTCTGCTTGAGACTCTCTTCCTCTCCCGGAGCTCCTCCCCCTGCTCTCTCTCTCTCTTGCTCTCGCTCTTTCTCTCAAATAAATAAATAAATAAATAAATAGAGAAAATTGAGGTGACAATGGTAACTACCACCTAGAGTTGGTAAAAGGATTAAAAGAGGTAATCTATGTAAAACTTACCAGTTCTTGTTACATGCCAAGGTTATATAAGTGCTTGCTAATTTAAAAAAATACATTTCTAATCTCTTTCACGTATAAAAAAAAAAAAAAATCGCAGATAAGTGTGCCTGAGCAGATCAGTGTGAAAATTCAGATCCTTGTGGTACTTCAGGGGCCTAGCAGTTTTTTCACAGCTGGCATTTTTGTTTTGTAGAGCATTGTCCTCTTCATGGTCAGTCATCATACTAGATTCCATCCCATGGAAATGGGAGAGAGTATAAGGAGGTGCACCAAGTGTCTGCAGGCCCAACCCGGAATTGGCACCAGCCACTTCCACTGACCTCCTGTGAATAAGGGCACAGTGATACAGCTATAGCTAACTGAAAGCCAGACTGGAAAATCTAGTTTCGCTGGGGAGCTTTCTGCCCAGAAAGGAGGGGTTTGGGTAGGTAGCTAGTGCCCTTTACCATAGTACCTTAAGCGAACTCAAAGAAATTTTGGAAATCATAATTCTATACTCATTCTAGAAATTAGTTAGTAATAAAAAAATCATCACATTAACAGGAACTAAAAACTAGAGACAACCAAGTGTTGATAAAGTTGAAATGGATAAATAAATCATGGTAAATGCAGACAGCGAAATACTATCCAGCCATGTATACCACAATTAGAGCCATATGGAAGGACATGGATGAATTCCACGAATAACACAAATGTTGAGCTAACAACAACAACAACAACAAAATGAATACATGTAGTATGCTTTTATCTGTGGAAAATTCCAAAAGAAGCAAAATTAAACAATGTTGTTTGAGGACGCATGAGTAAGTGATTAAGTTAGAAGACAGAGGTGATAGTTATCACAGAAGTTAGGATAGTGGCTGCCTCTAGGGAAGGTGGGGATTGTGGTCAGGGAATGACACATGGTAAAACTTCTGGGGTACTGACAATATTACATTTCTTGATTTATTATTTCTTTCTTTTTTTTTTTTTTAAGATTTTATTTATTTATTTGACAGAGAGAAATCACAAGTAGGTAGAGAGGCAGGCAGAGACAGAGAGGAGGAAGCAGGCTCCCTGCCGAGCAGAGACCCCGATGCAGGACTCGATCCCAGGACCCTGAGATCATGACCTGAGCCGAAGGCAGCGGCTTAACCACTGAGCCACCCAGGCGCCCCGATTTATTATTTCTTTAAATAATAATAAATAAATTGATTATTTCTTTAATAATCATTCCATAACTGTATAAATATATATCATAAATATATATATATATAATATAAATATATATTATAAATATATTTCTAGTACTTATTTATAAATATGTATATTTATAAATATATATTTATGATATATATGTTATATATCATAGATCTCAGGCACATATAATATATCTCAAAATAGATTTTTCATGCATATGGAAGACCTAAGTTGACTTCAAAAAATAAAAATGAAGGGCAGAAGTAGGCCTAACAATAAAAAGGGTTTGGTATTTGTGAAAGGAAAAATAAACAAACAGGTAGATCAATGGAAGAGAATAGAGATCTCAGCGATATTTCTCTTTGGGGAATTAATATCAGATAAAGCAGCAGTACTAATTAATAGGCAAGGGATGTTTGCTTAGGAGATGACATTAGGAGAATGGACTTGCTCTATGGAAGGAAATAAAACTATGTCCCATCACTGGGTAACTACCAAACAAGGGTCTAAAATCTTTGGAGTTAATAGAAGATAACGTAGGAGAGTATCTTTATGACCCAAGGGTAGGGAAGGACTTCCAAAAAAGTTTTTCAAAAATATAAACCCTATGACAAAAAAATTGGTTGAACTAGAGTCATCAAAATGAAGAATTTCCATTCAGGGAAGGGCACCATTGACGAAGATAATGAACAAATATCAGAATGAGAAATATTTGCAATGTCAAACTAACAAGGTATTATTAAGTACAATATATTAGGAACTCTAGAAGTAAAAAAGTGGAGATAGTAACCCCAATGAATCAGAGGCAAATGGTGTCAAGAAGCAATTTACAGAAGAAAGGGGAAAAAATGAAGCACATGAAAAGATACTGAGAGTCCTTAGTAATTGGAGAAGTGTCTTTTAAAACAGCACTCTTGGGGTGCCTGGGTGGCTCAGTTGGTTAAGTGGCTGCCTTCACCTCAGGTCATGATCCTGGAGTTCCCAAGTTGAGCCCCATATCGGGCTCCCTGCTCAGTGGGGGTCTGCTTCTCCCTCTGACCTTCCCCCTGTTTGTGCTCTCTTTCTCACTCTTTCGCTCTCAAGTAAATAAATAAAATATTAAAAATAAATAAAATATTAAAAAAAAATAACAGCACTTAAATTGCTTTGTACCTAGTAGATTGTGAAAAATTAAAAGGCTCATATTGCCAAGTGTTGACAGTGTGGCAAGCATACAGAGGATCTAGGGGACTTCACTCATCTTTGGTGAGAGGGTAGATGGTTGGAGCCACAACAGGTGAGACCCAGGAATCACAAGCACTCTAGGGTTCAGAACCACATCTGTAGCCAAGATCCACACCAGCAAACCGGATGCTTGCAATACAGACTCTTTCCTCAATCGGTTTCAAATTTTAATCTCACTTAAGCCATTCCGATCTATAGACACAGAATTATATCCTGTGTTGTAGCTTCAAGATTTTTGGGAAAATAATAGGTTCTAGTTTCTCCTTGTGCCATACAAAAAGGCACACTAGAAGACATGAGACTGACCACCTCCTCCCCTTCCCCCACAACTGAGGTTCAGGGGCTGGTATTTTATAAAATCTCCCTGCACAGTTCTAATATGTGCAAGGGCTCTAAAACATGGCACCCAAAGGGTGCTGAAAAATGGACAGTGCTGATTTAATGTCCCCACCATGAGTACGACCAGAATGCACACTCGCTATTATTGATGTACTTGTTCATATTGTTTGTCACAATATGGGAGGAATTTGTCAATAGCAAGAAAACAAATCATGTACCTTTTGCCAAAACTCATTTTTCCCACACAATGCGGTTGTTTGGGAAAGCAATTTACTGGAGATGCAAAATACCATAATTAGCATATTTGAGAGCAAGTAATCCAATTGAGGAAAACCAAGAGGAATGTGCTTGAGTTGGAGCACAGAATGTAATGGGAAACCTTTAAGACAATTAATCTGATACTCTCTAGAAGAGAAGTAGAAAAAGCTCAGACCATCGGGGATGACTTTGGGAAATAGTGAAATGAACACTTAACCACAAAAATTGTGCTCTTAGAGCTCTAGGCTTTGCCCACCGCAGGAGCCCTTGTGAATCACAGAAACCTCTAGAATATTATTGATTGTATTAAGAAGTAAAACCTAAGGAACTAAAACCTAAAGGAAGCACAGGTGGAGTATTAATGCAAAATGTTAGTAATTTCTACTACAGAAACAATAGTGGCTTCTGCAATGAATATGAAGACTGTCTGCGTAGAATGTAAACTCAAGATCTTGGGAAAATGAATTGTGCATGAATGGATTCTAGAGAATCCCACTAGCATTCAAAGCAATCATAAATGCTAAAAGTCACACACACACACACACACACACACACACACACAGAAAGACAACACACATAATAAATGGAAATAATAAAGTCAGATGTGTGCTACCTTAACAGATTTAAATATTTTGGTCCTTTCCCTATCTTTTTCTTACTGCCCTCACTCCTTTTCAGGATTTTCCCTGACACACAGTCTCTCATCAAGTCATGTGTTTCTGAAATCTTCTCCCAATCTCTACTTTTAAGGAACCAGACATGGACGTTCCACATCATTCCCTTTTGCCCAAGAAGAGAAGACAGATACTCACCTTCTCAACCTCTATGGTAAACTGGATAACTGTTGCTCAGCTGCTCTGGTTCTCTTCTTGGTGTATGACCCTCAGCAGGCTGATGATAATCTCTGAGCTTTTGTGCTCGAGAGTGGACATATGACCTCTTGTGTCCAATGAAATGGCGATAGAAGGAATAGAGGTCACTTCCTGGTAGAAATTTTAAAAGCTGGTATGTGTTTCACTGTGTCTCTTTTCTCTTTGCCCCCAATTTGGTAGTACTCTAGATACAGTCTGCACTGCCAGACTGGATCCTGAATTGGTGATGACAGGACACAGAACTGCTGCCAACCTGCAATGGACATGTGCATGAGTGATAAATAAGCCAGTATTTCATTGGATGAATATACCATAAGTTATTTATCCATGCCACTGTTGCTAGACATTTATGTTGTATACAGATTTCTTAAATATGATGAACCAAGCTGCAATGAATTTTCTTGTTCATTTAATGCACAGATGTACTTTAATGTAAACACCCCTATTGGGTATTTATGCAAAACTGAAATCACTGGTTAATGGGGTGCACAGTATGTGCAGCTTTAGTAGATACTGACAAGCAGTTTTCCAAAGTGTCTGCACCAAAGCACCTTCCCACTCACAACATTAGAGCTGTAGTTGCTCCACTTCCTTCCCAAATTTTACTAGTGTCATTTTCCTTAATTATAAAAAAAAAATTAACCATTTTAATAGGTGTGTAGGCATATCTCATTATGATGTTTACTTGCAATCCTCAGGTGGATAATGAAAATCAAACACATTTTCTTGGGCTTATTGGCCATTTGGAGTCTTCTTTTGTACAGGGAATGTTCAAATTTGGGCCATTTAAAATCTGGTTGACATTGTTTTTCTTATTAATTTGTAGTTGTGGGTTCTTTGTGGATACCTGTATTGAAAATATATTCTTTCATTTTTTGATGAGTCTTTTCACTTTCTCAATCATGTCTTTGATGGACAGAAAATTTGCAATTTTAATGAAATCTTAGATAACTTAGATATCTATATTTTCTTTTATGGATATTGCTTTGTGTTTCCCATTTAAGAAGTTTCCTGTTTAAGCAGATTACAAAATATGCTTCATTCTTATCTTATAAAAGATTTATTGTCTAACTTTCCCCATTTAAATTTCTCCCCTATTTGGCGTATATTTTAGTGTATGCTGTGAGTAGAAATCAGGGTTCATTTGTAGCCACATGTATATTCAATTGGTACATATATTCAATTGTATATTTCAATTATTTATTGAAAAGAAATCCTTTCCCCACAGATTGTAGTGGCACCTTGTCATAAGTAAGGTGACCATCCGCATGGGGGATTATATCTGGACTCTTTATTCTGCTTCACGAGATTGACAATCATTGAACCAACATCACACTGTTTTAATTATAGTAGACTTAGAGTAAGTCTTAATTTTAGGTAGTAAAATCCCCCAAAGTTGTTCTTCCTCAAAATTTCTAAAGCTCTTCTTTACTCCTACTTCTGTTTAAGTTTAGAATCAGCTTGTCAATCACTACAAAACTTCACTACAGTTTTGATGGGGATTGCACTGAATGCCAGCATTGAATGGAGACCATGAACATTATTAAAATTTAAGTCTTCTAATAATGAATAAGAATGAATAAAATTTAAGTCTTCTAATAATGAATAAAATTTAAGTCTTCTAATAATGAATAAAGTATGCTCCTGATTTTCTTTTCCAATCTTGGATTTATTTATTTATGTTTGTATGTATCTGTTTCTTCTAGTTTAATGTTGCATATAGATGATAATAGCAAGTATCCTTGTCTCTTTCTTAATCACCAGGGAAAGCTTTCAATTTCTCAACAAATACAATGTTTGCTATAGCTTTTCCCTTTTAGTTACTGTTCCTTGTCTGATTAGAACATTTTCATTCCATTTTTAATTTATTAGGACCCTTTAATATTTCTCTGCATTTATTAAGATAATCAATTTATTTTTCTTTTTTAGTCTATCAAGTATATGATGCATTTAAAGCTCTCTGCCAAACTTGGAGACTGAGTATATTCTTCATTTGGTCACAATATATTACCTCCTTATATATTGTGGATTCAATCGGTTAATCCTTTGTTTATGGTACTGATGTTCATATTCATGGTAAATATTGGCTGTAATTTTAATTTTCCTTTCTTGTAATACATCATTAGGTTTTTTGTTTGTTTGTTTGTTTGTTTTAATTTTTTTAATTTTTATTATTTATTTGACAGAGATCACAAGCAGGCAGAGAGGCAGGCAGAGAGAGAGGAAGGAAAGCAGGTTCCCTGCTGAGCAGACAGCCAGACGTGGGGCTCGATCCCAGAACCCCAGGATCAAGACCTGAGCCGAAAGCAGAGGCTTAACCCACTGAGCCACCCAGGCACCCCCCATCATCAGGTTTTAATATCAAGGTTGTGTAGGCTTGATGAAAGAGTTGAGAAAGGGTTTTTTTTTTTTTTAATTCTGTGGAAGAATTTATGTAAAAATTGGTATTTTTTTCTTCCTTAAATGTTTAGAAGTTTTTCATTCATGAAGCTATTCAAGACTGAAGGCTTTAAATTATGGATTCAATTTCTTTAATAAATATAAAAATATTGAGATTTTCTGTTTCTTGGGTATTTTTGGTAAGTTTAAGAATTCATTCTTTTCATTTTAATTTGTAAATATAGTGGAATAAAGTAGTTCAAAATATGCTTTTTAATTTTTCAAATAGCTTTAGGACTTGCAGTAGTATTCTGTTCTTCATTCCCCATACTTAGAATTTTTAATCTCTCTCTCCTTGTGGGTCTTACTAGATGTTTATACATTTTATTGGTATTTTCAGTAAACATATTTTGAATGATTTGTCTTCTCTATTTAATTTTTTAAAAGATTTTACTTATTTATTTGACAAAGACAGGGAGAGAGCATAAGCAGGGGGAACAGTAGAGGGAGAGGGAGAAACAGGTTCCCTGCTGAGCAGAGCCCTCCCCAATGCAGGGCTCAATCCCAGGACCCTGGGATCATGACCTGAGCCAATGGCAGATACTTAACTGAGTTATCCAGGAATCCCTCTATTTAACTTTTTGTTGTAAAATTGACATAACAGGGGCGCCTGGGTGGCTCAGTGGGTTAAGCCGCTGCCTTCGGCTCAGGTCATGATCTCGGGGTCCTGGGATCGAGTCCCGCGTCGGACTCTCTGCTCAGCAGGGAGTCTGCTTCTCTCTCTCTCTCTCTCTCTCTGCCTGCCTCTCTGTTTACTTGTGGTCTCTCTGTCCAATGAATAAATAAATAAATCAAAAAAAAATTGACATAACATAAAATTCACCATTTTAACCATTTTAAAGCATACAGTTCAGTGGTATTTAATATGTTCACAATATTGTGAAACTATAACCACTATCAACTGTTCAAATATTTTCAACCCCAAAAGGAAACCCATGCCCATTAAGTTGTTACTCCCCCTTACCCTTTCCCCCCAGCCAGTGTTAACTACCAATCTGCTTTGTCTGTGTGTTTCCCTCTTCTGGCTGCTTCATATAAATGGACTCACACACTAGGTGGCCTTTTGTGTCAGGCTTATTTCCCTTGGTATATTCTCTACATGCATCCATATTGCAGCATGTATCCAGATTTCATTATTTTTTATGACTGAATAATATTCCATACAGTGGATAAGTCTTTCTTTTTTTTTTTTTTAAAGATTTTATTTATTTATTTGATAGACAGAGATCTCAAGTAGGGGGAGAGGCAGGCAGAAAGAGAGAAAGGAGGAAGCAGGCTCCCTGCTGAGCAGAGAGCCCAATGTGGGGCTTGATCCCAGGACCCTGGGATCATGACCTGAGCCAAAGGCAGAGGGTTTAATCCACTGAGCCACTCAGGCACCCCTGGATAAGTCTTTCTTAAAATCTGGGTGTTTTTTGTTTTTTTTTTTTTTTAAATCTCATTGATTTCTGGTCTTATCTCTACTATTTCTGTCTTTCTGCTTTCTTCAGGTTTTTCCATTTTTGAAATGTGTGCTTCGATAACTGCAGCAATGTCATATGGTTCTGCTGATTTTGCCTTCTATACTTGGACACTCTGTGCTTAGGTGCACACAAATTTAGGATCACCAAAGCTAGACATCCACATCTGGGAATCCTATACTTCCTAACTAGAAGACTGTGCATACCGTGTAGTTAGTAATGTCGGTCATATCCCATTAACCAGGCTGTTGTGAGATTATGCAGGTGAGAGGACTTTTTTTAAAATTTATTTTTATTAACATATACTGTATTATTTGCCCCAGGGGTATAGGTTTGTGAATCATCAGGCTTACACACTTCACAGCACTCACCATATCATAATATATCATAACCATATCATAACCATACCACCATAATTTATCTGGTATAAGAATTGCCAACCCAACTTTCTTCTGATGTCCATTAGCATGGTAAATTGTTTTCCACCCCCTCACTTTAAATCTGGAGGTGTCTTTGGGTCTAAAATGAGTTTCTTGTAGATAGTATATTGATTTTTTTTTATCCATTCTGATGTCTTTTGATTGGGGCATTTAACCCATTTACTATAGATAACTATTGAAAGATATGTAACTATTGAGTAACTACTGAAATATATGAATTTAGTGCCATTGTGTTGCCTGTAAAGTGACTGTTACTGTATATTGTCTCTGTTCCTTTCTGGTCTACTACTTTTAGGCTCTCTCTTTGCTTAGAGGACCCCTTTCGATATTTACAGTAGGGCTGGTTTGGTGTTTGCAAATTTTTTAAATTTTTGTTTGTCCTGGAAGATTTTTCTCTCTCCTTCTATTTTCAATGATAGCTTAACTGGATATAGTATTCTTGGCTGCATATTTTTCTCATTTAGTGCTCTGAATATATCATGCCAGTTCTTTCTGGCCTGCCAGGTCTCTGTGGATAAGTCTGCTGTCAATCTAATATTTCTTCCATTATATATTACAGGCTTCTTGTCCCGAGCTGCTTTCAGGATTTTCTCTTTGTTACTAAGACTTGTAAGTTATACTATTAGATGACAGGGTGTGGATCTATTCTTCTTGATTTTGAGGGAGGTTCTCTGTGCATACTGGATTTTGATGTTTGTTCCCTTTGCCATGTTAGGGAAATTCTCTACTATAATTCACTCCAATATACCTCTGTCCCCCTCTCTCTCTCTTCTTCTTCTGGAATCCCAATTATTCTAATATTGTTTTGTCTTATGGTATCACTTATCTCTCAAATTCTCCCATCGTGGTGCAATAGTTGCTTGTCTTTCAGCTTCTCTGACCGAGTATTTCTATCTCTGGCACACAGCCTCATTTTGAGTCTCTAAACCCAGCAGATTCCTGCCGTGCTGCTTCTCCCAGAGCAGGAAGGTGAGCCTCCCCACATCTGTCACTTATGGGGTCCCTGCTTGAAAAGCAGTGGTCTGACTGTGCCTTGGATCATGGTTTAAGGTAAATCCAAGCTGAGAGCTCACTACTCGGTGCCATCTCTGCAGTTGGCTTCCCTGCTCTGATACCTGGCAGCTCTGCCACACTCAGACACCCCCAATCTTTCAGTGATCCCGTGGGTCCTGAGACCACACTGTCCCCATGAGGGCTCCAACCCCACTTAGCCTCTGGAGCAATGTCTCCCACCGTGAAGCGGACTTCTAAAGGTTTTGATTTTCTACTCCACTGTTTTGCAGCTTGCTGGGAGCCGGCCCCTCCCTCCATGGTCTATCTTCACATCACTTTAGATTGACTTCTCTGCACATCCTTCCTTTAGAAAATGGTTGATTTTCTGTTTCTAGAATTGCTGCTCTATTTCTCTTTGATGTTCTTTGGGTTTGTAGGTGTTCAGAATGGTTTGATACCTATGTAGCTGAACGCCTGGGATCTGATGTCGCTTCAGTCTGCTACTCCTCCGCCATCTTGCCACATATCCAAGAGCACTTTTTAAAGTGTTCCTTTTCCCGCTTGATAGAACTTCATTGTTGGCACTGCAGTTGCTTTATATCTACATAGAGGTTTTGCAGATACTTTCTCACGTACTTCTTCCAACACACCCATGGGAATGCTCTTCATTTTACAGATGTAATTTCTGCTACTAGAGAATTGCCAAGAGTGGTGGTGAATCTAGTATTCAAAATCCAGGGCTTTCAGTTTCATGTTTTTACCTATATTTAATGGAAGCTGCTGCAGGCAGATTGGTCTTACTGGAGTTCTAAGGAAATGAAAATTTCACACTTCCAAACTCTTGAGTTCATTGTAGTTAGTGCCAGCAAGGTTCAGCAGCCTCTAGGGAAGAATACCAAGCACACCCACCAAATCAATCCTTTTGTACCAGCACAAAATTAAGTGGTGAAGACTGGGCTGTGTTACAAATAAATCATTTTTGTTGTTGTTGTTGTTAAAATTTTTTTTAAAAACTTGATAAATTTGGCTCTGGTTCTCAGCCAATGCAGTGAGAGATATTATTGACTACTCTGTGAATTCTGGTTTTTGTGGGAAAATAAAAGAATAAGTACATGTGTTTTTTTACCAAATATATTTAGGAAGTAATGTTTTAACATGTGCCAATAAATACTTAGTACATGAGGAATAAGGTAAGAAAGGAAAGGAATTATAAAAGCCAAGGTGAATTTTTTACTGAATTTTTTACAGTTTTTTTTTAATGTTGGGTTATAAATTACTGGTAATAAAAAGGAATTCTAATTTTAAAAGCTCCCATAACCTTTCATAAGTTTGAAATTTTCATATTTCATGGACCCACATACAGCCTTTTTTATACATTTCAACATCTTCAAAACAGAAATTTAGTGTATAACTGATGGTTCTTTAGAGCTATCTTCATTTTACAATTCGTTAAAATTAACAATTATATGCTAATTGCATTGTAAACTAATTGACAGTTTCTTTCCAGTGGTATGTAAAATAATAAAGTAATTAAAGCAATAAAATAATTAAAAGAAAATAATTATTTAAGACTGATGACATTTTAAAGTTAATAAAATATTAAAGTAAAGTAAAATGAAGTTAGTAAAATATTAAAGTATTCCAGAGGCTCCTGTAATACTTTTCAAACATTCATTCATTTGTTAATTCAATATATATTGGGCACCTCACCTATGTTTGCTGCTACCCCAGGCTTTGGGGCTATAACAATAAACAAGGCAGTATTATATGAGCTTATAGTCTAATGAGAAAAAGAGAAAAGTAATAAGATATTAATAACACAGAGCAGGAAGAATAATAAAGACACACAGTGCAAAGGATGTATGAAAAGGGTATTTAAGAATTAGGGATCAAGAAAGACTAGCCAAAGTAAATTCCAAACTTGTGCCTGAAGGATCAAGTAGGATTTGGTTATATCACAAATGGGGAATAGAGATGTTATGGGAAAAAAGTGTTTCAAACAAAATGGTAGGTGCAAAAGCCCAGAGCAGCATTTCCATAGACCGTAGAACTTTCAAAGTAACTGAATGGAGATCATTAATTATTCAAGGAGTTTTCACTTTTCTTTCAGACAAGGATTCTTAATATCTAGCCTCGGTCACTAAGGGTTTCAGGGATGGACCTATGAGACGGCTGAAAGCTGGCATGAGTGTTTTGTATATACATGAACCCAGGGCGAGGTTACTGCATTCAGCAGAGTCTCAAAGTTAGTTGAGTCCCTTCAGAAAGAGTTAAGAATGATAGCTCTAAGTTCTCACAGGGTAGAAACAAGTTGGAAAGGATATTCATATATTGCCCAATTTATTCAATAAAGAAATCAGTAAGTTAATAAATCAAGTGGGTCAAAGGAGGCGGGCATGGTATCTCTTGTCTACTCCCCAACTCACCCTCCAGTCCCTGCCCCTCCTGCCTCCTTTATGCCCCATCCCCTGCCATTTATTTATTCATTCTTTCATTCCTTCTCCAAAGTTTTGAGCACCTACTGTGCCAGAAACTGTTTTAGGAGTTGAAAAGAAGGCAGATGACAAATTAGTCAAGGTCTATGTCCTCCTCAGTTTACATGCTGGTGAGGCTGCCCACAAGTGAACAAAAAGATAAACGAGTTGGTTCCATTGGGTGAAGAGTGATGCGAAGGCAAGGATGATGGAGTCCTTAACGACCTCTACAGCACATTCTCAGTCACGACTGACTGGGGCACCGTGTGGGAAAAGACTCCTGGAAACCGTGTCTTGGCAGGCAATAACCCTTAGTTGCTGGATCATGACAAATTATGTGTGTGTGTGGAGGTGGAGGGAGGGTTCTAGGGGAAGGGGAATGGTCCGTGTTGAGGAAGACTTCTTGGGGCAGGGTGGGGGGGGCGCTGAAGTATTCACCAACCAGAGCAGAGATATCTCACTATTCTAACAATCAGTAACTCCGCACTGGCATTAACCAGTGACTGATGTCTTAGTGACTTACGATGGGCAGAGAATGCAAAGGGTGTTATAGATAGTAATGCTGATAATGGCCTCTCAGCCAAGATCTGAATGACAGAAAAAAAAATTCAAGGAGCAGTCAGGAAGCAGGTAAGGATGGGAAGAGCATTCTAGCCAAAGGATAACAAAGGCAAAAATGATGAGGTGTAATAAGCCTGACAGGTTTACAGAAGGATAGGAAGGCTAATGTTGCTGGAACATTATGCCAAGGGAATGATAAGAAATTAGGTCAGATGACAGGCTCAGGCCAGACCTTGTATGACCTTTTAGGCCATGATAAGAAAGTAAAATGAGAAATGGGGAAATGATATGATCTGATGTACACTTTTAAAAGCTTACTCTAGCTGCACTGAGGAGAATGGATTGGGGGTTAGGGGAAGAAGAGTGAAGAGGTTTTCTGGGGTTGTTTTGTTTTGTTTGAGCCTAGAGACAACGGGATCCTGGATCAGAGTGACAGCGGTGGAAGTGGAAAGAAGAGGGTTGATTCAATATTTATTTGCAAGTTGTGGTTTTAAAGATATGTCACACATTCTTTGATATACCTTCCCTCAAGAGGTGGAGCTTAATTCTCCTCCCCTTGAATGTGGACTGGAGTTGTTTGCCTCTAGCAAAGAGAATATGGGAGAAGTAAAGAGGTGTCACTTCTGTGGAAAGACTGTGGCTTCCATTGTGGGGGCATGCTGTCTTGCCCTGTTAGTTTGCTCACCTTGTGGGATGTCAGCTACTTTATTATGCTACAGCTCTGTGGAAAGTCTCATGAGGCAAGAGACCAAAGACTACCATCAACTATGTGAGTCATCTTGGAAGCTGATTTTACCTCTTCTACCAACCCCCAAGTGCACCTTCAGATGAGGGTAGCTCTATATCAGCCAGGGTTCTCCAGAAAAACAGAATCAATAGTATAGATGATCGATAGATAGATATAGATAAAAAGGAGATTGACTATTGGAATTGGCCTACATGATTATGAAGGCTGAGGTATGCCACAATATGCTATCTGTAAGCTTGGAGAGCCAGGAAATCCAGTGGTATAATTTAACCCAGTCTGAAGGCTTGAGAAATAAGGGGGTTGCTGACCTAATTTCCAGATTCTGAAGGACCAAGAACTGGAAGCTTTGATATCCAAGGGCAGAAAAAGATGGATGTCCCAGTTCAAGTAAAGAGAGAATTTGTCCTTCCTCCACCTTTTTGTTCTATCCAGACCCCCACAGGATTAGATGATGTCCATGCACATTAATGAAGATTGATGGTCTTTACTCAGTTTTTTAATTCAAAGGTTAATCTCTTCCAGAAACACTCTCACAGACACACCCAAAAATAATTTACCAGCTATCTGGGCATCCCTTAGCCCAGTCAGGTTAACACATTAAAATTAACCATCACAACAACTCTGGCTAGCAGCTCGGCTGTCAATTCACGAAAGACCTTTAGCCAGAGATACCCAGTTGTGCCACACCTAGGTCACTGACCCCCAGAAGTTATGAGATAATAAATGTTTGTTGTTTTTAACTGTTAGATTTTGACACATTTGTTCTGAAGCAATAGATAATCAATACAGAAGGAAGGTCTAGGGGACTGATTAATATATTTGGTGTAAGGAGTTATTAGAGAAAGGGATGGGTGAATGTAGCTGTCTAAGTTTTGGATTTGAGCACCTGGAGGATAGATCTGCCATTTACTGAAGTGTGGAGAGATTGGAGGACATAGCATATTGGGGTAGGGAATCAAGAGTTCTGCTCTGGACACATTTTAAGGAAACTACTAGACATTCTAGTGAGGGTATAAACCAGGCATTAGTCAGTGAGCACAAAGTGAGCGCTCACCCACCAACCAGTCATTAATGTTTAACAAACAACCATTCTTTGCAAGGCTCCATTCCATTCTTTGAGGTCATCACGGGAAATAAGTAAGACAAACCCCCCAAACTCAAGGAGCTTCCATCCACGGGACAGCAATAGACCACAAATGTATAAGGAAATTAACAAAATGATTTCAAAAGCAATGAGTAATGAAAGAAATGGGATAACGTCAAAAGGTTGCTGGAGATGGGGTGTGCTACTTTGGCTAAAAAGATCAAGGATGATTTATTAGAGCCACAGTAGTAGGCTTGAGGTAGATGGGTATATTTTGGAAACACCAGCATAACAATCATATCTAACTGTATCTAATCGTGTCCGCCGGAGTTGACAGAATTACATCAAGAGAGAATGTATAGAGAAAATATTTTAGAACAAGTCCTAGGGTTTCATAATTTAGAGGTCAGTGACATGAGGACACTGCAAATATGAGGAAGGTAAGGAAAAAATTGGAAGAGGATGGGATCACAGAATCCAAAACAGGTAAGTAGTTGAAAAGGGAATTGTGATCTGTGGTCAATGTGGTTACAAGTTGAATATGGTTACAGCGGAGAAGTAACCACCAGATTTGATAACATGGATATTATGGGTGGTTTAGTAAGAGTAAGTTCTACAGTTGAGTCAAAGGAACACAAGCTGTACTAGAATAGGTTAAGGAGAGAATGGAGATATTCTCTAAAGTTAGTTGCTGAATCAAGGGATCATTTTCTGACACTCATAAACAATGAGTAAGGAATTTGGGCAGGTCTCAGTAGGTTGATTCTTCTGCTCCGCATGGTGTCAGCTAGGGTGACTCAATGGTATTCAGTTGGTGGTTGGACTTGTCTGGTGTCTGGTCTTCTGCCTTGGAGGGGATGGTTAGAGGTCTGGTCACTTTCCCTCTCCATGTGTTCAGAACCTTTCCTTGAGCATTCCAATAGGGTGATCAGATTTATTATACATAAGTTCAAGGTTTAAGGGCAAGTGTTCCAAGTGACAGGGGGTGGAAGCTGTTGGCCTCTAAGGCTGTGCCTGCAAACTTGAATAGCACCACTAAATTTTATGAATTAAGGCATTCACAGGGTCAGCACCCACTTGAGGGCAAGGTCCTGTGCCCACTCCTCAATAGAAGTATCAAAGAATTTGTGGCCATCATTCATCTGTTATAAGAGGTGATAAAATGAAAGCAGCGACATTGGCAGATCTTTCAGAGGTTTTTAAAAAATAAAGAGCAGAGGAAGACGGAAGAGTTAGAATGTGGAGTCAAAGAGCATTTTCCTCAGAACTATGACCCTACAGCATGTTGGTATCTGATTGCATTATTCCAGAAAAGAGGACTAGATGGGTGTTGCAGGAGAGAAAGTTGCAATGGGGGCCAAAATCCTTGAAAAGGGAAGAAAGGGGGTGGATGGCCTTTAGTGAAGCAGGAAACACTTCTTTCATGGTAACAGGAGAGAAGGGAGACATAGGTATACAGAGGCACCTCCTGTCCGGCTTTGCTCAGGTGTCCCCTTAACAGTGAAACTTCTGATTCCCGTTCTTTAAATGGCACCTCAGTCCTCCTCCTTACATTTCTTCTGTGGTTTATTCTTTTCCATAGAATATGTGCATATCCTTAATGCATGCCTGCATCACCCACAGCGGTAGTGATGTGTTTTACTGTTCTCTAGCACACACAGCCGGTAGTCAATAAGTGCCTGTGAGTGCCCAGAATGAATGAACGTCACAGTGATGTCCTTTCTGAGCTGCGAGCTCAGGAGCGTTGCTTGGAGATGGAGATGCTTGAAATCCAGGTGTTTGAAGGTGACACACAGTGGCAGCCCGTGAAAATGAACTTAGACCTTAGGGGTTCTAATCACAGCACTTTCTTCCTTTCGTGCCTTTCTGCCTGAGTCACGGCGATCACATTACTGAACCCCTCTGAGCCATAGGGATTAGAACCTTGTTGGCACAAAGTCAACGTTCATCAAAGCCCGGCTCTCTTTTCCCACAGCTCTTCATTTCCACCAACAGGCATGCTCTCCGCCTCTTGCCAGGTCTGGGCAGCTGCTCTCCATCTCCTCTCTTTAAAGTCTCCCAGGAGAGCACGCAGCTCCTGGTCTCTGGCGCTGATCCCAAGCCAGTGCCCTCGGTGCTGCAGGACAAGAGGGGAGGGGCGGGGAGGCTGAGCATGAGCGGCCCCATTTGGGCTCAGGCGGCACACAGGCCAGTCTCCCGCCGTCTGGGTTATCAGCCCAGTCCTCTGTTCCCGTCCGAGCCATGGCGAAGCTGATGCTGCTCACCCTCCTGGGACTGGGACTGGCACTCTTCAGAGATCACCGGGCTTCTTATCAGTAAGTTGGGTTGTGGTGAGCTGCAGCCCAGGTCCTTACCACCCCACCAACCCCAGGACCGCCCCTGATATTGGGGTGTAGTCTTTTAACTGAAAGTCCACCCAGGTAAGTTTTAGACACACAGCCTGCAGGTTGAAAACATGTCCTTGTTCACCATCTGATAGATGGAGGAAGGAGACACATCACGCGGGTGTGATGGCCAAGTCAATGGCATACACAGATGGATTTTTCATGAAGATCCCTGCTTGGCTATAGAATCCCTTCTTATTCTCGCTTCAAGATAGATCACCAGACCAGGAATCTCCCCTGAAAATTGTGTCAGTTACGGAATGAGCTGCCCGGTCATGGCCGTAAATCTTTCCCAGACTGGGGATTCTCAATTTGAGGCCACAGGGAGACAAAAATGCATGGGGAGTAGAGCAGGAGAGCAAACACACCCTGGGAGGTCCTACCACTAACTCTTAGGTACTCCAGTTGGGTAGGGGCAGGGCAGGGGGAGCAAAGAACCCTGGCACTGGCATTTGATGTCCTGGATTCTCCTCTGCCCCTTCCATTATGGGATCTTGGGCAAATCACTTTCCTTTTCGAACACTTTCTGCTTCAACAAGCCTGAACCAATAAGACACATTCATCCTGCCTGGGACACAGTAACTATTCAATGAACGTTAGTGCTCTGATTTCCTTAAAGTACTTATAAACCCTTAGGTACTGTAGAAGGGGGGAGGGCGTTGGTTTTTAAGAATATTTCAGTAGTTTCACTGTAACTTCGCAGGGGTTCAAAGTCTAGAGAACATTCTAATTCCTAAGGTTTTAGTCAATATCTTGTTATTTACTTTGAAGTAAAACATTACTAAAAACCAAATTGAACATTTTAACCTTTTAAAAACTTTTATGACCTTTTTTAACCTTTTAAAAACTTTTACTTTCTTTCAGAATAATTTTTTTTACAAACTATTAGTTTTTTCTCTTCTAATTGTTGATTATTTTTATAATCACAAACTATTAGAGAAAAGTAACAGTGATTTGGGTTTCAAATCATGTAAAAATTACAGTTTGAGGATTTTCATTAAACATAGTTCTATTTGATGCTACAGGAAAAACTCTATATATTATTATATCTATTTTATTTAATACATATATATTATACATATTAATACATATATACATATAGGCATATGTATATATATCTTCCTCCAGCATATGTGTGGGTCGTGGTATTATCCTGGGATGAAAATATATGAGATATAAAGATCTAACACCCCTTCTGGGCTTTATCCTTTCAATTCTGCCTCTGTACCTGGGTTTATTCTGTTCCCACTTTTCCAAAAATTCCACACCAAGATGTCTTCTGAAGGATTAACGATCTACCCAGAAGGAGTGAGGGTCTGTCTTTTTGATTTACCTTCCTTAATTTACTCTGAGAATGGAAACTGTAGGCATTTTGCTTATGTTTTTATGTAAAAGCATAGCTTTACTACTCCAACCCTGAAAAGTTTCTCTCTCAACATGTTGTCTTAGCTTATGTGTTTGAACCTTAGTATTTCCCCACATTTGTTCCTTAGAATATGAGCCACAAGACTTGCTCCACAAAAACAAAACCAAAAACAAAACAACAAAAACCAAAAACAAAAAACAAAAAGCACATCCCTTGGACATATCAATTTGGGAAATGTTGTCTATTGTAGCCTTTTCCTGGAGATTGGCAATGCACTCTGGCATAATGAAAGCTTTTGAAAAATCCTTCAGCTACAAAAAACATTCTGGTTTTAGAATGGAAGGGGGATCTAGAAGAACCCGGGGAATGGGAGCAATGCAGGGCCAAGAGGATGATGGTTATGGAGATGGAGGACAGAATAAACCCAGATAGGAGAAGGAAGGGAAATTGCACCCACTATTTGAAAGGCCGTAACCTTCAGTCCTCAGAGGAGCTGTGGACCAGATGCACGAGCACTGGCTGGGAGCTCGATCTCGCGGCACAATCCTGACCCTCACCCCGCACTACTGAATCTGAATCAGCACTATTTAACGAGCTCCCCGGAGGGATTTGTATGCACTTCTTTAAAGAACACTCAAATCCCACATCGCCCACATTTGAGCCAGATCAAGAGATCCTGGAGGATCTGTAAATTACCTCTGTTACCATTCAGAGGAAAGGCCCTTGACTCCCAGAGAAGATCATGAATCTGCCCAAGGAAGAGATCATGTTCTGAGACCTGCATGCAGACCCCCACCGTGGAGACAACCTTTGTTCTTCAGAGATCCAGTAGACAGGAGGGGGGCAGGTTCACGTGAGATTCTACCGGTCTGGGGCTGGAGAGAACTCGTGGAAGGATTTAAAAGGTGTCTTGGAGGGGTTCCCTGATGCCTTTGAGGTGGTAAGAGCCCCTAGGAAGGAACTGAGAGACATCCCCTGGATCAGTAGTCTCCCCTGGCCAGCTCTGTAGTCGGCTGTTGTGACCTGGCAGGGCGTGGTCAACCAAGGAATGCCTTGGACTAGCCTCTAAGCAGCACACTGGGGGTGCGGAATGTTGCAGCCCCTCATCTCTAGGGCAACTCCTCCATTCCTAAGTTGCTGCTCGTAACATGTGAGACCACTGTTCCCCTTCATTAGAAGGAGCCTACAAAGCTAGTGTTAGCATTTCTGTCACGCCACACCCACTCCACATTCCGCACCGTGGTGGGAAGAGGGCACTTGTGGATTCCAGCAGACCTGGGCTGAATGCCACTTCTGCAACTTCCAAGTCACTTTACCAGGCTGAGCCTGTCTCTCCACCTAAAACTTATGGGATGATAGTACAGATCGTAGTAGGATAAATATAAAATCTGGCTCATGAAAGAGACTCTGTAAATGTTAGCTTTATTTTTGGCCTCTGCTATTGCAAAAATCCCCCTGTGAATGATCCCCCTAATGAGTGATATTTGGATATATATTAGGATAATACCTTATGTGACCCTAGGCTAAGGACGAATGAATAACTCTTCAGCCTTCCCTATCAATACAACTGACACCGCTTTCTCCATCTGATGCACCAGCCTCATGATTCCACAAAACAGTTTGGCAGATATCTACAGGTGACCTTCTCTCTGCCGGTGCTGGGTCCTTGCTGGGTCACAGGGATGAATAGAATGCAGTATTCACTCACAGATTTCAGAATTTACTATGAACCTCAAGACCAAAAACCAGTAACTGCAAAACAGTACGGTCAGAGACTCGATAGATGTGTATGAGGAGGTTCATGAAGATAAAAGAGTTATTAGTCCTATCACAGAAGACCAGGAAGAGCTACAGAAAGGCATGAGAAGGAGTCTTTCCCCTGGGGTTAGGAGGTATGGGCTTTCTAGGCGGAGGGAGAAGCAGGAACCAGGGAAAGGAGGTATGAAAGTGATGTATAGAAAAGGGCCTCATATTACAACACCTCATTTCAAATCCCAGCTCTATCCTTTGAAATGAGCAACAACAAGCAAACTACGTAGCTTTTCCGTGCCTCAGTTTTCTTACCTACCAATCAGGGCAAGTAGTAATCGTTGCCTCAAACAGGACGAGAACATTCATCAGGAAAGTTTGTATGAGAGCCCTTAGCATAGCGCTTGGCACCCAGTAGATCCCAGTAAGGAATATTGGAGGAATGAGGAGTGTAGAGTGGCAGAAAGTAGACGGAGGAGGCTGAATATGGCCCCAAGGAAAGTTCCACAGTGGATTTCCTCATGCGAAAGATCCTCTCAACTAAACTAAAGATCCTCACTTTCTTCTGTGAGAAGCAAGCAGGTATTCATGAAAAATAATTCCCAGCAGGGACTGTGCGATTTCTGGCCAGACTTCAGAGGCCTGTGAATCAGAACACATTGCAGACATTGAATTTTATCCCTTCAATATGGAGCATTTGGATTTAATCAAGCCCTTGATCAAGCCAATTATCAGGAAATAATTGGGATTAAGATAGAAAAATATGAGCTGGATTATACTAACGTGGGCGGAATTATTTTCTGATGCTCCCCCTGGTTTTAAGCAGCGTTCTCCGTGCATTTGGAGCAGAGGACCCAACGTGAGCTCTACCTTCACGCTTGGGTTCCAATCCCAACTCAGTCACTTCATAAGCTCGTGGATTTGCAAAGCCCCTTAAACTTAGTCATCCATAAAATCGGGGAAATAATACCTCAGGGAGGGGTTTGAAGGTTAAATAAGAGTGATACAGTACCTGGGCTACAGTAGTGATGATTATTCTGTTAAGACATGACTTGTTTTGGGGCCACAGATTTGAACTCGAAGCAACTGAGTGCTGATTCCATGCCTCCTTAGCTATCCTAGGCTCCCGTTGACTGTGATTATTCTACCTTTTCCTGGTCAGAGATTGTCTTCCATGAGAGAGAAGTCTGAATCGGGATCGGGGCTGGTGGGCTCTGCTTCTCACTGTCTTCTGTGATCCCATCAGACTTGATGGGTTTCATGACCAGGCTATGGGACAGTACTTCCCCTGTGCCTTTGGCTCCAAGAAAAGCTAATTTGCCTATCCTTGGCATTTCTCACAAGTCTTGGCCCAGTCAGTGATTTCACATTATTGAATCTTTCCAATGGGACCTGCAACTTTAACATCTTTTGTGCTGTCCTTTGACTCCCTTGGGGGCACTTTACAGGTATTCACTGAAGTTTCCCTAGACCAATGTTTTTCAAAATGGTGGTTCACAAATCAAATTTAGTAGATTGTGGCCAGCATTTTTAAATGAATGAAATAGAATTGAATAGAAAAGTTAAGAATGTATTATATGTATTAGGATGAGTAGTCTTTTGTGAACCTGTTTTAGGGCGTGTGTGTTTGTGTGTGTGTGTGTGTGTGTGCATATTGACCATTCAAAATGTTTTTCCTAATGAAAAATCCTTCATCGTTTTCCCTTTTATTTCTTTATTGTGAACTTTTGTAATTATAATATCAGATTCCTATTTCTTTAAATACTTGGTAGCTTCTCGGGTCACGGGGACAGATTCCAACTTTCCCTTGAAGTCTCCTTTGTAAATTCAAGTTCATCAGTCAGGGAACCACCCTCTGTTCACAGGCTAGGCCTTCCTCAGCTAATGGTTCATGTCTGGAGCTCTAGCACCTGGCCTTGAGGCTCTCCACTCTGGTTGTGCTTCAGGATAAACTCTGGTTTATCCTGTTAACAATGATGAACAAAGCTGATGGCTAGACCCTTCTCCCAGCCCCTTGGGTCAGACCCTCTCCAAAGGTGGAATTGTTGGCCAGTTCCATGGCCATAGGAACATGTTGCATTTTTTTCTGGATAAAAGGTGGGGCACCCTAAATTCCTATCATTTTATACCATCTCAAGAATTTTATCCAGAGTGTCCCCTAGCCCAACCTCTTCCTATGTGAGACTAAATTATTAGTAAGGCAAGTGAAGACTTTCTCAGCCTATCTTCAGCCAAATAAGATTTCTGGGCATTCTTGGATAATCGTTGCTACTCACTAAGACCGTACTGTATCATTAGTTCTCAAAAAAAACCGAACAAACAAACAAACAAACAAACAAAAAACAATTGTTGATTGCTTAAATCTCTTGGCCATGCTGATATTGTGGACAAGTTCTTTTAAATGCCTCAGCCGCAGCCTGGCTCTGCTCAGGGAACCAGGGGATGCATCTTTCCCACATCTGTCCTTTTTGCCTTTGTCCTTCGCTCTGATGTTCTCTGGGATGTTTATGCACTCAGATTTAATAAGTTGCGTGTGTGTGTGTGTGTGTGTGTGTGTGTGTGAAATGTCTTTTAATATGCTGGTCTTGGGTATGATTTTCTGAAGTTATAAATCCTTTAAGCACACCTGTGTTTTTCAAGGGACACACCCCAAAGCAGATGCCCAGTCCGGCTTTGGAGACAGATTGGGCAGATGGGTAGGAGGCCCATCTGTCAGCAGCCCTAAAACATCAATGGAGTAAATTGGAACCATGTTGCTGTTTAACCCAAATTTCCACATAGGACTCCTTACGCAGCTGATGAAATAGTCCCTATTCCTGCCAAAGTGCTCAGAGCTCTGGAGAGGACACGATGTGTTTCCTCTGTGGATCAGTTCACCTTGGCTAAATAAATACTGAATGTACCCATGAAGCCCCATAGGTCTTCCTCTGGCCTCGTCTGGTAGAATCACTCAGACTCCAGGGACAGCTCACCCTGGGCTTGAAACTCGGGCAAAGTGCAAATTACTAAGGAGAACTTTATTGGCAGCTAACTTTTGCAACTTAGTTGTAATTTCTGAATAGTTTTATTCTTTTTTTTTTCTCCCCCAGAACACGACTTAATGCCTTCCGAGAAATAACACGGGTTGAACTTCCTAACTGTAATTTAGTTAAAGGAATAGGTAAGTATGAAAGGGAAAGAAGTATCTCATTGAAACTTGCAGTATTATCTTGCTACTGATTTGATTAATACACCTGTTTAATTTTGTTCAAAAAAAAAAAAGAACCACAAACCAGTAGAGAGTGATTAAGCTAGTAGTTAATTATAAATACCAATGTACTCAACTTTTGACTTCACCAACATATGGCCAAAGTATTGAAGATTTTTCATAGTTTGCTTTTGTTTGGTCAGTTTAGCAAAAACAGTAGTGGGAACAGTGTTCGATTTTACGGTAATATAACCTGATGACATCCCAGGGGAGGGACAGGGGATGGAGAAAAAGCAGTGAGTAAAGGGACAAATTTTAAAAAGCTCTTACACACCTTGGCAGTTACCACAAGGCTTTCCCTCATCCATCTCTTTTTTAAATATTGGGGAGGAATATTTTTTCCCAGAAGTTCTCAGCAGATTTCCCCTCAGATCTCATTAGTCAGAGATGGACAACAGGCTGGTGCCCTAGCTGCAAAGGAAGCTGGGAAAGTAATTATTGGGCTTCCGTTGTGGAAGGCAAGCCCTGTCAGCAAAGATAAAAGGCTAGGGGAATAGCAGCTGGTAGGCATCCAACAGGGGTGTCACAGAGCTCAAGTCCCCATCTGGTTTCCACCAACCACCTTTGTTATTTGAGGACAACTTGTTTCAGATCCACACTTTTGTTATGTTTTGTTTTGCTATGTTTAGAATTATTTATCTCTGTTGACTAAGGTTGGAAAGGCTAGACCATATGACTTACTCAGTCACATCAATAAGGTTAGCCAGCTATCTTACAGTGCAATCTTTCTCTAGAAAATAAATGATATTGATATTAGATATCACTTGATATTTGAAAAACAAACATCTCCACTAAGAGTATCAATATAAAATCAAAAATCTCCTTTGTCTCTAGGTTGATTGAGATTTTAAAAATGTACATGTAAAGTATAATTAACTTGGTGGTACTTTACTGATGGCTATAATTAATAGTAGATGTGTATCTTGCATATGAAATGTATCCCCATTTTACCTGAAGCATTTGGAATCTGCCTATGCTTCCAATAGGGTTCTCAAAGAATTTATTGGATTTGGAATTAGGTATTAATAGGTATTGGTAGTTTACACTGTGTCTTTAACAAAACAGCAAGCTGTTTTCAAATTATTGTCCCTTTTATAAATTTTGTGAATTTCCATGAACTTTATGTAAGACATTTCAGACTCTGAGGAAAAAGTTCTAGTCCATGAATTTAAAAAATACATATTAAAAGTAAATTTTAATTATACATAATTATATCAACATCTTCTAATTTTTATGGAATCATATTAGTCAATTTGAATAAGTAAATGTAAGAGTTAATTATTCTGGGGGCGCCTGGGTAGCTCAGTGGGTTAAGGCCTCTGCCTTGGGCTCAGGTCATGATCTCAGGGTCCTGGGATCGAGCCCTGCATCCGGCTCTCTGCTCAGTAGGGAGCCTGCTTCCCTTCCTCTCTCTGCCTGCCTCTCTGCCTACTTGTGATCTCTGTCTGTCAAATAAATAAAAAAAAATCTTAAAAAAAAAAAAGAGTTAACTATTTTGAATCTATTAGATAAGAACTAAATATGTAGCCCCATTTTCCAGTTAAGAGCGATAAAGAAAACGATCACAGCGCTCTGTAATCGTCTGTAACAATCTGTATTCAGTATTCTCTTCTCTGGCAGAAACTGGCTCTGAAGACTTGGAGATACTTCCTAATGGGCTGGCTTTCATTAGTTCTGTAAGTGTTTTTCTTCTTTTACAGTGCTCTACACCATTTTCTAGATCCAACAGCTCAAGTCTTGTTTAAGCTTGCTATTTACCAACACTCACCTTCAAATAAAATAAGCAGCCATATGGCTCAAAAAGCAAAGTGTATATATGTCCTACATTGGTGTTAAAATTATTGCCGTATGCCTTCTATGCATATTTGTACTCCTATGTGTACACTGAACTTGAATATTACTTCATCTTCCATTGTGGCAAATTGTGAGTCCAATGAATTCAAGAATGGCTTTCCATCAATGGTCTATCACTTGAAGGATTTAAGTGGCAGAGTCAAATATTTACTGAATTAGGTGTATTTTTATATATATATACCCCTTCACATGTCATTTTAATTTTACTTTTTTCTTTTACACTTTTCAAAATGATCCCTTTAATCTAAAATTGTTGATAGGCCATCCCACAATTTCCACACTTTGAAGAGTAAAGCCACCATGTTTATTGAACCTCTTCTGCATACAGACCACTGTGGTAGTGACATAGCTCAAAACAAAAGAAGTCAACTCCTTTCTCTGCCTGTTGTAATTTATTTAGTCCAGTTTTCTCCTATGAAGTTGGAGGACAAGTCATCCTCTCCGGCAGTGTCTTGCAATCCCCCCTTTTAAAAGCAACAGAATAACATATTCTAAGCAAAATCTATATGGGACACCAACATCAAAACAAAACAAAACAAAACAACCCAGCTTTGTTGTTCTAATTGAAGGCTAAGAAAGAAGTTATTTCTGGATTCACTAGACATCCCCTAAAACTCTGTCCCTGAGATGCTTCCAAGGAACCTGCCAGGAGACGTTCTAAAAGCCCATGTTCTGTCAGTATTCCTTGCCTGTATGACTGAAGCCCATTAGCAATTTCCCGTTTGGTCTATTTCTCCATTTTTTACCTTACTCATGATTTTGGAGCTGTGGTATGGGACACACATGGTTTTGCTGTCATGGAAAGTGTCCAAGCCAGTGTGTTGTGTGGGGTGGCCTGGTGCAGCCTCTGAATTCCAGAAGCCCTCATGGGCCTATTGCACAAGCCAACAAGAGGCTTCCCGTGTGGCCCTGTGACTCGAAGCAGACAGTAGGAACCCAGGTACCGTCTACCACCTCGATCAGCTTTTGGAGTAGGTGTAATGTGCCTTTTTTTTTTTTTCTTCATGTTTTATAAGGGATTAAAATATCCTGGAATAAAGAGCTTTGCACCTGATCAACCTGGCAAAATTCTTCTAATGGACCTGAATGAAGAAGATCCAACAGTGTTAGAACTGAGGGTCATTGGAAGTAACTTTGATCAGTCTTCATTTAACCCTCATGGGATTAGCACATTCACAGATGAAGGTAACACTATTTAATGTTCATGAAAAAACTAAAATTTAAAAAATGTTAAAGAGTGAATATTTCCTCTCATTCAACTACAGTATAATCATGATTAATGTTTCTCTTCTGTTAAACATATCCCCTATGTTAATGAAATATAATATTTTAACCACTCTGATGCTTGAGAACACTTAAATACTTAAGATTTGTAATGCATTTACTTTTTAAAATACTGGCATTCACATTATCCCTATAATGACGATAGCAATAATATTTCGCCCTGATCACTAGAGGTTTTCCATTTTAAACAATTTTCCAGATCCAGAAATTTACAGGGATGGATTTTTCTAATGGAAGTCATCAGCAACCCAGAGATCCACTGACAGAAAGTCACTGTGGTCAGTTTTCTCTCAGCTCTCTCACCTTCCAGGCCTTTCTGCCCACTGGTACCTTTGTTTTGTCTTCAAACTACTTCTCCACATTTCAAAGCGATCAACATATCGCCCCCATCCCTCATGCTGTCTTTCCATTTCCTCCTTCCTATATGCAGCCGTTTCCTGGGTCTCGATGTGAGTCCTGAACCCCCACTGTACACAGAAAACCCTGCAGGATCTGACATCAACTGCATTTATTTTCTTTTTACCTTTTGACCCCTTATTTCTCCTGTCCTTCTCTCCCTACCTCTGGCAACCACCAATCCATGAACTTTGCATTGCGCTTTTTAGGTTTTAATTCTACATATAAAAGAGATCACATGCTTTAGTTTAGCATGGTGCCCTTAAGGTCCATCCATGTTGTCACAAATGGCAGAATTTTTTGTTCCTTTTTTATGGGTGAATAATATTTGTGTGTGTGTGTGTGTGTGTTCATCATTGATGGACACTGACATTGTTTCCATGTCGTGACTACTATAAATAATGCTGCCGTGGACATGGGGGAGCATATATGTTTTCAAGGTAGTGTTTTGGGTTTTTTTAGATCAATACCCAGAATGGAATTCTTGGGTTGTATGGTAGTTATCTCTTTAAATTCTTCAAGAAAACTCCACAGTGTTTTCCAGAGTGGTTACACCAGTTTGCATTCCCAAGAAGAGTGCACAAGGGTTCCTTTTCCAACACATCCTCACCAACACTTGTTATTTTGGTCTTTTTGATAATAGCCATTCTAACAAGAGTGAGATGGTATCTCGTTATTGTTTTGATTTGTATTCCCTGGATGATTAATGATGTTGAGCATCTTTTCTTGTTGCTATTGACTATCCCTGTCTTCTTTGGAAAAATATCTTATTCAGATTCTCTGCCTATTTTATTTTATTTTTTTAAGATTTATTTATTGGGGTACCTGGGTAGCTCATTTGGTTAAGCAGCTGTCTTCATCTCAGGTCATGATCCCAGGGTCCTGGGGTGGAGCTCTGCATGGTGGGGGGGGGGGGTCCCTGCTCAGTGGGGAGCCTGCTTCTCCTTCTTCCTCTGCCCCTCCCCCTGCTTGTGCTCTCTCTCTCTCTCTCTCTCTCTCTTTCCCTCTCTCTCAAAGAAATAAATAAAATCTTTTAAAAATGTACTTATTTATTTCTTTGAGAGAGAGATTAAACATGAGTGGGGGTAGGGGCAGAGGGAGGGAGAGAAAAATCCTCAATCAGACTCCTTGCTGAGCATGGAGCTCAACACAGGGCTCTAGTCTAGGACCCCGAGGTCGTGACCTGAGCCGAAATCAAAAGTTGGTCACTTAACAGGCTGAACCATCCATACATACCTCTTCTGCCCAATTTAAAATCAGAGTATTTGCTTTTGCTCTTGAGTTAAATCAATTTTTCATATATTTTGGATATTGGTTCCTTATCAGATACATGATTTGCAAATATCCCTTTCCATTCAGTAGGTTGCTTTTCCATTTTGTTGATGGCTTCCTTTGCTGTACAGAAGCCTTTTTTTTTTTTTCAAGAATTTAATTTTTTTATTTGACAGAGATCACAGGTAGGCAGAGTGGCAGGCAGAGAGAGGATGGGAGGCAGGCTCCCTGCAGAGCAGAGAGCCCAATTTGGAGCCTGATCCCAGGACCCCCGGATCATGACCTGAGCTGAAGGCAGAGGCTTTAACCCACTGAGCCATCCAGGCACCCCCAGAAGATTTTTAATTTGATATAGTTCTACTTGTTTATTTTTGCTTTCGTTGTTTTTGCTTTTGGTGTCCAGTTTAAAAGAAACATTGCCAAGATCTGTGCCAAATAACTTATTGCCTATGTTTTTTTCTAGGAGTTTTATGGTTTCAGGTTTTCTATTCAAGTCTTTAATCTGTTTTGAGTTAACTTCTGTGTATGGTGTTAAAATAATGGTCAAGTTTCATTCTTTTGTGTGTGGCTGTCCAGTTTTCCCAATGTGATTTATTGCAGAGACCATCCTCTCTCCATGGTATATTCTATATTCTTGGCTCATTTGTCATAAATTAATTGACCATATATGTGTAGGTTTATTTCTGGGCTCTCTGTTCTGTTCCACTGAAGTATGTGTCTGTTTTTATGCCAGTAGCACAGTTTGAATTACTATAGCTTTGTAATATAGTTAGAAATCAGGGAGTATGATGCCTCCAGCCTTGCTCTTCTTTTCATGATTGCTTTGGCTTTGGGTTTTTGTTTTGTTTTGTTTTGTTTGTTTGTTTGTTTTTTGTAGTATCATACAAGCTTCAAGGGTGTATGTTCTATCTCCGTGAGAAATGGCATCAGAATTCTGATAGGGATTGCCCTGACTGTGTAGATTGCTGTTTTGACATTTTAATGTTCATTCTTCCCATCCATGAGCACGGAGTAGCTCTCCATTTGTTTGTGTCTTCTTCAGTTTCTTTCACTAATGTCTTACAGTTTTCAATATATAGGTCTTTCCCTTCCTTGCTTAACTTTTTTCTTAAATAATTTATTCTTTTTGATGCACTTATAAATGGGATTATATTATTTCTCTTTTGTGTATTGATTTTGTATCCTGCAACTTCACTGAATTGGTTTGTTGGTTTTAACAGTGGGGAGTTTTAAAGAGCCTAATGACCAGATCCCAGTGCCAAATATTCTGACTCAGTCAGTCTGAGGCAGGCCTGGGTGGTAGGACTTGTTAAAAGTTCTCCAGGTGATAAAATGTAAAGCTACGGTTGAGAAACCCCTCTGTCGTCACGGCCTCCCTCTCCTCAGCTGACAGTCCTTCCTTCCACCTTTCTTCCAGAATTTCCCCATTGTGGGCGACTAAAACTGCTGCCTTGAAAGTTGTCAGCAACATCCTCACTGACAAGCCTTCTCTCTCCCAGGTCGCCTATCTTTCCTTCCTCCCTTCCCTCCTTCCTCCACCTCATTTATGCTGTTGACCACTTTCTCCTTCAAGTGCTTCTCCCCAATACCCCAATATACTTATCGAGCTTAGTTCTGATCCTACCGCGGTACCCACCCACCCCCGCCCCCATTTATTGTGTTGTCACACATTTCAAATTTTCTGAACATTCCCCAAAACACTGATCTTTTATCTCCTCTTCATTTGCTCTAGTTCAGACAGTTCAACCAAGTCACACCTGCTAACCTTTCCTGCTTTCAGGGAGAATTCCATTAATCGGGTATTCCATTCCCTCAAACTTACTAGATTATTCTATTTGAGTTCTTCTCCTATAGCTGCTTTAAACTCAACAGGTTGAAAGCTGATTTTCCATCCTTTTATCTTTCCTTCTTTACCTTCCTACCCCATATGATGTCTCTTCTCTGTATACATATATAGTCCCCTTTCAGTGATCTCTCCACCCACATAGCAACATTGTATTTTATTTTGCAAACATTACGTGCAAAGAAATATACTGTTGGGTACGCATATGCTTTTAAAAATAAAAGGGAGTCGTATTACCCAAACCCTTCTATAAAGTGCTTCCGCATTTGATATTGCATTATGGACTCCTATCTATGACGTACATTTAGAGCTCCCCTGCAATGGATTCCTCCCCTGTTCAGGATTCAGATGCCCAGGAGTGCAGCAATATAGCTCTTCTGTTGATGGATAGTCAGCCTGTTTCTGCCTTTATGTTCATTGTGAACAGTGCCAAAATAACCATTCCTGTATATATATCTTCTGTTGAGCATTTCCTTAGGATAAATGCCTAGAGGTAAAATCTGCCACACAGAATATGAAGCTGGGTTTCAGTGCTCACTTCAGTGTTTGATTTCTGACTTCCCCATTCCTCAGCCATCATTAGGGACTTTTGATACTTCCTGTCACTTCTTGTCAATGCCATCCTTCTGGCCCTGTCTCTTCTCCCCCTACACCTGGATTACTGCTGTTAGTGTAAGGTCATGTTACCCCTTGGCTCCAAGGCCCCAGTAAGTAAGCCCTGGGTCCTTACCCTGAGCCCTAACAAGACTGGCCTTGGCTCCTTACCTTTATGGCTGCAGGCTTCCCACTTTTTTCTTTCACTCTAGCTACTCCACCCACAACCTCACTATTAAGAGATAAGGTCCTGCCTCAGGCTCTTTGCACATTCTCTTCCCTCACCTGGGAATGCTCTTTCTCCAGGTACTTACATGATTTGGTCTCCTAGATCATTTAGGTTTCTGCTTTAACATCACTTCAGAACTTCCCTGATGGTCATTCTTTTATCTAGTCTTATTTTCCCTTTGTAGCACTTAATACCAATTAAAAAAAAACACTTGTTTGTCCAATGGCCTAACTACCAGGAGCCTCCTGGTTGGCTTCTCTGTTTAAATCTTTTCCACTCAACCTACTAAACTTTGCACTGTTTTTCTTTCAGTACCAATTTGGTCACATCAAAGGTTTCCAAAGACTTTCTGCTTCTTAAGGCAAAGACTGTAATAATCTAACTTCACTTGCCAACTCTAATCACACCATCTTGACCACTTAGATTGATCTCTTTTATGTCTTAAAGCGGGACTGATTCATGGAAGCTGCCTCCTCTTTGATAGCATCTCTCAGGTGTTCTTTTTATGGAATTTATCATTTTACATTGTGTGAGTTATACCTCAGCACACCTTCTCCCGTCGGTGTTCTCCACACCAGCTATCTCTTTTATCTCAACTGTGCATCTTGCTGAGACCATTTGCAATAGAAAGCTTAACAAGCTCTTTGGAGTTTTAGCATCAAGCGTTGCTCATTCTTAAGTTGAGAATCTTTCTCCCCCCTGTGGTGTTTGGAGGTGTTTAGAGACTGTCACTAGTCCTTCCTTTAGCCATTTTTTTCTTTGAAGCGATCACAAGTGCTTCTCTCTACAAGGACATGAAAATATTCTGTCTGCCTGACACCCTAAGTACTAGTTGGAGGTGGGTTGAAATTGCTCTTCGGAGACAGGGCTGACAGCTGAGAGCTCAGTTAATGTTTCGATTTTTGTTTTTAATCTCTTCTCAGATAATACCGTGTACCTGCTGGTGGTGAACCATCCAGATTTTAAGTCCACAGTTGAGTTGTTCAAATTTCAAGAAGAAGAAAAATCACTTTTGCATCTGAAAACCATCAAACACAAACTTCTGCCTAAGTATTGAGATATACCATATTTCTATTTCCCTTTAACACCAGTGGGTGGTTAATTCACCGCTGGTTTTTCCTTCCAGGCAGAATGGGAGGGGCAGATAATGGCTGGCTGACTCTCCTTTCTAATCATCACAAACACTTCCAAATGTTCTTCTACAGATACTTTTGAGGATTCAGATCTCTGAGAGAAGACCCTTTCTCTTCCTCTTTCACTTCCCAGGCTGGCTGGGTGCTGAATTCTGGCTCCCAGGCTCAGAATGGCCTTCAAGCTGTTATTAAAACGTAACTCTGTTCTTCTCCAAAACCAGTCTTTGTATTTCAAACCCACACCAATTTCACAGACAATTCCTACATCATGAGCTTTCTTCTTTATTCTTTTATTTCTTCTTGTATTAAAAAATTAAATCTTTGATATTTCTATGAATTAGAAACATATACCCAAGGGAGACTGCAATCTGGTATCTCTAAGACCTCCCCGCCCTACCCCTCCTGCTCTTTGGGCACATGATATATGGAGTATCAGATGTTTGGTTCACACTCAGCTCCAATCTTCGGTTTCTTGACAATGTAACATAAGGAAAAAGAAAAAACCCAGGGTATCCCTGATCCCAGTCAACCCAAGCCCAAATCAACCTCCTCACTTGCCTTAAGATTTGGTTTGTGAGGCTTGTGATGGATTTGGAACAAAAGTCTGACACAGTCTTTCCAAACTGTCTTTATCCTCGAATCTTGAGATTGTCTAGAATCCCAACCTTTATTTGAACGATTAGCAGATAGTACTCGACTACCTCAGTATCCGTAAATCTAGATTTTTCTTAAAAGGTGTGTTATTTACATGTGGGGACCGAGCAGAGGGCCTGGCACGCAGTTTCCAGGCTCCCCCTCCTCTCTTTTCTTACCTGGTGGTTCTGAAGACAAGGAAACTGCAACTGGAGAGAAATTGAGTTACTGGATGAAGGTCAATCAGCTAATTAGTAGCTGTGTAGGAACCACATGGCCCAAGTCTTTTTCTGTGTCCCTAAGATGAGTGCAAATCCAGAGAACAGCTTTTGGTGCAACAGTTTATTTATACATTCTTTCAAAAAATGTATTTTGGAAAGAGAATAAGGATACTGAATGTCTGGTGAATGTGCCACATACCCAGATCTAAATTAGGGAAAAGTATATAAAATAGAGAAGCTGAGCTAATAATGATTGCAATAATTGTGATAGTAACAATGAGTTTTAACTATAAGTTAGGGCTATAATAACCAATTTAAACCGATTACTTTATTATCTTTCTACAAATACCATCTTAATTAGGTGTTATTATTGTTATGGCATTTTGGAGTATTTAACTTGCCCCAGAGAATACCATCAGCAAAACAGCAGAGCTGGAATTCAAACCCTGCTGACTTGAGGCTGAAGCTGCTGCTCTGAGCCAGTCTGAAATAGTGAAAGCTTACTTTGTTTATTTCACAGTTAGTCTTGGAAGTCTCAGATTTGTCCAGATTCCCAGGGTTAGAGTATTTTTTTCCTGGGCCAACTGCAAAAATACGTGTCTTTGGCAACATAGAACCGAATGAAAAAACGGGGTGCCACAATTAACTACAATTCTGGTCTCCCAACTAACTGAAGGACTAGGCCACGTGTATTTTCTGCTTTGTATTTAATGACTGTTTATGTTTTGCTTATAGCATTAATATTCCTGTTACTAATCTATCACAATTGAAGTATGTCATTAATGATAACACAAAGATCATAACTGATCATCTTCTATAGGCCAGACACAGTGCCAAGGTCTTGATATTCCTTCTTTCACTTCGTCTACCCTAACCTCACAAGGTTCAGAGAGGAAATTGCGGTGTAGGTTTCAGTGACAGGCTGTGGCCCCCATAGACAATAACAAGCAATGTCTGCATTCAAATGGGGTCTATCAGATCTCAAAGCAATCACTCTGCAATATTCTTCTCTGTTCTTTTTTACAAAAAACGGACCCATGATTTGTAAAGTATGCTCACTTTGGAAATTTACTTTTAAAAAAGAGAGGGGGAAAAACAGAGAGAGAGAGAGAGAGAGAGATTTATGCCTGGATCCTATACACACTAATCCTAAATTCCTAGACCTTTCTTCTCATGTCGTGGTAGTTAGTGGTCATCACTGACGGAGGGGTTCAGCGAGTGGCAGGCATTCTACAAAGCCCACAACAGGCATTGCCTTATTGCGATTTCCAGTGAGACTCCACAGATTAAGATTCTGACCCTTAGTCTTATATTAATGAGCTGCATGACTTTGGGAAAATTGTTTAACCTCTCTTTACAGATGAGAAAACTGAGACTCTGCGTGCTTATCTAACTGGCCCAGGAGCCCAGAGCTGCGTCAGAGCCGCTGTGCTAGCCATTACGCCCTCTGCAATGGAGCGGAGATAATTCTCTCCCAGATAATAGCCCTGGGGAACTTCTGTCACCTCAATCAGCAGAGAATGACTCACTTATGTGTTCACTGTTGTACCTATTAAAGCAGAAAAATAGACTCATATATCTTAGATTTTCAGTAACGGAGAGAGAATCAAAATCAGAAAGAAAATATGCCATAGTATCCCGTTTCTGAGCATTCTTGCTCGCAGACATTTTCCTCAGTTCAGCATCGTGAAACTTTAAGGCCAGAAGTGACCTTTTAAGATGGAGAGATAGAGCTGTCCAGCTCATCCTCCTTTTACAGATAAGGAAACTGAGGCCCTGACGTGCAAAATGATTAATTTTACCTAAATTGCACAACTAATCGTGGTAGAGCTTTTACTAAAATGCAAATCTCAAGATTGTCAGTGGTTTTCCCTCCCTCCGCGTGATGATAGCCTAGGCTATTCTATATGAGAGTGACTTCTGTATGAACATAAATGCATTTTGCCCTAATAATGATTCCTGGCCTAATTTAATGTCTGCTGATTTTAGTATATCTACACACACACACACACACACACACACACACACACACACTCATAACCCATCACACTATTTTTCCGATATAGTTAATAGGATTTTTATGTTACATTGCTATAGTAACCTTTTAGGGTTTTTTTTTTTTTTTTAGAGTAATTATTGTCTTTGAAGATCATATAGGTGGGATTGATGTCATATTAATTCTGTGACATAAAGACTGGAGTGAAAACTTCATCCTGCATCTTGATTTTGGGAACAGCCATTACTGAATGCTAATCAATGCCTACTCCTGTAATGTACAACACCTTCACCTGGATATACCCTGTATGTGTGTTTCAATTTGCAGTTTGAATGATATTGTTGCTGTGGGACCTGAGCACTTTTATGCCACAAATGACCACTACTTTGTTGACCCCTACTTGAGATCCTGGGAGCTCTACTTGGGTTTAGCGTGGTCTTACGTTGTTTACTATAGCCCAAATGAAGTTCGAGTGATGGCAGATGGATTTGATCTTGCTAACGGAATCAACATTTCACCTGACGGCAAGTATGTGAACTGTTTATCACGCGTTTCCCAGATTCTCGTTAGCTCTCTTTAGAACGGACTCATTTTCTAAACTACATGATATGCTCTAACGTGTCATCCTGGTAAAAGGAAATTAGGAAGAATCTTAAAATATCTTAATTTTTCAGGGGATAAAATGTATCAAGTCAAAATTTTCTATTTTGTGTAAGCATATTCTTCTAAGTTTGCGGGGAGGGATGTATGCATTAAGAAGGGAAACTGGGATAAACATTCAGCATTTCTAAACAACTTTGCTTTGAGGGAAGCGTTTTGAGGGCGTAATAAGATGAACTGCATGTAGTTATATATCTCAGCTGTGCTGTTTGTGACAAGATAAAGAGCCTGCACCAAAGTGTAAATCAAGACACTTCTTTCTTCATCAAGAAAGTGTTACTGAAGGCGAAGAGTCTGTTTATCGCGGGAGTGTTCCTCATGGTGTAGTTGATTTACATTATTATTTGATGATGACCCTGAAACAAATGATTCACAGAGAAACCCTGGTCTGGGAACCACACTTTGGGTAACATTAGTCTGTCTACAAAAGCCATGTATGCAGTCCTACATACCCTTTGTCATCTTCTGTCATCAGGGATTTCAGGAGTTGGTAACATGATTAGAGGAAACAATGTGGACAGCTTTCAGTTATTTATAGCATTGCCTGGTTTTACAAAGTAGCAGATAATACATAGTCATTTCTCTCTTTGTTCTGGGATGCCCTGCCTTCAAAATACTAAATGCGCAGGGTCAGAACCTGGCTCAGGGTAGGAGTGGGGGAAGGTTTCTCTCGGCCAAGCATCTTGTCTCCTCTCATACTTTCTCTGGCCTAAAACAAGGGCCTGGTTGCCAAAGGGCTTTCCTGCAGCCTGCCCGAGAGAACTCGCTGTCCTCTGAGAGGCAGAACCTGGGGATTGTCGCCATGTTGACCAGCGAAGAGAAGTGGTGTAACAACATTTTACACCCAGATATTTAGAGCTGGTACTAGGGCTGCGTTTCTTCCCTCCTGATCAGGGGCAACTAGGTTCCTACCTTAGGAAGTAACTTTTCAGAAATGAAAACTCCATTGTACATTGTAAACTCATTGAGTTGGGTTTCTGTTTTGTTTTATTTTTTTTACAATTGGGTGTGCTTTGAGAGGGATTGCATTTTCCTGTCTCTAAGCAGAGTTCTCTCCTAGGAAGAGTTCTCCCAGCTTCACCATAACCTTCTGAGCCGTATTACTTCAAGTGCTTTGATGTAGTTCTTTCTTCTTTGAAGGTATGTCTATATATCTGAATTGCTGGCTCATAAGATTCATGTGTATGAAAAACACGCTAATTGGACTTTAACTCCATTGAAGGTAAGATGTATTAACACTATAAGTTTGCAGAGTGATAATTAGATTCTAATTGATTTGTGAAATTAAAAGTGAGCAAAAAAGGATTGTCTAATTGGAACGGGTGAGAACCAATTTTTCACTTCTTTATTAAGAGTCAACAGCATCGTGTGTGTTTGTTGTTCACTTTGGTTCAGCGGCAGAGTGGGGAGGAGCAAGCCCAGTATCTCACCTATGAAACTTGGATTCTTTCTGCCCTAATGAATTCTCACGGCTTAGTTTCCCGTCCCTTCCTCTTTTGCTCCCTTCCTCCCACTTTTCCCTCCCCCGCTCCTTCCCCCCTCTCTCACCCTTCCATGTTTTCCTCCATGTTGATGAAACAGCCGAGAAATCACCTCAACTGGTAGTTCCGATGACAGCGCTCTCCACGATAGTTAAACATCGTGAAAACATAATAAAAAACCCAATAAAGTATCAAGGACTCCCAGCGGCCACTCCGCACCCCTGCCGCCCATCACCTCGCCCCCTTTGTCTCTGGCGCTTCCCCCTGCTTGGTGTCCCTGAGCTCACCAGGTGGGGACCCACCTCGGGTGGGGCACTCAAGTCCCCTCTGCTCTGATCATCTTCCTCCAGTTCTCTGTGGCTCTCTTCTTCATACCTTTCCAGTTTCCTCTAGAATGTCACCTCAGCGAGGCCTTTCCTGGCTACCTCATCTCGGCTTGCGACTCTGCCCGCCTAGCTACACACACACTGCGAGTCTGCAACCTCAGGGGCTTCCTGGTCCAGTCTGAGCCGCCCTCTTCCCCTGCCTCCACACACGGAGGGCGAGGAGAGGCCGAGAAGGAGGGAGGCCACTCTGCATTGCTCGGTGGCAGGTTCAATAAACAAGGGCCCTCAGCTACTTGACTTGTCTTGGGCGCTGCAAGAAGACTAGCTCTCTGCACCTGCCCACTGGAATCTTAAACGTTTATATAGAGCACTTAATAGGGGTTCGGTCACATATACTGTCCAGAGGGGCTCAAGCAGCACCTTACTCCATCCAGGCCGTGTTCCTGGAATGGCTCCCACTGTGTGCACAGTGGGCAGAATGCACATTCCAAGGACAGGGAAGGGGACGGGACACCTTCAGTTGTCCAAGTTCAGCTGGAGGTTCAGCCAGAGGTCATGTCCTCCCAAGGACCTCCTCCAACATGCCATCCCTCGTGACGGCTCTTACGATCTCATACACCCAGCTCTTGTGCAACATGTCCTGAGCAGTCAGTGATGGTCGGGGGGTGAGGGGGGCCACTGGCACGGAGGCAGCGAAGTTAGTGCGTTTGTGCTAGGGAAAACACAAATTACTGCAGTGATTCCCCAAATCAATGACAATTTTTTTTTTATCCAAGAGCCCCATGATCCGAACCACTGATTTATTAAGTCCCCCAAGCTGAGGTCAGATCACTCTAGGCGTTCACTTGTGTCCTCATGTGATTTGATAGAGACGACACTCCGGCACACTCACCAGGTGTGAACCCACAGAATTCTGTTCGGATAATGGCAAAGAGGTGGTAAGTAGTGTTCGAGGCCATCCGGTTTTGGAGGACAGCTTTGGTTATTAGAGACATTTCAGTGTTCGGTAAGGACAGGCTCCTCATTTACAGCTTACTGGATGAGTTTGGCCAGGGCTTTGCCAGTCTCAGGGGATGGCCTTGGACTTCTTTGGTAGTTGTCTTGGCTGTTGCCTGGGTCATTGTTTAAAACACGTTGGGCATGCTACTGCTGTGTAGACCAAGTCACTCTATTTTGAGGACACTAGAGCCTCCTTGGAAATATGCCCTCCCACTGGGGCTCTGGGGTGGTTACTCTTTTTATGCATCTCTTCTCTGTATCTCCTAAAGGGTATGTTGCCAGAGCTTGTATCCAAGCGAGGACATGGCTTCCTGATTGCCAGGGGCTGTCACCCCTGCCTGAGCTGCGATGTGGACAATGGGGACAGCCTCAAATCCCTGCAGGCCAACACAAATGTTTTGCCGCATATCCTGATTGCGCCAGAACTTATTCCCATCATCCACCCCTTGGCTTGCCACCCTTCCAGCTGTAGGATTAATCCCTTTACAACAGTCCAAAGGTCAATGCAAAGGGTTAAGGGTCAGGGCTCTGGAGTGACCACTAGTCAAACCACCCGAGTTCAGGCCAGGGGCCGCTGCGGATTCTTCCTGCTTCCATCCAGATGGTGTCAGTGTTGGGCTGAAGAGCAACTCCGGTTTGGGGGAGGAGGGATGGATTCCCTGGACTAGATTCATCCCCCACTCCCTCTCTACAAGCTGCAAGGACTGCCATGGAAAGAGGGGGAGAGGGCAATGCGTCTCCTTCTCTACCAAGCCTAGTAGTGCCTGTGTTTCTGGAGACAGTGGGCAGGTGGGCAGGGTGCTCCCACGCTGCGGATCGGAAGGTAGTCAACGTTGGGCTTTGAACCATGGCAGAGATGCGTGGATGGAACATAGTCCCAACCTACCCCTTGATAGGAAAGGAAGTTCTTACTTTGATGCCCTCTTCCTTCCCGAAAGCACCCTCACCCCCCACTCCGGAGCAGTGCTGCAGAGCTCTTGCTCTAGGGGGTGTATGGAGTTTCTATCCCCTCTGGGACCAAAAGCTAGGGGTACTCTGTCCTCCTGTTATCCCCACACAGTGCCCACAGACACATCTAACTCTAACTCAAATAGCATCTAACATTTAACTCAAATAGCAGTCCTGCCTGCGAGATGCCCGCGGCTGTAATCTCCTTCACTAGTATGTTTGCTTTCTCCAAGGGAACCTGCGGCCCTGGTTCCCAGTTGCACACATGTCCTTTCTTTATCAGTCTGTATCAGAGACAGAGACATCATGCCAGATGGGGAATGAAAGTCCTCCAAAACCCCCAAATCCCTACAAAGGTTTGCACCGCTTTCAAGTCCTTAGGGCTTGTTAAGCTTACGCCTTATCAATCACATTCTGGAACGCATGTCTTGCCCAACCACATGACTCGCAAACGCCTGTGGCTGTTCCTGGGCCTTGAGTTTTCTGTGGGCTCATGACCCATCTTCTCCCTTGCAACTGTTCCAGGAAAGCCTGCAGAATGTCCTGCGGCGTGTTCTTGGATACCGTCTCCTATCTCTTTATGCGCCCAAGCAATTTATGTTGTTTAACAGTTACCATTTTCTGAAGGGGTTGCAGGCGTACTGGTTCGTGGTGCGTGTTTCCCCTCAGCGCTGGTCTGATTACCAGAATCCAGGGTCAGATTCCTGAGAGAGGTTTGCAGTTCCATCTCGTAGGACGTCAACGCCCCGTAGATTCTCTGGTATTGCACTGAGAAGAACCTCATATTCCTGGGAGGAACACTAAATCCGTCAAAGAACCTTCTTAACCGTAACCATTTGCTCTCTGTAATCACTGATGGTGCTGAAAACTGAGGGTCACCATGGGTCAGAGTGCATTTGGATCCAGCAGCCACCAGAGCTCCTGGAGGACCAGCAAAGAGCGAGTTCAACTTGACGCCTCTGATCATCTCCACCTGCCCGCACCTGGAGGCAGTCCTGGCCTGTCTCTATACCTGGGTTAGGGAGGCACCCACCCCAAATAGCACTGTTTTCCTGAGGCTCCTGCTGGAGCCGGCAGGGCATCAGGGACAGTAAGAGGCAGAAGGAACAGGTCTGAATTGTTGTTCAAGTTTTGTGGCTTTCCGCCGGCCAGTGAACAGTGTTGGGTTGTCAGTTTCTCTGTTCTGGGGAGGTCCCTGCAGCAAGGAGATTAAACCCCATTTGTTTCGGGGTTGTTTTTACTGGACCTTGACAGCTGATTGGGAAAGCCTTTAGGTTTTATGGGGGAGCTCTCTGTCTCAGGCCTTTCCCACATCCTGTACCAGTCCCAGGATTTGTCAGTTTTCCCTAAATTGACAACAGATTGCCCAGCACTATAGATATCTTGTCCCGCCACTGGCCGCAGCATGGACATGAAGGACCCATAACAGGTGTCGGTGGTGAACTGGGGTACAGGATGTTTCATTGGGCCAAACCTCCCTGCAGGCTAGGATAATCCAGTCCAGAAGGGAGTGGTACTTTGAACCTCTGAGTGCTATGCAGGTGCAGCGGGGGGCCGAGTGTGTGGTGATGTCACTCATTTTCTCTGCTTCCTGCCCAGAGAAATGCCATGTCCCCCACATCCCATAAATGTACTAACCACACTGAAATACTTGCTCTGGTCTTTTGCTGGAACGTGTCAGCTGTATCAATAAACTCAGCGGAAGTACCCTCTCTCTTCATGAACGTTTCCTCCGTTGGAGGCTGCCCTGCTGGCTGGGGTCATTGTGGTGCTTTTGCTTTCCTTTGTCCCCGGGGTTGGACAGCATGGAGCGTTTAGTTCCCTTCACAGCAACTTCTTCACCCTCCTCATTTTCCCAGGCATTCCACCTCTTAGCTTCCCAGTCAGACCTTGTCACAGCACTCGGACCTTAATCCTCAGCATCTGGGACTTTGCAACATGGTGTGCATAGTCTTCAGCTGATGATTTGTTCTCTCCCTTTGTCGGCCAGCCCCAAAGCTACAGAGTAGCGAGCACTCACATATCCTTCTCTAACCTCTTCTCACTTTCTTTCTTTCTTTTTTTTTTTAATTTAATGTATTTATTAAATAGTGGACACATTACCTTCAGGTGTACAACATAGTGATTGGAGAACTCTGTACACAACTCCATACTCATCACAAATGTCATCACCGTCTGTTACCACTGTCACCATACAATGGTATTACAGTATTATTGACTATACTTTCGTCTGTCACTTACTTATTTTAACCTGCAGTTTATACCTCTTCATCTCCTTCAGCTATTTTGCTATCTCCCACAGCCTTCGCCTCTGGCAACCCCCCAGTTTATTCTCTGTACTGTTTCCTTTGATTCTTTGTTCATCTGTTCAGTTTTTTAGATTCCACAGATCAGTGAAATCATATGGTATTTGACTTTCTCTGTCTGACTTATTTCACTTAGCATGATATTCTCTAAGTCAAGCCATGTTTTTACAAATGGTGAGATCTCATTCCTTGTTCTGGCTGGGTAGTGCATGCAATCAGTGGGCACTGGCAGGGATCGGAGAACTCATGGTAGTCCTTAGGGATTGGCCATGGGGTCACCCTTCCCCACACAGAGGTCAATGGCCAACTCGGGGTTTCCTCCAAGGACACCTCCTTTCTAGAGCCCCTTTCTTTGGTCTCCTCCTGGCTGGCTCACCAATTATTAGCTTGCAGCCTGGGGAGCTTCCTGGGTGCAATCTGAAAATGGTCTCTTGTCCCCATACACGGAGAGGGCAAGGAGAGATCAAAAAAGAAGGCAGACCATTTCGATTGCTGGGTGGCAGGTTTAATAAGAGAAATGACATATGAGGCTTGTCTTGAGCAGCCGTGGTACAAGTCGATCTACACACCCTCCGACCAGAATCTTAAAAGTTTACGTAGAGGTCTTAACTGGATTCAGCCACACACACTGTCCAGATGGTCTCAGTAACATGTTACTCTCTCAAGGCTATGTCCTTGGAACAGCTCCCACTGTGGAAACAGTGGGCAGAATGTATATCCCAAAGATAGGGGAGAAGTCAAGGAGCCTCCAAATGCTTGGGTCCAGCTTGAGGATCAACTGGGGGTCACTTCCTCTTGATGACCTCCTCCAAAACACACACACACACACACACACACACACACACACACACACACACACACACACTTCTTTTCTCCTGATGGCTTTAAATTCCCTTCAACATTCATTGCTAATATTACATATTTTACTTACATTTTGTAAGTGAAATGCTATATATTTTATCTGTCCTATCGTCCGTCCCTTCCACTAGGGTTTAAGTGCCAGAAGGACAGAGTGTTTTCTCTTTGTTCCCGAAAGAGTTCCCAACAGGTAGTAGGCACTTAACAAAGACCTGTTCAGTTAATACGATGGGGCTGGGTACAATTCAGGGGTTTAACTTCCACCTCCATCGATTATGATCTGATCTGAAGGTTTGGGTCAGAAGAAGTAAAAACACAAAGGAGAGGAAAGAGGAAGTAGCAGGAAAGTGGAGCTGGGTGAAGGTAGTCCTCTGTCCCTTACAAACAAGACCTGGCTGTCTTGCCGCAGCGGTCCCCAGCCCGAGGCGCTGTCACCAGGCCCTGCGGGGCGGTTCCCATCAGGACATGCAATGTGCTGTCGTGAGGGGCTTCACTGCGGGAAAATGAGCTCAAAGCAGCATCCAACGTGGCATCACATTTGACATTAAAAATCATCGGTGTGGCCAATTTGGTATTAGCGGAAGTAAAATGGAATTTCACACACTCCTACTGGCTGATGGAATGAAAAGGAATGGTGGTTGTAACAATAGTTACTTTTGCAAATTGAACGTTAATTTTATAAGACTGGAGCCCCATCCAATAGATTCTCAACACAGAAGGGTAAAGACGCTGGTCCTGCCAAGGACCTATTTGACATTTGGCTTCCACTTTTGGCAACAGGTAAGGCCCCATCTGCTGACATAACAATTCAGTTGAGCCTACTTCTGTGACTCTATTATTTTTTTTCTTTTGAAGGAGTGGGTAATCAAGACGAGTTAATTCATTAATACTTGGAGCATCAGGAAATTTGATAAATGAGCTGCAACTGATCTTAGAATTTGCGATGAGATGTGGGTGGGTTTATGTCCTGTCAAAATGTGGTATGCACAGACAATGGAATATTATTCAGCCTTAAAAAGGAATGCAGTCCTGGGGCACCTGGGTGGCTCAGTGGGTTAAGCCGCTGCCTTTGGCTCAGGTCATGATCTCAGGGTCTTGGGATCGAGTCCCACATCGGACTCTCTGCTCAGCGGGGAGCCTGCTTCCCTCTCTCTCTCTCTGCCTGCCTCTCTGCCTACTTGTGATCTCTCTCCGTCAAATAAATAAATAAAATCTTTAAAAAAAAAAAAAAAGGAATGCAGTCCTAATACATGCCCCCACATGGATGGAACCTTGAGGATCTCATGCTAAGTGAAGTAAGCCAAACGTGAAAGGACAAATATTGTGTGATTCCACTTATAGGAGGTCCTAGAATAAGCAAATTCATAGACAAAAATTGGAATAGGGGTCACCGGGGGCTCACGGAGGTAGGAATGGGGAGATATTGGGTACAGAGTTTCTGTTTGGGATGATGAAAGTTTCTGGAAATGGTTGGGGGTAATGCTTGCAAAACCCTGTGAGTGTACAAATGCCACTGAATCTTACCTTTAAAGTGGTTAAAATGACACATTTCATGTTATGTGTATTTCACCACAATAAAATAATCCCCTCCTCCATAAAAAGAAAAAAAAAATTCCAGGACACAGCCAATGAATTAGTCCTACTTCAGTGCTTTCCCATTCTCTAAAAATTGGGATACTTGTTAACAGAGGACACAGTTTTTTGCAATGAGAATAATTTATTCAGTTTCCTTTATCAAGAAATGTACCATCTTCCACTTGGCTTTGTGGAAGCTTGAAATGTGTCGTTGCGTGCATTGTAGTGAGTGAGTTTTACTAGGAATTAGAGATCTACAAGACAGGAGTTAGTTGCTGGGCCCAAAAGGGGTTCCCTGCGGGACTGTCAGCTCCGCCTGGGCAGGAGACAGGTCTGCCACTTACCAGTACCCGCTCTCCGGGAGCTGAGCTGCTTCCGGAGCACACGGTGGGAACTCAGTAATCGTGTGTCAAATGAACAGGGACCCTGGGCTTGGGTGTCCTTCTCTTCTCTCACCCCAGCTCACATCTCTGGAGGGTTTCAACCGCCATGCAGTTCAGAAATCGACAGCTACCCCTCCCAAAGCCAGCAAACAGCACAGAGCCCCCAGACACACATTTTCCTTGTCTAAAGAAAATGGCGGGATCTGCGTAGATTGTCTGATACTGTGATGGATGGGTGTTTGCGGGGACAGAGAAGGCCTGGGGCTGATTCTGGCCAGGGGATGTCTGCTTGGCTGCCTCCTTTGGCCGACCTGGCCTGTCTCCAGGGAAAGAATGGATGATGGCTCTGGGAGGAGGCTCTGTTGGGAGGCTTGGCCCCTGCAGCCCCATCATGGACTTGTGGGGAGAGGTCTCATTTAGAGCAGGGAGCCCAGGGCAGGGCAGCGCCAGTTTGCCGCAGCTCCCCGCCCACACTCTGGCCTCTGCAGTGAGTCACCAGCAGCTATTACATGGTCTCTAGGCGCTGAGGTGTCCTGGCCTCTGTTTGAGGTACACGGTAGATATTACTTCTCCAACGGAGAGCTGGAGGTAAACAAATAGATGTGATTTCTCCCCAGTAGAAGGCAGCCAAGATGATGAATGGTGGAATTAAGAATCATTGGTATTATTTATGATCCTGGTACAAAGCCTCGACAGCAATCTGTGCAGTCATCACATGCTTGCGACTTATATTTAGAAAATAAACAGCAGAAGAACAGGGAGTTAAATAACATCAGAAAACCAAAGAAGAAACTTTTCCCCTACTCCATGGCAAAAATTAGACCCTGGGTGATCATTTCTTCTCTGGCTGTACAGCCTATATTTTAGCCATTAAAGAGGAGCCTACATTTCATCAATGTGCTCATTCAAAACGAATCCACATTTCCTGGTTGTTTTCTGAATGCTTATAAAAATATCATTTGCACATGTTTTTGTAGAAGGAACTCTTTTATGCAGCACTTAAAACTTTTTCTTAGGTTTATGCACAGATGTTAGTCCAGATGACTTCCTCTGACTTCTAACAGTCTTGCTTGCCATTCTGCATTTTCCCCTTCCCTCCTCTGTCCTGGAAACTGATGAAATGCTAATATAGATGGAAAGTCAGAGGAACTCTCTGAGCGATATTGAAATGCAGCAGAATTGTGCTCTGGAACCAGCAGTGTGGAGACCGAGGAGAACAAGATGATAGCTTCCCCTGAGAGATTGTTCCGTCACCTCTCAATTGTTTTCACTTTCTGTCCTTCCTTCTCTCCCTGTTTTAACCTGGAAGTCCCTGGACTTTAACACACTCGTGGATAACATATCTGTGGATCCTGTGACAGGGGACCTTTGGGTTGGATGCCATCCCAATGGCATGAAGATCTTCTTCTATGATCCGGAGAACCCTCCCGCATCAGAGGTTAGTTTGAAAAATGAATCAGATTGGCGACCTTATTCCCCGCTGTTTCTCGGTTGGAAGCATAAATCTCAATTACATGTGCAAATATAAGGAGAGACGTGGATAGATGATCCAAATGATGAGAGATAAAAAGGAGTTTGACTTTGGGAGGAATTTTAGTCATAATCTAGGCAGGAGACAGATGGTACATTTAAATTGGGTAATTTGAGGAGATTTAATAAGGGTCCTGTATACAAAGGTGTGGGCATACGTAGGGAAATGAAAGGAAGATAATGCATTACTCCAGAGTTCGTGCGGGAGGCAGGAAGTGGTTACCAGAAAGTCGAATGAGAGCAGAGCTGAGTGTGGACAGGGTCCCCTGAGGGGAACCTGGCCTCTGGTTGGGGGACCTAGACAACCAGTGGGGACCCTGCAGGGAGGAAGCCTGGAACAAACACTCTACCTCCCTCTCAGTCCTCCCACTCCCCTGCTGCTGCTGCTCCTGGGCTGACCCTGAGCCAGAGCTGGGGGCAAAGGAAACTTCATCGTAGGCTTTCGTGAGAGTCTCGGCAGAGTGGAGGGCTGGAGTCCCTATCTTTACTTCAGTGATGAGTTTCTTCAACTTGGGAATTCACAGTAGTTAAAAAACAAAACAACAGAATGGACCGCAGGTCTAATCATTTGTTTGTAGCTTGCCTTTCCTTTTAATCCCCTGCTCCCGCGCGTCCGTATATGCCCAAGTTCACACAATGCGCCAGGCCTGATGTCCATATGGCGTCCTCTCCAAACCTTCCCTGCAGAATGGGAAGATCCATCACTTGCTGGAATTATTTTGGTTTAAAAGACCTTTCCTTCCCTCTTAGTTATAGTACCCAAAGACCCCATTCATCTTCATGGTCTTAACTCGGCAGACTATTTTGGCTGTGCAAACAAGAGTTTTGAGACGCACTTTGCTATAGGCATTTGAACATTTCTGTGACTCATCTGGGGTTTTCTGTTTTGAGTTTTTCAGTACGTGTTATGCATGTTATTTATGTTAAATAACCGATACTGTTTTTGACATAGTTTATGGCTATGTATTCTTTTTAAAGTTTAGTTTTAAGAATCAGCCTCATTTCCACCCACCGAAAAAACCTTTTTCTTTTTAAAGCCTATGTCTTGGGGCGCCTGGGTGGCTCAGTGGTTTAAGCCTCTGCCTTCGGCTCAGGTCATGATCTCAGGGTCCTGGGATCGAGCCCCGCATCAGGCTCTCTGCTCAGCGGGGAGCCTGCTAACCCCTCTCTCTCTGCCTGCCTCTGTGCCTACTTGTGATCTCTATCAAAAAAAATAATGAAATCTTAAAAAAAATTAATAAAGCCCATGTCTCTTAGATTAAGTAACCCCCAAACCAAATGTGTATTTCCAATTACTTTATGGGCCTTCATACCCTTTCTTTCCAGGCTTACAGGACAATCGTGATTATATTTAATGGCAATCCTTTGTGCCTTTTCCTGGTTCTTAGCTATTAGGATGGCTGTGTGGTATGTTTAACAGAATTGGGGAAGTGTATGCTGTGGTGTGTTCACTGTGCAGAACAGAGCAGAATGTTAGATTCTAATTTGTTCTTGCTTGTTAGCTCATCTGGTGAACTTAGGTCATTTGCTATAGCATGGACTTGGTTTGCTGTTCTGGAAAAAGTGCTTCCTTTCTAATGATGGATCTGGTAAGGAATAGCAAAAAGTAGTAACAATCCATTACCTAATGCACTGCCCCACGGAAGAGTGACTGACTTTTATTAGAAAGAGGCTTACTTAAGTCAAGGTGCCCCATCACCTATTTCCCAGTTAAGTAACTACTATGTCTGTCTTTTGGGCTGGCTGTTTTACTTTTTATTTTTGTTTAAAGATTTATTTATTTATTTTAGAGAGAGAAGGAGAATGCATGCACTAGTCGGGGGGGAGGGGCAGGGAGAGAGAATCTTCCAGCAGACTCCGGACTGAGCACATCGCCCCCACACTGGGCTCCATGAGATCAGGACCTGAGCCAAAAACCAAGAGTCTGAAGCTTAAAGGACTGAGCTGCTCAGGTGCAACTGGGGCTGGCTGTTTTAAAAAGGTCCTTTTAAATGCTCCCATTAACCCTTTATATATAGGCACTGGCCCTCCCAGTTTGCATATTTGGTGTTTTTGTATGTAAGCATCCTTTCTTCCAGACACTGTATTTTATCCTAAAGGCTTAAAAATGTTAAGAAGTTAAGAGTTGAAAAGAAACTTAAGGGTTAAAGCCTCTGCCTTCAGCTCAGGTCATGATCTCAGGATCCTGGGATCCAGCCTTGGGTCAGACTCCTGCTTTCCCCTCTCACTCTGCCTGCCTCTCTGCCTACTTATGATCTCTCTGTCAAATAAATAAATAAAAATCTTCAAAAAATGAAAAAAAAATAGTAAGCTAATGTTCCTTCTTTGATAGGTGATACGAATCCAGGACATGTTAACAGAAGAGCCCAAAGTTACACAGGTTTATGCAGAAAATGGTACAATGTTGCAAGGAAGTTCGGTGGCTTCTGTGTACAAAGGGAAGCTGCTAGTTGGCACCGTGTTCCACAGAGCTCTCTACTGCAAGCTCTAGCAGGTGGATCTGCCCCCATGTCACGCACACCGTGAGCCCACCATTTCAACGGCTTGTTGCATCTCCAGGGCCACGGTGATCTGGTCTGAACCGTGAGCACTGACCCTCCATTTGCACATCAGGAAGGAAGACAGTGCTATTTACCTGGGAACAGAATCAGTGCATAAGGCTTTTTAAAGTACAGTAACAAATCAGTCTAGAAATACTCGAAAACTTCATTTACCAATAAAAATCCTGTCAATAAAATGGCTATAGTTGCCGCATCAGTTGTCCGGCCTTAAATCGTTTAACTGCGTGTGATCCAAATGTCCTTTCCCTAAAATGGGTGTGGCCTGGGGAGCCATTGACGCTTGCTGCTGCCTTGCTGAATCTTGTTCTGGAAACAGAGGAGCATAGTGATCTCACAAGTCGTCCCAGACCACAGTCCTCAGGAGCTCTGGGTCACCTGCTGGGAAACTATAGGTGACCTACGAAGTTTCCCTCAGCTCCAGGCACCCCTCCTTAGCAAAGCCATGGCACAATCTGAATCCCATTTCCCCTTCGGTGTAGGACTTTCTCAGTCAATGGAAACCTAAATGACCCCCATTTCTCCTTTTACTCTCACTCAGTTCTCTGGTAGCGATGACATGTAGGAAAATCTTAATATTCTTGGGAGTGTTGTGATCTCAGCATAAACTGTACATGTTAGTGGCTTTGCCCCATTGAAAAGAAGTTTGTTGGGGCGCCTGGGTGGCTCAGTGGGTTAAAACCTCTGCCTTCGGCTCAGGTCATGGTTCCAGGGTCCTGGGTCCTCATCAGGCTCTCTGCTCAGCAGGGAGCCTGCTTCCCCCTCTCTCTCTCTGCCTACCTCTCTTGCCTACTTGTGATCTCTGTCTGTCAAATAAATAAATAAATAAATAAAATCTTAGAAAAAAAAGAAAGAAAGAAAAGAAGTGTGTTAGCTTCAGTGATTGAAGATGGACTGAGGCCCATAATCCATTCAGGTAAAGCTAAATGCCCCCGAAGACAGTACTGTTGTTACAAGTGGTAGTGGGCCTGGTTTTTGTTGTTGCTGTTGTTGGTATTTTTAAGTAAGCTCCCCACCCAGTGTGGATCCCAACATGGGGCTTGATCTCGTGACCCCAAGACTGGAGACCCAGCCTGAGATCAAGAGTCAGACGCTTCACTGACTAAGCCACACACGACACCCACTGCCCATCCCCTCAACCAGGTGTTGTTTTGTTTTTTGTTGTTGTTTGTTTTTTTCTTATTGTAACTTGCAGGGGAGGCTCACAAGAAAACAGTAGAAAGGCAAACAAAAAAAAGTCAACAATCTTGCCCTATCTTCTGAGGGATGTGATTAGGAAGAAGAGATGACTTTTGTCATTTTCTTATTGAAGCTGGTATGACAAGGTTACTTGTTTTTATTTGTCTGTCTCTTTTGAAAGTACGGCTTCCCGGCCAGATGAGGTCTTTGGGATGCTAAGGCGGTCACATTAGAGACCAAGTTCCTCCAAGGCACTTGTCATGATGACGTCAGGTCTGGCATTTTGGGGAAAAGGGTCTGCTGATAAATTGAGAACTGTCAACATCATCTTAAGGCTACTAACTTAAAGGAATAAATGGGAACATTTTGTTTGGATCGAAAAACACTTTTCTCATATCGGATTAGAGTTGTTTTAGTCACCATTTCAGGGAGCATAATATCATATGCCCTAGGAGCACTCAATTACTCAGTGACGCTGTTCACAGCTCTTGAAGTTGGATTTTCTCAAATATTGTCTTGAAACTATTGATGGCTTTTGGGCTTATGTTGAAAAAGCCCCCATATTTCCTTTAAAAAGAGTTGCTTGATCTCATCAATGAAATAACTACATTCTATTCCCTCTTGTTCTTGACAGAATAAGCAAATTCTTCCCCCAACCCACCCAACAGAAAAAGCAGGCAAGCTATTCAGTTTGACATAGCATATGCTTACGGCCAGTCAAAAAGGGATACGTGCTTCCCCTCAGTGAGGGGTTTCATAACATACTCTGAGGAAGAGAAAAACCAGCTTATTTCATTTATTTTTTGGTGAAGGTTTAGTCACAGATCAATTATGGCTCGTGTGTGTGTGAGAGAGACAGAGACAGAGAGCGAGAGAGGGAGAGAAACTGATATCCTTCATTTGCTACATTCGAGTCTTCAGAACATTTAAGGTTTTAGAAATAAAATTGCCACCAAGAACCCCGTCTCGTGGGCCGGCCTGCCCTGAGCTTGCCCTGTGCTGTGTGAGGCGAGGCCCGCCACTGACTGTGTTTGTCACAGAGCCTGGCCAGGCTGACAGGTACTGGAAACACGCCGTGGGAATCAGAAGGCGGGTGAGGAAGCTTCTAGTGGAACACCTTCTATTTTATACCCAGTTCCCTAACTGTGCTTTCATATGTAATGCTAGCTGCCAATTTACACTTTGCTGGGGCTAAAACTCATTTTTAGTTTCACTTCCCTGGAAAACGTGCACTCTGCTCTTGCTTGATAGATGCATTTTGGCAGTTAATACAGGTTTACCCAGTCAGGGCTTGTTTTAGTTGAAGGTGAAAATGGAAGAGGGGAAAAAAACCCAAACCAAAAACCAGCCTACTCCGACAGATGTCTGTATTTCTCTTTTTATTGCATTCGTTGTCTAACAACAATAATACTCATTGGCAAGAAATTTATTTACACTGACAAATTTAATCACAGGTATTTTTAGATTGGTCAGAAAACAGAGGACCATTGTGATAGTTTGCTTCAAATGCCTCTGAAAACCAAAGAGTAAGAAATGTCGCTTGAAACGGAACAATCTAGAGAAGTACATATTAACCAAGCACAAGAGAACAATTTAGACGTGGCACTATTGTCTCTTCCATGCAAATGATCAGACACTGAAATGTACAAATTAAAAGTTTCAGATAACATGCTATCCATACTTATTGGACTTAAAAGGTTTTTCAAACAACCCTTTTCCTTTAGTGATACATAAAGAAAAAAGTTAAAATAAATCAACTTCTTACGATGGAATAGAATTCATTCTCTCTTGTTTCTCTTTCCAGCTGGCCGGGTTGGTTAGTGATACGTAGCAGGCGTGCTTGTGGTTTAATAGCACCACCATTAAAAAATACAAAAGCAGTAGGGGCGACCATAAATTATATTAAGGAAAACATATATAGATAAAGATAGATAATTTGAGGGGTTTCACAAAACACTAACTAAATCTGATGTTGTTGGGAGGTGTGATCTAGCTGGAGTGCCTATTAGTTCCCACTTTTCAAGGTAATTTAACTCTTCGTGGCCAATTGTTCTTTCACGGGTGAAAGATTTAAATCCTTTAAAGAAAACCTGGGTATCTGGATACAACAGCTGAAAGCAAGAGAAGTGGACACCTTCCAACAACATACTCCCGCTCACAGCCGCTTGCATCGTGTTTGGCACTGACCTAACCATGCCGTCACTCCACGGAAGAAGTAAATAGTGATCACGTGATGGCAACAGGGCCACCAGAGAGCCAGCAGGTAGTGACTGAAGCGTCACAGCTACCAAGTAGGTCGCTGGGGAGCATGAGCGAATGCACAAGAACATACGTGCAATTTTTAGCCAAGGAAACTGCGGTCCGCAGTTGAAAATGCCCAAAGCTGCATAAATTTCTGAGGTTCGACTCAGCAATGTGCAATCTTGACATCAAAGCATTAACCAAACATTTGAAGAAACTTTATCTTACTAAAATACCAAGTATCTAATAAATCAATTTTACCAAAATATATAAACATGTAGAAGGATAAGTGCATTTAGTAGAAATACTTACATTAAAAAAATCTCTGAAAATCTTATGAGTCATTCAATGTACACAAACACACAAAGTGGCAATAAGGCTATGATTACTGCTTGGAGTCCTAACTGACATGACCAAGTTCCATATACAATATATATATTTTTTATGCAGTGTCATTGCGGAGTGTGTGTGTGTGTGTATGTAAGGTGGGAATATATTCACACATATGTAGTTCTGTACATCTACACACGCAGCATGCACATTATCGAGAAGTTGCCTCTGGTTCTCTTAGGCATTACCTCCTATTCGTTCTCGAATCTTAAGCAGTTTTGGGGTTGGGGTAGGGTCAAGGACTGGAAATCATCCCGTTTCCGTCCTTCCCCAGTCTGTAGGTCCAGAAGCAGGTCACATGCTGTGATTGGTCCACACCGCGTACATACGTTAGCTTCAAGTCAGAACCATTCCCTCGACACATCCACACAGACGCTCACACAGCAGCACTGAAGACCCTCTGTTTACCCTAAAGTAGAACTTGAACCTTTTATTTTCCAGGGGAAAGTAGATTCTGTAAGCTTTCTCTTTGCCCTCTGGCTTCCTGGTGGGGTCAAGTCTACACCGCTATGCTAAATTGTTCAAATACTACTGGTGTACTGTCTAGTAGGATTCCCCCCCCCACCCCCCGCAGTGTTTTGGACCAAGACTAAATTTCCTGAGACTTTAAATACCTAAGACAAATATAAAAACAAAAATCTGCCTACATACCCAGGCTGTTTTTCAGGAAGGAGCCACGGAAACACATTCATATTTCATATACCATGGCTTTCTTTTGAGAATTGACTCCCCAACCCTATTATCAGAAGGAAAACAATTCTAGTGGAAAATATGCACATTTTATTTCTGGACCTCATCCTTCCATGCTTAGCTTCAGAACAGTAGAAGGATAGGTCCTTGATTAAAGATAAATTTGAAAAGCTGTTTTTAAAAACCCTGGGCTTTTGTTTTTCATTTTACCTTTCCTTCAGAAAGCACTGAGGACTTAGCACTAAGTAGGTGACGTGAACTATAGTGACCAGTATCCACCAGATTGAAATGCCCCTCACCAGGGCCCTACTGGGACAGAAAATTTAGTGATTTAAATGGAATTTGGTAATTCTTAAATATGTCAATGTAATGAGGAGCTACAATACCTCTAAAGTATAAATAGTTCTTTTAGAATCATGGGGACCTCTCCGTTTAGACTCTTCAAACACTGGTTTCTTCTCTTGAAGCTCGGTCTATATAACTTTAACATTTATAAATGAGTTAGAACATCCATATAAATGCAATTTTTTATTTACCTTTTAAAATATAATTTTAAAGCACATGTTGATCCTATTACACCAACAACCTAGACGAGAATTCTTTGTCCTCAGCAAAAAAACCATAAAGGTTAATTAAGGTCCTAGATCGAACAATCCGTGACTGTTTTTGTAGCTCAGGCCTGGGGGCAGCTTATGATCTCGGGCCAGGGATGACATAGGATGAAAGGCAGCAGCAAGGGTTAATTGGGTTCCTCCCCTGTCCTCTTGGCACTTTGTTGGCAACAACAACAAAGAAGCCCAGAGTAGGTGGTCCCATTTCATGCCCCTTGAAAGTTAAGTTTGGAATGAGCACTAGCACACTGCCGTCACGAACCACGGTGGGTTCCAAATACTTCCGTGATGTTGAGGGCTGGAAACCCATGGCAACCCCAACTAAAGGAGGATAACGTGGAAGGACAGGCTTACTGTCATGAAATTAATGGTGGACTTCATCAATGTGCCCAAATGGGTAAAATTAGGTTCCTGCCCTAATGAAGCACTCTGAAGTACACTTTGGATTCAGGCAAAAAAAAAAAAAAAAAAAAAAGGAAGAAGAAGAAGAAGAAAAAAAAACCTATTACATAGATTGTGAGTTACTTTAAGGGAGATGGTCTTAAATCAAGTAATCCATTATAAAAACTAAAGTCCTTTAATGGAAAACTCTGTCCCAGACATTCATGCTCCCTGTCTACAGCTTGACCTCATCACACATTCCCTACCCCGCAAAGCATTACCTATACCCCAAAACAGTTTGGCTATTGTTAGAGTCATACTGAGCTGTCACTGAAGGAATATAGTTCATAGCAACCAGATATTCCCTTTTTGTTCATTTTCTGATAAATAAAATAAACTGCAAAGTTCTTACAGTTCATGAAGCAACAAGTCTATGTTAAACTGTAGGGACACCGAAAACCACTAGCATTAGAGTAGGAGTTGTTGAAGACACTGGGACCTCAATTAGGCATCATGCACTAGAGTCAAGAAAAGAAATAATATGAATAATAAATAATATGAATAAATGTTCATAAATTCTGAGGTCCTGCACTTTGTTTTCATACTCTTCGATCAATCAGTTACAGGTCATCCTTGGCTGGACAGTCAAATCAAGTGCCTTTTACAATTTCAGCAGTTTTAAGTAGTAATATTAAAATAACTCATTAAGACCTAAAATCACTGTAACTTAACTTAAAAATCAAAATACTTATAATACAAACTATGTGATTTGAGGAAGAAGGATTTGATTTATAATATTTTCAGCTGGTCATTGGTCTAAACATTGGCAGCGTACAAATAAAGTTCAAGAACAATACTTCTAAAACATTTAAGGAAATGCGATACACTAGAGATCATAAATTATGTGCAGAGACTGAGACTTATAGACATTTCCAGTATGTACAGCCATTTTCAAATATTACCAGAGTGTAAACATCACTTAAGATAATCATCCTCTATTTCCATTCCTAAAATGAATATAGAGCAAAACTTCCAGTGTGATCCAGATCACTTCTTTCCCCCCGAAGATAAGCAAAAATGGCAGAAAATTTACATTAGCAAGCACTAGTATTACCAGATTTTGACTAATTTAGTCTTTTAGTATTAGAAAAGATCTGCTGAATTTTGTAGTTCATGAATAGTGATTCCTTGTTTCTCAGGATATTAATAAATAGCAAAGCACCACACATCTCAAATATTGATAGAGTATCCAGTATGGCAGTTTCATTATCATACAGCAAATGAAGATAGTCAGAAAGACATACATAGCGACTCCAATCATTGTAAAACACAATGTTACTTTACGTCAATGTTTCTGAGCATTGAATGAATGATCTGTACTAGGGACAATAGGATCAAAGTAGAACAGACAATACTCTGTCACCAAAAAGGAAACAGGCCTTAGGGAGAGACAGGATTATAAGTTTCTAGTGTAGCCAATTCCAGATTTCAGATATTCAGGCAAGCAAAAAAAAAAAAAATTAAAAAAAATATATATATATTTTAATTAATTAAAAAAAAAGTCACAATGTCCAAAATACAAGTTGGTGCTAGATGGGCGGGGCCCCCTTTACATTATCTGTTACCTGGAACCTTCAAAGGCCTTCCCCAAGCTCTGTGTATACGACCTGTCCAGTGTATGGTACAGACAAAGACCCCCCATTCAATGTAGTACCTCATTTTACAGCCAACGCAGAACCAGAAAATGGATGACCTCATTTTTATAGCCAACGCAGAACCAGAAACACAAGCATAAAAAGCAAAACAACAACAACAAACAATAACCGATCATTGGAAGTGTCTCAAGATGAGTTTATTTTCTCCTCCTTCTGCCCTAGTCTCTTCTGCTTGAATTAGTTGGATGAAATGCCGAAATCCTTCATATACTGGCTTTAAAATCAGCATAACTGTCTCCGCTGGTAGACTGTCTCCTGTGAACTCTCTTAAACAAACTTTACCTGTAACATGGAAATCTCTAAAGAATGAAAGAGAACGGCTCAGAAAAACCATTCAAAACATCTATAAAATCTGTCAGCTCTCCTTTACGGGAACATTCTGTGTGCTCAATAAAATTGCTTCTCTGGTTGAGATGTGTTACTCACATCTAAATTTTCTCTAACTGGTATTTCTATTTTTCTTAAAAGTACATTTGTTAAAACACTAACTAAGCCCACTTGGGAAATCTTAAGTAGAAAATATGTGACAAGTTCCTGATTATGTCACAGTCAGGCTGAAGGCTAGCCAGAATGTTCCCCAGGAGAGGAAACCTGAAAATGCTGGTTTCCTTAAAAATCAATTTCCTGTTCAATTTGTTGGGGGAATAAAGGAACTACATTATGTGTGTCTGTGTCGCTGAACTACTGAACACACAGCGGGAGCAAAGTAAACAATGGATCCCAACATCCTGGGGCTGTGTTAACCTCTGATTTTTTCCTTTGTTCAGCTCAGTCTGGAGGACAAATGTTACCCTCAGAACCCCGAGGTAATACCCACATCCACAATCTGAGGGCTTCTGCTTCCTTCTGGGGTTAACAAATCATGAATTCTTTTCTCTCTTTCGGATGCCCAGCAAACAGAAGAGCTTGCTTGCTTTTTGCCACCGGATATAATTATGCGGCCTGGCACCCGTGTTGTTACAGTGGGGTTGTCTCACTGTCCAGACACAAACACTGTCCACACACTGGAGCAGATTCCGGAGCCCCTATCTCACGGTAGAGTGGGGCTCTTGGCCACGCAGATACAAGCCACTGCATAGTTTCAGGATTCCCAGACTGAAAAGTCATGGTGCTCTGAGACACACCATGCTTTTCCTGGGCAGGGTAACACCGATTCCCCCAGGGACACCACCCACCCAATGCAACACAAGAGGGTGGTAAGTAAGAGAAGAGAGGAACACAGCTATTTTGCATCTTTCACAAATGAGACCCTTGGTTTGGTAATAAACAAAGGTGGCTTGGGATTATTTCAGGAGGCGAAAATTAAAAGTGTATTCTATTATTGCAGAAAATGCAGGTATGCCACACGCGGTTCCCCACTGGGCCTAGAGCACATTACCCCTGCCATCAGTTCCTTCCGTCCCCGGGAGGAGACCAGGGCGGGAAGAGGGGAGAGCTGTCTGGGAGGGGGTGTGCGTCACTGCTCGCCAGCACCCTCTGACACAGCGGTCATCTTTTCTGTCTTTTTAGACTTCCTCTGCATCTGCTCTTGCTCCTTCCTCCTCAGCTTTTCTCTTTGTTTTTCCATCTTTTCTTGAGCCTTCCGAGCCTTCTCGAGAGATACCTTCATTTCCTTGAGTTTTTTTTTGACCACGGCTCGGTCCTGGGATGACGTCATTCCCAGAGCCTAGGAAGGAAATACATAAACAAATTGAACTTGAAAATCAGTGACCTCTCTGCCTAGGAAGAGGCTGATATCACAATGTGTTCAGACTCAAAAACTGATTTAAACATAATCAAAGAGGTAAAAACCTAGAAAAAGCTGCTTACATTTGCCAAAAATCTCCATACTTAGGGGCTAAGCTTTATTTGCCCTTCGAAGTGCCTAGCACAGCACACCTTAAATCCCATTAAATACATGCTTGCCAAACTGGTAACTAATGGGTGAAGGAATTTAAAAAAGGGGGGGGGTAAAATTCTGTTTCTCCAACCTTTGGGCCATAGACATTTACAAGCAAAAGTATCGCTAAACTTGTCAATATTTTTAAAAGCTAGGAGTGGGCACCTGCTGCCATAGAGGGCCCCAAGAAGGGCAGGGAGAACGGAAGTGGCTTCCTTTTTGCCAATGTAGTCACTTACAATGAGGACCAAAAATGTCTTTGGGGCCGGAATGTTCATGTCAGCATGACTAGCCATTCTCTCCCTGTAGGCAGACCTATAAAGGATTCCTGTTAATGAGGATGTTGCTTAGTGAGCTTGGAACTCAGAATAAGGGGAGTTGGTTGCGTACTCTAAATGTTTCCTGACCTTCAGAATCAACAGCGGGATGCATCCATTACCCCAACAGGGACAGCCTTGTCAATGGGGCCTTCATAATCACCGACTATTGATTGATCTCTAACCTTTTCAAGACTGTCAGGAGATACTCATCTGCCCTTCAGCCCAACAGGGGGCTGAGGTTGGGGATGGTGAGCCCAATGTAAGCTCTTTTTGCCCTTTTTCCACAGGGGTGGGTCCACATCCGCCCCCCACAGTCTCTAAAAGGGATGGACTGGACAGGTGAAATGAGAGTGGGATGGAGCAGGGGAGACATGGCCTGCATGTACTCGGGGAAGAAAGTTCTGAGGAGACTATCGTCCCACTTTTGGAGAGGTGTGCAGGGAGGAGCAGGGGTGGAGAAGAAATGAATAAAGAAGGAAAGATTCATGGATCTAGGTCTTCACTCTCATGTGATGAGAGAGTCCACGTTGGCCATTATTACAACTCCTACCACACAGGAAGTCAACAGACTTCATTCGTGGACCACATGTCTGGGTAGAAGCAATGGAGTGAGCCCCTAGCTCTCCTACTCGGCAGCATCCTGTTTGATTCGGAATCTCTGACGACTTTCCGAAACTTTGTTTACTGCTCAGAAACAATGCAATGTCCTTTCTGCCGACCATTGATGGGAATTCCCTCTCAGACAGGCAGAACACTCTTGTCTCATGGAAACACTTCAGGTACCATGAGCGACACAACTGACACCTGGTAACCTCACACAGAGACAGAATTCTTTACCTTCAGTTTATTTCCATCCAACTGCAGGAGTTGCTCGCCAGTGATGTTTTGGGCACTGAATTCAGATACATACTGCTCCAGGTTTAGGCTCATTAGCCAGTGGGAAACCTGCTGCACGCTCCATTCATGGACCGCCCGACTCTGACACTGACTGTGTTTGGGAGACTGTCCATCATCAAGGATCTGAGGTAGGAATGTTATGCAGGGTTGTTAAAGGACCAAAAAGCTATGGCTCACCACGGCCTATTATGCTATCAAAAGGAATTTCTTCCCTACTAGAGCCACATTTATCTTTACGCCATCAAATGAATAATAAGTTAATGGTTGTAGTTGTGTGTGTATCACACATGCATAGTTATCACCTATATTTTTTTTTAGGTATTTGGAAATTTGAAAAATTCCCCCAGAACAAGCAGCATTATTAACGTAGGATGTTTACTACTGGAAAATACACTCCAATGTTGCAAGCCTTTACATTAGAACACTTTGGAAAGAGTATGAGATGTGGAAAGCAAGTATTTGATTCATCTCTATATGCAATGCACCACTCTGCGTAAAGCCTCAGAGACGACGTTAGAGGTCTATAAAAATACATGTAGAAATCATGAGGTAGCTTCCCCTCCAAAGAGGAAAGGCTTAAGTCCTCAAGCATTGTGAGGGGAAATTTCACAGCCAGGGTTTCATTCGAGCAGCAAGCAAACCCGTGAGGAAGGCGGGGCAGGTAATGTCCATAATGACTTTTAATAAATGAGTCACGTGCGGCTTAGCCCGGAGCACGGAGCAGGGGACCGGGAGAGCTCAACTGTCTGTGGTTCATTCCAAATCTCTGGCTCCGCCCAGGGCACAGCACCACTTTGGACAGCACAGAGGGCAGCTTGGTTCCTAGAACCTCTAAGCTGAGAGGCGATGAAGGCGATGACAGGTTTGGGAGGAGAGACAGGTGTCACCTCGGGGAACACTGACGAGGGGATGGGGAAGCCGAGATGAAGGCAGAGGGGGTGGAACAGAATGGACCGTGTCAAGGTAGTGGTGATGGGGGGATCGACCGAGGGGCTCCGAGGGTAGAACCTGGTGATCCTCTTGCCTCAGAAACATCGCTCCAACTTAGGGACAGACGAGGGCAGAGAGCAAAATGATTTCACGCACGGAAACCCTCCGGGACAGACACAAGTGGTCTTGTACTGTTTAGGTTTCAAATCATTTTGCGGAGAGAGAAGAGGAGGTTCAAACAATACCACAGAAGCCACCACACGCAGCCCACTGATAGCTCACCTCGTCATCTATCATATCCAGGCTCTGAGTGAGGGAGCAACAAAGGAACCAAAAAGAAAAGTGTTACAGAACTAGGAGACACAACATACACAGTACAAAGATTTAAAATTAAAATCTCAAGAGGACGGGCAGAAAAATTTAGGAGACGAAAAGTTTTATAAAACAAAAATCATGTTAGAAAGAAGTAACTTTGAGCAAATATGTGGAGCAATGGTATCTTTTTATTTACACGGCCTCTCCTCCTCCCGCCCCCACCCTCCATAGTGGCATTTCTGTCCTCTCCTCATCTCTTGAAACACTAAGTCCATCAGTCAAGTAATTTCCTGTTTCTCTGGAAACACACTGATCTTCTGGGAATTCTTGGCAATGCTAACTTGACCCTGGCTCCTAAATCAGTTTTTCTCCCTTCTCCACTGCAGTGGTTGTCAATCAGGGGCGATGCTCAACTTGGGGTGGGGGTGAGAGTGGAGGTAGGGGTAAGGGGTAAGGGTGAAGGTTGGGGGGTGAGGGAGAGAGGGAACGGACAGTCTGAGCCACTCCCTATTCTTGCTCTCTGTGCCAAGCCTCCCACACCCACCCCCTTGCTCAGAGTCCTCTCAGTAAAGTCAGAGTAATGCAGAGGAGGTCCCTGGAGAGCTTTCAATGGACTCAGAAATAATACTTTGCCTTCATATTGAGAGAGAAATCGTGAAGATTTCACATCAAACAAGAAAACATGGTCCCCATGATTCACACGCAAAATCTACGTTTTCTCGGGGATTGGTGACGGGTACAATGGACGATCTGAGAAGGTGGGTCTGCGTGAGCGCCCCGAGCGTACCTCATCTGACGACAGCACTAAGGACTGAGAGAGCCCCGCTGTTTTGGGTTCCGCTCCCAGGCCACTGAGGTCTGCTGAACTGGTACTGCTGGGACTGAAGTCATCGTTGAAGGTAAAATTCTGTGAAAGTAAATGAAGCTCAGGGTTAAATGGGCACAGTGAGAGAACCAGTGGTAGGTGTATCTGCAAGTCCTACAAAGGTTCTCTTTAAGTCATCTTCGGAGAAATTCACATTTGGTTTGGTGATGACCTTCAAGCGGCGGTGGTGGAAGGTACTGTGCCTTTTGCAACTGATGGGGAATTCTGGGCGCTTTCTCCATCAGATGAAAGGATAGGTGTTTTGGAGCAATCATTCTTCAATCCCTCTTCAAGGATACAGGCTTCATTATCCTCTGCAACTGCTCAGAGGAGTAACATTAATAAGCCTATCTTCTTTGACCCTACTCGCGATGAGTAACAGTACAAGTAAAAATACAAGATGGTGTGGAGAGCCTGAGTTATTAGGAACAGATGGCCATCCATATTAGAAAGGTAGCTCGAGCACCCCCTGGGAAGGATCGCTTGCCATGATAAATACTGAGAAAAGGCAAATTGTCCCCTGGATATAACCTTCAAGATGATGAGTTCTGGGGGAGGTCAGAGTCTGACAATATACTCGTAGTTACATGCTAAAATACGACTCTCCCACGGCACCTGCAGAGCTCCAAAGAGGCTGCAGAACAGATACACTCTCCCAATAATCACCTGGGGCCGGTGGAGTTGGGGGGGTGGGGTGTAAAAAAAAGAAAAGAAAAGGAAAGAAAAGAAAAAAACAACTTCCCCAGAACTTCATCAAAATGTTCAGTGGCTACTCAAGTCAAGTAAATTCAGAATGACCACATGGCTGCACTTGTGAAAATATTTTTTAAACCAATCTGGAGTCCCTCCAGGACAAGCTAATGGTGGAATTATTCAAACTACGTTTAGATTTCTCAGCTCCAATACCGAAAATGTTTCAAGATCCAAGTGGTCTAGTAGTGCCAAAACTTCTTTTGCTAGTAATTCTAGAATGACTGACTTCCAAGGAACTCTAAGCCCTTGGCCAACACCATCTTGTTCCATATTCTGCTTCCTTAGGAACTGGCCCGTTAGTTTTCCATTAGGCTCCCTGGCTACTGGGTTCTGTCAGTTGTCAAAAATAACTACCGTGCCAGAGGCTGCAGAATTCAGTTCCAAAAAAACCCCAAGTTTTGCTCAAACTTCCGACATGGAGACTAAATCCAAGCTCACGGAGCTAGGCTAGGAGAACATGTAAGCAGGAGAGCATTGAACACAACACATTACTATTTGATATGTCAACAGACACACAACCCACAGCCCTGTCAAGACCTTGTGAGCTGCTGACCTCAAGAAAAGAGTTAAATTCAAGTCACATTAATCACACATTTCTGCTTGAGAAAGAAAAGCGAACACAGATAAAAGAAGACCAAACAACATGTGAAAGTTAGCCACTGTATGTGTTCCAATAAAATGTTAGATAAGGTTTGCAGCGTCATGCTGGAAATAACCATCACGTGTTTAAAAACAAACAACACCCGTGCAATTATATTTTCTATTTCTGCTCAAGTTAGAGAACTTTAGTGATGAGATTATAAGTTTTTCAAGGTAGAAGTTTGATTTAAAAAGAAGAGATAAGTAAGGGTGCTATGTCAGCACTGGTTTGTTTTAAAGAGTTTCACTTAGATATATTGAACACATATTCAGTCCCAAATTTATTTGTTTTCCAGTAAATCTTGAAGAGCACAGTAAAAATAGTCTTGTAATGTAATTTAAAGTGGAACGCTTGGTAAACAGATCTATCATACTGTTCCATGATTCAAATGCATCTTTCCCAGCATGGCTTAACTGTCAAACTGAGATTTAATAGCAATATGTGAAAAGACAGGCAAATCAAAGATTAACATACAATCTAGAATGGAACAGCATTAAGGAAGGTGATGGTTAAACGAGGCTTTCCTTTTCCCCCACACAAGAAATACCATGCATGGTTTACTGGAGGGTTATCACATTGGTTTCTCAGGTCCAGAGCAAACACACAAGTTGAGAATCCTTTCCAAAGACTGGAGAGGAGGAAGGATTTGGGGCTTTCTTGTTTGCTTTTTAAATCCATGTGTTTTCTACCTTGGACCCCTTTTTATCTGAAATTAGAGTTTCAGGAGAAGGCTGAAGGGGACGTGTAGGTGAAGGCAGGTCCCTGAAGGAATAGGATCCTTTTCGGCTCTCATTAAACCACGAGAAAGGGATGCACGGCGAGCGGGTGGAGGCCTGAGGCGCGGGGGACGGCTTGGGTTTCCAGTGTTCCAGCCTGCTTCTGAAGATCCTGTGTTACAGGAAAAAATGCGTATGTCAGACAAAGGAAGGACAGGTGTGACACTCGCTGAAGGGACTACGAATAAAGTTCAAAGTAGCAGTTTGACAAATTGTTCTACATGGGAGAGGAACAATTTTGCAATTTTGACGAGGACATTAATCTTAGTAGCTATCTTTTTTGTATCGATGGATTCTAGAACAATGGTCAACATTTTCATATTGCTATTGCCACAGTGAATTCTTATTGTTTCTATTAAGTGGATGTGGCTGAACTGAAGTCACAGGGCACCGTCTTTCTGGAACTGCTATTAGGTTAACCATCACGTCATTCCCCTTATTTGGGTGACCGAGCAGTGCCTCACCGCCAGTGACATTAGCTCTCGGCCAGCATTCTTTCCTTGCCTTCTCTGAACTCATGCTTCCAAGAGTCTAGGATTTTAGAAGATGTATTTAAATAATTTGGAAATTTTAGGGCTTATGAAAGTTTAAGCAGAACACACGCCTTATTGGTTTTTCATCACAATTGGAGTGCTAGCCAGCCACATTAGCCGAATCGACTCAGGCATCAATAGAATGACAGATGTCACAGCCGATTGCCCTCACACCCCTTAGGAGGAAACCAGACCGCAAGTCTTAACACTCTATTTGGAGGTCCAGGATCTGTCACCTCTTGAGTATGGGGCCTTGGGCTTTCTCTCAGCCTCTATTTCTCCTCTGTAAAAGGTGGATATTTTATGTAGCTCCTATGTGGTTGTTAAGAATTAAATGAGGTAATATGTGTGAAAGTACCCGGGAAACTGCGAAAGTATAAAGGCCAAAGGTTATTGTTTAACATTTAAAGGATTCAAAGGTATTTGAGAAACACAGTTTGAAAACAGATATTTTTATGTCTGTGTATACTTGTGTGTTTGTATTTTTCTTCTGGTTAGAGAAAAGGAATTATCAAGAGCCGAGGCAGGAATGGGTGGTAGTTTCTGTGCATCCGGGAAGAGGTCAACCCTCAATCTGTCCAAATGAGTTTGACACGTGCCTATTATTTGTTGCGTGTTGATGTCACGACAACAGAGATTCCCTTTCAGTGAAAAGTGCCTCCACACCACAGCTAGACCGCACACGACCCATGCACATACAGGACTTTGGTCTTCTCACATCTCACTCCAAATACTTTGAAATACTTTTTACTTCAAATATTTCAAAATAGATTTCAAATTTACATAAACAGTGCAGCTCCCAATAGTTCCTGTTCTTTCCAAAGTTATTGTGAGACTCAAAGGGAACAGTAAATGTGAAAACATCTTGTTAATTTACAAAGGTAAAGAGATTATAAAAATAGTGACTAAAGAGAACAAAGATGCCAATGAGGTTTTGGTAGAACACTGAGATCATAAGCTGGGTGACTATCATGATTGCTCACTTAAAGATTCCAGAATATCTGATGGTTATAATGGCAAATTCCTTAAAAAAAAAACACCAAAACAATAAAGGGGACTGTAAGGATAATGGAGAAAGCCCAATGAGAGATGTGTCAACCTTCAGTCTCATCCTAAAGTTTAAACCAAAAAACCTCTGTATCCTGAAGTCTACTTACTTGCTGTTAAAAGACGGGGTAGGGATTGGGTACAATAACCGAACTTAAGAAACCATGGCAGCAGAGACAGACTGGTCTTCTGGAAGAAGCGGTTTCTATTCCTGGGTGGTAGACCAGTGTGGTGCTTCCCAAACAAGCCTGACAGGAATCACCTGGGGCAGCTGTTCGAATACAGATTCTTGGGCGCCTAGACTTACTGAATTAGACTCTGGGAGACCTTTGGAAGGGAGGAGTTTGCCTGGAATCTGTATGTTAACAAATGTCTGAGTTGACTCTTGAAGTTTTTAGTATCTACACTTATTTCTATTTTCCTGAATGCAAATATGAGGTTCCTGGAGAAGAGGTGACTATTTACAGAAAATTATTGTGCTGGGTCCCCCTGCCCTACTTTCTTCTCTCCAGAGTGACAGAATGAAAGGCAGCTGTCATCCTATACTTGGTCTACACTGTTGGTGAGGAAATCTTAAAAAATACCCATCTGGATGATAAGATAGGACAGGGACAGCAGTGCTGTCCCCACCTCCCTTCTGGGAAAGGGAGAGACATCTTATCTCCTTCATGTAAACAAACTCAACTAAGGAAGGATCTTCGGTTCTTACCCTTCAGAAAGTAACACATGTCTTAGGGGGAGATAAGACGAGCGTCTCCAGCCTAACAAGTCTGGGAATGTCTCCATGAAGCTGGATCTCATCTCCTCGCCCCAGCCCACTCCTTGAATATGAAACCACACACCTCATGGGAGGTTAATCTCTGCAGTTCTCGCTATCTTTCCATTCATACTTTAGCTTCTAAGGCTTGACTTAGAAGCTCAGGTTCCCCAGTCCAGTAAAAATATTCAGAAAGCTCTAACTGTGCAGATCCATAAAAATATTTTTTCTGCAGTCCCACAGTCTTCTAACTGGGCATGCTTGAGATAAAATGGACCTAGGATTATTTCCCCCTTTGGTTATACATTTCTGAATCAGTTACTCAAAGGAGCATGGGAGTTTTTTTTTTTAAGAGTTCCATCCACGATTCAAAAAGGTACAGTAGTGCTTAAATATATGGATATTGTTTTAAAGTTGGTAAACAGGCCATAATTAATGACAGCATGACTCTCTTGTCCTGCTCCTAAGTGAGCTTTGTAAAACACTTTTGGGACAATCACCACCATCCCTATCTTTTTTTTAATTAGACGGGAAATAAGAATATTATTGCCCATCTACTGTCATCCTAATGCCTAACTTGAAAAGGACTTTGGGTTCAAATTCTGATCATGGAACATCTCAAACAGAAGCTCATGACCACATATAATTAAACTCTTTTGTAAGAGCCTCCTGCCAGGAGAATATTCAAGACTAATAATTCCATGAGGACTTGTGCATCCAGCACTGAACACAGGACCAGAGGCCACAGTGTGAGTATGACGAGTGACATCATGGAGGCTCAGCTTTGGGGGACATTCGGAGGCTTTCTTCTCCAGCTTTCTATCAAGATGATGGAAGGACTGGAGGAATTATCACATAGAAAGCAAAGAAAGCCCACTTCTAAGGAAATAACCAGTGTCCTCACAACTGCAAACCATTAGGTCCTAAAATCCTTGGAAGAGAATTTTCCAGGTCTCCAGGAGGTCTGGCTGTGTCCCTGCTGAGGCGGTATCTTAACCTTGACTCTAAAACCCTATGAACTGAAGTAACTGTCTCCTACTATCCTGAATTGGTCAGTATGCTTCCATTTGCTTCGACCTAGCGTATATTCATTAAAAGAAGCAAACTCTCCATTACTTCATAATTACAGATCCATCAGCTTAGCAGACACGCTTTCTAAAATAAATACCAATTTCCTTTTGGACAACTTGAACTCTTGGGCCTACAAAAGGAGCACAGAGAGCTTGGAAGCAATCATGCCATTACTGATCACTCGTAGTCTCTTCCATTTGATGGAAGAATCTGTTAAGAATAATGTAAAATTTGGGGTGCCTGGGTGGCTCACTGGGTTAAAGCCTCTGCCTTCGGCTCAGGTCATGATCCCAGGGTCCTGGGATTGAGCCCCACATTGGGCTCTCTGCTCGGCAGGGAGCCTGGTTCCTCCTCTCTCTCTCTGCCTGCCTCTCTGCCTACTTCTGATCTCTGTCAAATAAATAAAATCTAAAAAAAAAAAAGAATAAAGTAAAATTCTTCCCTCTCTCCTTACTGCTTCCCTCCCTTCCCTTTCCCTTCCCTTCCTTTCCTCCCTCTCTCTATTGCACTTGTTGACTCTGAGAGCAGGTTATGGTAAAGATCTCCATAGAGATCTTTAATAATGCCCTTAAAAATCAAGATTGGTAGAAATGGATCTGAAAATTTCTGGAGGATCAAAATAGGTATGTGTTCTGTAATTCATCTTTTTTTTTTTTTTTTTAACTTGTACACTAATGTCTCACTATTGTTTTTGGTGAAAATGGAATTACAAGTCACTAATGTAACCCTGGTTTGTTTTATTGTTAGGAACCGGGAAAAAGAATGGCTTCAAATAAAGTCTCTGTCATATTAAATTGTTGGGGGGGGGTGGGGGAGATGAGGTGGAGATAATCACTGTTTCCTGGCATTCAAATGGTTTATAATTAACAACTCTACAGAGCAGTTAACCCAATTACATACATCCTGACACCAGTTTGTTCTGGGGTCAGCACCCCAAAATTAAGTTGCTCAGGTAAACATTCCATAGTAATATATTTTTTTTTTATTTGTCTTAACTTCAAATACAAGGTGTGTGAGGTATTCAGAACAGAATTGAATGTCATCAAGATATAATTAGGAGTTCAGGAGCTGCCAGAACAGAAAATGTATAAGCAGAATATAGAATTTAAGCAGGTAGTTAAGGAGGTTAATTAAGGGAAGTTAGGTGCAATCAGAGGGCTGCAGACTTCCATTTATTCACCTCAGATGAAGTAATTCTGTAAGGTTCTCACATCCACTAAGGAGACGGTAGTTGTAAAGCCAGACCCTTCTAAGGGCACTTGAAGACCCTGACAGATCACAGCTAGGACAAGCAGGTGTCCATCTGCAGTGCAGGCCAACCACCACTGACATATTTTGCTTCTACCTTCAGTTATGGTCTAAAGACTCCCATTAATAACCAACAGCCCATCTGAGATGGTCCCTGTAGTGTCTAACCTTAATTTCTGACAGGGTTCTGGACATGCTACCACAGAATAAGGCAACTTGGCCTAGCACATATTTTAAGCAAACATTTTAAGGAATTTGAGAAATGGCAAGTATACAAAGGGTTCTTTGCCCTCCCCCACTGCCCCCCAAGCAGATCATAAGATCTTCTGAGAGAGGTGCCTTCCCTACACCTGGAGGAAAGAAACATCCTTATCTCTGTAGATGCAAGGACACAAGAGGAATCTGAAGGAACAGTGGTTTTAGGAACAAACAGGCCTTGCTAAGTTTCCACTGTTTACTACTCTTAGTTCATACCCTTTTGTCCTCTCAACATTTTTTCCAAGACTTTCCACTCTTCAACAAACCTAGCTTTAAAGTGCTCAGGTTTAACTACTTCTTTGGTCTTCACTTCCTGATAAAGGCTCCTGCATCACACAAAACTTACGTCAAATCAAAAATCAATTTGTATGCTTTTCCCTTATTAATCTGTCATCTGCCAATCTAATTTATAGGACTCCAGCTGGAAAACCCAAGAGGGTAGATGGAAAAAGGTATTTTTTGCCCCCTCCCTGAGATGGAGAAACTCTTCCCTTAATGAATCCTCCCCATCCTGGGAAGGTTTAAAATGAAACAGCAAGATGATTATAAAATAAATATTTGATATTTCAAAACAAAAACATTAGGTTTAGGAATAATAAATATATTGCTTAGGAGTTAAGAAAATCTGTATTATTAGGAATCTGAGAGAGAAGTTTGTCTATCGATTCTATTTTAATATGTTTAATTGGTTAAGATGAAAAATAACCAAAGTGATAAGAGCTCTGGGTGTTTATATAGTCACCATTTTAATTTACTAGATTTTCGAGAGTTTTTTTCAAGTGGAAGAGTGTTGATGTTGTTAGGAATGTCAGAGTTTGTCAGCTTTCAAGCACTTGGATGTACTTAAAAAGAAAACTAAGTAGGTTAACTTTATAAGCGCAGTTCTCTAAGAACAGGACCGACAACTACAGGGGGAACAGGTCTGCTCTACTGAGGCTAAGCTAAGACTGTTCAAGGGTCCCTAATAAAAGTGACTGCTTTTCTTTTTATACAATTTTACTAGATGTATAAAATGAAACAACAAGATCTGTAAGATGAACTAAAACAAACAAAAAAAAAGGTAGGTTTTAAAACTGGAGGCTTTAATAAATTACTTTAAATTTACAACCTAAATAACCCTCTTTTTAAGGAAAGCCATATTTGGGCATGAAAAACCATCAAGTGAGGGGCGAACCCGCAGAAGTGATATTGTTAAAGTTAACCACTCTGTAGGGGCTTCACTGAGTTTTCACTGTCATGGTTCAGGCCTTAAACTCTCGCTTTGAAACTTGCCGGGATGAAATCATTTCACCATTCTCCTCTGGCCATTTACAACTGCATTTTGTTTCCTGTTTTTAAAATCATTTGCTTTTAAAGAAATTTGGCTCCTCTTTGGTCCTCTGTGGGTCAAGTTTAGGCAGAGGTGCGGTGATTTTCTCTTCTGGCGCACAGGCAGTATTGTTGAAGATGTTCTATTTTAAGTACCAATGTTACTTTCTGTTTTATCTTTTTTTGCCTTACCCAATTTTCCTTTATAGTAATTTATATTGTTATATCTCTTGTATCTCTGTGTATAAACAGATTATATTGGGAACACAGAGGAGTAGATATGTTCAAAAAAGAATAGATAAACAAGAGTACATGTATCGTGATGAGCACTGAGTAACACATAGAAATTACTGACTCACTATGTTGTATACCTGAAACTAATAGTCTGTATTAATTATATTTCAATAAAAAAAGTAAAAAAAAAAGAACAAACATGAAAATACCAATTTATAGATCAACAGAATGAGTTAGAACTCAAAAAAGGATGTTTTTCATAGAATCATAGGGATCAGGGCGCCCGGGTGGCTCAGTGGGTTAAGCCTCTGTCTTCGGCTCAGGTCATGATCTCAGGGTTCTGGGATCAAGCGCCACATCGGGTTCTCTGCTCAGCAGGGAGCCTGCTTCTCTCTCTCTCTCTCTCACTCTCTCTGCCTGACTCTCTGCCTACTTACAATCTGTCTGTCAAATAAATAAAAATCTTATTAACTGTATATGTAAATTATAATTTTCTGGTAACCACATAAAAAAAGAGGTAAAATTAATTTATATTTTATTTAACCCAAAATATTCAAGGTATTATTATTTCAACATGTAATCAGTATTATAACATTTTTAATAAGCTATTTCACATTCTTTTTTTCCATACTAAGTCTTTGAAATCCTGCATGCATTTTCTCCTACAACACATCTCAATATAGACTAGCCACGTTTCTAGTGCTCTATGAATGGCTACATCTCATATGGCTACCATATTGGATAATACAGACAGAGATGGGGAGTTAGAGAACAGGTAGTGTTAATCCATCTAATTACTTTTTGGTGGGAAACCAAGGTCCAAGAAATTCAGAGCCTTACCTATGGCAAAGTCAGGATGAATACTTGGATTCTGGCACAGTGTTTTTTTCCCCACAGTTCACACTTTTAAGGGGAATGCATATTCACCTCCAGAAAGGAGTGCCATCTCCCTTCCTGTCTTCTTCCCACACGCCACCATCTAGCCTTGTTCTGAGACACACATAACTGTTTACACATTTTTCCATTCAGCCACTCAACCAGGAGCTTCTTCTGCAGAGCTCCAAAGTAGGTACTCCACTGGCATTGGAGGCAACTTGCTCTAAAATGAGGATATTTTATTTTACTCTTTGTTGTCAACAAGCTCTGACAACTAACTCACTAACTCTTTCCTGCTTTTGTGACCTGCTATCCTGCCTGTTTAAATCAGAGCGTTCACTGAGCACATATCTGAAAAGGCTAGAACCGAGCCATATTTTTTGTAGGTTTTATTTATTATTATAATTATTGAACCTCATCTATTTGTTTCATGTTTCATGTCATGCATTTGAGTCATTAGGTCTCCACAAGGAATACAATAAACTATTAACTCTTGAGGAAGGCAAAAACTAAAAGCAAGACTGAATTTGGCAAACCTCTCCGCTTGCCTCTCAAGTCCCGCAGCCTCTGGCTCTAACTGATTGAATGACCCCATCTGATTTTTACAGCCTAATAATGAAAAGCCAAGAGATAAGATTACTAACACAATCCGTGAAATCATTCCCTCTCTTCTCTGAGAAAGCCTCACAGAGGTGAGGAGTTTACACCCAGTCCTCCACAACTGCAAGCGGGACCCTGACATGGATGGTGCTTGTCACGCACCCACCTTTGGGGGCCCTGTGTCACTACTGGGTAGTAACTCTGTTTTCTGACTTCTGTTTTAAAAGGTTCTGGGTCCATTGTCAATCTATACAGAAGAACAGAGACTGTCATTAGATTGAATTAGTGTTAACCAACTACTGTGATAGCTCAAAAAATCATTTTGTGAAACAGAAAAAGTCCTCCCTTTTTCCCTTGTTCTTCTATTATTTCAATTACATGAATTCCTGTCAGGCCTGTCAAAATTCTACTGTAATTACAGACAATTATAAAATTATGATTCCAGTTGACAACTATTTTGTAGCACTGGTACATGTATAAATACTTGTGACCAGTGAAGCAGAAAGACTCCAGGGTTAGGATTTTTAAAATATGGAGCCGTCTGGCTGCTGGTTCCAAAGCTGGAATTCGTGGTAGTGACTCCCTGGGGCTGGCCTCGAGTAAGGTGTGCACTCACCAAAGGAATCAAGATTTGCTTGCCTTTGACCTGGAATTTGTAGAGGGAGGTGATACCCTCTGGCCACTATGATGAAATCCAGTCAAGCCTTCTCCACAGCGCTGGATGCTTCGCTCTTCGCTCCCATCCCTTTCCCCACGGAGCCTCAAGGATTGAGGAAGTGACTGCCTCAGAAGTGCAGGGACCGAAATAAAGGCGGTGTTTACTATAGAACTGTCCTAGCCCCTCTCCTGTTGTGTATCTGGGCATCTCTCTCTCCCTGACACAGTTCCACTTTTTTATTGTATTTTATCCTGAGTATCCTTGATCATTTCCTATTCTTAATTTTTTTTTAAGGTTTTATTTATTTATTTGACAGAGAGAAATCACAAGTAGATGGAGAGGCAGGTAGAGAGGTGTGGGGGGGGGGGAAGCAGGCTCCCCGCCGAGCAGAGAGCCCGATGCGGGACTCGATCCCAGGACCCTGAGATCATGACCCGAGCCGAAGGCAGCGGCTTAACCCACTGAGCCACCCAGGCGCCCTCCTATTCTTAATTTTAAGGCACACAGCAGACTGTTTTCTATTTCTCACTTCAAAACCACACAAAGTTAAATTGCTTTTGAGTCGGATCATGGACTTATTTCTCCCAAGACTGGTGGCCTCAATATAAACAGAGCTTTTTACCCTTTCTCTGTCGTACAGGATTAAACCACCACCATAACAGACTTCAACAATTAATTTAGGAATTCTCTCTTCTGATCCCTGACCCCACTCTCCTATAATCCCAGGAAGAAGGTACAATTTCTCACCAAGTGGTATGCCAGAAAAAAGAAAAAGGAGAAAAAGAAACAGCAGTGGACAGCCTATAAAATGGATCCATGGTTCCCAACAGATCTGACGATCTTTCGTTGTCAGCATTCTGTTTCTTCCTTAGTCTACTGCTGTTGAGATGGTCCCCAAATTTCGTAAAGAGATTTCTGCATCATTCGAGGCATAAACAAGTGGAGGGGAGGGGTTGTGTCGGAAAGATGTCCGGACAGGAGGCACAAGCCCCGTCATGTCAACCGCCTGCAGCGTAATCGTGGGCAAATCAATTACATTCTATGAAGGTGAGGTTCTTCATAAAGTACGGTGTTATTCTCGGCCCTCCTGACCTTCCTACAAGCTGGGACTAAAGGGGGATCTATAAATCTGCTCTGTAACTTGCAAGTAATAATGACAGCAAACCGTATCTTCATTATTATTTTTAAATACCTCCTACCTACTAGGTGCCATCTAAATTTTCAGGAAAATGAAGTTAATCCTCACACTGAAGTTACTAGGGAGATCCTGTTACTTATCCTGAACTCACACGAGGAAATGGCAGCAAACCGGTTAAAGAACTTGACCAAGATGGGAGAGGTAATAACTGGGAGAGCTCTGATCCAAACCCAGGCCATCAAGCTCCGTGCTTTACTGCCTCACGATACAAATCTAAACTTAAAATTACGGAATCTCCAAACACAGTTGGGAAGACTTGACAACAGGCAGTACAAAGCTCCTTTTTTTTTATAGGGAAGTCTTTCTTGAACAGTGAGAATAGCTGGTAGGGCCTGAAGAAAATCGATCCAACAGCTGAGTCCAGCAAGAGATGATGGTCCTTTCTACATGTGGACAGAACAGTCCTAAAAACCAATAAGGTCCTTTGATGTAAAATTACCCTTTCAGACTTCACAAAAAAGAGGACATTAGTATCGTGGGTAGCCAGGCAAAGACCCTGAAATATGACTAACTGACATATCACACAGATCTATTTATGCCGCATTTGGATACACATTTTTTGAAATCGTTCACGTGACCATAATTCTGCAATTAAGCCAATGGATATACCCAACGCCAGTGTAGACTACAACTGGGGTAGGACTAATATACATTGACTGTGCAATTTCTCTTTCCTCTCACCTCTAGGTAGCATCACTTCAGCTCATAGACACAGACTGCTGATTTTGGTTAACCGAGGAGGGGGCCAGAAAGTGGAGATCACCCACCCGTACCTGCTACCTGGAGAGAACCTAGTGGCTTCTTTCTCCTTCTCTTTCCATTTCTTTCCCTTGTTGGAACTCCTTCGCAAAGGTGCCCTATAAGGACAGTACACAGTCAGAAAGGAGAAACACATTTCTTCTTTTAGCTTTTTGTTTGTTTGCTTGATTTTTACATCACGAAATGCTTACCCCAGATCCACAAACTTGCGCTTAATTTTTCCTCCTTGCACCACCAATGAACTGGATGCCCTTAGTGATTTGGGACCTTTGGCACCATCTAGGATGTACACACAGGTGAAAAAGACCAATTTATTATTCCTTCTGAGGCCATAAGTCAAAAGTCAGTGCATTTCTGAATCTAAGGACTTTGACCCAATTCCAAAGTGTAAAAGAAAATAATATATGCCTTTTTTTTTTTTTTAAGATTTTATTTATCTATTGGACAGACAAAGATCACAAGTAGGCAGAGAGGCAGGCAGAGAGGGGAGGAGGCAGGCTCCCTGCTGAGCAGAGAGCCTGATGCCAGGTTCAATCCCAGGACCCTGGGATCATGGGACCTGATCAGGTCGGACCTGAGCCAAAGGCAGAGGCTTTACCCCACTGAGCTACCCAGGCGTCCCAATATATGCCTTTCTTAAGCTACAGGAAACACAGCTATGCTGAGGAATATTCAGTTAAGCCAGGAAAGGTCCTGCTGGACAGAGGCCCAATACTCATCAAAAGGAGTTTTATCTTAAAATATACTGGAATGAGCAAAATAAGCAAGAATGAACACAATCAAATAATTCTTTACATTCAAGGCAGGGACCGACATGACTTTCCTTTTGTTCCTTCTCTGGCTCCAACTCTTTGCTTCAAATACCAGACTCTGTCCTCCACACCTGTCCTGCCTTTGGGTTTTGGTGCCTTCTGACAGAAACCCAGCCCACTTCTTACTTAACTCCCAAGTCCAATACAGAAAGAGACCCCTCAGAGTCTGGGAGATTTAGGGGAGGAAGCAAGAGTCAAAGCTTTCTCTTCTGGTCTCTCCCTTAGCTAATGGCCTGTGGCCAGCCCTGGGACAGGTAGAGCATGGGGAGATTTCTTAAGCTGGGGCTCAGCTATAAACCATTTATATCTTTGAAAGGCTTCTCTCAGAGGTTGGGTTGGACTACAACTTGGCTGGCCTCCTGTCATGTGGAAGATGCCAAAATTTCCTCGGTATTTGGAGCTGAATGATCTTTGCCTCTTTGAGTTATGCTGGCTCTCAAGGGCAGCAGCTGCTGGGGGATGGGAACACTCCACATGACGCCAAAAAAGCAATCAGAGGAAAGGCTTTGAGAATGGAGTACAATGTCAAATGTAGGAGCTGGATTCCACAGGTGACACTTATTCCTCCTTGGACACAGGAGATAATTCCTACAGCTCTACCTGGAACTATTTAGCAAAGGATGTTGTTCAGCATATGCAGTGATCTGAGATGATTAACAAAGGATGTGTTAAATTTAGTGCATATTTGTGTGTGAAACTACTGCTTCCTAACTGTCTGTTGGTGTCTGTCTCTATCTTTGTAAAATTATAAAAATATTCCAGCAACTTTCTGGCATGGAATGTAGACAGAACAGTGTTATTACAGAAGTGTTTAATTAACCTTGCTAATTAATTTTGCTCCTAATTGTATTTCAGGATAAATTTCTAGATACACACACACTACATGAATTATGCACACTGTTCTTATTCAGCAGTTTATGTTCAAAGCTCTGAAGAAGCAGCACGGGAGGTTTACAAACTAAGGAATTTTAGCAATGAGCCCTTCATACTTTCAGTTAACGATACTTGGATTACAACAATCAATCCCTTGGAATGTACATAATGGAACACCAGCGTCAGAAATATGTCCACGTCAAAATCCACTTCTAGCCTCAGATATTAATTACGGATATTTGCATCATTACGCTGGGTGTCTGAATTAAATGGCCACAGATGTGAGGCGTACACTTAAAGAAAATCCACAGACACGGCCCAAACGCCTTCTGAGCTGATTTTGCTAATGGACATTTAAAAAAAAAAAAAAAAGGCAGGATTTCAATTTCCTTCATAGAAGCTGAAGGGGAAAAGAAAGTGCTGGATTCCTCCAGAGCAATCCCAAAGCAACTCCTAATGGCTAGAACTGTGCGAAGTTTAAAAGTAGACTGCCTAATTATTTTCTGAATTGGAGGTAGCAGGGCGATGTTTTAACGAGTGGTGAGAGGACCAGATGAGACAATGGACATGGAAATGCTCTGTAACCTCTTAGTGTTGCAATTATTTGGACATCTTGGGACTAAAAGCCTGATTCTGCCCATTACAGAGCTCGCTGCTAGGCAACCTCACATCATTATCTCACACATTTGCCAAAGTGTGTTCCAAGGAACACTTAAATGAATGCTTTCGAAAGGCTGAAGAGGCAAGATTAAGGAATAATGCACTTCTCTATTTTAAATCAATCAAATCTACCCACAGTGCACATTAGAATGTCCAGTCTGCACAAAAACCGACACTGGATTGGTATGATTTCAGGAAAAGAAAAAAAAAAAAGAGTGACTTGTTTTTGTTTATTTATTTAGCTTTATGTAAAATTTCCATTAGGCTTTCTGAAATCTCTCCAACACTACCCTCAAGAGCAATCAGAAGTCCGAACCCCCAGTTGGGGCGCTACAGCTCCAGGCTCTGGCGATCCGGCCTTCAGTTTCAAAGCAGTAAACGGTCTCCCTATGGCTACGTGTGATGGCCTTTTCTTGTACTGAACTATCCTTCCTCTCCTGAGCCCCAGACTCTTGACCTCTTCCTCTCCTCTAGGGACTCCCAAATCTGCCCCTAGCCCAGCCTGTCTCTTGAGCTCTCAACCTTCTTCATTAAAAACATGAGTTAAGGGGCGCCTGGGTGGCTCAGTCGGTTAAGCATCTGCCTTTGGCTCAGGTCACGATCCCAGGGTCCCGGCTGGGCTCTGCTCAGTGCAGGGCCTGCTTCTCCCTTTCCCTCAGCTGTTCCCCTCCTGCTTGTGCTCTCTCTCTCTCTCCATCAAATAAATAAATAAAATCTTTCTTAAAAAAATGCAAAAAATCCCTTTAAAAAATTTGTTTTTGCCCTTCATCTCTGACTTCCCAGTGTCTACTAATGACAGGGCCACATTTCCTGAGGTCAGAGGCCCTGCCGTCAAGTTCGGAGTTCCTCACCTCCTTCCCCTGCGTCTAGGCAGCTTACGTTACACAGGCTCTTGCATCGCTCTCTCCCTCAATGTCGACTGCTCCTCCTTCCAGGTCATCCCTCCCCGTGTCTCCTGATTCACCTTCCCCACACCTCATGGGTTTTCTTTCTTTTTTTTTTCCCCCTTTTTATTCCTCCGTTCAAACATCTGTGTTTGCCTAGTAATTTGGTGAGGTATTCAAGGCACTTAATTTCTAGAGCTAATGACTTCACCTTCCTATTCAGTTTTAATTGCAACAATTTAACCTGCATAAAACAACTGCTTCACTTCAGGCAGGCTGGGCAGCCCCATTCCTTTCAACCCATCTCATGTACGCCTGTCTCTGCTTCCTTGGCCATCCTTCTCCCCCCAAGTCCTTCGATGGTCCCTCGAATTGTCAAGTCTTAATTTACCAATCACAGCTGGAGGTATGAAAAAATTTACTATTTAGAATGTATAAAGACCTAATGCAATATGTTAATAACAAAAAACAAAATCCTGTAAAGATTTTGCAAAGCCAGTTCTATTTGCCAGGACATTAATTCAGCGAATACTTTTAAAGGCATGTTTTGTGTCAGGCAGTGTGCTAATAGCCACATATAAACTTAGAATCTCTAGAAATCATAAGTAGAAAGCTTATAGTACTTAATTTACTCCTCTTAACCTTGTCTGGACAAAGGTCTACTGCTATGGAAGTCTAGAAACCAAAACGTTATTATTAGGTTACTCAAAGAGTAAGCATGAGAAAAATACTGTCATGCTTTCTATGGTCACTTAACTTGTCTTACAAACCTCTGGAAATAATCTTATACTTCCTCTTGCTTTAACTGAAATGGGGTTAGATGTTTATCATTTACCAGCTACCATGGGGCTCTTTCTATCCCACTTCCACTGAGGTTCCTCAAATATGACAACAAAATGATGATTTGTGAATGTGGTATCAACACAATTTTGAAAACAGCCAACTTCAATTAGTTGTTCAGTAATACTAGCACATTGTTAGCCTTGAAACTGCAGGCAAGTACAGCCGTAAATTAATTATTACCTTGTAGTAACTTAAACAACCAAAAATAATGGCATATTATTTTTTAAAAATCTAGATAAATGGCAACCAGGGACTAAGACATGTTCAGAGTTTACCCAGCAATGATGAGTAGAAGGAAATGAATGCCTAGACCAGGGGCCAGCAAGTTTTTCTGTAAAGCCAGATAACAAATATTTGAGATTTGAGGCTATACAGTTGGTCATATCTCCGCAGCTCTGCTTATTGTGGCATGAGTGTAGACAGGTTATAGATAAATGAGTGTGGCTGTGTTCCAATAAGACTTTACTTATAATAACACATGGCAACCAGATTTGGTTTGATGACCTGCATTGGCTATCTGGAGAGACCTCCTGCATTGGTTACCAAAGAAAATTATGAAGCACCAATTACATGCCATACTCTTTGCTGGGGACCAAGAATATGAAGATGAAAAGATGAACGAGAAGCAACAGTGTGAAAATTTCTGTGGGATCAGAGAGAAGAGAATAATTCACTCTGCCTGGGAATGGGGAGAGTGTACAGACAGTCCACTAAAGGAGATGAGATTTAACCTGGGTTTGAAGAAGAACAGAATTTCCGTGAAGTGTTAGGCAAGAATGTAAACATGAAGTCTTGCTGACCTAGTTCAATCTAGCTCCTCTAAAGATGAGCCAATGAGTCCTAAGAACCTCACATGTGAATAAACACACCAACATACGGAGGGAAATAAGGTTAACCATACCTGACCTCTGCTGAGTCCAGCTCTGAATAGATTAATCTCACACCGCCAGGGACTCAAGAATTTTATAGGATGTTATTCCTCAAATTGGATTTGGAGGACAGAGAAGGTAGATCTGACTCTGTTAATCCATACTGTATCATCTCCTGCAATGTCATAACATTTTAACAATACTGGGGTCTGCATCTTGGGAAGTAGGGAGGGAGAGTCCTGGAGGGACACAAAAGTGCCCAAATAGCAGGGGTGCTGCCATGCAACCGGCCATTCATCTGTCAGCCCAGCTGAACGAGCATATTCCATACACACATCCAGGTAATTTAACTACCGTTTTATGCCGGTTGAGTAGCTTTCTGATTTATGAACCCACCAACCCATGGGAGAGAGAACAGAACATATGAAGGATGCTGGGTATTATGTCAGGTGTACCTCCCAAACTAAATCAGAAAAATAAGTATTTTGGCCTAGAAATCAGTGTTTTCTAAGTTAGAAGAGCAAGAATCAGCCACTTTGGACTTGATTAAATCTGAACTGTATTACTGAGTTTCTGGACTTAGAAAACTGAAGGGCTAGACCTTTGACTTTTGAGGTACCAATTGGTAATGGGCTGCTGACTGACAGTCAGTTAACTAAAGGTCTCTTTGATGTCTTTCCAGGTGTTACAGAGCCTGAGACTGGAAAGCAAGAGAGAATAGGGCCTTCCCAGTCACTGATGGTGGGGTATCAGAAACAAGATGTTACAAAACCAACTGGCAATGACAAAGAGAGAGAGAGAGAGAGGGAGGGAGAGAGAGAAGAGGCAGAAAGACTGACTCTAGTCAGCAAACTCCTTGAGGGTAAAGATGGAATCTTGTCAGTTCTCATACATTTTACCCTTAGCACAACGCCTGACTCAGAGTAACTGCTCAATAACTATTTGTTTAATAAATACATAAATGAATGGATTAATGTCAATGAAGAGGGAAGGCAATGAAAGCTCTTCAAGGCTGGAAACTTTTTACTGGGAAAGAAAAGAATGTGAGGCACTCTTGTATCTGAGTGGCTACTGTATTAGTAGTTGACTATTGATAAAGTTCATATTTTATCAAAGCTCAATGCACTGCTTCTTCCCTGCTCCCCAGAAAGACAATCAGCCCAGGAAGACTGAAGAGGGTTAAAGCCCAAGTTACTTAGTTTCTGGAGAAGAAGCTACCCATCTTCTATCTCGGTTCCTGCTTACTTCCACTGAGAGCTTAATTCCAAAAAAGGAAGAGTTGCAAATAAGGGAGGCATTGGGGAAAGGGTGGAATTCTCACATGTGACTCCTACATTGCTTTTCGTAGACTGCGGAGCACAATGCAAATCCACGTACTACTTCTCCCATCGGGGAGGAAACATCTGCTGACTTTAAAGAAGCATTAAAAAAAAATTAGAAGTAAAAGAGAGACCTAAGCTAGATAATATTCTGCCACTTAAAAAAATCGGGGGGCCATATCTCATGTGTGAGTGATCCACTCTCCTTGACTATAATGTAACTTCTCTCAAATAGCTAGTTATGCCTGATAAACTCAAACAGCAGACCACAGAGTATTAACCTCTATCTCCAAAATACATGTGTCTGTTGTTTGGTCTTCTTATGGACCAATTAAGATCTATATGTAGTTTTCCAAAGAGATGATAGAGGGCTTACCACAAAACAGCACTATAAAAAAGTGCTATTTGAATCCATAGTTTGAGTGAATAAATGAGAGTTTTTGAAGTCTTTAATTCTTTTGAAAGTAGGTTAATATCAACCATGCAAGTCCTCCATCAACTTGAGAACTACCTTTGATGAATTAGTAGGCTCGACATATCTTCTTTTGCTTCTACTAGCATTTTTTTTTTTTTAAGTTTCTAAGTACATAATTTTTATCCCAAAACTCCTAGAAGAGCTGTGCTTAAGACCAGTCTGTGGAAGGCAATTCCAGCAATGAATAGGCTTAGGAAATGAAACCAAAGGGAAAAGATCAAGAATAAAGCTATGGTGCTTCCCAAGAGTTAAAAACAGGTTGAGTCCCCCAAATCAAATGTATTTCTATGTTCACGATGTATTTTTAGAAAGATTATAATTTTTGATTGGGTAGAGACAGATGGGTATGCGCTTTTCAAAAATACAGTCATGTACAGTCACACCTGCAAGGTATGAGTGTATCTCACATCACTGCTGGCACTAGTTGTCAGAATTATTATTATTATTTTTTAAGATTTATTTATTTGACAGAGAGAGAGTACAAACAAGGGGAACAGCAGGCAGAGGGAGAAGCAGGCTCCCCCTCAAGCAGGGAGCCTGATGTAGGGTTCGATCCCAGGACCCCAAGATCATGAATTGAGTTGAAGGCAGATGCCTCACCAACAGAGCCACTCAGGCGTCCCTAGCTCATGAATTCTTTAAAACTTTGGCAATCCAGTGGTATCTAATTTAAGTGATCACTTCTCTGATCATTAGTGAGCCTGATCATCTTTTCCTATAAGCAATACAAATTTTCTCTTCAGTGAACCAAGTTTATTTCTTTTGCCAATTTTTGACTTTTTAAAAATTCCTTGAAGCTACCTGTATATTAAAGTCCATCAATTAATTTTCTATTTTCTAATTTCTATTTTCTAATTTCTATATGGGGTCCTTTATTATGCTTATTGACTACTGTAACCAAGAGTATTTATTTATTAGATAATTGTAGAGAATGAAAAAAAACAATAAAGCCAACACCCATTTCATTTATTCCTCGCAACCCTCATCAGTTTCTACCTACAAAGTCCCTAGTATGTCCTTCCATATTCCAGTTCCTGGACAGTCCCCACCAAGTAACTGACTTTTGTCATTCCCACTTACAACCTCAGCATTTTGTCTGTATCTCTAAGTAACTCACTTTTTAACACTATCTAAATAGAACCACCGTGATTCTTCTGCAATTTGGTTTATTCTCTCAATGTCTCGTTCCAGAGATTCACGCCTGTTGTCATGTTTCAGTGTGGTTCATTCATTTTCCCTGCTGCACAGATTCATCCTATGAATATACTACAATTCATTTAACTATTTTACTAGTGATTATTCCAGGAGTTATCAGCTTTTAGGTTTTTCCAGTTGTTTGCTGTTGCTTTTGATCACACAGTAGGGCTGCTATGAATACTCCTGTACATGAATCTCAGTAGACAAGCATAGGACCTTGTTGGGTCAAGGGCATGCACACTTTCGTCCTTACTAGGTCAATGCTAAATTATTTCCAAAGAGCTTGCCCCAATTCACACTTCCACCTGCAAGATGAAAACTCTTCCGTCTTTGGTTGTTTCACATAGTTTCCAGCATTTGGTAACATCAGACTTTAATATTTATGGCAATGTGGTAGGTACAAAATGGTATCTCATCTGATTTGTCTCATACTTTTCTGATTACTAATGCAGTTGAACATCTTTCATAAATATTTTGGCCTTTTGGTTTTCATTTTCTATGAAGTGCCTGTTCAAGACATTATATATTATCTCCTGTATCATTTGTCTTTTCCAGGTGATTTATACAAGTTATTTACATAATCTAGTCGCTAACTTCATGTTAGTTACACAGACAGGTAATATCTTCTCCACTTTCGTGGGATTCTTTGTTGTGTGTTTGAGAAATGAAGTTCCTAATTTTAATATCATCTGATGTTATTAATCTTTTCTTTTTTTTTCCTTTGTGTCTTGTTTAAGAAATCCTTGTCTACCCAAAGTCACAAAAATATTCTATACAGTCTTTTAAAAGTTAGATAGTTTGTATTTTCCAGTTACTTTCCAGTTAAGTCTTAAATCTAACTTGAATAGGTTGTTTTGCAATGTATGGGGGGTATCTAATGTAATTTTTAAAAATACGGATAACCAGCTGTCCCAAAGCAATTTGTAAAAAACCTCCATTCTTTCTCCACGGATCCACCCACGAGCTGTCATAAAATAAGGTACACACACACACACACACGAGTCTCAGGTATTCCTAGCCATTTTTCCTTTCTTATAAATTTAGGATCAGCTTATCAAGTTCCACAAAAATATCTGTTGTAGAAAATCTTTAGATCAGTATAGACAAAAATGACATTCCTTTCTACCACTCAGTTTTTTTTTTTTTTAAGATTTTATTTATTTACTTGACAGAGAGAGATCACAAGTAGGCAGAGAGGCAGGCAGAGAGAGAGAGAGGAGGAAGCAGGCTCCCCGCTGAGCAGAGAGCCTGATGTGGGGCTCGATCCCAGGACCCTGAGATCACGACCCGAGCCGAAGGCAGCGGCTTAACCCACTGAGCCACCCGGGCGCCCCCCACTCAGTTTTTTTTAAAAGATAAAAAAAATTTATAGTGAACAAATGTATATCCACTACCTATATTCTACAATTTCCACTTTACTACAATTTGCTTTATCATATAGCCGTCCCTCTAGTCATCCATTAATCCATTAATTTTCAAATGCCTTTCAAAGTAAGTTGTAGACGCTTCACCGTTACACTCATGAAGATATTAATTTCATATATTTATTTTATATCTGGCCACTTAATCTTCTAGATGAATATTCATATAATCCTTAAATAAAGATACTTTTGTCTTTATATTTCAAATTTATACTTATTATTTGATGTTCTTTTATCTTCCTGCAATTAGAAAAGTCTCAAAAACAGACTTGAAAATCGTGGTGGTAGTTGGCATTCATGTCTTAATCCTAATTCTTATGCAAATGGTTTAAGATTCACTATTTAGTAGTTGATTGCTGGTAAGTAACCAATCATATTCAGAAAATTTTTTCTAATTCCACTTTTACTTTAACAAGTTTTTACTGAAAATGTCTGAAGAATTATACCAAATGCCTCTCGACTTCCATTAATATTATAACACTTTACCTTTCCTTGGTTGATATGATGATTTATATTGTTAGATTTTCTAATGTCAAACTATTCTTACATTTTCAGAATCAATACTACTACCTGATTATGGAATATAATTAACTTGCACTCCTGGATTCAACTGATTAGCATCATAGTTGAAATGAAGCTACATGCATAAGATTTCCTTTTTCCACACTGGCTTTACTAGTTTTTAGGATACCAGCTACTTGAATAAATGATAAACACCCTACCTGGGATAACGAGCATAAAATAGAGCCTATCTGTTTTTGTTTTTGTTTCTGTTTTAATAGGTTAGGCAGAATTCAGTTATAAAACCACCTGGCTCTAGTAACTTTCTAAATGGAAGTGCTTATAAAAACCTATTTCGTGGTTCTGTGATTATTGATTTATCCAAGTTTTCCTCTTAGACAATTTGAATAGACTAATTTTGTAGAGAACTCCATTTCCTTTAGGTTTTTAAATCTAGAGTTCACATACTATCTGTAAAAAAAAAATTCTTTTAATCTCCGTATCTCCTTTATTTCCAATGCCACATTTTTTTGTGTGTTTGTTTCTCTATCTTCTTCTTACTGTGTCCTTCCAAGCGGCTCTTCACTTTTAGCTAGAATAATTTGCACACTGTTACAATATTTTGGGGGGAGATGGAAATTGAGAATGGGTTTTTCAAGATGGGATTGGGAGAGAGACAAACCATAAGAGACTCTTAATCTCACAAAACAAACGGGATTGCCGGGATAAGGGGGTTCAGGAGAGGGTGGTGGGGTTATGACATTGAGGAGGGTATGTGCTATGGTGAGTGCTATGAAGTGTGTAAACCTGACGATTCACAGACTTGTATCCCTGGGACTAATAATACATTATATGTTAATAAAAAAATAAAAATTAAAAAAAGAATGGGTTTTTCATTTCATTAAAAATTAAATTCAGTTTATATCTCTTACCTGCTCCTATTTCTACGTTTTCCCCTACCTTTTAATTGTTCTGTTCCTATTAGTTTGAATATTTATTTATTTTCAGTCTTTATTTTTAATAATAAAGGAATTTAAAGCTATACATTTTCTCTTGAGCACAATATACTCTGACTACCAATTCGACTTTTGAAAATGTATTCTAAAGAAGTAAAAGTGTCCAGTATATGAGAATATACAAATGCTGAGGCACCTGGGTGGCTTAGTCCTTAAAGTGTCTGCCTTTGGCTCAGGTCATGATCCCAGAGCCCTGGGATCCAGCCCTTGGGCTCCCTGCTTGACAGAAAGCCTGCTTCTCATTCTCCCACTCCCCCTGCTTGTGTTCCCTCTGTCACTGTTTCTCTCTCTCTCTCTATCAAATAAATAAAAATTTAAAAAATATACAAATGCTTGTTGTAACTTCTTTCAAAGTGGTAAGCAAACAAGCAATATACAAAAAGAAATCTAGAATATAGCCTAAATGTCCACCAATATCAGAATAGTTGTCTCAGTTATATTATAAGCTCTCTATATAAGAGTCTCATATCATTTAATTTGGGTATATTGCCTTAGAGGGATGTCCATAAAATATTATTATGTATAAAACAAAACTGCAGAGTCATGTGACTTGTATGATTCATTTTTGTAAAAAAAAAAAAAAGACACAAAGTAAAACACAAGCATAATAAAAAGTACTTTCGTTTTTACATCTACACACACACACACACGCACGCACGCACGTGCGCTCTCATGCAAATACACGTAATATATACTTACTTGTATTTCAGATGTGACCGATAATATAACCAACTTTACTTGGTTACTATAAGGAGACACATCAGACATAGTAGGAAAAGAATGAACCTAATCTTTACACATCTCTGTATCATTTAACTTATTGAATGAGAATTTATTTCTTCTGTAAATTAAAATGATGATAGTCTATTGATATGACTATGAAATTCTGGTATTAATTCTAGGAGCTTATTTTAAAATTTAATTGATTAATCTCTCTGTATTATCTTTATCATAGCTTTCCTGTCACAATTTGTGTAATACATCATTACTGTGAAAATTTCTTCTAAATAAAAACCAATTAATGGTTTAAAACATACTGCTTCATCTTCACACACACACACACACACACCACATATGTATATAAATATGTATATGTGTATATGTAATGTATTTTTATAGATATTATATACATACATGTTTTTACATATATATTATATACACTTCTTTTCCCCCAAAGTGAGTATGTTAAGTGTTCATTAAAACTCTGGGCTGCTACTCTACAAAATCTCTAGTAGGCCTCCTGAAGAATTTCCTTCAATAGTAGTAAACTTGTGGACAGCGAAAGAAGTAAAAATGCTAACCTGGTAGGAAAAGGTAAATAAATAAACAAACAAATAAATAAAATGGGAGAGTCATGGGCTCTTATCCCACAACATAAAAAGAAAGCAATATTAATTATTAGGTGTGAGAAGACAAAGGATTTACGACTATGACCAAAAAAAGCTGTTCTTCTATTGTACAAATCAAGGAGTTAGTGAAGATAGACAAAACAAAATCAAAACAACAACAAAAATCAACAGTACCTTTTTCTTGTGGTGTTTTCTTGGTGGTGGCTTGATGGTGGTATGGAGATTCTTCCATATCATGATCAGATTTTGAAGGAGAGGAGAGTGAAGTGTCTCCCCAAATAAGGGAGGAAGGCTCTTTTTCTGGGCTCAGTGGTCCCTCTGGAAATTCAGCTATGTGGTCAGATGAGAAGGGCACACTGCCAGCCACTGGAGTGAGGGATGGAGTACCAGAATCTGATTCTGGAGAAGTTCTCAAACCCTTGGGCAGAAGTGATTTGGAAATGTGCGTGTGGTTATAGAAACTGTTTGAAGGCTGTTGGTATAAGAGATTATAAAGGAGGTTATGCTGCTGAGCATCAGCTCCAGGAATACTTACTTTGCAATCAGACCAAACTTTTTTAGTAAAAAATTTTCCCTTGAAAAACAATTTTTTTGTGGGTTTACAGATGGGACTGCATAGTTTATAACAATTCAGCATATTACCATTGTAGCTAAAACAGACACCTAAGACATATAGAAACAATTACTTGTACATTCCTTATTTCCCACTAGGTAAAACCAACAACTGAATATAAAAACACCATCACGAAATATGACAATAGGGATAATGTCTTGGGTTAGTTCATTGAATGAGTACAGAAATAAGCTGAATTACAATTTATCGAGTTGAGCAAGAATTTAGGAGACAAAACCGTGAACTACTCCAGCTGTTTCCATCTAGAGCATAGAATCTGGCTGCAGAAAAATCATCTTCAAAAAGCTGTAGGAACAAGGAGACAGCTCGACACTGCAAGTCAGAAATCAGTCAGCTCACCTTCCGCTCCAGACTGTCTTCCCCATCTGTTGAACTGACACTATCATAGAGTCTTGTCCTAGAGGGTCTCTGGCGTCTGTTCTTCACAGAGAGCTGGGCTCGGGTTTTCAGTGCTTTTGAATCCAGGCGCTCTGTCTCTGGGACTGCCTCATTCAAGTCTAAGGAAAGAATAAAGCAAAATAATCGGTGAGGGAACCTTTGGAGAGGATTGTCAAAGAGACCACAGGCCCTGATAACAAAAATCTTAAGGTTATCATTAACATCGGGAAAAAAATCGGTGACAACCATGCCAGCCTGTCTGATATCCCATGGGTAACAAACAGGTCTGTGAGATTTAGGAGAAATGTACAAAGCCTAATGGAAGAAACCAACACCAAAGGTGACCAAGGCAACAAAAGAAATCGGACATTCAAAGAGCCAGCGTGGTCCTCTGTGGTCTGCCTCTCACTACCTTTAATTTTGTGGCCCTAAGTCCAAGTCAGGACTCCAAGTCACCATTCCAAAAGGGAGAAGGAAAGGTTACCCATTGATTTATGTAGGCGTTGGATGAGGAAAAGTTCTCCTTTGGTTGAATTTATCTGGAATCCTGCTCCTTAAAAAAATGTAGTTTGATCATTAATCCTGTTTTATCTTTTTAGAATGGCAGTCATTTATATGAAGTCATAATGTTCACAGAATTAATTAAGTGCTTCTGGATTTAAATTATTAAAAATATAGCTTATAACTGAGTTGCAGAAAATTAATGTGTACTGATATTAATGGAATAAAACAATTCCTTACAGTAACATTACTGGAGGAAATACCTTTCCACAGTGTTATTACGAAGGTGTGCCCTAAATATATTATAAAAGCAGAACAAGGAAGCATCTCAGGTTGTGCCTCTCTTACCTATGGAACTTTGCATTTGTCTAACAAATTATATTAAACATATTTTCCCTAGGAGATACATCCACTGAGTGACAATATTTATGAAAGGTTCTGACTCTTCATTTCCTGTATTTGAAAGAAAAGTGAATATTCAAAAAAGTCAGACTATTCAGGTATTTATAAAGGACAGCTAAATATTTTCTAATTAGTCATCTCTTCATTGTTTACATGTCAATGGAAGAAAAATAATCTCCTTGATCACTTTAATTTCTTCCTTTCAATAAAATCTAAACCTGCAGCTGCCGGTTAAGAGTTCATTAGTTGTGATAATTGGGAGATAATCAACCTTACAAGCTCTTGTTTACATATAAAATGTGGGAACACCACATAGATGAAAGCAATAATATAATTAGACTGTCATACAAGCCTGTTTCACAGTTTATCTATCTTGTATGTGGACTGTATCTTCTGTAACACAAAGCAATCATGCACACCATCTCATGTGTTCCTCACAAACCCATGCGACAGAGCTACCAAGTTATGTTTTATCCTCTCCAGAAGTTGAGAGAACTTGAGTAATTCGCTCTCATCTGCATGGCTGGTGATGAGCTGCCATGATTTTTCTTGTTTTTTAACTCTCAGGCTACTAGTCTGTGCCCTCCAAATGGAGCTAGGGTTAAACAAGTTACTAGAAAAAGAATTTTCCTGCCATTACAGTTCAAATGTTTTTCGTTGCAAAATCACATATAATGTGACTAATCTAGGAAATACATTTCTCCAATTGGCTACATATAGAATATACTTATTTATCTTCCACATATGTGTAAGAAAGCAAAAAAGGAAGACATGTTGAAAACTATAGAAAAAATTAATTCTCGGATTTCTTATTCGGTTGCTTTGTAACAGTGTTGGTTACTGGGTGATAAGAAGACTCAAGGAGGAAGCTTGTTCTCCTTTTGTTAACATGGCTCCTTTTGCAACAGAATCCTGGCCCTGGAGGACCCAATGTAGCACCCAACATCCAGAAATGCAGAAGCTACTCCACCACTAGGCACTGAAGAAATAAAGTAAGGGAACGTGAGAGCTACTTATTAGCAGGGTTTCAAGGGCAGGGAATTATTCTGGGACTTCCAGCTCTGTTACAATTCATGAATTTGCCTGATACTCATATCCAACCACTTCCAAAGAGCAGTCTAGAACACCCTGCTTTATTATCAGCTAGCACTAGGTAGAATATGGAATTACATCTATCAAAGATGAAGTCAGCTGGAAAAGCAGCACTTTAAGTCCACTGTCCAAGTGGCCAACAACGCACTGCATCCAATCGAGGATTTTTGAGGGCCAGAACACGAGGCTTTTAGCAGTGCTTCATGAATTACCAATCAGCAATTTATATATTCCATCCCGAGAATGAATGTTTTTTAAGTAAAGAGCCAGAAAAATGGAGTGGAGTGGAGAACTTTCACTTCAACAACAGGAAGTCTGGAGCTAGCAAGCTACTTCGCCCTCAGGAGTGTTAGAGGAGGTGTGAGCGAGATAAGGAAACTGTGTATAGGACTTACGTGGTTGGGTAACCAGAAGCTATCTTTTTCTATCATGTTGTTCAAGAATCAGAATATTGCAGCTCAAAAGAACCTTAGGGATTCTATCTCTGCTTTCCTTTCCAGTTAGGAAAAACAAGGCTCAAAGAAGATTACTGTTTACTAACTGCGTCACACAGCTAATCTGTGGATGAGACAGGATAGAGCTCAGTCCTCAGAAGCCTGTTCTCTTGGGGCGCCTGGGTGGCTCAGTTGGTTAATCACCAGACTCTTGATTTCACCTCGGGTCATCATCTCAGGGTCCTGGGATCCAGCCCTGTGCCAGGCTCTGTGCTCAGCACAGAGTCTGCTTCTCCCTCTCCTTCTGGTCCTCCCCCTGCTTGCTCGCTCTCTCTCTCTCAAATAAACAAATAAAATCTTAAAAAAAAAAAAGTGCTATCAGCCTTCTGGAAGGTCATTTGCAACTCTGAAAGTAAACTTCACAAGTAACCTTGTGCCATCAGAGAGTCTTTGTTTTAGTCTTACTTTATGTTCCAAACAAAAATACAGGTCAGGTTCTAACTTTGCAAATCTCCAGAAGTATATAGTATCTTAGAGAGAAACCTGAGGGATTTTATTTGGTTTTATGTTTATCCAAGGAGTAAAATTCTTACATCAAAAACTTAGCTGGCAGGGCACCTGGGTGGCTCCGTCTTCAAGCATCTGCCTTAGGATCGAGCCCTGTATTGAGCTCCCTGCTCTGTGGGAAGCCTGCTTCTCCCTCTCCCTCTGCTGCTCCCCCTGCTTGTGTACCCTCTGTCGCTATCTTTCTCTTTCTCTGTCAAATAAATAAATAAAATCTTTTTTAAAAAAATTAGCTGTCAGTTTTGAGGATGACAATGTGGCAGAAGAAACCCAACCAGCTCCACATGGCTAAGTCATACGCTACTAAATGAAAGGGCTTAGGTGGCCATGTTCTCTCACTGTCATTCACTCTCAACAGAGACCTTAATCAATAACCTAACACTGCTTTTATAAAGCCAAGACCTGGGTTCTTCCTCTACCCCTTCTCTCCAGCTGTTGTGTTCTGTTGTCCATAAGAATCCAAGGGAAATTTCCTTTCCATTTCTCCTTTCCTTCTCTATTCCTTTTTTTCAGACCCTCTAGTCTCTGGGAGGGGGGAGCCTAACTCTGACTCAAATGCAGCTAGAAATACAAAAGATGGGCAGACTGGAGTGGGCTAACAAATACAGATAGACAAACAGCAAAGATAATGAAGTGACTCATGACAGAGCGGTGCTGCGTGGGTGGGACTCGACCTCTGATCAGCTTCAATATTGCTTCAAATTGCATCCTTGAAAAGAATTTAATGGATTCGATTATGATTTTAGCAGCTGTTATGAAAAATGTTCTGTGAAATTAGGATGTTATATATCCTATCACACAGCAACAAGTTCCCTCCAGTAAGGCTGTGAGTCATTCGTTTTTTCACTAAGTTGACGTTATTTTTGACGTAAATGGAACGTTGCCCACAGATCAGACAGAGATGGCCAGGGAAGGAGGGAATGGGGCAGCATGACATGGGGGCTGCTCTGCATTCTTAAGGGCACTATTCTCCTCAAAAACAGTCCTGCCTCTATGATCTCACTTATGCTGTTATCAACTACAGTGCTGAGCACTTGGTGTCAATTTAAAATTTGAACAGTAGCCGTTGATCACTCACAGTCAGTGCACCTTCACACAAGATGGGCCTGCAGGTTTGGGGGTTGCTCTGCCCTGCGTTCAGGGGTAGATTTATGCATCTCAGAGAGGTGGTAAAAACAGTTACCATGACAGTGATCTGCAGTTAAGTCTCCCTCAAACAGAATCCAGATCGGCGGCTCCAGTCACTAAACTGGGCAATTTCTCTAACCTCTCTGTCCCTTAGCATCCGCAACTGCAAAATGGGCACGATGGTAACATAGCACTGAGAGTGGTGACATAGCCATGAGGACCAAATGCATTCATCGATATGCAATGCTTTGAAGAGCAACGGTTATGGAAGCACTCAACACGGGCACTTACTGACATGGAAAGGTTAGCAAGATAGTCTCACATGACTAAAGCAAGCTGCAGAACCACATGTACCTTCATTTTAAATATTTTTATAATTTTATAATTTATAATTGAGGATAAATAGATGCATGTGATTTAACATGGTACTGACGATGGTGGTGACCTCCAAAGAAGGTATCAGATTTGGAGATCTTGGCCAACAGGTACTTTAAACCTATTTGTAATGTCAATTTTTTTGTGTGTTATATGTATTTTTTGTGTGTTTATATATTACTTATATATGTAAAATTAGTAAAAACAAAACTAAACTAAAGAAAAACAACTCGCACATTCAGTACATTTTCTTTTACAGACATCTTAATTCCACTCTAATCCGAGAGCTCTGGTGTTTTAGGACTCAGGGAATGCCCAGATCTTGTTACTAGTCTGGGAAACTTTGTCAAAATCCATGTGACTATCAGCCTGCCCCAGGTGAAAGGGCTGCTCTTCCAATTACGTCTGTGGAGCCTATGGGCCTGCTTTGCTGCCCTCCTGACGACCAGATGATCTGGCTTGATCGGGGCTCTATGGCTTAGCTTCCAGTCACTACTCTGTTTCAGCATGGCCCGGCAAAGATGTATTGAATCGGATGTGGTAATTTGAGAGCAAGTTACACAACTGCATCTCCTCTCATGACAGCACTTTACTTAAGAACACACCCGCAGGCGACTCTCACCCTGAACTCTATATTCATTTAGTTGCTTTCCTTATGGTTGCCTAAGAGTGCACACATTTTATACCCCAAGTATAAATTTCTGAAATTTTAGGAAGCTGATTCCTTACCGCTTCAGAACAAGCAGAAGATGGCTGCTTTTCCCTAATCTCTTTAGTAGCTCTGAGATTATTGTTTTATGAACTATACATTTCATTGGTTAATGTTGGAAAAATATTGAAGAATTCCCCCCCCACCTTTTTTTTTTTTTTTTTTTTTTTTTTACCACTTTGTCAATAAATGCAACCTCAAAACTATCTGGGTAGCCTCTGAAACATAATTTGGTTGTCTGTTTTGGTGTGTAACGCCTCTCCAGGTGCCGTCTGATGCCCAATATAGCCATCTTTCGCTTATGGTCAACCCACCTCCTGTTCTCAAGAGGGTAGAGAGGTCAGACTCTGTTGCCCCTGACTCTTTAGTAATGCCACTAGACCTGCCCCTGGACATAAGGGCTGCAAAGCAGGGGGAAAAAAAAAAAAAAAAAAAAACTATGTGAGAGTTCCTAAATTCCATTGGTATCATTTGCAACACTTGCAAGAGTTGTTGATTCGGAGAACATGAAAGGATAATTCATGGTTAGACAACAGGGAAAGGCATTCAGTATCTTAGGTTTCCTTCACTGTCAAACATCTTTGGAATCCGACAGAAAAGTCCTTAAATTCAGAGAATTATAAAATGTAATCAAATGGGCAAACTGGTTGGGAACTGCAGACTTCTGCGAGTAGGACCATGAGCTGGGTCTAGGAAGGTGGGATACGTAAACGCCCTCTTCTTGATATTACAGCATCCCTGACAACAGTAAACAATTGTGTAAATGTCCTCTTCTTGATATTATAACGTCCCTGACAAGACAACAGTAAACAAGCTTCTGTGTTGTTGTCTTTCAGGGCTGCCTATGAAAATCTCTGGATATTAGTAATCCCAAATATGCTAAGTATGCAACCCTCCCCCAAATGATTTATCATGATATAACAGTTTCTTTGATTACTATAAGAAGAATTCAGAGCTTAAGCTTTTGATAGGAAATAACCTCAGTCACTTGAGATAACAATTGTTGGCTTCCTTAATGGGAAAGTATCTTTTAACTATGGAAAGACTTTTTAATTACGTACATACAGCATTAGAAGGGTTAAGGAAACTCAAAGGCTACACTACATGTAAGTATAACTTAACAGATGCACGAGAATTTCTTAAGTACTTGCAAAGACTGCCAGTCCCTAAAAATAGTATTTAACAAGGAAGTCAAACATAACAAATTTACAAAAGCAATTTAAAATGTTTGTAGGTGCTAATTAGCGAAGTTTTTAAATAAGAACTAAATATTATTCCGAGATCCCTTAACAATGACTTGCAAATAAATTTTAAAACTAGGTCTTTGATAATGTAGCTTGAATAAATAAAACATTAATTGTGAAACCAAAACAAATATCCAAATGACTTTTTGGTTAGTCTTAAGGCCTTTACTGTCATCACAAAACACACAGACAATAGAGTTTTCCGTGTACCTAAGTTCTAAGTTCTGTGTTTCTTAAGTTTCCTAACACATGGCATTTCCTGTAGGTTCTCAGACGTAATTAGTGTAAAGTACTGAAGTAGAACGTTATTTCATGTCCAGTGGGATTCAGTCATAACTTGCTATTAGTGTCCTGCATTCACAGAAAAAACCTCAAGGATCTCATAACTACTGAAACAATATGGTTAGAATATTATTCAGAGCCATACACACAAGATAATTTTCTGGTCCTAATTGCAGAAACAGCTGTTTATTGCTTGGTTTTAATTTTAAAGAGGCTGTGACACCATGATTGATCGTATTTTTCCTCTTGGCTGGTAGATGGCGTGCACAGTGAAATCTGTGGTCCACCCTGAGAAATTGACAGGAATCTGCCAACGTGCACTGCACTTAGAAACCACTCGTGCAACATTCTTCTTTTGTACCCTCCCATCCTGATTTCCCAGCCTGTTCTTTTAGTCAATTTTATTTTAACAGAACTATACAGCGTCTCCCAATCTGTATAATTACAATTTCATGGTGAACCCGAGGATTATCTATAAAATATAAGAAACACTTCAGAATACAGCTATCTTGGAAAATTTCCTCGAAAAGGAACTGTATCAAACATTCAGATTAAACTTGTCTTTACTTCCAGGGCGTGTGGGCGGCTCAGTTGGTTGAGCCTCTGGCTCCTGGTTTTTGCTCAGGTCATGATCTCAGTGTCTTGGGATCCAGCCGGGCATCGGGCCCTGTGGAGTCTGCTTGGGATTCTGTCTCCCTTTCCGCCCCCCTCTGCCCCATCCCTCTGCTCTCACACTCTCATTCCTCTCTCAAATAAAATCTCTAAAAAAAAAATAAAACTGTCTTTACTTCCAGATCATAATCTACCTTATAGCTAGATTCCAAGCGAACAAAATTTAAAAGCCCAAATAAAATACAAAGCAGTCCGGTTTTCCTAAAGTAGACAGAGAACTACTAAGCTTAAGCTCATTCAGAAAGAACAGCTTGTTTTCTATCAAAACAACTTTATACATCTTCTAATACTAATGCATACGCAGTAGGACTGTAGGGTCTGGTGACTTCTTTGAACTTACAAAGAGGCAGTGAGAAATAGGAACCAAGGAGAGTTGTCATTTTGCAACTGAATACCTCCTTCTGAATGCCTCCTTGATTTGGCAACAAAAGTCTTAATGACTTACACAAAGACAGATGCAAAACTTGCACAAAACTAGACAGGCAATTTAGGTGCTTTGCTTTTTGAGTAAGAGAACAGATTTTTGGCTCTAATGATATGCCAGAAAACAATCAATAAGTATTGATTTCTCATTCATTTGGCTTGTTCATTAAAATTTTCCATAGTGATTTACCAGGAATGTTCACCCTTTAATTAGTGCAATTCAATAATATTTCATGGTCAAAATTATTTATTGGGGATTAAAAGTTACTGCAAATAATTTGTTCAGGAAAAAATGAAAATGATGAAAGTTTACCAAGAAATTATGTCTGTATGTATGATAAATACAAGCTTGAATCCACTCCAGAATTCTCTCCTGCCCCCAATTTAGAACTAAACAATGTGACAGCATGGAATAATTACCTCATTGCTCTGTATCTAATGCTCTTGGATAAGACACTCTTGATAATGTAGTGCAAGCATTCACTTTCCTTTTAATGACTTTCCATTTAATGAATTCTGGTTTTAATCATGCCTTTAACCTTATTTTACAATTCTGGGTTCCAACGCTAAAAGTGAATGCTTAATGTACTCTCAGACTCCATCAGGAAATAAATCAGACATGGTGGTAGGGGTCTAGCCCAGCTTCACATCCACAGGTATCGGGAAAGAGCCATTAACATTGAGGGCCCAGGGAACGGCAAAGGGGACAAAGACAACACATGATTACAGCCTCAGCAGAAAATGATTTCTTGGAGGAGTCCAGTGACCTAAGGAATCTCCTTATTGATATAATGTCTCTTGGTGTTGACTTTCCTTCCCTTACTAAATATTAAGTATTATAAGCCCCCAAAAGTCTTCTGTGGTTCCCTTCATTCTTAACTTTCAACTAAGCTACTTGACCATTCCTATTTTAATATATTTACTTTATAAAAAAGTTATATATATAAGTCACATAGAAAAAGAAGGAAAAAGACACCCATGTTCCTACCACCAAGGCCCCAAAATAAAATTGGTACTTGTGAAGCCCTCTCTATGCCTCATTTCTAGTCGTAGCCCCTATCTTTTCTCCTACCTATTCACAAAAGTATCTCTAAACAAACTACATTAATTTTGCTTGCTTTTTAAGTTTATATACATGGTAATGAACAGTATTCAATATTCTGCAAATTGTCGTTTTTGTTTGCTCAACATTATGTGGAAAGGTATGACTAGGATTAATTCACCTTTTTCTGCAATTCTTATGAACAATATTGTTACGTATGTTTGAACATGTCTTTTGGTACACATTTGCAAGAACTTCCGGAAGCATATAAACATGCAGAAGCAAACTGGGTGGGCCACAGAATTTGCATATCTTCCATTTTACTGGATAATACCAAATTATTTCAGCAAAATAGCTGTAAGACTTTTCCTTCATGCTGGCTCTCACATATTACTGTGAAACTTTATACCTGAAAATCGCTTTATTTTTACTAATGAGGTTGAATGTTTACTTATGTTTATCAAACTCAAGGTTTTCCTTTTCTGTGAACCGATTGCTTATGTGTTTGTCCATTTTTCTATTAAGTTAGTTGCATTCTTAGCATATTCTGAATAACAATTTTTATTCTTAAATGGGCCGCAAATACCTTCTCTCAAATTTTTGGCATGTCTTTCCACGTTCTCTAGGAAGATAGTACAGTATCTTTCAATGACCAGGTTTTCTTAATAGTAACTGTGGTCAAATTTAACAAACTTTTCTTATGATTTGGAATTTTTGTGTCTTAAATCATATCAATATTCTCCTACATCTTCTTCAAAGATTTAGGAACACTACCTTTCATATTTAAGGCTCTGATCCATTTGGAATTTATTTTATGAGTGATACAAAGTCAAATCCAATTTCATTTTTTTCCATATGGTCAGTTTTCCCAGCATCATTTGTTATTCCATCCTTTGCCCACTAATCTGCATTGTCAGTTCTGTATCAGTCTCGAATTTCCATGAATGGGTCAGTCTGTTTCTGGATTTCACTCAGCTACACTGGTCTACTTACTTGTCAATTGCTGAGACTACCCCATAATATCTTAATCGCTATTACTTTATAATGAATCTTGGCATCTGAGAGAACAAGGCTCTTTCACTTTGTCCTAGCTCAAGTATGTCCTGGTTATTCTGGGCCAAACTGTTCTTCTATATAATGAAATAACTTGTCAAGTTCTTTAAGAAAAACAAAAACAAAAACAAAAGCCCTGTTCAAATTCTCATCAGAACTGTATGGAATACACATAGGTTAATTTGGCTTTATGGCATTTTTGTAATACTGAGGCTTCCCACCTCTACCAATTTTTGCAGGTCTTCTTGAATGTCTTACCATGGCTCTTGAGCTACTTTTGCTAAGTTCATACTGGCTATCTTATATTTTTTGGTTGCTATTATAAATTGTTTGTACAAAAATTGCATTTTCTCTTTGTTAGAATTAAGTGATGTCTAATAATTCCTAGAGCCATCCATCCTGCCAAACTCTTATTAATTCTAATAATCTATATTCTTAAAGGGTATCAGCGACAATAACACATTGGCTTCTTTCTTTTTATTCCTTTTTTTTTTTTTTTAATTTCTTTTGTTTGTCTGGTACATGCTAGGACCTCAAGGAAAACATTGGATAGCAGTGGTTATAGCACATTAAGTGGCGAAATGTTAACAATATTTTTACTTTTAAAGGAAATTCTTGATTTTAACTTTCACCCTTCATATGATTTTTTTTCATTCTATTTTATTTTACTTTCAGTGTTTCAAAATTCATTGTTTATGCACCACACCCAGTGCTCCACTTAATGCGTGCCCTCCATAATACCCAGCACCAGGCTCGCCCAACCCCCCACCTCCCTCCCCTCCAAAACCCTCAGTTTGTTTCTCAGACTTCTGTTTGCTTCACATATCAAGTTAAGAAAGTTCTAGTTAAAAACAAAAGAAAGTTCTAGTTTAATAAATTTTTGTATTTCTAGTTTAATAAACTTTTTATCATGAACAAGTCTTCATTAAATGTTTGTCTTCATCTAATGACATGATTATATAGATTACTTCTCTGGTTAATGTAAGAATTATATGAGTTTCTGAATGTTAAACCAACTTTGGATTCCTTGTATAGACACAAGTTGGTTATGATATTATACACATTATATATGTAAATGTATATAAAGTGCATTTCTGGATTCAGTAATTACCTCTGTGAAGAAGCAGGTTTTCTGTTTTATTTAGTTTGTTTATTTATTTTTAAGGAAGAGAATCCTGGCCAGCTAACGGGTGTTCATTCTGCTCACCTCAGAGTAAAAGAGAAACTTTCTTTATTCCAGAACACAACTGTGTTAGACAGCTTAAATCTTATACAAATGTATTAACTTCATCTGCAACTTAACTGTTTGTTAAATATACAGATCTGTACTCCATTAGTTACACAGAAAACTGTACTTGAGGCATTTGCCAAAGTGTATAACCTCTAATAAATTGCCACTCAGTATTTATTAAAAGCTCAGTTAGGGACCACAAGACCTGTAGTGTATAAAAAGAATTTAAAAAAGCCCAAACTCCAACTTTTTGAGGATCTTTATTAGATCATACTCCAATTACAGAAGAATTTTCTTCAATACTAGTATAATTAACATAGAGTGATACATTAGTTTCAGGTGTTATTAAAGATTTTTTTTTAGGGGTGCCTAGGTGGTTAGTTGGTTAAACATCCTACTCTTGATTTCGGCTCAGGTCGTCACCTCAGGGTTGTGAGATCAAGCCCAACATCGGGCTTGGGATTCTTTCTCTCACTCTACCTGTCCCTCTGCTCGTGCGCACTCTCTTTCCTTTCTCTCTCAAATAAATAAATAAATATTAAAAAAAATTTTTTATATCTAATTGCAATAGGAACTCATTTCCCCCTAAAAATAATTGTTATGATTTCACATGGAACCAATAAATTGATTTTTTTAAATAAAATAAGGAACTGGCAATATACTGGCAAGTATCAAATATTCAAATTTAAAATAGTGGTTTTAAGGTAGAGCCACCAATATTCTTTGATGTTTATATATTCTGTCATCATCTAAGAAAAATATTTTAAATCAATTAATCAATTGATTGATTTAATCAATTGATTTAATCAATCAATACAGTTGCCCGAAGATTCAAAAAGAAGAAGAACCAGTTGAACAGGAAGCACATTAATGAATATTCATTCAGTCCATTCTTTTCTGCAAATATTCTAAATTGTATCTGTAGGTATCCAATAAAAAGAATAGAACTTAATACAGGAAAAGTAACTTAGAAAAAAAAAATCCCCACTTGATTAATCCAAAAGAAAGAAAGAAAGCAGATAAAAAGAATAGAGATTTTTGGTTTTAGATTAGAAACAAATAGTAAGAGCTTAGCTTTAAACTCAACATATCAGTAAATAAATTAAAGAACTTTCTAAATGCCTCTTAAAAATAAAGAATTGGGAAAACTTAAAAAGACTGAGAGATTATAATAAAAAATAAACATCTCTATACTGGTACAAAAGACACAGAAAGTTTACAGTAAAAAAAAAAAAATGATATCCCATACAAACACTAACCAAAAGAAAGCTGATACAGCTCTTCAAATACCAGACAAGGCAGATATTAAGGTGAATTACTAAAAGTAGAGACATTCTCTGATGATCAAAGGTCAATCTACCAAGAAGATAGGACAATTCTAAACTGTATGTGCCTATTAACATCACCTCAGACCCACAAAGCCAAAACTGACAAAACCAAAAGAAGTAACAGGTAACTCCACAGTTACAGGATGAGACATACTTGAAACACATCTCTCTTTGAACATGGTTAAGAAATTTAACCTGCTATACATGAAAGAGCACCTGAGCACCAAACCAGATCAACGGACAGCTGAGTACATCATGTCTTATCCATACTCTCTCCAATAACTTAATTCGGTTTTACTGAACACTGCATTACATATTGGTGTGATGCCATTAGTCTACACTGAGGGTCACTGTGTGAAAACGTCCTAATAACAATCATCAGTGGATTTACTCTAAGGATATTATCAGTATCAATATCCCTGTGTGCTCCAAATTATGCATTATTCAATTATTTAATTCTACATACAATCTATGCTGAAAGTCTAGTCTTTCCTACAATCTGCCATCTTGAACCTTCAGTCTTTTTCTTCTGGCTCAGTTCTTGTTAGAGCTAAGGAACAGTAACTAACTAAAGGAACTAAGAATAAAAGGCTTTATATAATCCTTCCATGTTCACACTTTAGGGAAGATAACTATTCAGTGTTTTCTAACTAGTGGCCCACTAGGTGAGTAGATGGGTAAGAGAAAGAAGAAGGATTTGGTAGTAATATCCAAACCTCACAGGGATACCTGAACTACTTTCACAAACCCACAAGTGACCCAGTTCCTGTTATGCCTGAGAACTACTAATGGGTCCCAGCGCTTATGGAAATAGCTATGACTTCTTCTCAGGCATTCAAAGCCTACTTTTACTCCAAGAGTATCCTGAAGCAGACCTTTAACATAAGGTCTCATTCTTTAACATAAGATCTATGAATCAGAAAAAAAAAAAAATTATTCTAATTTTATTCATGTTTTTCCTCTTCTTCAACTCCCTCTCATCTCTTTTTTTTTTTCTTTTTTAAAGATTTTATTTATTCATTTGACAGACAGAGACACAGAGAAAGAGGAAACACAAGCAGGGGGAGTGGGAGAGGAAGAAGCATGCTTCCCACGAAGCAGGGAGCCTGACATGGGGCTCCATCCCAGGACACTGGGATCACGACCCCGAGCTGAAGGCAGATGCTCTATGACTGAGCCAGCCAGGTGCCCCTCCCTCTCATCTCTTAAAATGTTTAACTCATCTATGTATTTGTCTTCAACCAAACCATTCACCTTCCTTGCCCTTTATCCTACAAATGACAGGCCTTGTTGTACGACTGGCAGGGACAAACACTGTTCTTTCTGTCTAGGAGCCATCCTTCCTCTTACAAGTGAGTGAGGCACCACACTTCCAGTATTTAAAACACTTTCCTAAAGGTATCATACTTACTTCTAACCTCTCAGGCAGGATAGTGATAATAATCTCCCTTCATATGTAACTTCTACCAATTAGTCCTAGTTTTTCTTTCATTATCTCTATGAAATATGCAGAGCCTTTCACAAGAGCCTTTACAATATTTGAAGCCAAAAACAGTATCATCTTAAGGATCCCGGAATATCTGAAGTGCGGGAAGTTCAAGTTGTTCAGCGGAGTTTTCCAGGGAATCTAATCAAACGAAGACTACAACCCTTTTCTTCCAAGATCTCTCTAACCGGTTCTCTGCTCTTACTCTAATCATGACTCAAATCCCTGGGCAGTCGCAGATACTTCTACTTACTTAGGGCTCCTGGATAGAGAACATACATAGACTAGCACTACTCAGGCACTAAGAAATGACAACAAAAAAAAATGACAGGAGGGCAAAATAATTACTTTTCACATCCCGGAACACAGGTAAAACAATGTGTTCTAGTTAATGAATAATAAGTGTTAATTAATAACTCTTAATAATTAGGTAATAATCCTTAATAAGGGTCTGTCATGGCTCCTGGCTTAAAAAAATGTTATATTTGCTTTATGTATTATGAAAAAAGATGTATTAGAGCATATTAATGGCTTTGTATAATCACAATTTTAATGAGCTACTTAAGTAGGTTTGGTTTATAGAGAGAACCACACAAATAGTGTTCAAATAGAACTGTAACTATGGTAAATTTCTGCATGGTTTGAAAAATGATTTTATCACTCTGAAAACTTAACATAAATTCAATACCTAGAGTCACATAATTAATCCTTCCTCATCTGGGAAGCTCATTCGTAGAAGAACTTGATTCCTTGTGAAGAAACGACTGCATGTGGGCTCTTCCTTTCCTCCTCCTCCCCTTCTGCCCCCTACGCGCTCTCCTTCCATTCTCTTTCTTTCAGTATTGCATTCTAACAGAGCTTTTCAATGACTTCCATTGATAATCCTTTTGCTTCACTGAGCCTCAAGACCTAAAGATCTACTAAACCACTCATCTTATCAATAAAGCACTCCAGTGTTCAGAAGGCAAGTCAAAACTGGACAGTCCACAGGAAGTGGGGAGAAAAGGCACTGCATCTGCGGGGCAGAAACTAGTAGGGCTGAGGGCAACTGCTGTACCCATCCTGCTGCCAAAAGGTATGTGGCAGGGGAGGGGAGGGGATGTTTAAGTGCCGCACAGCCTTTGTTTGGTCCTCAGTTTTACTTCCTTTTCTAAACCTCTAGGACTTCGGCGTTCCCTAGCAACAGAAGCAAAGGATCAATTTAGAAAAGTGCTTTCCAGAGCATTCCTATCTAGCTACTGACCAAGCCATTTTAGTTTATGTGATCAAGCAATTGAAATTCAAGGAGATTTATCACTGACTGTCCTCGGCAGCAAAACTGGAAGAGCAAGCGCTTGATATGTATGCTACTAATGTCTAAGATGACTGATTCTACCTCCACTGCACAAGCATGGATTGGTTTCAGTAAGAATTAGTAGTCTTCACATCTCACTGTGAACCGACAGTGTTGCTAGGGAAACTGATAATTATGTGGCAAAATGGAGGGTGTAGAATAGGAAAAGGGTTCAGAAGAAATATATGGTTTAGATCCAAATCAGCATGTTAATAGTAGAGTTTGTTGATCTTCTGTAGTCACATAATTTAATAAATACCATTAATTACATGTTTGACAAGATACAGATTTCTGAATGGAAACAAATGAACAGAAATGAACTGAGCATTGGAAAGCCACTGGTTTATGGATCACACCTGGTGCATGTCACTGCAGAAACACATATTTATTATAAACTACAATTAATTTAATAAAATTAAAATATTCCAAAAGGTGAAGAAAACATTGATTTTTTTCTGATTTTTCTTTAGAAATCAATCTTCTAAAGTTCCTGATATAACAATTATAATCCTATAAAGGATTGATTCACCTCAGTGACAAAGACATATAACTTCAAAACACCTATTAGTATGGAGAAAAAACAAGCGTGACTATTTTTATATTATGCATAGTAAAACCAATCCAGAGATGCTAAATGACCTTCCTGAAGACACACAGCTCTTCAGTTAGTGGTAACGCCCTTGCTAAACATTCCTCTTTAAGCCACCCAGGAGTCAAGATGTCCCCATTATATTTATTAAGGAAAAGCCCAGCAAAAGGATACAAATGTAGTAAATGATCTCAAAGTTCTAGATCTCACTTTAATTTTAAATGAAGATTTCCAATACTCTTCATTTTTAATGGCTAAGAATGCAATTCTAAAAGTTAATGATATAAACACTTGCGTATCAAAAGAAGTCTCGTTGGAGACATTTTAATATGTGAGAAAACACATCAGAGAATTATACAGCTCATTAGTGAACAGTTTTCCTGCATGTCAGATCACTGCCTGTGAGCTGTCCATCCTATCACGACGGCGCTGATTCACTACATTCTTTTACTTTCACTTTTTCCAAGGACTATTAGGTAAAAACTTTAAAAGATGAGACCAAAGGTTTTATATCCTCCTGTGTATTTATCTTTATAAATTCTTACACATTTTCTAATTTATAAATGTACTATAGATATTAAAGCATTCATTCACATTCATATACACACAACCTCTGTATGGAGTGTGTTTGCATAGGAAAACAAGTGACCGCTTTATGGCTGGTACATAAAACAAGACAAACATTTGCAAGAACAAATATTTCCAGTGTTTTGAATCTTATTTGCTCTTTGACAGGAAAGACTGAGAAGTATAGGGAGGACACCAAAGTAAAACCATAAAAGTATACAGAACTTTGTAACTCAATGAATTCCAAGTGCTAGAAGTAGGTAGTCAGCCTTCTGATATTAGGAAAAAGATTTTCATTCTAATGACTTAAAAATTATAAGATTTACTTATTAATACATAAGTAGGAGCTCATCCTAGATGAACTATCATGTTAGGGTAGTTTATTTACTTATTCTTATTAAGGTAGTTCATTAAGTCTATCAATATTACCATGACTTAAAAAAAAAATTGGCTTAAGTTGCAATTTTGTTATTTCCTTTCATCAAGGCATTGGTTTTTGATAAAACAAGCGCTAAATGATAGGTTCTTATTTTGATAAACCTTCTCTTCTTTCTCATGGCAGGAAGGCTGTCTCAGCTTTGAAATCTCTGGGTAAGAAAACGAAGAATGTAAGGCTCAATTTTATAGTCACTGGAAATAATTTTTGTGGTTAGTTTAAACAAACCTTGACTTAGGCCATCTTGACAAGATGTCTGCTTGACATCCAAATTCTCCATGGTATCTCCTTTAGAGACGTCACCAAGAGATGTTCTTCTCTCGAAGATGTTGTTGTTGTTGTTAACTTGAGTCCCATTTTGCTTCAGTAGTCGGAACACCTCAGCTTCCAAGTCTCTAATCTAAGGGGAAAAGAAAATCCATCCGTAAACCTCGAAGCCAGAACTCCTCTCTAAGTACTCAGCCAAACCATCCTATTACTTAGTGGTTTTGAGCACATAACTCACCCGTACTTGCAGACCTTGAACTTCCACAAGATGAGCTTTTTCCAAATCTTCTATTTTCTTTCTTTCTGCTTCCTGTCTCTTGATGAAATCAAGTTCTCTTAAGAAGAAAATAAAAGATCTGATGACATCAAATACTCAATAAATGAGAAAACACGTGGAAGTTCTTATCTGAAGCAATAAACTGCACAGTGGGACACACGAGTGGGCTGCTATTTAAATAAACAACACTCAATCACAGTTCGAAAAAAGGCATCTAGGAATGAAAGCAAATAAAACATTTTAATGGCTCCTAAATGAAAGAAGAATGCTTTGATTCTGCTTCTGTGATTTTCGTTTGTTAACTCCTGATTCTTGAGTACCCACACAGATTTATAGAGAAGCTACTGAACTAATGACCTACCTTGGGTAACTTAGTGCAGTTGATTCTATGTAGGATAGTTACAATTCCGTATTTACAGAGCCATGTACTTCGTGAACCAATAGGACTGGATGGCAAGAGTTTACAGAAGATAATTACAATTTACTTTCTACAAATGACAATGGCGAAGGACTGGGCAGGTCAGAAACACTGAGGGGGAGCTGTCACTTGCACACCAGAAGTTAGTATGTGGAGGAGAAAAATCTCTCCCTTTTGGGAGCCTGGAATGCAACTTGCAAATCCGGCACTTACTATAAATTTATCACGTGAAACACAATTAGGGATGACATTTTTGGCAGGAAGAGTTAAAATAGTGATGTACTGGATTCAGACCACAAAGAGTAATTTCCCCTTTTCCATGATCAACATTTTATAACAGTCTCCTTTAAATGTGAAAAACAGGGTCTCAGAGATAGGAAATAACGAAGACATTGGGAATCTTACACATACGCTTAGCTTCTAAGGCTTAGCACGAAGACCAGAAGTGGTCGGGCATGACTGTATTGCTCTGGCTGTCCAGAGGCACCTGAAGTTGCAGATGAAAAAATCCTTAAGTTACCAGTTCCCTGAAATTACACCAAAATCCAACAGAGGGAAGCAAAGCAGCATTCGTGTGGAAAGAGCTGATGAGATTCAAAAACCAAGTTTGCGGCTAGACTCTCACTGCAGCGAAAGGAGCCCCTCGGGATTCTCCTTGTGAGCAACGGAAAATGGCAGGGCACGGGGTCTCGCTAGACAAGGTTTACACTGTCTGAGGTGGGAAAGTTCCGCAGTCCCTGATGCTAAGAACAGAGACAGAAACAACCTCCTCAAGGCCCCAGTTACTGCTTTGCATGGTCAGTCATTCTGCGTGACTTCAACTGGGCTTCTTGCTTTCTCCTCAGAGCTGTTGCCCAAAGGACAGAGATTCAAATGTTCTCATAGTTATTAGGAGTGACAAACTATCAAAGAAAAACCGGGGAGGGGGGGTAACTGAGAGCCAAGGAACTCTAAAATAAACAAAATATAATCTCGCATGAAAAAAATGATAGAAGGGATTTCCAAAGTGAACGTCTAAATGCTTTATAACTCTGCTTAAAGGATCACCGAGATAATCTTTTCTATTCTGTTAGATGTTATAAGATTACTGGATGTAAGCCCTCTTTAGAAATGCACACAATTCTTTAGTCATTAGAAGCTGCTTACTTTTGTTGAAAATCCTTGATCAATTTCTTTGCCTTGTTGTATTTCTTCTCCAAGGCCTGATACTGGCTTTGAGTCTCCTTGAGGTGCTCGTTCACTGTGTGGCATAAGGTCTGAGCCTCAATCCAGTAGCTCTCCAACTTCAGCATTCTCTCTTTATTCTCTTCTATATTCTGCTGGAGTTGGGTTTTTTCTAGTTCCCACCTCACTTTCTCATTTTCTGCTGCTTGCAGCTAGATAAAGCAAATGTCAAGGCAAGGATAATCTGGGTATTCTATAGCAAAATCCGTCACGTTTTTAATAGCATGTTTTCAATTAAGTTCCACTGCCACATATACTCAATCATTGAGAACCTTGAGATGAGAAGAGCAAGCCTTATTTTCAGCATTTCAGAGATTATGAAATGGAAGCGTTGAAGAGGGAAATGTTTTGTCCAACCAAGGTCACACATCTGATAGATAATAAAACCGGGATTTGATTTCACCTCCCATGATCTTCCTATTGCCCCATGTAGTTTGAAATTCTGTGAGCAGTACATGCTGTTTGAGAGTTTGACCCGATACTAGCCAATGAACTTCAATGTACCTTCTTTCAGCTGTTCTTCCTACACACAATTAGATGTAAAAGACTAACTGAAAAGTGAAGGGGGAGAGGCACACTGGGATGGAGAGAGAGGCCAAAGCACAGTTTGGTCTGCTGGTTAAGAAGGGGTCTCTGGAGCCATTCAGTTTAGAGTTGAGGTCCGGCTCTACCATTATTGGCCTTTTAAACCTTAGGCAAGTAAGTAACGGAAGCTCTCTAAGACTCGGGTTTATTATCTATAAGACAGAATTGTGAGGTAACACAACCGCATGCCTGGAACAGCTCCTTGGGCATAATCTGATAAATGTTAGTTATTTTTGCTTTGGTTTTTATCCCTTTTAATAATATGATTATATCCTTTATTTCAACGAACACGAACACAGTCGTAGCTCATTATTTTGCTGGCAGTGTTCTGAATTTCCAGAGCCTGATAAACTTCAATTTGCATGAAAGTGTAAAAGATAGTGCAAGTAAAAAATATAAATTATTGCTGACTTATTTTAAATCCCTCTGATGGACCAAAAAAGGCAGCTTCTTGTGTTTCTGCTTGCAGGGACTCTTGGGAATAGATAGTATACTACTCCGACCCCATTATTTTTACAGGAATTCAAGGCTGATCCTTTAGGTGAGGGGTCAAATGTCATTGATTCACAATAATGGATCTTTAAACTAGTGTTTCATCTAGTCCACATGCTTCCTTTCAAGTTCAAAAGGATGCGGAGTCATTATAAACTAACAATTTTCAAAACCGAAGACATCCCCAGACCATACCACATTCAGCAAATAAATATATATATATGTATCTTTTAATGCATAATTTAAACTAAATACATTGACAAAACAGATTACAAAGTAAAAAAAAATCAAAAACATTTCAAAATTAGGAATTCTATTATCAACATGGATATAAAGAGTCACAATAAAGTAAGCTATTATAGATATTACATGCCAGTATAATAAAGAGAGAAATACAAAATACTAATTTATAGGATTTCTAAATTAAATGTTTCTGGTCTAACACATAAGTTTTGTTAAAACACTTACAATCCACAGGGGAATTTTTTTCCCTGGTTATAACCAACAGTTTTTAAAAAAATCTATTCTTCCATTCTGTGCTAAAAAACAATAGCAATTTAAAATGAGATAGGTTTCTCCTGCATCTTTTATTAAGCAATGTTTTGTATTCAAGTTGTTTATTTACCAACCACTATTAATTTAAAAATGATTATTCACAGAGCTTGGCTGACACCATGAATGATGTATAGACATGTTTTGACTAAAGAGCTACAGAGTTATTAGCTGAGAATACCATTTAACCAAAATAGCCCTGCTAATTCATCTCCATTTAAAACACATGGAAAAACCAAAATAATTGTTCAACGTGAACAGGAAAACAGATCATTAGTGGTGGGAGCAGAAATTATGTCTTAGCTTTTAAAAGACCATAAAAATAATAAAGAATATTATTTTTAAGGTAATTCAAAAATATTTTTAAATCCTTGAAATTACATATTTGATAAACCTAGACACAATTCGAGGAATTTACAAGCACCTTATAATTTACCAACTAAGTGTGCCGTTTTGAATCTTGTATTATTTCATATATAAACTAAAAATACATACTCCCTTTTATCAAGACCTGTTTTTCCCACCACAAATTTAAATAATGCAAACTAAACTTGTCTAAAAATTTCCAGTAGCATCTGGCATTTAAAATCAATTATTCACACATTATATTAAATTTCATAATATTTAATAATTAGAAATTGGAATTTTTTTCTATGAAAAAGTATTAATGTGCTACATTGAAATACATTGTTTCTGATGAGTAAGTTAAAAATAAGTAAATGAATAAACCTATTTAAATAAAGAGAAAGAGATACAGGGTAATAACTTGTATAATAAGAACAGCATACTTAGTGGTCAAAACATAACTCGGATGCTAGAACCATTAGTAATATTTAATTTTTTGAGGAAATCTCAGAGGGAAGTGGCCACATATGGGCAAATATGTAAATATGCATTTTTAAAACGCGGTGCTATCTTGGCTGAGGGAGTATGGTGGTGTTTACCCCCTGGGGGATGTGTCTCACTGACAGGTCTATGTATCTAACAGTGGAAAAGCCTCTCACATTTGTACTCTTGCAAATGCACAGGAACAAACCCTTTAGTCCTAGGGTTGAATTTATTCACAGCATCCGAAGTGTAAAAAGCACAATTCAAACACCACTTAACGGTGCTTACCTTGGTCTTCAACTTTTGAATCTCTGCTTCTGTAACTGCGTGTTTGATTTGCAACTGGAAATTGAAAAGAAAGAAAAAAATCTGAACTAAGAAAGTGTATCTATATTTAGGAAGCCCTGGCGGCTAGAAGAATACCTTATCCCATGGCAGAGAAGGCCCAGAAAAGTGCTGCAATGCAGCAGGCTGTAAATTAAAATGTCTAGTGTGTAAAATGACTCACTAGGTGCACACTAATGAAACGTGGGGTCTGTGGCCCACACTCTCTAACTGATTAGGCTGCGAATTTAATTACTCGGGGACTAAAGAAAAGACAATACATTTTCTAGCCCTCTCTGCAGCTCTTCCTCTGGGATTTGGGTGCCAGGGAATGGTTTCAGAGCCCAGAGCCTGGTGGATGGCACGGTTCCCGCAGGCAAGTGGGCCCGCGCAGGGCGAGGATGTGATTCCCAATCTGGAAGAAAGATGGCGCCATGGTTCCGCGAGTCCCACGCACTGAAGGCCGAGCAGCTCCTATGCGGCTCCGGCAGCTGCTAGACGAAGACCAGGATGCTGCAGTTCCACAATGACATCGGTGATTTTTTTTTTTTTTAATTGCGGGAAAGGTACAGATGCAGATTTCTGTCCCCCCCCCCAAAATCGACTCCGATGGAGGACCTAGACCCCCCAAAAGCTTTGGTTGCAGCTTATTAGCGCGCGAGCCACGCTTACATTTGTTTTGCTTCTCCCCTCCCCCCACGCTGTTTTCTCTGTAAGGGTGAGAAGAACAAACAGAACATTCCTTTCCTTAAGGGATAGAGAAATGCACCAAGATTTACAGAAAACAATTTACAGGTTTAAAGTCTCTTCTCCGAAATCCTTGGGGCCAGATGTTTTTGGATCAGAATCTTTCCAATTTCAGAAAGGCAGGGAAAGGCATTTTCCATAAATTGCCTATTGCCCACAGCCTGCCCATGGAGGCACTCTGTGATCAAATACAGGGGCATTTTTTGCCACCCAACATAGTATTTCCCACTAAGTGAGGTAGATAATAGAGACTATACATAGCATCCTGTCTGTTTTGGTCAGGTTTACCACCAAATGACTTTGCCACAAAATTATATGAAACAATCAGTTTTCAGAGCATTTAGGATTTAGAATTATACCAGAAGGGCTGCAAATGTCTGATATTGCTATGATCAAATAAATCCAAGTTTTCTTACCTTGCTGACAAGGGCATGGGGGAAGGATGGAGAAGAATGCTCCTTCCCCCACGCTCTCCAGTCTCCTGTTATGTTTAAGGTCCTGTGGTCTACACTGCTATGGCTCAGCTACTGCTCTTGGTCCTGGGGTGGGGTGGGGGCTCGGGGGTTGAAACTTTTCAAAATCTGATTCTGCCCCACTGACACCATTTCTCTTACTTTACCACTTCCTGATCGGCTCACTCCCGCAGTCTGGTCAGTGTGACTCTTGCTCCTTTCACCCTCATGGGTTCCCAGGGGCTCCTGAGCTCCAACAGCTTCTAGAGAGGAAGGATTCTCTGTGCAGCTGCCATTCTTTTAGGAGGCCCCAGAGAGGCAGTCCTGGCACTCCCAGTTTCTCTCCGTAGCCTTAGTGGTACGACGCCTTACCTGCCTACTTTAAGGAGCTGCTCAGAGCAACAAAGTGGCAAGTGTTGCACCAAATGCATGGCAGCTGCCTTCTACCTCACTCATGAGGTCTTACTGACAAAGCCCTAGTCCGGATGAATCTCTCAGGCAAGGTGGCCTGACGTGCTCAAATGACCAGGATATGTTTACTCCAGCTCTGAGCCCTACAGAGAGCACACTACTTGCAGAATCACCAATCCTGACATTTCTGGACTCCCTCGAAGATGTGGAAAACCAGGGCACGTGGATAAAAACTGACCAGGCTTAGTTGTTACAGGGAATTGCTGTTAGAACCACGACTAGAGCCTAGACCTTCTGGTTCCAGATACGGTTCCATTTCCCTTTGAAAATAAGGATTGATTCAATAGGCATTTATTGAAGAGCCGCTATGTGCATCCAGCAAATGCCAGCAAATGCACATGTCTAGATGGTTCTGAAGTATCTGGAATTATTACTGACCGGAAGAATGACTCCTTGATCTTTGTACCATGGCCAAGTGTGAAGCCAGACTGAATTAATCTCAGGCCTACCACAGATGAACTCCATGACGTTGGACAGTCCCTTCACCTCTCTTACCTTCACTTTGCTCACCTGTACAGTGCAGTTCCTCATAGGTCATGACCTTCTTTACTGGAAGCCTGAATGAGATAACCCACATAAAGCGGCTAGCACAATGGCTAGCACAGAATAAGCCATTTAAAGTTAGCCCAGGCTAAGACGAGAATGATCCGAAGAACTCAGATGTAATTACCACAACCGCATTTCTTAGTCAAAAGTGCTAAATGCTGTAAAATGTCACACCTGCAATAAAACAAACACCTCTGCTTCTACTTGAAGAGTAGCACAAAATCAAAAGGGCAGATTTTACGAAGAACGCTGCAACCGTGGGGAAGTGCCAGATTTTATTTTCTCAGGGGTTGACTTCGTTCAACCGTAGGGTAACCGAGGAGGTGGCATGCAGGTTGTTGGGACTTTGGATTTTCCTTGTTCAGATCACTGTGACCGAGAAAAAGCTGCTTCTCTGCGCCCTGGCTTCCTATAGGAAAATTGAGAGGGCTAGATGGGAAGAACTCCAAGGCCCTTGCAAATACTACAGGTGTGACATTTACTAAATGAAGAGCCTGGAGATGGTTGTCATGGTTGCAGAGCCTAGAAATCCTTGTCTCGGGTGAGCATGTTTCTTCCTATGAATGCATATAGAGATTAATCCACTGACGATGTGTGCAGGCAAACCCAGGGAAAACTGAAGCAGCCGGGTTGACCTCCAGGCTTCCCACCCTCCCATCCCACCAAAATGGGTGACAGAAGACAGTGGCACTCATTAGTGGTGAAGGGAGAGCACTGATAAAAGCCTGGAGTGCCACTAAGCACCTCTAAATGCTGTGAATCCAGGAAAACAGACTGAATCCTGAAAATTCAGACATTACTCAGAAGATGGACAAAAGTTTTAGTGCAATGTTTTCTTAGACTTCCCAAGGCCTAAAATAACAAGATGTGTAATTGTTTTAAGGCTGTATGCACTTTAAGAGAACTTCTATAAACCCATCTCTATTAGTAGGAAAAATATCAAAACTAATCGAACCTTCAGGTTATGTAGTGGGAAACTGCTTCAGTCGTGCACGCTGCAGAGCTAATGAGTGTCTGAGCTGGGTTTTGAACACTTCAGTTCACAGTTCCTTCCACTAAATGTCTTACCTGTGTAAAGCGACTTTATCTCTTTTATCATCTCCTTTATCATTGCAAATGAGCCTGTGAGGGAAGGTGGACAGGTAGGGTCCACCTCATTGTTCAGATGGGGACATAGGCCCAGACAAGTTACATGGCTTCTTCAAGTTCCCAGGGGAAGCAGATGCTGGCGTGGAAAATGTCTCAGGTCTGACTCCCTTTCCTCTCTTAACCCCTTCACCCTGCACCTAATCGGCTAGCAATACAGTTTTTTCCCCCCTCCTTATCCAACTAGCACTGACCTAATGACACCATGAGCTGTGCTCATCATATGACACAGAACCTACCTTCCAAACACTTACTTTAGGAGATTATAATAAAGACCACCTTCTGAGAGAAGCTCTTAGATCATCCCCAGAGAAACATGGTAGGGAACCTCCTCCAATATAGCCTGATTAATCTTTTATTCCCATAGCTGGGTCAGACGACCCTTAGGCTTTGGCCTCTTTGTCTTATCTTCCACTTTGGCAAATGGGCAAGGTGAGACCGAGATACTTCCATTTCACAGAGAGAGGAAGAGAAAATTGCTTTTCAGAGAGGTGAAGTGACTTGACAAGAGAAGCACAATTGGTGAAAGGTTGTGTTTTCTTATTCTAGAGAAGTTCTCTCTCCATGTGTCTAATAACCTTTCCAAAGGACAGATCAAGGGTTTGCACATCACCATCTGAGATTGGTCAGGCTGATGGCAGGGGCAGGGAGTCAACAGGATTGGTTAGTAGAAACCGAGCCTGAAACGTCTGTTGGAATTTGGGAGCTTCAGAAAATCCAGATTAGGAGAGAATACTTGGAAAGACAGAATATAAATAAAAAGAAAAGGTTAAGGATTGCAGGTCAGTGTTTTGACCTAAAAGACCAATCTCATCTCTTCTGTCATCTTTTAACGTGAATGCCAAAGATGTGTACCCTGGGGTTACAGCACAAACAGCACAAATAAACACATGCCTCCTACAGAGAACAGCAGCTCTTACGTAACACTCTGCAGGTGTGCCTGCTGTGTCCATTTTGTTTATTTCTTTCAAAATAAAGATGAATATGGAACATGTACCCTATCCCTGAATCAATACAATCCAAATTTAACTGTGCTAGAAATAGAAACATCCTTAGCAGAAACAAAAATGGAGAGACGGAACTTCTACACTTTCTTTACCTATCCTGTGCAAGAATGGGAACCACTGTCTTTGCAGCAAAGATTTTGAGAGCTCTCTAGTGCAGAGAGCTCACAATCGGGTAAGAGCAACATTCTCTGTTCTACTTTACAAGGGCGAAATAATACACGATATTTGCATAGAACTTATAAAGTGGTTTCAGTACTGGAATCAAACTTCTTATAATTATCAGTGCGGTTATTTGAATAAACTTTGTCTTACCTATGACAGGGTAGGCTCCATAAAAGAAGGAATCACGGCTGTTCTTGCCTATACCGAGGTGCTATTAAAAATGAAGCTACATCATATTTCTTTATAATTTCTGCTCAAAGCGTTACATATAGTACCAATCTTTACACTATCAAGTGTTTTTCTCAGGGGACAGTTTATGCAAAATTAGCTGAAGTTGGATGATTGAATAGTATAATAATATAATCTGAATGGTATCACTAATTGCAGCATATGTAGGCTTGGGTGAGCTACTCCAACAAGGCCACTCTCCAAGTAGGTATTCATAAACTAGTTATTAATGATGTAGATGAAAATGGATGTAGGTGAAAGCATGTAAGTACAGTTTCTTTTTTAAAGAAGTATATGTTTGCTGCTAAGTACACTATTTTAGATAATCTATTTTATAGCTTTCTCTACATGTTAATAGAAATTTCCATAAAGATAGCTTTATATTATCATCTAAGGCATTTATAGCTTTCTCTAGATTATTTTTCATACATTTTCTATGACTTAAGCAAAGTAAATAGCACAGTTTTTAGACTCCATTTTTCCCCTCAAGATCCTTACGACCACTGAGGAGGAGTGTGATGGGAAACACTAGACAACTGGTTTAAATATCTCCTGACCAGCAGTTTCTGATTCAGCCTCTTCCTTTTCCCCACTAAATTTCCAGTGAAATCACATTAAAAAAAAAAAAAAAGGGAAGAAAGAAAACTCACAGGTTCAAATGGACACTAAACTGTAACTAGAATATGAAAGAGTCACAAAGTTGAATTAAGAAAAGCATCCAAGCTTCATTCCAAGGACAGAGAGATGGTCTGTCCATCCTCAATGACTGCTAAAGATCCTGAGTCTATCCAGTGAAAAAGCTGGGCAGCCTTTATTGTCTTTCCCAGGGAGTGTCCTCAGACCAAGTTCTCCAACTCTCTCAGGATTCCACATTCATTCAGAAAGCAACTACCAGAAGAAGAAAATAATGCAGGAAGGTGGCTGAACAGTGGCACACCTCATACTTTGAGTTCCAGACCCCAAAGCGGAGCAGTAAAGATAGGGGTGGTCCTGGTACGCGTTTTGAGAGCAGGAGATCATCTTTTTTCCCCCCTTTAATTTAGAGAACTGATTGGAAGATTTGGAAGTATTTCACCGAAGCTCAGAGAACTGCACTAGATGACAGACTGCCAGAAAATAGCAACCAGACAGGAAACGAGGCACACAGATATGTGCTCCCGATGGGAGTCTAGATAGGGAATACATAATTTAAGAAGTGGATGACAGCAGACTATACAAACAAGTTTTTGTCTCACTTCCAGATAAAAACAGAAGAAAAAGGCAAAACTGAACCTATTACTAAATATTTCAAGTGACGATAAAGAGAATATCAACTTGAAAACTCAAGTAAACTGAGAAAATGAGGTAGCCCATAAATAAAAATATTTTAAGGTAATTCTCTGGACTACTGGGATAGAAAGTGAAGGGGCACAAAGAATGGATAGAGAGTAAGGAAACTAAAAATGTTGTAAGGGAATTAAGTGATGTTAGAGGTGCTAAAAAGCATAAATAACCTGAAGTTAAGAGTATACTTAAGGCTACAGAAAACTGAATCATTGATATGAGAGGACACATTTGAAAACCTCAGATAGAAAAATAGAAAAAGAAAATATGAGCAAAATAATTAATACAGAAGACAAAGTGTTTCTAGAAAAGAAACAGCAACAGAAATAAAAGTAACAGAAACTGAAGAAAATATTAAGTAAGAACAAACCAAAACACAAACATAGGAAACAAGGAAAGCAAATTGAAAGGAAAAAAAAAAACTCAATGAAAGGAAGCCTACTTGAAGAAATTGTGATAAAAATGTAAAATACAAGACTAAAATAATATAAGTATCCAAGTGCCAGGTTGGCATTAGGCTTTAGTTTTTACAGTATGCATCTAGCTCAACAGAGAAGCCTACCTTACAACACTGTCAGGAAAAAACCCAATAAATCAAAATAATAAACCCAACTAATTATCATTCCTATGTCATGAAAATTAGATTTTCTCATTCTCAGTATAGGAAGCCCATGAACGCTGTAACCTCCATGAGTACATAATACATTACTCAAGGATATACTCCGTGAAATGAGAAATTCTGGTGTAGAGAAAATAACAGGTGAAACTGAGTAAGACAGAGTCTAACAATTTATTGCACATAGTATTATAAAGCTAATTGAAAATGTGACAATTAAATATTAACAACAATCTTGTCTTAGAAACCAAGATTGTATCAAAAAGATTCAAATGGTATTGTTTTAGAACTCTACATGGTATCATTTTGTTCTTCATTTTGAAAATTATAGAAATAGAGAATAGTTTTTTAAAAACTTAGATAATCCTGACCAAAAATCAATCAACATAAAGGAATCATAAAGCATAAAATGAGGTGAGATATATTAAACTCTGAACAATTATAACCATAAACTTGCGTTGCTAAAGTTTTGGACTAAAAGAGCTCCAAGATATTTTCAAAATTTACAGTACAACAAAGTACTTCACTTAAATTTACATTATAAAAGCAGATACATACACATGTTTACAAAAGTGTGTTTATCCAGCAACTACAAACAAAAGTAGCAGTCACATTATTACCATCAAAGAATATTTAAAGATTAAGAAATCTTTAAGTTTTTATTTTATATGCTTTCAACGTAACATTAAAATAGATAATCAAAGCTACCAGGCCCAAAATATAATGAGGTGTAATTTTACTACATGGGTCTCAGTGTAGTAGGTTAAATAGGAAAAAATAATAAGGATACAGAAGGTAGAAAGTACATAATATCACTTTTATCACAAATACCCATATTAATCTATAATAAAAGAGCCACTTAAAAAAAAAACTTATAGACAATATTATCTTACCACAATGTAACAAAACATTAGATTAATAGTAAGTTACAAATTAAAAACTGTTTCCTCAATTATTCAAGTCAAAGAGAAAATAAAAACATTTAAAAATGAAAAATAAAGACTATTTGTAAAATGATGACCGAATGAACACTGAAACTCAAAGATGTTGCCAAAGACTTAGCTAAACAGAGATTCATAGTTTTAAGTGCTTTCATGTTTAAACAATAAAGTAAACTAAGCATTTATTGCCCTAAGTTAGAAAAGAGAAATCAAACATTTTAAAGGATAGTAGAATGACGGAATGAGTTAAAAAAAAAAAAAAAAAAAAAAAAAGATAAAATGACTGAATTGACCAGGGGCAAACAGCTAGTGCAGTACAACAACACATACTAATAAAAACTATTTACTGCCTTTCCTGAATGCAACTTTGGAGATTAAAAAAAAAAAAAAAATCTCATTCATCAATTAGCAAAAAAATTGTAAGAATTTCTTAAGAGACAGAACACAGGTGTTTCCAGATATGTTTGGGAAAAATGAGTAAATGAACCAGGCAAGTGTCTATAACCTGGAATGGTAGACAGCAATCTAATTCATCTTTCATCTTATACATGTAACTGGGTAAACCTGCATCTGGAGGTAAATCAGGGACAGTCTATTCCATTCACCTTAAGTTTAGACATCCTGGCCACTAACTTTAAACTTTGGTGCCATATGGTAAAGTAGGAGCACCAAAATGAGGTTTGTGAATTAACATCAGGACAGCACTGAAATCCCATTAGAGTCAGGAGAAGCATAGGTGAGTTGGAACTAGATATCTAACCAAAACCCCTGAAAAAAAAAGAAATTCAAGAGGAGGGGAAAGGGAGATGAAACTATGCGATGGTTATTATTTTGTTAAATGGTAGATACAGCTATTGATCTGCATTCTATGTTCCTAGGAGAAAATAACCCAAGACTGAGTCAAAATTACTCACATGTAATCTCTAGAAGAAAAGAATGAAAATGTATAACTTTTAAGCAGCAGATAAGAATTTGATGTATCTAATGGCAAATAGGTAAAAGATAAAAAAGAAACAAGAAGGAAGCACGAAAACTGTAAATACAAAATAAGGAAGCAATTCTAAGTTATAATATTAAAGTGATTAAAATAAATGTAAACGGGTTAAGCTCATGAATTAACTGACAGACTCCCAGAGTAGTTAGGAGTAAGATTTAAGAATAGGTTGGCGAAAGGAAATACATTTGAACAAAAGGCTATGATGGAATACAAAGATGGAAAAAACAGATGTTGTGAAGCAAACATGATGCAAGAGAAAGGCAGTGATAAAGTTTTATTATTAGAGAAAATAAAATTTGGGGCAAAATGCATCATAAGGGACAAGACAGCTAGTTGTTAAATAAATCACAAAGTCATAATAATCCTGAACATATATGCAGCTGATATCAAAGATTTAAAATATATGAAACCACAACTGATAGAATTATAGGAAGGAAAAAAAAACTGTAGTTTTTGATTTTAACACAGGCTTTTCAGAATTAATAGATCAAACAGACAAAAATCTAAGCCACACTACAGAGAAATGTATAATTCTATTATTAATCATATTTACATAAATGAAAAGCATATAAATTTTATACCTAAGCACAAATGTATGCAAAAATTCTGCATGCATGAGGACTAGATAAACAAAATTATTTATGAATTAATTTACAAAAGAAGTCTTAAAAATTCTAAATAGCTATCACGTGGAATATGTTTTCTGACCAGAATGTGATAAAATTAAAATCTGGTAACAAAAGAATAACAAAATAAAGCTACATATATCTGGAAAGTAAAATAAATCACTAAAACATTCTCGTATTAAAGAGAAAATCTTGGAACACCTGGGTGCCTCAGTCAGTTTAGCATCTGCCTTTGACTCAGGTCATGATCTCGGAGTCCTGGGACTGAGTCCAGGGTCAGGCTCCCTGCTCAGCAGGGATTCTGCTACTCTCTTTGCCGCTCACCCCTGCTCATTCTCTCTCTTAAATAAATAAATAAAATCTTTAAAAAAAAAAAAAAAAAAGAGGAAATCCCAAGAGAAATTATATCTAAAGGACAATGGCATTCTAAATGAAAAAAAAATTGTTAACATGTAGTTAAAAAATCAATATTTAGAAAAAGCATAGTTTTCAATATATTTATCAGAATGCAGGAATTATCAAACATAAATGTACTAACTGCAATTAATCAATACTGAAACAAGAAAGGAGGAAAAAATTAAGATATTGGTAGGGAACATTAAATATTTTTTTATTAAAAAATTAGGAATGTAAAGGTTAACAAGACAGACAAAAATTGTAGAAAAATAACTAAGAAAAAATATTTAAATAAAGAATAAAACAAGAATAACTAATTATAAATAGCATATTATAAAAATGATAGAAAATATGAATGCTTAGAGGAAACATATAACTTTCTTGAGAAATGCAAAACACTAAAACTGGCCCAAGAAAAACCTGAACACTTGGAGAGAGTAATAGCTTTTTAAAAGGTTTTTAAAATCTTTCTCCACAAAGGCACAGATGGTTTTACAGCTGAGTAATAATAAACTTGTAGGGAACAGAAATTTCTATTTTATGCAAGTCATTAAGTCTCTCTTATAAAAGTCATTTCTGAAAATAGAAAAATAGAGAAAATTTCTTAACTTATAGTGAAGCTAATATAACCTTTGTGGCAGCTTTTGATTAATCCACTCTAGTGAGATGTTCTGTTACTTATAGGAGGGATGCTTGTGTAACTAATAGAAAAAAAGACTTGAATTAAACAGATACATTCCATAAACTTGGATTAAAAGAGTCACTGTGATAAAAATGCCAGCTCTCTGCAAGTTAATTTAGTAGTTTAATGTAATTACAATAAAAATGCAAAGAAGTTTTTCCAAGGGAATGAATAAAGTGATTCAAATGTTTTCTTGAATAGGTTGAACACTACAGGAATTTTTGAAGAGTTAAATGAATCTGATTTATTCTGTCAATGATTCATGTATATTCTAACAGCACTGCACCAAGGAACGAGAAAACAGAACAGAATATAAAGGCTAAAAGCAGGCCAGAGTGGAAAGGCACCAGTTCTGTAGATAATAATGCTGGCCTTCCAAGCAGAGGGAAATACAGAAATGAGCATTTAATAAAAGTGCTAGCTATCTTGTCAACTCCTTGGAGAAATTAAATTAGGCAGCTGTCTTGAATTATACAACAACATCCAGTATATGCTTTATGATATTCGTTCACCAAATATTTAACCACTGACCATATGTCAAGAACTATGAGAAAACAGGTACAAGAGTGAGCCAAAACAGAGGACCTGAGAGCCTGGTAGGAAGATAGGTAATAGGCCAAAAGGAGGGCTGACTGAGATAATCTCATCCAATGTACTTTTCTCAAAGAGCAACATGTACTGGTTTGATATAACGCAATTAAGAGAACCCTCGCTAATAGGAGACACTGTACAGAGTCCGACACACGTGACTCTCCATCTTCACCCTACATTTTGTGCATCATCTTGTGAAAAATATTTAGTGCTGTAAGTATTGGGGCATTTACGCTAACCATAGAAAGAAAGTTAAAACTGATAGTGGCAGTGTACAAGATACAAATCCTCAGTGACAATCTCCTGAAGAAAAGAATATGTCAATATGTTAAATATAAAACAAAAGAGATAACAAGAATTAGAAGTGAAATAATGTGGTATTTGCTTGATCTTGAGGTGAGGACGAACCTCCAACTCTTAAAAACCAAAGTTAAAAGAAAATTACAGATTTGGTTACTCAGACTAAAAATAAATCAACTCTGTTAGATATACAATGGGTCCAGATCGTGCAGGGGCCTACAGCAAAGTCAGCCATCATTTTCTGTAAAAAGCCAGATAGCAGATAATTTACGATTTGCAGGTCACATGGTCTTTATGCAACTACTTGACTTGGCTATTAATGGAGCATGAAAGCAGCCACAAACAATAAACAAGCAGATGTCTGTGGCAATGTTGAATACACCTTTATTTACAACCAAAAGCACTGGGCTAGATTTGGCCAATAGATCACAGTTTGCCAACCCCTAGGTCTAGACCCCACAGTTGTCTACACAGTGAGTACACCTCAAACAGTATTTACAGAGTGTGGAGTCCTTAGCTCAATTCAGAAAATGGAGGATATAACCATATACTGTTTCTGCTTTTTATCCTCTTTAGCTTTCATAAAAGAATGTGGGTTCCACTGCCAGCTCAATTATCTGTCAAAAGGTAGGGCCATACCCACCTGGCTGTAATACAGGCTGTTGCCTGGATATACTGCTTTGACCTCATGGCCTCAAAGCTGGACAGAGAGTTACAACATTTGAGGAAGACTTTTTTAAAGAACAAGTCGTCCATCTATTCTTCTAGATAATCTGTATTCATGGGCCAATCAGAGCTGCAGAGAAAGAGGTCCCTAGATTGCTTCTTCCTCGCACTCACTCACTTCCAGTAGAACTTTATTTTTTGGCACTGCTCTTTGGTTTGAAGATACCAGTTAATGCAGAAGACCTTTACAAGAACTAGCCCTAAGATAAGCACTGCCACTCCTCCTGTAAGGGAATTCCGAGTTTTGCGATCATTATAGAACTGTGTGCTTCCTTTGTCTCCAAGTGTTTGTATCTGATTCAGAACTAGGAATAGTCGTAAATCATCTGGGAAACCCATGCATTTTGCCTCAAGGACTCTGTGAACTATACAAATGGAAATGGTTCAACCCGACAATTAATAACAGGTGGGAGAGAAATGGGCACTCAGCACATTCCGTGGCATAAACAGATTTCTCTATCACCAAGAAAAGCCATTCTGGTGGCAACTTGGCATTAAGTACCACAAGTCCCCAGAATACTCATATTCTTTGATCTAACAATTCCACAGTGAGAAATTACCCCAAGGATAAGTACACACATATCAGTTACAGTGTAACTTAAGAATAATAATTTTTTAAGACCTGGAAACAATGGAAATGTTCTAAGACAAAAAATTAAGTAGATCAATGATAAGAGATCTCTATAGTAATTAAACATCATTTGCAGAAGAACATTTGATGACATGAGAAAATCCTATTAATTCATGTATACAGGTATCAAGAGTAGAAATTTAACCCAGCATGTATTGTATAATCCCAAATACCATAAAATTAGGCTCCTGAATGAGATTTTTGGCATTTATACAAATGTGCATTTTCCAAAATTCTATAATAAACCTAAGTTTTTTTTAAATAAAAATTTACATTTTAAAAGTACATTAAAAAAAAAAAGTACATTCACTTTGATACTGGTCTCACAAGTATAAATTTATCATAAGAAATTAAAAAGGCAAGTCAATATTAAGGCACGGTAGGTATAACATCAGAGCATACACAACTGAACTATTTACGGTACATCAAAATTAGAAATTATAAATGAAAATAAATTAGAAATCAGAAATAAAATTAGAAATTACACATTCACAATGATCAACCTCGTTTTTCACATATAGGAGAACTTTTTCTTCCAAATGGTCAAGTCCCTAACAGGTTCGAAACCACAGAGCTTTAGTGCCTCGGGGTTATTGTGGGGTGGGGGTGGGGGGGGCTCTAAATAATGACACACTTGCCTTGACAATGAGGATGTTTCCTAAAACAAGGAAGAGTAAACTGTTTGGGGACCCATTCAGCAGTGTTTCTGTTTTACATGCTGGAGTTCTGAGCAGTTAATCTAGAAGACGAATGTATGTGTTATCTGCACCTATCTGACCTTTTGGGATCCTTAGTTGGCCCCTTTTCTGATAGTTGCTGCCTTCGGAGACTGACCTCTTCACACTCCTCCTGGTTTTGGCCGGTCAATAGGAAGCATTCAGAGGAGGAGAGAAGGGGCTGAGTGTCTATCACCCTTGTCTCCAAATGTCGTTTTTTAGCAGTGGCTGGATCTTATAAAGATGCCCTTGTTTGGGAGGAGGTGGGGGTATGAATCTCTGTTCCTCTTTACCCATCAAGGCCTTCTTTCGGTTGGAAGTTGGAACAACTTCCTGCTGTTACAGTCCCTGTGCATCTCACTATCCCTGGGGAGTTCTAGTGACTCTGCTCAAATTTCATTCATTAAACTTTAATTTCTTCAATTAAACTACTTAGGTATATCATTTGATTCCTTTTGGGATCTTGTCTATTTTAGGAAAAGAAAAAAAAAACCTTTCTAAAAAATTACTGCTTTAGAGGAAAGATTATCATCAGGTCCCCCAAATTCATTCTGTAATACTGAAAAAATAAAACCTGAACTTACCACGGAAACTGCACATTTAAGCTACAGCTTGCAAATATGGAAGAACAGATCAGTCATAAGCTATCACTACACAAATAACAAGCATTTAAAAATTAATGGTTGTGGAATGAGATCTACTTGAATTTTACCTTGAAATTCAATGAAATTCAAGACAATCTGCTATCCAAAGGCTTTCTTTTGAAAACTGATTCTTCTCAATACATTTTTCAAACCAAAATATAAATGTAATAATGAAACGGAAAGGCATAGAAAAATATTTTGCAGATCAGCAACTTACCTCTTTGAACTTGTGACTGAGCTTGCTTGTGTCCAGGTCTGATGGGGAAAACATGTCCTCATTTTCAGGCAGCTCAAAGACTTCAATGGCCATGTCACCGCCAGGAAGAACAGGTCCTACTTCATCCTCCTCTTCATCTGTGGCATATTCTCCTGTCTGAAAGGAAGGGGATTTCAGAGATCCAGTTGTCCTTAGCCCAGGGAGAAGGGGATTATTTGAAAATATTTTATGAAAGAGAAATAAAATATGTCACCAAATGGTGAAGTGTAAGTAGGCTTTTAAGTCAAGCATGCCTCATGCAGCCAATGTTATAAACAAATGTTAGTTCAAAGATCCAAAGTGACATGTCTGTGCCATATGTGAGTGCCTCCCTAAAAATCTAATAGCATCAGCAGCATCTTTAGTATAGCAACAAAAGTTGTCTTCCATCTAAGTATGTGATGGTTTTGCAAAATAAAATTATATTGCTAGGGGAAATAAGTAATTCCTGTAAATCCCCACCACTGTGTGAATAAGTCACCCAAACTGAGAGCAGGGAAGAAGGAAGGTGAGATCAAAATATTCGCAGAGCTGGAAGGGACCTTAATTCAAGCTTTACGAAGGTTTAGCAGATGGATTCTCCTAACTTCAGAGTTCAATCAGCTCTGTTTTCCATGCTAAATAATGTGTTGGTTAACCAGTGACCTAAAGGACAACCAGAGACTGCTAACTTACAGTCTACAGAGGTGTACTGCTTTGCTTGCATAGCATTCTGATAAATCTTAGTATTTTGTAGATGTTAAATAAAAAATTCACATGAGATTCCAGATCCCTGGAGTTTTTCTTCAGAAAGCTAAAGATCTGGCAATATGGGTATATTGTGATGTGAAAACAATGGCCTAGTCAGCAGTGGTTGCCCTTTTGGGATGGGTCACACACCTTCAAATACACCAGAACTTTCCTAACTCCGCACTGTTGTACGCTGTTAGCTTTACTTCTTCATGATACCCACATGCCCCTGCAGCTCCATGAGTTTGCGGCCCCTGGAATGAATGTTCCTCCATACCATGAACTTCCTTAACGTAGGTCATCTCCTGGCAGCACCAAGCTATGAGGCTCTAATTTAAAATAACTGTTGGAAATCTATACCTTATGACATAATTTAAAGATAAATCATGGATTCACAGGGTCAAAAAACAAAGTTCACTTAATGTGTCTCTGTTGTGTCAGGTGGTATTATGTATAATATATAAAACAGACAGGAAATGATATTGCCTTTAAAAACACTTTCATAAAGTGTGTGGACTGATCTACTCCTTTGATTAAATAGGCTAAGCATCTGATTGCTGGTTTTTTTTTTTTTTTCTTTTGGTTCTATACTCTATTCTTCTTACTAAAGCTGAAATTCTATTTCTTTCACTGTTTTGCACATGAAGAAAATCTGGTCGTTAACCTCAGTGTCATAATTCCTAATGTCTGAAAGACCATTATTAAATTGCCATTCTGATTGCTCCTTTTCAAGTAAAATAATTCTGGTTTCCTCCTGGGTCTCATTCTCTGTCATCGTCCTGCCTCTGCTCAGACTTCTCTCCAAATTCTCCACACTTGTTTTAAAGGATGGAGCCCAGAAGTAGGCATAACTTCCAGTAAGGAATCTGAGGGTCATTGACCCGGATGAAGGAACTGCCTCGGCATTTGTGCTTAGCAGCAAGCTCAGTGTATCTCTGGGGTGAAAGAACCCCTCAGAAACCAGTCAGAAAATATGCAAACTTAAAACTCCATTCCAAGTGCCTCTGGCACTGACAGGAAAAGGTAGCTGAGTGGTAGGGGCTGCTGATTCTAGGTAGCTCCTACTTGTTGGGATGATTAGATCCTATAAATCTTAGAAGAACCCTAATCCCAGGTTCATTTTTTTACTTTATCAATCCCTGTCCTCAATATCCAAATTATCTGCAATTCTGCAAAATTCTTTTTTATCTTTCATTTCATCTTTGGTATTATTTTTTGTGATATTCTGTAAATTAACTCATCTCCTATTTACATGTATTTTTAGAACCAATAGGTACTTTTAAGTCCCAGGGCCGTTAATTAATAGAAATGTAGTAAGGTTGGTAAGGACACAATCTTGATACCTTGCTGAAACTTCTGGTTTAGAGATATTAGACTGGGTGCTTGTTTTTAATCTGAATTACAACCAGCAGCAAAGCCATGCCTTTATTATAAAGGTCTAAACCAGGTAGATTAAATTCACTTCCACAACATCAATTTGATGAGTTTTCTGAATGACTCCATAAAATCTGAAGCTAAATTTAAGGTCTGATGACACTGTGGCACATTTTAAAGATAAAATTTGATTTCCCTTTGCTGGTCTGAAAATAATTTTTTACTATGTGTAAGGGAAGGAATATAAACATGTGCCCAGAATGGGGCCTGACATATAATAGGATCTCAACAAATATTTTTAAAAGGATATATCCAAGAATGCCTATTACACTTGCTACTTGATAATATCTATAACCTCCTAGGGAGGTTTTCAGTAATATATGTTTTTTTAAAAAATGAACTGTAAAGGCATTTGTTAGGAAGACAGTATTCTGTCACTTTTATTTAACACTTCTTACAGTGAGTAACAGGATTAGGGTATATACAATATATGTACAATATATGCAATTCTTACCTCTAAGTATAGTTCTGGCTTTGTCATCCATTTTAGTTTTCAAAATTACATTCATAAATGTAAGTTATTAAGAAGTCCTCCTCTTGATTCATTTTTTTACTTTATCAATCCCTGTCCTCAATATCCAAATTATCTGCAATTCTGCAAAATTCTTTTTTATCTTTCATTTCATCTTCCTACCTACTGATACTTTCTCTTTCTAATTATTTTTAGAAGCATACTGAGGTCAAGATAACGTCTTTTAGTGTCTGGATTCTACTTATTACTTATTAGAGGTTGACAGGGTGTTTAAAAACTACCATGCCAGGTCGTCTGAGCGGTGTAGTTGGTTAAGTGTTCGAGCCTTGGTTTCAGCTCAGGTTGTGATCTCAATGTCCGTTTTGGGGCTTTGGGACTGAGCCCTGCATGGAGCTCCGCACTCAGCAAGGAGTCTCCATGAGATTTTCTCTCCCTCCCCACCCATTTCTCCCCCTCCTGCGCACTCTCCCTCTCTAATAAATAAATAAACATCTAAGAAAAATAAAATAAAAACCATCATGCCCAGTGGAATTTAAAAAAACAGAACAAAGGAGCAAGGGAAAAAAAAAAAAGAAAGAGAGAGGCAAACCAAGAAACTGACTCTTAACTTTTAACAGAGAACAAAGCACTAGTTATCAGAGGGGAGTTGGTTAGGGAATGGGGGAAACGGGATGGAGACTAAGAATTGTACTTGTGATGAGCACTTGGTGTTGTATGGAACTGTTGAATCACTCTACTGTACACCTAAATTAATATGATACTGTATGTTAACTAACTGGAATTTAAATAAAAACTTTAAAAAAAACTATCTTGCCAATCTCTCTTGCTGATCATTTACCACTCCCAACATAAATAGGCTTTATAATAAAGGAAGCATTTACTACAGGACCTCATAAACATCTAGAAGTTAAAAAGTTACATTTAGTAGACTAAGAATAATGTGTTCTTTTGATTGTTCTATCTTTAATGAAAAATTTTTTTATGGTTAATCTGAAAGTAAATTACATGGAGTGATAGGGTAGTAGAATTTCATAGACTCAACATTAGATTGGACTGAATCTGATGTTTACAGAGGAAAATGGACAATAATCCATCAAAAAAAATATATGCCACAACAAAGTGTTTCCATTGGTATCCATCTCCTTCTCTTTATTTCTGGCCAGATTCAGTATCTTTCAAGTAAACAGAGACTCTTGAAAATCTTTTATCCCAACCTGAAAATCCATTTTAAAGGAAGGGAGAATAGTTGTTGTGTAACAATTGACAGAGATAGTAAGAGTTCCTGTTCACAACTCATCTACCTTCTTGATTAATATCTTACACTTTTTTATTGCTTTCCCAAGGGTGCAAAAAAATGAATAGCAATTCCTTTGTAACTTACTGTGTGCCCAATGTTACATTCTGCAAAGACTGTATGATGTAGGTATTATTATGCCATTGTAATTAGAGGACACTGAGACTCAAGGGACTCTACCCAATGTCAGGCAAATAGTTATGTCATCGAAGGTAACATATTCCAAAGCCCATGTCCTTTCTTCTATACTACGCTGCATGCAGTCTACAGAAAGTAAAGCTTTAGAAGATAAAAGATGGGAATACATTCCTTCCATATTTCCCTAGCCAAAAATGTTGGTGAGTAATCCTATTGTGCTGAAATTCACCTTCCACATGTTCAAGTGTTTTCATTCAATTCACTCTGAAGACTTCCACCTGTCTCTAGAGATTTCCTCTTCTTTTCTCTCTTAACGGGCTCACCCTGGGCAAGTACAAAAAAGTCTCCTTCAAAAGGTTTGGCTTACCAGCCTGCTGACTTACGTTTCATGCCCTCTTTCTTATACAGACCAGAATCACAGCATACAACCTATAGAATTACTGCCGGATGTTAAAATGGATGGAAAAGATACTTGCAAGGAAAATGAATGCAAAATTCCTCTAGATGTGTATGGTCTGTCTCTTTTATGTTTCCTTTTCATACTTAATTTTCTTGAGCTACCAATCTGTATTGACTCTTCCCAGAACATTTCATCTCATTTTCATGGACACAACTTCCTTTATACTCATATGACATTGGAGCACTTAATATTTTAAGAAAACACATAATTACAAGAATAATAAGTACAGCTGACAGGTTCTGCCTCTTAGTAAATCTCTAACTTTTGACTGGTGGGAACAAACGCATGAGACATTCTTGAGCTTTGAGGACTCAGGAAAGGTGCAGATCTCAGTTTAGGCTTTAGAGAAGGAAGGGATGTTATCTGTTATACTGGTGAGTTGCTTAAGTGGAGGCCAACTAAACAATCTTGATTTTGAAGTCCCATAGCCCTGGATTCAAAACCTGACTCTATGATGTGAGCAAAGTCAGCTTTCAGATCTAAGTTTCGAAGTCCTCATCTATAAACTGAGAACAAAAATACCCCCTTAGGATATATTACAAGGTTGTCATGAGATTAAGTTAGGAGTGTCTCTAGGCACCAAGGAATGGCACCTGGTAGGCACCCCAGACAAGCCATTGCTGCTGCTACTGTCGTGTTGCTAATCCTACAATACAGCAACATAAGCTACAGCTTTTCGAAATCGGAATCTTGTAACCAGACATTCGCAAAGTTTTGGTCTCATAAATGTAACGTCCTGGAAGACCCTGCCACATGAACCTTTTATGAGCAAATTGGCCATTTCTGAAGTAAAATTTTTCTTTTCCCTAAACCCGTTCCTCTTCTTATATTCCCAGTTTTGGTAGGAGGCATCAGGACCAAGAAAACTTCCAGGCCTCTGTTGTCTCCACTTACTGGCCCTGCCCCTCCTGCCCCAGGCATCCAAGACGAAGATTAATCTACTCAGCTCATCCTATGAAGCCACAGCCTGAAGATTCTTCTAATCCACTCCTTTATGCTTCTACGATCTCCTTATGCCACTCATAAAACTTGGCTGCTTTTACATCTGCCCTCTATCAACCACTTTCAACTATAAGCTCCTTGAAAGCACCAGGTATGATTTATTCCTGAAATCCCAGTGTAGCTAGCACAATGTTTGGCATATAGTAGGCACTAAACAAATGTTTGCTGAATAAATTAATGCAGTTTCAGCCACATCTGCACAGCACGGCACAGCCCTGATTTTCCTGTTAATTCTCAGCTTTCAAGTAAGAAATATAGTGAGGCACAGCTGCAGCTGGGGCCTAAATGACCCTTTTGGGGATTTTCTCTTGTTGTTAGGTTCAACCATTAGCAGTAATTTTTGCTGTAGCAATGTTTGCTCTGGTAAATTCCGGGAAACTAAATGGTGCTAATCAAAAAAATAGCGTTGATTATGCAGTTTTTGTTGGAATTTGTTTACTGGATTTGAATTTGGTTATATATATTTTCAGACTCTGTTCTGTTGGAGAATAGAAGAGAGTTGCTTTTTCTCTGGAGGAGAAAGACCTCAAACTAACACTTTAATGTTTAAAATTCCTAAATCTGTGCCAGCCATCCAGATGGCTTTCAGCAAAAGCATCCCCTTCCCTGCAAAGCCATCTCTCTTTCCATCTTCTGTCAGTTGACTTCTCTGTGTCCTAGTTTTGCAATGTTAGGCCACTCAGTCTCTTTGCTCATCTTTGTAATGGGAATAACAGCATCTTCTTCATAAGGTTGTTGGAAGAATTTCCGGTAGTGGTAGCTTCAAAGTATTAATCACTGTGCTTAGAATATGCTAAAAGGCCAGAGACTTTATGACTGTGATAATTTTCACTACCTCTGGCTTCACCAGAACAATGCGGACAACAACAACAACAAAACATGGGTTTTGGGGGTGGAGAGACCAGGGCCCTAAAAGAGAAAAAAAAATTTCATAGTTGCATGACAGCCGCCGGCAAGTCATTTAGCATGCATCTTCCGTGCTCTTCTCTTCTATAAAATGACCCCAAAGATACCAATCTCATAGCGCATTGAGAGGATTCAAAGAGATAAAGTATGTAAAACATCCACCATGATGCCTGGGCCAAGACATTTCTCCTCTCATTTCTCAAGCCATTCAAAATTTTCTTGCCAATCTTTTTGCTCAGAATGTTTTCTGATTTTTCACTTCATTCTACGATCTCGCTACTAAAGCAAGAAGCATCTATTGTCTATATTTAGGTTATGAATATGGCCTTCTATGTTCCTTTTGTCAAGCACTCAGCTCCTCAGATAATTGATAATACCTCTGGCAAATTATCTCTCCTAAAATATGATTAGATAGATTGAAGATTTGCCTATAAATTTTTTTTGTAACAACTCAAACTCATCTTTACCCTTCTTAAGTTTCTAGCAATTGCGGTAGACAGTTTATAAGTTAGCATTTGATTTTTCAGTATTTTAATATCTTCTTTGGGTTTTTTTTTCTTTTCCCCCCTACCCCTTCCTTTATGAAGCATACTCCTGAAAAGCAGGAACTCCATTTTCCACCACAGTAGGCAGGCTCTAAAATAACCCTTAATGATCCTTCTTTCTGGCTAATCATGCTCTTCTATATCCATTCCCCATTGAATGTGGGCTGGACCTAATGACTCACTTCTAACTGCCAGAATACAACAAAAGTGATGGGATGTCCTTCTGAGATTAGTTTACAAGAAGACTATGCCTTGCATCTCTTTTGTCCTCTTGCCTTTGAGAAACAATCTGCCAGATTGTGCGTGGCCTTGTGGAGACACCTACATCATCAGGAACTGATGTTTCTGGCCAAGAGCCAGCAAGGGCCTGAGGCGTCCCAAAAGTCACATGAGGGAGCTTGGGAGTAGATCTTCCTTTCTGTCCTGCCAACAGCTGCAAGTGAGCCTGGAAGCAGATCCTCCCCACGTAGAGCATTTGGATGACGGCAGCTCTGGCTGATGCCTTATTCACAGCCATGGAACAGATCTTGAGTCAGAGGCATCCAGTTAAATGGACCCACAGATACTGTGAAGTAGAAATATTTCTCATTTTAAGTTGTTAAGTTGTGGTAGTAATTTGCTATACTGTAATAGAAAGGTGGTATTGCCATAGCAAACCCAGAAAAACGAGGAAGTGGCTTTGGAAATAGGCAATGAAGGAAGGCTGGGAAGATTCTGAAGAGTATGTTAGAGCAAGCCTGAATTGCCTTGAACACCCTGTAAGTGGAAATCTGGGGTGTGGGGGGGTAGTTCTTGCATAGTGGCAGGAAGCTTAGCAACATTATTATCACCTTCTGTAAGGAGAAAGCTGGAAAGCTCCCTAGTGAATGGAGTGATCTCACTAAGTAGATTTCTAAACAAGTGTTGAAGGTGCTGCTGGATTTCTTCATGCTGCTTATTATGGTAAAATGTGACCAAAGAGAAATTGAGAGGACCATTAAACAGAAGGGAACCAAGACTTGATGGTTTTGAACATCTTGATTCTAAAAATAAGAAACAGTTTCCAAACAAAGTTCAAAGACAGGGTAGTGCCAGGAGAACATGGTCTAAAAGTGAAGCAGAACTTAGGTATGGAGATGCCTCAAAAAATTAAAAACAGAAATTCTATTACCAGGTATTTACCTGAAGAATAAGAAAACATGAATTCAAAGGGATATATGCACAATGGAATATTACCCATTCATTAAAAAGAATGAAATCTTGCCATCTGTGAGAAAATGAATGGACCTAGAGAGTATTACGCCAAGTGAAATCAGTCAGAGAAAGACAAATACCATATGATGTCACTTATATGTGGAATCTAAGAAACAAAACTAATGAACAAACAACAGGAGGAAACAGACCCGTAAATACAAATAATAAACTGATGACTACCCAAGGCGGGGGAGGAAGAGAGATGGGCAAGATCGATAAACAGGAGTAGGAAATACAGGCTTCTAGTTACAGAATGAATAAATCATGGGAATAAAAGGAACAGCATAAGGAATTGAGTCAGTGGTACTGTAATAGCATTGGTCTGGTGGTAGATGATGGTGACACTTGTGGTGAGCACAGCAGTATGTATTAAGTCGTCAAATCACTAAGTTGTACACCTGAAACTAATGTAACACAGTGTGTTGACTATGCTTAAATGAAAAGCAAAAGAAAGAGATCTGAAGAATAGCAGTTACATTGTACTATAATCTGTAATACTCAATTATTGAGGTAATTTTCAACCACAATTTTTTAAATTTTACTTTCTAGGAATTTCCTAATCTTATCCACCTCAAACTCTATAAATCCGTTCCCTTTCCAGCTGTTCTACTATATTGAATTTATTGGTGAGTACTCAAATATCAAATATTTTTTAAAAGGTAGTTTTACTTTCTTTCTTTCTTCGAAGAAAGTCTCTTAAAATAGTTGTGTCTAATTATAATTGCATTGATTGAAAAACGTGAACTATAAACCACACACACCCCCAAAAAGTATTCTGAACTGAGGGAACTCATATATATTTTTTTAATAACATGCAGTAGGCAAGTCTGTCATTTGCCCTAAAGAGAGACACTCTATTTTCCAACACTGTTCACCCTACACACATCATTAAAAAGGTAATCTGAAACAAAGGCCATGAATGTCTCTGCTTACCAGACACACAGAGAAGTCAGAGACTCATACAGGAATCATCTCCCAATTGATATCTACCCTTGTTTCTATATCATTTTGGCTTCTGGTGAATTTTTCCATTATTGGGATTTTCCCTCAGCTACACTGATCAGTGTGACCATAGTGGCTAGCACCAAATCTAGTCAGTCTATTTCATATCAATAAGACCATTATTAAATGAAATCCAAGCAACAGAATGAGTTCAGCTTGTAGTAACTGAGATCAACCATGATGTGTTTAAATAAGCTGTGGTTTTTCCTTCTTTTTCTGGGATTCTATACTGTTTCTGCTGGCCTACCTGGAAGAAAACAGCACACGTGTTTTCTCTCTTGTCCTACTATTACTGTTCTATATTGGCAATCCCTAGCTGAGAGGATCTCCACTGGCACTAATGGGACAGATAAGGGCAGGTGCATAATACATTGATTCTGTTACACATAGAGCAGTGGAAGTCACAACAGTATTACATTGCATCTGCCCAAAGGGTTCCATCCAAGAGACCATTTTGTTTCCCTTCCCACTTGAACACTGCCCAAACCACATCAGTTGAATTTGGGCATCCTTCCCCCATCCATCCTTGAATTTGGATGCCTCTCCTCCCAAAGTTCCCCAGCACATTTAAGGGGTTCATATAGCATCTTGTCTCTTCAAAGGACAAAGGAGATCTCATCGTGACCACTATTCACCTTCCTCCTTACAGCAGCAGAGTTCAGGGTAGATAGAAGAGGCATCTAGGGGCATAGAGGCAGAGGGTGGCTCTGAACCACTAATAAGGTGCATTTATTTTGTTTTGAGTAGTGCAGTGGTTATTTGTGTTTTAACCAAACTTCCAGCATCTCCCACCTGAAGCACTATATAAGGTGTCATCATTACTGACACAACCAAGTTGGCTTTGGAGAGTCTTTGACGCAGCCCCGCCTTCACTGCCACAGCAGGAACTGTGCTGGAGGCCATCTCAGCCTAGAGTCCAATCCTAAGTTTGGTTAGAACATAAGGGACAGGGAAATCTTCCAAGGTGGTAAGGCTAACTTACAGTTAGTAAGAATTTAGCAAGACCGCTGAGGGACACTTTCTTATTCTCCAGCAGGTTACTTTCATCAGCACTGTAGGCCAGCTGGGACCCAAATATTCCTCAATAATTTCCCACAAGAGATTGTCTATCTCAAAGAATTCTCCCTGACTGAGCCAATAAGCCTTTGTAGCAGACAAGATGCAACATAAAGAACTTTGAGACCTCTTAGTGTCTCACTGACTACAGCTGGCATGATGAAGTGCAGGAGGGGTTGAGTCAAAGGCAGTCCAGCTGCTGGTATTTCTCCTTAAACTGGCATTATATACCTTGCTCCACTCTCTCCACAGTGAACTCACTAAGGCTCTGAGGCTTTCCCAGTCTTCTGACTGTGGCAGCTGCAAATCCCTTCCCTCCCAAGAGGTAGGTGTCAGTGTGTTTCTCTATGACTCTGGTCTGAACAAGGTCAGAACATTCCTCTAACCCAGAATGGGTCTTTGGACTAGTTGATAGAGACTAACATATCTTTGTGGTGATTCCTCAAACTCCAGTTTCCAGAGAGTGGTGGGAAGAGGGCCAAATCATACCTGCACAAGCAGGCCTGTCTGGAGAAGACGCCAGAGCTCAGGGAACCTGAGTCTTTTATAACAGGCGATGTCACCACCCTTGTTCCAAAAGGAAAGACTATCTCTAGTTTCCAAGACTGTGCATGACACAAACATTTGATAGTTCAGAACAAAGGGCAGTCAGTGCCTCAGAAATATGAGAGCCTCATGGAGAACTGTTTCCCAATTATTATTTAATGGGGAAAAAGGTCTACGAAATTCAGCTGATTTTTAACATCCCTATATTATTTTTCAAATTACCTTTTCAAAGACTGTCCAACTAATATTCCTTTCCACATACTCTGCCTGCAGGTAAACTGGCTCTTTCTTGAATATATGCAATATTGACCTGATTCTAGGTTATAGAAAACAAACAAACAAAAACAAAAACTTCTTGCAAATAAATATCAAAACCACAAATCTAAATTTATACTTTTATTTTACATGTTCTTAGTTCTGATGACTCTTTTATACTATGGTTATTTGGCTTTTTGGCAGGTTGCCTTCAAAGTGCTTTAAGCTCTTTATCATATATATTTATTGTTTCCAAAACAAAATAGCAAGCCTCTTGCAAGTATAAACTATATTTTTCCATGACTCAAAATTCCTAATTCAATTCCTCTTAACAAATGCTACCTACTCACTAAGACATAAATGCCACTGTCTTTAAGTCCCTGATAAATATATTCTATATGAGGAGGGAACTAAAGATCCTTATTTTTCCCACTGAGATCCAGAACTAAACAGTCAACAGACCAAAGTAGACCTCTGTAATTCAAATGTCACACTGCAATTTCAAATTGGCAGCCTTCCTTGAGTTTTGTTTTACTTGCCAAGGAAACAATGAAGCATTTATTCTGATGCCAACAGAACTGTGGGAAGAGACGAAGAGATTTGTATTTCCCTGAATTTTTAATCTGCAGAAGAGAACAACTATAGGGACCAAAGTGGCACATGTTATTATTATTTCAATAATTCTATAATTATACAACTAACTGAGTCTTGGAAAATACGGTGTGTACATATACAAATTGACTCACATGATTGCAAAAATACTAACAGATGATCGGATACAACCAGAAGTCACAGTTCTAGAATTTCTGGTAAATGAAAAGGTAAAACGAACACAAACATCATTGATGGTATTTATATGAATTATCTATGAATTAATGATAAATATGATCTCAATTTTACAACTTCCTTTGAGAGAGGATAATTCTATTCCTTTCCTCATGGCTATCTGATGGGTTGTGGCCGCAATTCTTTCTTACAAAATCTCTGCAATACCAGGCAGGACTCAAAGGTCAGTTTTCCTGGCTGGACTACTCCAGATCTGATCGCATCTAACCCCTTCCCACAAACTCCCCAGGTCCTAGGCCTGACACAATGCATACTCTGTTTCAGTAAGTCTGAGGCTGGATGGAGAAATCTGTAATTTTAAAGACGTAGCATGAGATTGTCACATTGAGGCAAGTTTGAGACGTGGAGTCTTAAAGACGTTTTTAAGTCTTAGAGATCAGGAACTAGGTAATAATCATTTTATATCCAGATAATTGCTAAACATAAGAATTGTACATGGCAGATTTTAATTTTTTCATTAAATACTGAATTGGCAGGAAGCATATTTGTAAAACACATAGACAGTATATAAATAATGATATCACCACTACCAATGAACAACCTAGTTCAAGAAATAGAGCAGTATTACTACATTCTAATATTTTTCTGTGTGTGCTTTCTTCATTCTATTTCAGTTCCATGCCCTTTAGAGTAATTCTGCTGAATTTTATCATTCTTGGTTTTTCTTTAGTTTTACCATATTTATGTAGAGCAAAACAATGTATCGTTTGTTTTTAACAGGTTTAAACCGCATTATCGGTGGAATCATATTGTTGGTATGCTCCTGTGTCGTTTTTATTTTAAATGGTATATTCCTAGATTCCACCAGTTGTGGTGGATTGCTGAAAGAACTCCGCATATTATTTCCCTGTATGAAGATACTAATATATATTTACCCAGTCTTTTGTTGATAGAGCTATCAGTTGTGACCAATTTTTTTTCTTTTAGAAAAAAAATACTACATGTCTTACAGCTCTTGTATATAAGAATTTTACTAATTGTTTGGTAAAGAGTATAACTGTTGAGACAGCTTTACTAGATAATGTCAAATTGTTTTTCAAAGTGGATGGGCCAATTAATATGTCCTATAACAAAGAATAATAGTTCCTTTCACTCTACATTCTTACCAAAACTTAAAATACCCAATTTAAATCAATTCAGTAAATACCAGATAGAATTTCATTGTGGTTTTTACTGTTCACATCCTGATTGCTAATATGTTTGGGCATCTTTTCATATGCTCATTGGCCATTAAAGTTCTTCTTCTACGACATGAGTGTTAAAGCCAATGCCCTCTTTATATAGTCTTTTCTTCTTGGTGCCTAGAAGTACTTTTTATATAATTCTCTTTCAGCTATTTATTTTTCAAATACTTTCTTCCAGCTTCTGGTTTGCCTTTTTGCATTCATATAGGTATTCTTCAGATGCACAGAAGTTCTAAATTTTAATTAGCCAATTTTGTCAATCCTTTCTTTTATGGTTTTGCTTTCTTAGCTGTTTCACGTTAGCAAAACCACTTCTTACACTGAGGTCAAAAAGATATTCTTCTATGATGTCTTCTAAATATTATAGTTTTATATTTTGCATCTGAGTAGTCAGTCCACCTGGACTGAACTTTTGGGTACAGACTGAAATGGAGGTTGCAATTTCACCATGTCTCCTTCATTGAAGAGCCTAACGTTTCTCAACTCACCTAGAGTGTTAGCTGTCACTAATCCAATTTTCATATGTGTGAGGGGTGTTTCTGGGCTCCGTGGCCAACTTGTTCCTTCTTTTGCTCCAGAGACTAAATTTCTACAGTTTAATAATAAATATCTCTTTTCTAAGGCATGCTATAGGTCATGGTTATTTCTGGTGCACTGTTCTTTCCTACAGATTTTAGTGATAGCTTACCAACTTCCATTTTTACATTCTTTAGAATTATTTTTACTGGAATAGCATTGAATATATAAATACACTTAGAATTGACTCAAATTAAACTATTGAGTCTTCTGATCCATGAAAATGGTTTCTTCACCCTTCCATATAAGTTTTCTTTCATATATTTCAGTAAAATTTCTTTTTTTCCATAAGGGTCTTGCCTAGGTTTTGTTAGACAAGGTTTTTCCTTTTTACTAAAGTAATTAATACTTAGAAATAATTAGAAAATAGTTATATTTTCTCTCTGTAGGCACATTGAAATAGATGCTATATTTTGTATTAATTATGTGTCTAGATTTGCTAAAATTTTATATTTCTAATAACTGATCATAAGCATATCTGAGGTTTTCCAAAGAGATAACCACAGCACCTGCAATAATAACAATTTTATTTCTTCCTTTCCAACTTATTTCTTTTATTTCTTCATCTTCTTGCCTTCCAGTATAATGTCAAATCCAAGTAATGACTGATTTTCAAATATTAATACTTGCATTATTGGCTAAACTCAATTTCACCATAATACCTCTTTTATATGTTCTTAGATAAGATTTGCCAATATTTTATTTATTTAGTTTTGGGGGGGCATTGTTTTTATGAATAGGATGGGCTTATTAAATCTTGTCATCAATATTTGGTTTTGGACCAAGGTTATACCTATAACCCAATACATCTCACATTCTCAAAATTTTACTGCATTCCTGGTATCAGAGTTGCACTACTTTCATTTCTGTCTTCTGGAATAAGTTATATACAACTGGAGGTATTTGTTTCAGTTTGGTATTATTGATAAAATAACTGAAAACTTCTCTTACTTTCCTTTCTTCTTTTTTTCTCCCCTGCCTTCTCACTTCCTCTCTGCCCTCTCCTTTTGTTCTTCCCTGTGAGTTTTGTACTTTGAAATTGTTGAAACTTTGACTTTTAAGCTTTGATTGAAGATGAAAGGCTTTGGGCACCTGGGTGGTGTAGTCAGTTAAGCATCCAGCCCTTGGTTGTTTCTCTCCTCTCACTCTTACTGTCCTTCCTCCAACTTTCTCTCTCAAAAAAAAAAAAAAAAAAAAAAATGAATGACTCAAGAAAGAACATGCTTTTTTTTTTTTTTGTGATCAGAAGGTCTCAGAAAAAAATTTTTCTTCCCGTCCACCCAGCAACAAGGTTTGACACTGGCAATTTCTCATGCAGTCCTTGGAGTGGAAGATTAGATTTATTTTCATCTTCCAGAGTAGTGTAGCCCATGAGACTCCAGCTTTATGATGGAGTTCTCCAATTAGACATCCCACTTTGGCTGGGCCCTGGCTTTGTCTACTGCAACTCAAAGAAATACCAATTACAGTCTCATCATAATATACAGGATACTTAGGATAAATGTAACATTATGAAAGTGAAAGAAGGCAGACAATAAAAAGTGTGTACTTACAGTTCCATTCAAATGACATTCTAGAATTGACAAAATTAATCTACAGTGTCAGAAAATAGATTCAATAGTTTGATTTGGGCTGAGAGTTAACTGCAAAGTTCTATATGGAAACTATCTTAGGTAATGAAAATGTTCAGTATCTTCACTGTCCATGAAAGTATTCATGATACCATCTACCCACATGAATACATTTAAAATTGGTGCATTTTATTATATATGTTATCCCTCATTAATGTTAACTTTAATGTCATAGATTATATAATGATAAAACAATCAAGTTATCCACTTACGATCTACACATTTTATTCCATGTCAATTTTATGCCAATAAAATGATTTTTTAAGGCCCCTGTAAGGACTGGAATTCCAGAAATCCCTTAAGAGTTTTTACCACTTCCCTTACTAGCATCAATATCAGTTTAAAATAAATGAAATCCTTATCAAACCTCCATAATAAGGCTGCTTTAGAAAACTGGGGTCTTTGATCAGGTCACCATTTAGTCCTTATTGCTGATGAGAATGTATTTCTATGACTACTGGGCAGAAGATGGCTATGTAATACTGAACTCGACAGTACTTAGGCCATTTCAACTATACTGTTTCTATTGTATGTTTATTCAGTTATGGCTAAAAAGAGGTCATGCCAATGTGAGTCACCAAATTCCTATCTCTAAGATCCAAAGGTTTTCAAGGAATGAAATATGTATATTCATTTTTTTCTGGTTTTACATGCCAACAATTTTGGTGCAGTGTGATAGAGATAGGATATTCTTGCAAATTCACATTTTCTCAAAACAATTAAGATATGGATGCAAAAACCCAAAGAAAGGTGTGAAATCCCAAAGTGCCAAAGGACAAGTTCAGATTATTCCTCAGTCCCTATCTCCAATCTCTAGTCTTGCCAGGTCTGACATTTCTTTTATCCATGTACTCTGTGTCACTCTTCCCTCACTATCTCAGATTATGTTTCTAACTAAATTTTATTCTCATTTAACTCTACTCTCCAATTTTCATCTTAGCATCCTTCGAGTGATTCAATTCAATTTAATTTCTTGGCTTCCTCTTGGCTGCCCAGTGCTGTGCTCATGGTGGTATGTATTAAAAATCAACTAGCTATTGAAACCTGTAATTGAAGAAATTACAAGCTAGTGGGGGATATTTATGGGTAAATGATGATAGAGACACACACAGTACTGTTGTTGACTCATATAGAAAAGAGTCCCCAGCTCAGCTGAGAAAGTCCAAGAAGGCTTTGTAGAAAAGACATGTGAAAACTAAATTGAACCCAAAAAGTGAACAGGATTTGAAGGCACACAAGGTTGACCAAGAATGGGTTTAGGGAATGGTACTCCAGGAAGAAAAGACCAACGGAGCAAAGGCATGAGGACACCACAGAATCCTTCTAGCCCACTGGAAAGTAAGGCTGATATGATCCATCTCCCACAGTGCCTTTCTGAATTTTATAACTTTTTGGTAAAAAAATATATTCAACTTATAAATGTTCTTAAAGTTGGAAAAATGCTGACATTTGTGTTTATTTCTGTGACATCTCTCAAACACTTCAAACTCCGTGATCCATCACTGTAATATAGAATTGTTCTAGCATGATTTCTAGGATGTACAAAGTCCATACCCTCAGAGGAATTTAATGGTATAGCAGACTTTGATGGAGTTTATTTAGTATTTTATATTTCACTCATGAATAAATATCATCACAATGTGGTAGTTGGAAAGAAAATAACATGAAAACATATTTAAATCACTTGCATTACAATAAACAATATAAAGAAAGTGAGCTACAAAAAGATGACATTATCTGGGCAAAGGTTACTTTTTTTTCCTTTTTAAAAAAAATTTATTTTATTTTTTCAGTGTTCTAAGATTCACTGTTTATGCACCACAACCAGTGCTCCATGCAGTAGGTGCCCTCCTTGGTTTCTATTCTAATCTCTATCTTCTCTTGACACTATCCATCTTCCTGTCTGTGTTCAATATAATAAATAATTTTGTTTTCACATACAAAGAATATTTCTACAGAGGATTCTTCAAGTATGGGATGATGTCTACCACCAGGGGCTAGTGCGTGCATGTGTGTGTCTGTGCGTATGCCTGTGTACATGTACAATGCCTAGGCTAGATCAAGCATGGATATACAGTCTTCAACTAAATGTTTTCCAAACATCTTGATTCTGGGTTTCAATGACAATGACCAGTACTGTAGATTTTGGGATCACAAACTAAAGGATGTAATAAAATGTAATGATTTTAAAGATCCAGTCAAATTGGAGTCTATAAAGTTGTTTAAAAAAGTTTTATATTTCTCCTATTCTTCAGGCCCCTCCCATCACCATAACTGAATCTCCATTTTAAGCTTGATTTCCATTTTTAAGCTCCTCCATTTCTGTTACTGACAGCTAAAGATAGTGAGAATTATTCTATTATTTGAAGTGTAATAGTTTTATTTAGACATTTTGCTATGTGTACCATATAAATCACATAAATAAGTGGCATTATAATTTAAATATAAGTGTGTTTAGTTTTTTGAAAAATGAAGAACTTTCTATCAACAGATTCTTTTCTAAAAAGAACTCACTGGGTTTAAAAACAACATATACTCTGTATTGTATACACGTACAGCCTTATTGTTGGGTATCTTTTTCTTCCCCTTTAATATGAATCACAAAATATTTAAAGTGTTAAGGGTTAACAACATCCAGGGTTAAACATTAGAAAGTGAGTACAACTTGCAGAACCTGCATCCATATCTCAGAAGTAAATACTATTTTCAAATGATAATTTTTCCAACTATTATTCAACACACAGCTCTAGAGAGGTTCTTTGAGCACAGTGCCAGTTAATAAGAAACATGGAATATTTAATTTCACACATGAAGCAGAAAGGTGCATATAAGCATTATTTTTCACCAAAACAAACAAACAAAGAAACAAACCTTAAGGAAATAGTTGTTATTGTTATTGCTGTTGCCAGACACTCCTTGCAATTCAGCCACAGTGCTCTAAAATGGTTGACAACACAAATTAAAGAAGGCTTTTCCCCAGTAAAGAGAGCAGCCCAAGGATAAAGGGTAGAAAAAACACTGATGTTCCAGTGCCAGCTAGAACACACACGTTTGAGAACTGGGAGAATGCCTCCCACTCTTAGTTTCTCAACACTATGAACAGTATAAAGTCAATTCACATTATTAAAAGGCTATCCATAATAATTGCAATCTCTTGTTCACACAACACAAGCTGTTTCCAACCAGGAACAGCAAACAGCATGAGTCAAATTCAATGTTATCCCTTTAATGCTTTTCACCTAAAAATTATATTCTTATGAACCATTTAACACTTACGCAAACCATAGCTCCATTGTACTTCGGACTCTAATCATTACATGTTAACACAAGCAATAAAAATGCATATCCATGTAGGTAGCGGCTCTAAATTGTATTTAATATCTTAAAAGATTCTAAAAGCTAATGTTCTCATGATACAGTTATAATTATATTAATTTTCAGTAATGAAAAAAATTATGAACGTGAGCTTAAATTATGTTTTAAGAGAAGGGGCCTCAGTTTCTAGAGTGATGATTAACCTTGTTATAAACTACTGCCTGAAGAGACTTTGAAATACCATCTATAATCTAAGACTTTAAAATGTAATAATTACCATATTTTAAAAGCACATTTAAAGAAGCAAACCAAAAATAATCCTATAATTTCAAAGTGCATATAAAATAGTTTATTTTAATGTGAACGACTATATGCATTTTCTAATTCAAAAAAGTGCTATGGCACCAGCTCATACTTCATTTCTAGTGTGAGCAGACTGTATTTCACATTGCATAATGATCTTTGATAAAAATATAAACCCACAACTTACATACACGACCCATGCTACACAAAACATATACCAGAATTACAACATCCCATCACTAAAAGGCTAAACATTGATAATTGTGGAGTATGACAGGAGATTAAAGTTGTTATTGAAAATTAAAATCTAGTTGAAAAATTTACCATACCCCCAGAATTTCGTGGGATAGTGTTGACTGTGTGAGGGGCTTATTGAACTCCTCCATCGTTACCTTCCAGATTGTTTAAAAAGAGAAAGAAAGAAAAAGAAATGAACAATAATTCTATTATCCAGAAATGCAATTGCTAATTATGGATACATTCTAATCTACATCTTAAATGTTTCAATTGCTCAGATTTAATCTTTCTCTTCCTGACAGGATCCTTCCCCTTATTCTTCAGCCTTTGGGCAAAGCCCTTTTAACTTTTTTTTTTTTTTTTCTTTTAAAATCACAATATTTAATGGAGAGTAAACAGAAACAGGATTGTAAATTAAAACTGATTTGGTTTACTGTAAACTCCTCTAGTTTAAATATTTGGGGGTAAAAAAAAACAGAAAGTGTAGAAATTTAAATGGAGTTTGGGGATTATCTATATATTGTAAATTCTCTTGGAGTACAACTTAGAATGTCCTAAATCATCAAAACAACTACATGTAAACACACACAATGCCTGATAAGGTATTTTTATTCCTGAATATGGTTTTGATAGAGAACTACTGTACTTTCACAATTTTCGGACATATTTCTCACATTGCAATGTTTTCCCTATAGGCAGTTCGAGCAAGCAGCTCCCTTCTATCAATGGAACATTCCAAGTTAGAATCAACCTTGGATGATTTGACCAAAACCAGAAGCTATCTATCCCTCAGTAGACTATGCTGATCTAAGCGCTGGCTCTGGAAATTAGTTGGATGAACTCAGTTGTCCTACATTTAATTAGAAGTTTTTTCCTAGTTGGCCCAGGGAATGTCACAGGGGATATTGTGAAATAAAAATGATTCTAACTTTGAAATCACAAGATGATTCCATAGATGATAAGAAAAGTGAGAAGTCAAGTGATTCATTACACAATTCAGGATTAACAAATATACGTAAATCAATACATTGTTCAATTACATATAAAATTAACTCAGGATCATTTACCCATTGCATAACCAATGGTTATAGGTTTTTCTCACCTCTGTTATGTCTCTTGGACATTGTACTTTTCATTAACAGAGAGAAAGAGAATAGATAAAAAATAGGGACAGAGAACTCAAATTGCTTTAACAATATTTGGTAGTATGAGTAAAAAATGAATTTAAATAAAGTGTTTATATAAGAGTGAATTTTCATTATTTGTACAGCTTTCATCTCTCCTATGCACAGAATATTAACAGTTGGTTTTAATTGAGCATGTTTTGTCAACACACAAGAAAAGAAAAGGAGAGAAATACAAGTCAGAGGGGAGCATGAGAGAGAAACATAGAGAAAGTCTCCTTGACCTTTTCAGTAAAGTGAAGGTTACTTGGAATAACATAGTAGCAAACATATGATTTCTATTTCCACAACAGAAAATAGAAGAAAAAGTTTAACCTAAAGGTAAACTCAAATTTAAAAAAAAAAATCATACACTCAATTATTCTTCCTTTTAAACCCTATCTTCATAGGATACTTACAGATTATTTGCTGAGAATAAAATAATTCTCCAAGTATTTAATTCCCCTATTATTAGAAATACAGAATAAAGAATCACAGAACCTAAGTATTACATGAAACTCTATCACCCAACACAGGAATCCACTTTCCAACATCTCTTGTCACCCAGTTATTCTGTGGGTGCCCGAACAAAGACAGACCCATTAGTCTACCCCATTCAAAAACAGCAATATGTTGTCAAGTCCCAACTCTGGAGACAGGAAGACCCTATTCCCATCAAAAATCTGCCAACTGGGCGTGCCTGGGTGGCTCAGTGGGTTAAAACCTCTGCCTTCGGCTCTGGTGGGATCGAGCCCCGCATGAGGCTCTCGGCTCCACGGGGAGACTGCTTCCCTTCCTCTCTCTGCCTGCCTCTCTGCCTACTTGTGATCTCTGTCTGTCAAATACATAAATAAAATCTTTAAAAAAAAAAAACTGCCAACTATAGCTATATGACTAGGAAAAGCCTCATTGCTTCATTTCTAGAAAAATCATCTCTTCTGTGTGCTGTAAAGACTACATGAAATCATGTAGGGAAATGCATCTTGCCAAGTGCCAGGCACTGGATATTTATTTACCTTTCTTGGTCCTGAAAACATCTGCTCAGGTGATAACCAACTTTGCTTTCCTCATAAAAACCAGGCAAGCAAGCAAACAAAACTGCATATGATGTGCTCCTAAGTATAAAAGTTGAGTAACAAATATTCATTTTGCATTGATTCAAATTACTAAATTAGAAAAAACATTACATCAAACAAACAAAAAGCTTTAGGGGCTTGAGTTGAAAACCTCTGGGACTGAATGTGATCAATTCTTCAACATAACTGGAAGCAGCATGGAGTACAGAGTAGACGATCTAAAACTTTCATCGGGAGAGCTTTAAAGAACTATCTTATTTTCTCTCTTGCCTTTCGAGACTTGATGTTTTATTTTACACGCTCACAGAACATTAAAAGCTAGAAAGAGTGCAGCCCAATCTCAAAGCCAAAGACACGGAGGCCCACAGACTGCGAAGCCTGGCCCCCTCGCCTTCTTCCACTTGATGTCACCCAAACTCCCCCAAATCTCACACCCAAATTCTTTCTAGCAGAGCCTGCAGAGAATGATTCTACAATCCTAACAACAGGCTGGCCGCCAAAGCAAATCAGTGTCTCTGATAAAATACAAAACACTAGCACAGAGAAACTGAAGGCTAAGATGAAAATTTGAATATTGGAGGAAATCATTTTTAATTTCTAAACCAAGGCAACATTTTTATACATTGTATCTCAGTATAGTAAAAAAAGTACTTGCCATTTCAGATGGACTCTGCAAGTAAAAAATTAAATCAACGAAACAGAATTCTCAGAGATGAATTTAATGATGTGAAGACTTTGTAATGTTTATTCTCCAATTAAAACTTAAAAAAAAAACTTAGCTAATAGACCATTTTTAGTTGTCTACTATAATGAATGGAGAATAAATTACACTGAACGACCAACACGTAAAAAGTTAAGATATACTTGGATTAAAACATTCCAGACTAAAAACACATGAAAATATTTCAATGTCTATTTATTAATCTTCACTATGTCCTGGCTAGAGACCAACAAAGGGCTCTGGATAAAGAATATATTCAGATGGGTAGAGGTTGAACATATAAAGTTGCACTGTCCTTATATCAGGTGGTATAAATAATATGTTTTATCTGAATATTTACTATGTTTATGGAGTATGAAATACTCAGATTAAATTATTGATGGGCCTTTGGACATGCCAATATGAAACACATACACGTTTAAACATGTTTATAATAAAGCATGTTTTCCCATTATATCAATGCACATTTGGCATTTACATTAGAAATAGACCAGCATCTGTATTACATTACAACACACAAGGATTCCGGAGAGCCGTTTTCACTTGGGGGTTAGCTTCTATTCATTTACTTGATCTTCTACAGAGAGCAGGACGCAAAATTATTCCAATATGTATCTGCTCTATGGGATATGTGCTGGTGGAGATGCTTTGTTCTGCGTTATGTTAGCACAAATCACAGTGAGCAGATCCAAAGGATTTTCTCTTCCTGGAAAAAAGAAACCTGAAAACACCCAGAAGTTTTTAACACTTTTCTGTGTGTGTTTGTGTACATATGTGTGCGTTTTTTCAATCAAAATGTTTTGTGTTTTGTTTTTGGTTTTTTTTGTTTTTTTTTTTTCAAAAAGTGTTACAAACTTACTGTAGAAAATTGGGGAAGAAATGGGAAAAAATACAAAGCAGAGAGAGAAAATCACCAAATTCCAACAATAACAGTTACTATTTATGTGTTAGTGTTTTTACTCTTTTTTTTTGTTTCAGTGAATTTCTTTCAATAGTGCAGTAAAACATGACTTACTTGATCTCAAAGCCTTCATGCTGTAAACAGGATACCATTACTTGATTCATAAGTTAATAACAGATGTAAGTAATATTTCTTTCTGTGTAGACACATTCTCCCTGAGAAACTGCAAAGAACCAATCCTACTTTTATGTGGTAAAGAGAGTTTTGTAAAGGAGGAACACAGTGGGGAGAAGGCAGGAAGGACGTTGTGAGCACCACCTACCTCATCGTCGTCGGCATCATACTGGGCGTAGTGCTGCTCCAACAGCTCTCTCTGGCGCCTTTCTTGTTCTAGCGTCTGGCTTATCAACTGGGCAACCTCACTCACTTGTCCTGGCTTTTCTCGCCCAATAACAAATCTGTAGGAAGGTGAAAAGAGACCAATATGGTTGGATTCTCCAGCTTAAAAACAAAAAAAGTAACTTGAGCTCATCACGGTCCGTCAGGCCTCAAGAAGAGGGTATCACATATATACTATAAATGATATGCCTGCATGGAAGGGGAGGTTAGCTCAACTGAACAGGTGACTGCAGACGTACCCTAAAGGAAAAGAAAGGGGAAAAGTAAAGGACAATTAAAAAATGGGGTGTCTGGGTGGCTCAGTCAGTTAAGCATCTGACTCCTGATTTCCACTCAGGTCATGATCTCAGGGTCTTGAGACCAGCCCCGCCTCTGGTGGGTGCTGGGTGTGGAACCAGCTCAAGATTCTCTCTTCTTTTCCTTCTGCCACCCCCAACCCCCCATTTGCATGCTACTCTCTCCAAAAAAAAAAAAAAAAATTACTTTGGGAGAAGACAAGAGAGATGTAATCCATTCTACAGTACTTCACACATTTTTGATGCCCTACAAAGTGGAAGCAAACTCTTAATTTCTTGTACAGCTGAACTTGAGAATCATTTCCCTAATACTGTTCTTTTTACAATGCGAAAACTGCTTCAAAAACATTCTGAGGAATAGAATGCCTTAGGTGGGTAAATAAAGAGGCATTAATTTCTGCTAAGTTACTATAACTCTGGAAATAAGAAAGGGAAACAAATACAGGCTTTGGTTTTTGTTTAGAAGAAAAACTAAAAGAAAAACAAAACAAAACAAAAAACCCTAAAAAAAAAAAAAGAAAAGAAAAACTAAAATAAAAAGAGATCATAGTTTTGGAGAAAGAGATGCTATGAGGAAAGGTGTCGTTTCAAGAAATAAAGGGACAAAGGGAAATATCTGTTCAAATCAATTACTGTAAGAAAAAGTATAAAATAAAAGCAAGGAAGTCATTCGCTGTTGCTAGCTGCAGTCACTTAGGATACAACTTCATCAATACTGTGTCTTGCTTAACCAATTATTATTCACTTAACATCTTTTCATACTAATATATGGTTCTATTTTTCTAAAAATATATGAGTAGTACACATGATTTAGTTTCTACATATCATTTAATTTCATTATTTTGGTTGTAACTATTTGATTAATCATGTTTCTATAGTTAGCTGATGCTGTTCTTAGATTATAGTATGTTGCTGTATTGGATCATAAGTTTAAATGAAATACACCACCATTCTCTGTACAAATGCACTATAAGTCAAAATTTTTATGCATAGATGCTAGAAATTAATTGTCTTTGTAGCAGTATTTTAATATAGTTCCAAATAGGACTTTTAAGTTACGCTTTTGGGTGCTCATTAATCATTTGAGCTATTTTCCTTTGGGAATCAAGTATAAGTAGAGTTTATAAATTATATAATTTTCATCCTTATTCAGGTATAATTTACACATAATAAATTATTATGATCAGCGTTAAATGCATAGTTTGATAAGATTCACACGCATAACCTGTAATCACCACACCAATAAAAATACACATTTCCAGCAACCTAAAATATACCATTTCCCTTTCTAGGAAATCATCCTCACCTTGGGCGCATATTAGATTTGTTTTTTCTTTTGAATTTTGATTCAAATTTGAAAATCAGATTCAAATCTGAAAATTTTGATTTTCAGAACCATAGAGTGTCTGACTTCTTTGGCTCACCATGTTTTGGGAGACTTATCCATGCTGATGCAAATATCAGTAATTCATTCCTTTTTATTACTGAATAGTATTTCATTGTACCAGATGTACTATATTTGCTTATCTATTCTTCTACTGGTGGATATTTAGGCAGGATTTGGTTATTATGAGCAAAGTTACATTTGTGTGCAAGTCGTTGGGGGGGGGCATAAATTTCATTTCTCTTACACAAATAACTAATAGTGGAATTGATAGTCTAGAGTATCTTCAAATTTCAAAGAAATTGCCAAATTATTTTTCAAAGTGGTCATACCGTTTTATAGTCCTGCTAGTAATGCAGGAAAGTTACAGTTGCTTTACTTCCTAACCAACACTTGGTACTGTCTTTTAGAATTCTAGCTATTCCTCTGAATAGCTAATGGTACCTTTATAATGGTTTTAATTTCAATGCTTTGATGACCAATGATATTTAAGTATCTTTTCATGCACTTAATGAACATTCTTATATCTTTTTCGGTGAAATATTTTTTCAAGTCTTTTGCCAATTTAAAAAAATCTGGGTTATCCAGCTTTTTATTATTGTGCTGTAATAGTTCTTTATACATTCTGGATGCATATCTTTATCTATGTATACTGTATGTAATAAACACACATAGATACATACATACATACAAATAATGTCTGTGTATCTGTTTTATTCATTTATTATCACCTCCCAGTCTCTGATTTAACCTCTTTTCTCTTTCTTCCTTTAAAAAAAATTTTTTTAAGATTTTATTTATTTATTTGACACAGAGAGAGAGATCACAGGTAGGCAGAGCAGCAGGCACAGAGAGAGGGGGAAGTAGGCTCCCTGCTGAGCAGAGAGCCCGAGGTGGGGCTTGATCCCAGGACCCTGAGATCATGACCTGAGATGAAGGCAGAGGCTTAACCCACTGAGCCACCCAGGGGCCCCTTAAATTTTTTTTTAAAGATTTTATTTTATTTTATTTGTCAAAGAGAAAGAGAGACTAAAAGCAGGGTGAGTGGCAGGCAGAGGGAGAAGCAGGCTCTCTGAGCAGGGAGCAAGAAGCCCTATGCAGGGCTCGATCCCAGGACCTTGGGATCATGCCACACATCCCAACCTCTTAATTTTCTTAATTGTGTCTTATAAATTGAACTTCAAGGAACTTCACAAGGAAGTTCTCACAAGGAAAGACCTTGTGAGAAATTTTAGAGCAGAAGATTATTTTTAACTTCAAGGACGTTCAATTGATAACTTTTTAAAAGATTTGTGTCTTTTTTTTCTATCTAAGAAATCTTTGCCTCATGTAAGATTTTTAAGATTTCTCCTATTTTCCTATTGAAGTGTTAATGTTTTGAATTTGTATTAGATCTGTATCTTTCAAATTAATTTTCATGCACAATGTTTGGTAAGGGTGGAGCTTCATCATTTTCCACATGGATAACTAGTTGTTTCCACACCATTTACTGAAAAGACTATTCATTACTGCCATTGAATTTACTTCAGCATATTTGTTGAAAATCAGTTGACTAGATACTTGTGGGCTGAATTTTGGGACTTTTCCAATCTCTTCCACTGATGTACTTATCCTTGTGTGAATACCACACTGCCTTGATTGCTATATAATCACTCTTGAAGCTAGTTGGTGTGAATTTTCGAGCTCTGTATATCTTTTCCAAAACTATTTTGACTATTCCAATTTTCCTGCATTTTCACATAAATTTTACAATCAGCTCATTAATTTCTTTTAAAGGCCCATTTGATGTTTGATTTGGGATTGCTTTGACTCTCTAGATCTATTTGTGGAAATAGTTCATGGAAATCCATGAACATGGTGCATTTCTGCATTTATTTAGGTTTTTTTTTACTTTCAGCAATACACTACAACATTCAGGCAAAGTTGTAGCTATGGTTTGTTAAATTTATCTCTATTTCATGTTTTTTCAAGTTACTGGACGTGGTGCTGATTTTTAAATTTGTTTCTAATGGTTTGTTGCTAGAATATACAAATATAATTGACTCTTGAATATTGGCCTTATATTTTGTGACCCTGTTAAACTCACTTATTATTAATCATAGTAGACTTTTACAGATTCCTTAGACTTTTCCTAATAAGATCATATCCACAATGAAGACATTTTTATTTCTTCTTTTCTTAACTGTTTATTTTTCTATTTCATTTGGAGATACTCGGTTTCTGTGATGGAAGGTACATAAAGCCTTTACCATGCCCAACTAATCTAGACATATAAGGACTGTCTTGAATTCATCATATTTTTGGTTAATAGTCTAAAAGTCAGAAATGATGTCTAGGGATATAAATATAAAGCAATTAAGAAACTCATATCTTAGAATGAGAGATTTAGGAAAACTTAGATGGATCTTCTATGTGTCTTCAAATGCATAACAGAGTGGGGGTTGAAGTATCACTTAGCCTATTATAAAGCTGACAGAAATTTGAAGGAAGCAATTAATGTACAAAATGCTACTAACTAAAAACAGCAGCCAAGCTCAAAGTAAAAGGTAAATTAGAATTTAGATTCATTTGAGACATTAATTCTTTAAACTCATTTGAGAATTACATAGTCAGATCTTTTAGTTGAACAGTTTTCCCTAAGAATGGAGAATTTTATTACCTCTGCAAGGCAAGTGTTTAAAATTACTCTGAACACAATTCAGGGAGAGAAAAAGATAAGACTTGGTTCACTTGCCAAGAAGTAAGAACTACTGCTGATGACTCCAGAGGTTAATGAGGGAGTCTTAAGAAAGACCTTGTGAGAAATTTTAGAGCAGAAGATTATTTTTAAAGCCCAAATTATATGATGAGAGCATATCATATAATAATAAAATTATATAATACATCAAAACTCCAATACGATGTGCATGTTTCTTCCTGCCCTCAAAACATGATCTCTAATTCCAAGCCATAATTATTTGTGATGCTAAAACTGAAAGGAACAAATACACGTACAACTGAAATTCCAGAGGAAATAAGTATTGCCCTACATTGCATAAGAAATCAGTATTTTAAACCATGAAGGCATAGTTGCTCAAATCATAGTGTGGCTTTCTGAGTTGGTCCCTACAACTTAACGTTATTCACTATTTGCCCAATAGTTGTTTGTATTCAAAATCACTTTACAGTCTTATGAAATAAAGGTGATTTCTAACAGTATATCAAATAGAGAATTCATCTCATGAGAAATACTTTTTAAAGCATTATGTTAAAGTACACATCTTCATTCAGGCAGCTGTTTAGGGTAGCGTGACAGCACCTAGCTACACACATCTCTAAAGCCTTGTACTCCGCTGTCATTTATAGTTCACATGTGCCTGAGGAGAATGGCATCCTGAGAAGTATGGTTCAGAGGGAAAGCACCCAGAGGTGGAACTAAACTATCCTCCGTGCCTTACTTTCCTCATGTGAAAATTGGTATCTACTTCAGGTGTGTAAAGGAGGGATAAAAGAATAAAATGTGGTATAGACATGAAAGGACATGAGGCACTATTACTGGGACGATGAAAGTGATAAAGTCTCTCATTTGGAGAATGGGTAACATTCAAATTACCTTTCTCTATGTTTTTAAGTGCCTGGTCTATTTTTAAGCTGTGTTTATAAATGGACTCCTGTAACAATATGTATATAATCTAGCACATAGACAATTGAGAAGAAAATGCAAAATTTTAAATTAGGTTATTATTATTTCAATTGTGCATTCACACTATGGATAGCTGTGATAGTGAAATTTAGGGGTTAAAAGTGGCTGTAAAAGGGGAAAAAGGCTATGATAGGACAAATTCACTAAACCAGAAACATGACTCATTGGCTCTGTGACCTTGACTATATTAACATTTCTAAACCTTAGTTTCCAGATTGTCATAAAATGAATATAATAACTTAAGTAAATATTATATAATACATATAAAAAGCTTAACCAAGGACCTACTGCCTAGAGAGTATTTAACAATGTTTGCTGTTGTTTTTACCTGGATAATGTATTAATAGCTAGATGGGGTGAATTCATTTTTAAGGACTATCTGTGTACACTGGTGCCAATTACCTCTTATTTGAATCATCCTAGCTTTGAAAACAGTACATTTTTGAGAGTCAGCCACAGTACAAAGGTAAAATACTTGCACTGAAGTTCTGAGAACCTTAATTTTAGATACCGTCAAAATACAAAAGTAGAGGTCATGTGATCCCTTTAAACTGAATTTTTAAAGTCTTCAAAGCTATAACAATTAATAAAGTCAGCAACAATCAGTCCCTCTAAACACATGTGACCAAATTAACTGATATTTATACACAATTACGAATTAGATTTTAGACATTATCTCTGACAGAAACGATAAACATTTACTTAAATCAGCCTTTAAGATCCTTTAAGAAAACAATATGTTTGCCTGTTACTTTCTAAATTCATTTACTTTGCTTCCACAAGGAATGGATTGATCTGTTCATTTTTTAGTTATAAAGGTTGAGGTAACAGGAGCCAAACTGTAATAGACATTTGGATTAAAAATTCAGTATTTTCTAAGGTTATAATGGACAAATAAAGGCTAGACCTAAAATACAAAATGAGGGTTTATGTGTTCAGCATGACTTGTTGCTAGTGTTTCAAACAATTATCTTGTTTTGATGTGAATTATTTCAATAAGAACTGCCCCCTCATTCCCTCAGGCTGAGATACAATAGAGAAAGACAGATAAATCAGTTTCCCCTTTTCCTTTCATCTATTATCAGACCAAGCAGTGTCCATGCACTGTCTTTTACAGTTTAGATGACGAAATTATACAGGATTTATTGGATTAGTTTATTGAATTCTCTGGTGCGCTGTCAAACAAAAACTAAACAACTATAAAATTACATTTACAATTTGCTGAATTGAAGTCATAAAGATCCTACATGTTCAGTGTAAATGATGTGAGAGGTTATGTTGAAAATTGATGAGTTATGAGTGCCTTGTTTTGCAGATATTTATGATATTTATGATAGTCAAAAATGGTACTTAAATGATGTCAAAATTTCAAATTTTTTACACTAAAGAATTTTTAATGTAGACTTAATCAAGTCTGAAAAAGGAAAAGCTACAGTAGAATATACTTATTAGCTCTTACAAAATCAATTATTTTATTCTGCAACAAATACTTATTGTGCACACACCAAAAACCTGTAAGATATACCTAAAAAATGAAAAGAAAAATAGATACACATCACCTACTCTCATTATATTGGAGTCTTGGATCATAAGATCCCATGGTACTTTTAAATATTTTTGTAGAAAGTGTCTCAGTTTTTTCTAGCAAGTGGTGTTAAGTGCATATTTAGCTGCTTTCACTGAGATTTGCTATTATTATCTTGAGGTTGAAGTCCTACACAGCTACACAGCAAAGCTTTTGCCTCTTCTCATATTTGGGTACCCTTACATATTTTTCCTTTCTATATTGGGATTTAGATTAATATAGCATACTCGATATCATTTAAAAATTTTAAATTCATCTAGGAAAATGTTTGCTTTTTTATGTTTGTTTCAAAATTTTGCTTAAATTCTAGTTAGTTAGCATATAGTGTAATATTGGTTTCAGGACTAAAATTTGGTGATTCATAACTTACATGTAACACCCAGGGCTCATCATAACAAGTACCCTTCTTAATACCTATAACCCATGTAGTCCACCACCTGCCCACCTGCCCCCATCAACCTGTTTGCTTTTAAAAGCTAGACCTTAAATATCTAGATCTGAAATGTTTAAACCTAACTATAAGCATTACTTTTTTGAAATGAATTTTATATATAACCCAACCTTAATCATAAGAACTTTGTTCTACAACTATATTTTAATATAGAACAAAAATAATTGGAATTCTTTAAAAATCTTTTTAAAAATTGCCTAACTCGTGCCACTTCAAGGATTATATGCTATATAATAGGTGTAAACTTAAATTTTTTCTATAAATGCTATACCTTCTCAAGAACAGAACTTTTTGATTTAAAAGCTAACTTCAGGTTTAAATAGTTATGCATACAAATATTTAAAGGAAAAATTTCTGAATGCTAATCTGTATATATTGGCCCCAGAAAATGTCTCATTAAGCCCAAGTCCCCTTTAAAACATTTTTTTGAAATTTCCACTGTTTTTAATCTTTTATCTAATCTTCTATCACAAGTAGTTATAATTTAAAATAATTTAAAAGTTGCAAAAATCATGGTCCCATTCCTCTTGTCTAACCACAAGGGAGTAATGTAAACACAAAATCTGTAAGGACTGAGAATTTGCATGAACATGGTGGTGCCCTCACTGCCCTTCATTACAAATGACACCCCATTATGCATAACCACAAAATCAAGACTCTGATAAAAAGGGAAACTCTCAATTTCCCCTTGTGCTGTAATGGCAACAAAACCTCTTATTAAAACGATGTGAATGAAGCAAAAACATTTCAAGATTTAATGTACTTCAAATGGAAAACCAATGATTTTAGGTAAAAAAAAATTTAGAAAAAAACTTTCATATTTAAAAATTACATATCCAGGGGTGCCTGGGTGGCTCAGTGGGTTAAGCCTCTGCCTTTGGCTCAGGTCCTGATCTCAGGGTGCTGGGATCGAGCCCTGAATCAGGCTTTCTGCTCAGGAGGGAGCCTGCTTCGCCCTCCCCCTCTGCCTGCCGCTCTGCCTACTTGTGATATCTCTCTCTCTCTCTCTGTCAAATAAATAAATAATCTTAAAAAAAAAAAAAGACAATTTCATATCCACGTGTGAATCCAAAAAAAAACAAGTGCATATTTATTTTAAAAATTCAACATGCATTTATATTCTTTTGAGTAGTATAACCTCTTCCAAAAAGGATAGGAAAATATTTAAGACCTTCAGATTAATTTATTTTTTATTATGTGTAACCAGAATTCCTACAAAATCCTCATCTCTAGAAGTGTCATATGGCTCAATGTCAAAAACTCACTAAACACATATGCTAAGGATAAAAGTGTGATGAATGTTATTGACCATAAGTAGCAGTACTTGCCAGAAAGCATTTCAAGTTTAATGTAAATGGCACTGAAGAACAAATATACAATTTATCAGAAATTTCTCATACTGAAGCACAATTGCTCTCCTGTAACATCATTTTCCTATAATTGCTGTCCTCTCGTACTAGGACAGCTATCTGGAGTTTAAAAGAATACCTAAGTCTTTTCCCACAGTTCAATCTTTCAAATACTTCACAATCATTACTATGTCTTCTTAAAATTTTCTATTTTATGTAGAAGTTGGCAGAGTCTTTAATTTTTATATATATACAAGGAAAAAATGTTTAGATATCTCCCCATCCTGGTCAGTCTTTTCCAAGTAGTCTCAAAAATTTTCAGGGTTCTTTTTAAGAGAGGGTAGTCATTAAACAAACTATACTGTGGTACCACATTGATCAGACTGCCTGTCTATCCTTCAATCAGTGATTGATCATTACATAATATGCAGCCTCTAAAATGCACGTAAGTGAACTCTGGCTCCTGATGTTCATGGAGCATAAGAGGGACCTGTTAAGCTCTTTTATCAAATAAAATACAAAACTGATGGAATGTCACTTTGGATATTAAGTTATGAAAAGATGGTAGGTTCCATCTTGGATACTTTCTTGGATTACTTCCTCTGGGAAATCCAGTTTCCATGTTGTTAGCCATCCCTGTAGAGAGGGTCTCATGAAAAAGCTGGAAAGTGATCCTATAAACTGTGAGATAAAAAGTTTGTTGTTTCAAGTCACTCAGGTTGGGGCAACATGTTTTACAACAATAGGTACACTATGTCATTTACATAGTGGTAAACAAGATCAGAGAGGTCCCATTTAAAGTTGTAACACCCCAAAACACATGAGTTCTTAAAGTTATGTTGCAAATCCATGTCTAAAGAAAGAAAAGTGTCCAGACAAGAATTTAATATAGATACTATTTTTTTCAGAAAATTAATAATGGGAAGTATTTTTTATTTTTAAAAAGAAGTATATAGCATAATAACATATACATATTACTGAGGAAGTTCAGTTTGACTACATCTGCCTTTCTTAAGTAGAAATCCCCATTCCCATCAATAAAATTAGTTAGCATGGTGCTTTCTAAGTTAATCATAACTATTAACATACTTTTTTTAAAAATCAGTTTTATTGAGGTCAGATTTATATATATAATAAAATTCGCCAAATTAAAGTTGTCTAATACATTGAGTTTTCACATATACAGACAGCTGAGTCACAAATACAATAGCCACAATATAGCACATTTTTACTGCCTCAGAAATGCCTCTTAAATGCTTGAGGTTTAAAGTAGAGTATAAAGCCTTTTCTGTCTGCCTTCTTAAGTCAATATAATAGTTCTGACAGTCAAATATTGTGTTGAATATATTGGTAATTTATTTCTTAACATTGCAGAGAAATATTTCATTACACAGGCTATAATACAATTTGTATATTCTTTCAGTTAAAGGGCATTTGAGTTGTTTCTAGCTTTATGAACAAAGCTCCTATGAACATGTAAGTATGAGTCTTTGGGTAGATATATGTTTTTATTGCTCTTGAACACAGCGAAGAATAGAATTGCTGGTTGATATGGCAAGTGCATGCTTAGCTTTATAAGAATTTGCCAAACTATTCTGCAAAATGGCTGTGCTAGTTTGCATTCCCGCTGGCAACAAATGAATGTTAAATTTGCTCCACATCCTTGTCAATGCCTAGTATTATCAGTCTTTTAAATTTCAGCCATACTAGTGGGTGTGCAGTAGTACCTCATTGTGGTTTTAATTTGCATTTCCTCAGTGATTAATGATGTTGAGCAGTATTTCATGTGCTTAACTGTATATCCTCCTCAGTAAAGTGTCTCTTTAATTGATTTGCACATTTTTAATAAGATTATACATCTTCTTATTGAATTATAAGAGTTCTTCATATCTTCTAAATAATAGTCCTCTATCAGATAATTGTTTTTGCAAATATTCAGTCTTTAGCCTGCTTTTCCATTTTCTTAAGGATTTTTTTAAACAAATGTTTTAATTTTGATGCAGTTTAATTTATCATGTCTTTCTCTTCTATTTCTGTTTTTGTGTCTTAAAAGATCTGATTAACCCAAGGTCATAAAGATTTTTGCCTGTTTGCTAGAAATTTTTGGTTTCAGTTGTATTTAGATCTATGATCAATCTTGAATTAATTTTTGTATATACTGTGGGACAAAGGTCAAGTGTTCTCATTCTTTTTTTTTTTTTAATGAGGTTATTCAATGGTCCCAGCACCATGTGTTGGAAAGACTATAATTTCCCCCACTGAATTATTCTAGTGCATTTGTCAAAAATCAGTCGTTCATGTCTGTGCAGGTCGATATTGGAACTCTCTTTTCTGTTTCATTAAATTGAATTTCTGTCCATATGCCTAAACCAGACTGTTGTGATTAGTGTAGTTTTGCAGCAGTGAAAGTTCTCCAAATTTGTTCTTTTTAGAAAATATTAATTTCTACAAAAAATCTTGCTGAGATTTTCACTGAGATTGTTCTTAGTCTGCAGATTTAGAGGAAATTGAAATATTAACAACATTGAGTATTCTGACCCATGAACATGGGCTACTGCTTCATTATTTAGGTAGTCCTTATATTCTCTCAGAAATATTTTGCTGAAGTTGTCAACATATCTTTGTAACATTATCCTTAAGTATTTCATGTTTTCGATGCTAACATAAATATTTTTTATCTGAATTTTCAATTCCTTCTTGTTGCAAGTATACCGAATAGAACTGATTTCTGTACATCAACCTATGCCCTGTAACCCTGTTTGACTCACTTACTGGTAGTTCTAGTAGCATCTTTGGTAGATTCCTTAGGTCTTTCTAACATAGATGACCATCTCATCTGTGAATAGTTTTACTTCTTCCTTTTCAGTCTTTTGTGCTTTTCATTTCTTATTTTTGCCTCATTGACCTAGTTATGAGCCCCAGGACAAGGCTGAAGAAAGTCGTGAAAGTGGACACACTGACATTGTTCTTATACTAGACAGAAAGCATTTGGTCTTTCATCATTAAGTACGATATTAGCTGTAGATTTCACTTAGATGTTATCTATCACATTGAGGAAATTCTCTTGTATTTCAAGTTTCCTGAGGTTTTTTTGGTCTCCAACTACTGAGATGAGCATACAAACCTATGATTTTTCTCCATGCTTCTATCAGTATAGAAAATTCCACAGGTTGAATTTCAAACATTAAATCAAACATGCATTCCAAAAATAAATGTCATTTAGCCATAATGTATTATCCTTTTCATATATTCCTGACTTCAATCTGTTAAATTTTTGCTAAGGACTTCTATATCTACATTCATGAGCAATACTGGTATGTAATGACTTTTGTTTTAATGTCTATTTCTGACTTTAATATGATGGTAATGCTGATCTCATAAATGTAGCTGAGATGTGTCTTCTCTTTTATGTTCTGGAAAAGTTTATATAGAAGTCACGTTATTTCTCCCTCTAAAGTGTGGTAAGATTCACCAGTCAAACAAATTGATACTGGAATTTTCTTTGCTGGAAAACTTAAACTCTAAATTCATTTTCATGTGCACATTTATACACATACACACACACAACTTTTTCTTGAAGGAGCCTTGGTACTCCATCATAGTATTGTTTTCTAAGAAATTTATCATTTATTCTAAGTTGTATATATCAGCATAAAGTTCTTCATAATATTGGCCAACCCTTATACTATCTGTTAGGTCTATAATGATGTCCTCTCTTTTATTCTAACTTATATAATAAATTATCCCAAAATTTATAGACATTTTATCTTCCATATCTTCTCTGAGTCAAGAATTCAGGAGATGCTTGACAAGGCAGTTCTGGCTTGGTGCTTCTCACTAAGTTAAATCAAATGTTGACAGAGCTGCAAGTATCTCAAGGTCTTACTGAGGCTGGAAGATCTTGCACCAAGGTGCCGCCCTCACAGAGCTGGTTAGTTGGCACTGGCTATTGGCAGGCCTAACTTCTTCCTTGTGTAAGCCTCCCCAGAAAGCTGTCTGAATGTCTTCTCAACGTGGCAGCTGGATTTCTCCAGAGCTGATGATCCAGAAGACCAAGGTAGAAGCCACATGCCTTTTACAGCCTAGACTCAGAAGTCACAAATCACTACTTCCTTCACGCTCTAATCAACAAGGCTAGTCAGGAGTAAACGTGGTAGAAAACTGAACAAGAGAAGCAATGCCCAGAGGAGAGGACCATCAGAGGATCATTTGCTTGGAGGATGCTATATGGAAAAACATGGTAAAGTGACAGAAACTGACTTGGTGTTCAGACAACATAAGTACCATACTATAAGAAGAATTCATTCACTGAAAGAGTGATCTTTGAACTGAGACTTGATAAGAGGGAATCAGCCACGTAAAGATCATATGTTTTTGTTTTGTTTTGGACAAGGGTGCATGACAGAGAATGGTACAAATAAAGGATAATAATTTGAACATATTACATTTGATGTGCCAAATGAAATTTAATTGAATTTGAATGCCACATGAAGATCTCAAGTAGTTAGCTGAATAACTCTCAAGCTTAGACAAGAGAGAATGGAGATTTAAGTAACAAAAGGAAATTGAGAATGGGCCAAAACAGCTGGGGGAAAAAAAAAAAAAAGAAAGAAAGAAAAGAAAAAGAAAAAAGGCCATAGCTTTAAAATAAATTGGTAATCTGGAAGATTAAATCGAGAAAACTCAAGAATACATTAAAAAAATGTAAACAGACGGAGATCCTGAGAGAAAAGAACATGCCAGAGGATATGGCCAAGGTATCTAATTCCCCATTTAATACTGGTTTGAGAAAAGAAGATCAACACAATGAATCATAAAGAAAGAAAACAACAAAATAATGGAAAATTTCCCAAATTCAACTTCAGATTGAGTTCCAAGCAAAACAAACAAACAAACAAACAAGCAAATACAGATCTACTTATAGCCTGATAAAAATTTCAAAAACCAAAGAAGGCAAAAAAATCCAAAGCAGAAAACCACAAAGGGCTACAAATCAGATTAATACTAACACTCTCCTTACCAATTGTAGATACTAAAAGACAATGGAAAATATCTTCGTAATATTGAAAGAGAAGGATTTTGAATTCAAATACTATACCTACTTATATTTCAGGGCCAAATAATACATTTTTAGACATGTAAGCTCCCTGGCAGCTAAGTATGACCCAGAGGAAATCAAGAAGGCTAGAAATAAATTAAGTCAGGTTCCATTAGAATCTTTATGCCTTGAAAAGTGACACAGATTGAATGACATAAAATTACATTTCATTTCCTATCAATTCAGTCATACTTGATTCTAGACTGAGTAATACTTTCATAACCATAACATTATAAATACGATTTATTGGTTTTAATTTTTGAATGAACTTATAGAAAAACTGCCCAAGACAACTATAGCCATTTAATAGAATGTAAATGTCATAAACTCTTGCAAAAGTTTTTAACTGAACAATAAAACTGATCAGTGAAAGTTTTACAGTAAGCAATCATTAAATTTTTACCTAAAACTGAAAAATCAAAGAATAAAGAAAAGACTTATATTGGTGCTTCCAAAAGAGCTAAAAAGAGAAACCTGTAACAATGGTTTCCTCTGCAGACTATCAGATCCTCTGCCTTTGTTAGAAATGGCTATAAAATTGACTCAGTTTTCTAACAATCTACATAAACACCTAAGAAGGAATCAGAGTTTTCAGAAGAAAATAATAATCACTAAAATTTCACTGAATTTCAACTTTTTCTAGGCATTCATTACATGTTTTCACTCATTTAATACTCATCTAAAATGTATGGGAGGTACTATTATGATGCCCAGTTTATACGTGAAGAGACTACAGCACAAGGAAATTTTAACACTTCCATAAACACAGCTTCCATTTCACAAGTCAGAATCTGAACCTATGAGGTCTGGCTTCATGGGAGAAAAGGTAGTTACTAGAGAAAGACAATTACTCCTAGTGCTAAGTGCATAAAGAAATATCAGTGAACACATTAAATAATATTTATAATTTGTAACAGAATCAGCTCCATTATTGTACCTATCCTGTGGCTATCTTATAATTCAAACACATTTTTCCCCTTGTCCACAGAGATAAAACATGAGAGACTGAGTCAAATGTCTACATTTGGGACATCTCTGACAAAACAACATCACAGAAAGCTAAATTACATACCCAAAATTAATTAGAAGGTAGTTTGTATAAATTTTAATTAGTCTCCTAATATCTAGAGATTCCTGCTTTCTTTCCAGAGGTATATGACCAGTATTTTTATCATTTTGAACTAATTATTATTTTTCTAATAACTTTATAATTTCATGTTTAAAAGTATTTTCCCATAACTTTACATGGACCAACAGACATCAGGGTCTTTTAAGGATCACTAAGAAAAGCATTATTTAGTATGTTCTGATTAAAAATGGATTTTAAGTAGCTAAACCTGTGGATTCAAAGGAACTGAATCTAAACTATTTAAATTATGCTTTACATATTGTAGGATCTGACAATAAGAATAGAACATTTTTCTAACTTTTTAACTATATTACATTGGGCAAGTTACCTTCTATCAAGCATCAAAAAGATTACAGGTTTTCTTTTTTTTCATTTATTTATTTGACAGAGAGAGATCACAAGTAGGCAGAGAGGCAGGCAGAGAGAGGGGGGAAGCAAACTCCCTGCTGAGCAGAGAGCCCTATCAGGGCTCGATTCTCAGACCCTGAGACCATGACCTGAGCCAAAGGCAGAGGCTTAACCCACTGCACCACCCAGGTGCCCCAAGATTACAGGTTTTCAAGTAATTTACATTTTTTTTTTTAGGTTTTCACCAAGAAATACTGAAATATACAATAAATATACTCCAATAAAAATTTTTAAAAGAAGAAACATACAATAGAAACATGCTAAGTAGTATGAATCTAAAGTCAAAAGGAGAGCCGTAAATGTGTTATGCACTACATATTAGAGAGCATGAGTTAATCTAGAAACCGAATGGACTGACAAAGTATACAGAATTGCCTAGAGCATGGTACTGAACCTTGGTCAAAGCTGCGAGATATACTAACCAGGGAAAAATGTGTTTTGCAAATAGGGGTCATTGAGCTGTTTCAAAGCAAGACAGACTAACCTGTCAAAGTTGTTTGGTAATAATCACTGGATTTATTTCTTCTACCTAGATTTTGTGGAGTCCAGGGGTTTTCAATGATTTCAATGAGAAATCCCTACCACACACAGACTTTGGACTTCTTGGTACCAAGATGCTCATGTACACACCCGTGGTGGTTTAGCATCTGGAGATGGGCAAGTCCTGCGAGGCCCAGAAGAAGGATGATAAAGAAGACTGTGTCTTGAGTTCACCATGCCCACCCTGTTAATGCTTATCTTTCCCCTCCTGTTGCTGTGTTGCATTATTTCTGACTATAAACTACTTAAGGAGTCTTATCCTAATCAATTATGTTAAGTAATTACATGATATTAGCATAGTACTTATCCTGAGTGCTTAGTTTTTAAATGACATTGGTAAAACGAAGGAAATAGTCATTGTTTACTGACACTTTGAGTCAGGCCTAGACTTCCAATTCCCCAGGACCTCACCTGGTTTGAGCTGAACTACTTCTTAACTCATATAAATGATGCAGAGTTGAAAAACACATAAGCCTTAAAAATTACCACATTAAAATACCTGTAATTTCTCCAGTGTGTTAAAAAATGTCATAGTAATGGAGTCTTTGTTAGTAGTATTAGTTTATAAACTCAGGTATTATAATTTAAAGTTTAATAAAATAAAGCAGACTGAGGTCAGATGGGAAATGATTCTCTGTAAGGGCAGATGAAGTCACAGAACTTCACTGTATGATTTTGATGCATATCCATATCCTGGTACCAATTTCATATACATTTCCAGGAAATAAGTAAAAATCTTGACCTCTAATACTTCAGAAATAATCACCAACCAAATCTCAGTTTCATTTTTCCCATCACTTCTAGCTTCCTATCTTTCTCCCACTTATATCTTTAAAGCCATGGCTTCCAGACATTCCTCCCAGATATGTGCTTAGTAGTTAGGAAAAATATCAAACTAAATTTCCTAATTTTTCAGATATCCCTTTTTGAAAATAAATTTCAGTAACCACTAAATGTAATAGCTAAGTCACCAATCAATAAGAAATATAAAACCATGCATATTTTAAATCCTCAGGTTTAAAAAGTTCATTAAAAACACAGGTCAAGTTTTTGTATCCTGTTATTGTATTAATGCTCTATGAAGAACTACCACCTAAATTATATTCACAGAACTCCAATATTACTTTTGATAAGTTAAAATTGAGAAAAGACTTACTCCTTATATTCCATTAACAAAGACCCTGGGCTAAACCATCTGGGGGTATAAGGAGGGGTAAAGGTCCCATTTTAACCAACTGAGCCACCAAGGCGTCAAAGGTCCCATTTTAATATCAAGATTTGTGCAAAGTGAATGAGGAAATAAACGTATGCCTTTAAAAGATGAAAGTAATATTCAGTAACCTCAAGGTTAAAAACGTAGTATGAATGATGAATGCAACCAGGAAGAGAGACCACTAGGGGATATGGAGGTCAAGGAGGATTTCTTGGAGGGTAAAGGAGTTGAAATATGTTCCTCAAGATAAGTAGGTTCTAAACAGAATACAGTATCTTAAACAGAAGAAATGACAGAGAGAAAGGCACAATAATAAAACAATAACTCAAGTCAGTTTTGAAGGAATATGGCTACCCCAGTGTGACTCTACCAAAGCATGAATACAGGGGGAGGTATGTGATAAGACTGGGTGACAAAAGATTTTAATACCAAGATCAAGAGCTTTGATGCTATACAGAACGGGTGGCCACTGAAGGTGTCTGCAGAGGAGAGGCACATGACGGATGTGGAATTATCACTTCTACCCAAAGGTCCCAGATCTTCCAGGACTTGAGTCACACAGAATGAGTTCATTCCTTTTGCCACGATAGCCCTTCCTAGATTTGAAAACTGCTATTATTTTCCTCCACCCGGAGGAAGTATACAAAGGACAGACTGAAAAAGGGAGAGACTGAAGTCCAGAGATAGCTGAGATGCCATTTATAATTTTTAGGAGGCTTGAAATAAAAAAGGGCGGCTATGATTTCATGGAACTGAAAACTTCCTTGCAACTGAAAAATGTTCTTATAAAAAAAGAAAGAAAAAAGAAAAATGTTCTACAACTTGAATGCATATCTTACTGATTTCACTTTAAAATTCACTTCAAATCTTAATGGACAGCTTTACAACCAAAGTTTTTTACTGGGAAAGTGCTGTCTCAAGAAAAGGCAGCAATCTGCAGAAAGACAGTCCCGTTTCCTGAGTGAGCCCACCCACGCAGCTCTAAGAGAGCCATCAGACGGTTCTTCCTGTGCTCTTTCCAATTATTTCACACACTTTTTTCAGGATTATGGGTAGTCTTGAAGCATCAACATAGCACCCATAAAAGTCACTGATGTTGTATTCCTTAAACACTTCCTTCAGCATGAAAGGGTATTTTCCAACTGAAAATATCTAAATTCTAAAACTTAAACCCATGTTTGTGCAACATAAAACCCACCGCAATAAAATCTCCATGTTACCCTCTTTACAGCAATATTGATTCATTGATATTTCAGAGTATTTGGCCATGACACTCTGATGATAACACAAAAACATTTTGATAACTGCCCATACTAATGTCACCTATGTATGCCTTTGTAGGATTGATGGGAAAATATTAAGACATAAGCAGCACAATATTTAAAAATAAATACCCTATGACCAAATAAAATGGATTTCAAACCTTGATCTTAGTTGGCTCAGGACTATTTTCTTATCTGTTTTCTTAGCTACAATTTTCAGAACCCCCAGGACAGGATATATATTTCAAGGTTGAAAAGAATGTACCCTCTGTCCTATTAAGTTGGCAGAGTCACAATTTATTGAGGATTAGTCCTATAAAGTCTATAAAGAGATTTATTTAAATGCATGTATTAACCTCAAATAATTTAGCCAGTTTATCTAAAAACATGTAGCACTAAATATATGTACAATCATTTCAATTTCAATTTACTGTATTACTAGTTTTATTAAAAGGATTTAGAGTCTAAATCCATGTTTGTTGAGGACTTAAGTAGAAATTTTATGCAGTTAGGCACACTAACATAGCTCAATAATTAACCATATTGAGTCACACTGTACATTTCATATCTTTGTGCCATCCTAAATTACCATCATTTTTGGTCTTATATTACATTTGCATAAACTAATTACAATAAAGAAGGAAACATTAAAAATTAAGGCAAGTGTTAAGTATTTAGATAAAATCTTCATTGTAATTACATAAGATGATAGGTATAATCTAGAAAACTAAAATATAACAAAATGTTAAATAATAAAATTATACATATCTGAAGACACATATTTACCTGACATTGCCCTTGGTGTTTCTGAGAACAGTTGCAGCAAAATTCTGTGTGACACCCACCAAGCTGATTCCATCCACTTCCACAATCTGGTCATTGACTTGTATTCTTTGGAAAGAGGAGAGAAATTAACCACAATTAACTTTTCTGATAGTACATTACCATTTTCAATATATGAGTTGACAAAATACTTGATTTTTATGATACTCTTACTGACCTGAAATTTGTCTTTTATCCACAAGCTCCCAATCTTAGTCAAATACTTAATGTTTTTAAAACATTGTTTTGAAAAACAGATTGTTTCAAAAAGCAATACTAAATGGAGAGATTCAGGTCACCCAACATTCGTATTCCTATCACAACAAATTGACAACTGCTAACATATGACATACTTACATCCTTTCTTGTCCTTAATGAATTACATAAAACCTAAAAGATCCAGCTGAAATTTGCTGTGGGCTTCCTCCCTGGTCCTTCTTCCCACCACTCCTCTTCAGGAAAAAACATCAAGAACTGCAGGGAATCCTTCCTATTCAAGTTGTACACTTAACACAGATAATACTCATAACTGTATGTATGTATGTATGTGTGCACACATGTATGTAAATGTATATGTTTATGTTTAAGAGCATATATATTACTAGTGTTCTTTAATGTTCTTTCTTGTTTAGTGTTCTTTAATGTTTAGTGTTCTTTATGCATGTTTTATACATACCATTTTTTAAAATTTTTATTTTTTTTTCAGTGTTCCAGAATTCATTATTTATGCACCACCCTGGTGCTCCATGCAATATGTGCCCTCTGTAATACCCACCACCAGGCTCACCAAACACCCCACCTCCCTCCCCTCCAAAACCCTCAGTTAATTTCTGAGAGTCCACAGTCTCTCATGGTTTGTCTCCCTCTCAAATTACCCCCGTTCACTTCTCCTCTGGTTCCATACAAATTTTAGGATTGTTTGTTCCAGCTCTTTGAAAAATGCCAGTGGCATTTTGATTGGAGTGGCATTAAAAGTATAGATGGCTCTAGGCAGTAAAGACATTTTAACAATGTTTATTCTTCCGATCCAAGAGCTCGGAATCTTGGAATCCAAGATCTTCCATCTTTTTGTGTCTTCTTCAATTTCTTTCAAGAGTGTTCTGTAGTTCTTTGAGTACAGATCCTTTACCTCTTTGGTTAGGTTTATTCCCAGGTATCTTATAGTACTTGGTGCTATAGTAAATGGAATCAATACTCTAATTTCCCTTTCTATATTTTCATTGTTAGTGTATAAGAAAGCAACTGATTTCTGTACATTGATTTTGTATCCTGCCACATTACTGAATTACTGTATGAGTTCTAGTAGTTTGGGGGTGGAGTCTTGGGTTTTCCATATAAAGTATCATGTCATCTGGGTAGAGAGAGAAATTGACTTCTTCTTTGCCAATCTGAATACCTTTTATTTCTCTTTGTTTTCTGATTGCTGTTGCTAGGAGTTCTAGTACTATGTTGAATAACAGTGGCGAGAATGGACATCCTTGTCATGTTCCTGATCACAAAGGGAAGGCTTCTCAGCTTCTACCCCTTGAGGATGATATTCGCTGTGGGTTTTTCATAGATAGATTTTATGAAGTTGAGGAATGTTCCCTCTATCCCTATACTTTGAATCGTTTTAATCAGGAACGGATGCTGTATCTTGTCAAATGCTTTTTCTACATCAATTTAGAGGAGCATGTGGTTCTTCTCTCTTCTCTTATTGATTTATTCCATCACATTGATTGATTTGCGAATGTTGAACCACCCTTGCATCCAATGGATAAATCCCACCTGGTCATGGTAGATAATCTTTTTAATGTACTGTTGGATTCCATAAGCTAGGATCTTATTGAGAATCTTGGCATCCATATTCATCAAGGATATTGGTCTGAAATTCTCTTTTTTTGGTGGGGTCTTTGCCTGGTTTGGGGATCAGGGTGATGCTGGCTTCATAAAAAGAGTCTGGAAGTTTTTCTTCTGTTTCTATTTTTTGAAACAGCTTCAAGAGAATAGGTATTATTTCTTCTTTGAATGGTAGACTTCTCCAGGGAATCTGTCAGGTCTGAGCTCTTGTTTTTTGGAAGGTTTTTGCTCAATGCTTCAATCACGTTACTAGATATTGGTCTATTCAGGTTGACAATTTCTTCCTGATTCAGTTTTGGAAGTTCATAAGTTTTGAAAGTTTGCCAAGAATGCATCCATTTCATTTAGGTTCCTTAACTTATTGGCATATAACTGTTGATAATAATTTCTGGTGATCGTTTCTATTTCCTTGGTATTAGTCATGATCTCTCCCTTTTCATTTATAATTTTATTAGTTTGGATCCTCTCTCTTTTCTTTTGGATTAGTTTGCCCAGGGGGTTATCTATCTTATTGATTCTTTCAAAAAAACAGCTTCTACTTTTGCTGATGTGTTTTACTTTATCTCTAGTTCCTATCTCATTGATCTCTGCTCTAATCTTGATTACTTCCCTTCTTGTGTGTGAGGTTGGCTTAATTTGTTGTTGATTCTCCAGTTCTTTAAGGTATAAAGAGAGCTGGTATATTCTGGATTTTTCCAGAAAAAATGGGAGGTTTGGATGGCTATTTCCCCCTAGGACCACCTTTGCTATATCCCATAGGTTTTGGACCAAAGTGTCTTCATTCTCATTGGTTTCCACGAATTGTTTAAGTTCTTCTTTGTTTTCCTGGTTGATCCAAACATTCTTACACAAGGTAGTCCTTAGCTTCCAAGTGTTTGAATTCCTTCCAAGCTTTTTCTTTTGGTTGAGTTCCAGTTTCAAAGAATTGCGGTCTGAGAATATGCAGGGAATAATCTCAGTCGTTTGGTATTGGTTGAGCCCTGATTTGTGACCCAGAATATAGTCTATTCTGTTGAAAGTTCCATGTGCACTCGAGAAGAGTGAGTATTCTGTTGTTTTAGGGTGGAATGTTCTGTATATACCTATGATGTCCATCTGGTCCAACGAGTAGAGAGTCCAGATATGGACCCTCAACTCTACGGTCAAAGAATCTTTGACAAAACAGGAAAAAATGTACAGTGGAATAAAGACAGTCTCTTCAATAAATGGTGTGGGGAAAATTGGACAGCTATGTATAGAAGAATGAAACTCGACCATTCTCTTACACCATACACCAAGATAAACTCGAAATGGGTAAGAGACCTCAACGTGAGGCAGGAATCTATCAAAATCCTAGAGGAGAACATAGGCAGTAACCTCTTTGACATCGGCCACAACAACTTCTTTCAAGACATGTCTCCAAAGGCAAAGGAAACAAAAGCGGAAATGAACTTTTGGGACATTCATCAAGATCAAAAGCTTGGGACTTCATCAAGATCAAAAGCTTCTGCACAACAAAAGAAATGGTCAACAAAACAAGGAGGCAACCCATGGAATGGGAGAAGATATTCGCAAATGACAACACAGACAAAGGGCTGATATCCAAGATCTATAAAGAACTCCTCAAACTCAACCCCCCCAAAACAGATAATCACGTCGAAAAAATGGGCAGAAGACATGAACAGACACTTCTCCAAAGAAGACATACAAATGGCTAACAGACAATGAAAAAATGTTCATCATCATTAGCCATTAGGGAGATTCAAATCCAAACCACATTGAGATACCACCTTACACCAGTTAGAATGGCCAAAATTAACAAGACAGTAAACAATAAGTGTTAGAGAGGATGTGGAGAAAGGGGAATCCTCTTACACTGCTGGTGGGAATGCAAATTGGTGCAGCCACTTTGCAAAACAGAGTGGAGAATCCTTAAGAAATTAAAAATAGAGCTACCATATGACCCTGCATTTGCACTACTGGGTATTTACCCCAAAGAAACAGATGTAGTGAAAAGAAAGGCCATCTGTACCCCAATGTTCACAGCAGCAATGGCCACAGCCGCCCAACTGTGGAAAGAACCAAGATGCCCTTCAATGGACAAATGGATAAAGAAGATATGGTCCATGTATACAATGAAGCATTATGCCTCCATCAGAAAGGATGTATACCCAACTTTTGAATCAACATGGACAGGACTGGAGAAGATTATGCTGAGTGAAATAAGTCAAGCAGAGAGAGTCAATTATCATATGGTTTCACTTACTTGTGGAGCATAAAAAATAACATGGAGGACATTAGGAGATGGAGAGGAGAAGTGAATTGGGGGTAATTTGAGGGGGAGACAAACCATGAGAGCCTGTGGACTCTCAGAAATTAACTGAGGGTTTTGGAGGGGTGAGGGTGGGATGTTTGGTGAGACTGGTGGTGGGTATTATGGAGGGCATGTATTGCATGGAGCACCGGGTGTGGTGCATAAACAATGAATTCTAAAACACTGAAAAAAAAAATATTTATTTTAAAAAAGTTTTAACATTTTGCCATTCTGCATTTAGGTTGTTAACTACCTGGAACTTATTTTTTATTATAATTTGTGTTAGCAATATATTTTTATGTTTTCAAGTGTTATAAATAAATACCTTAATAACATTTTTACTAAGAGTTCATTTTTCCTCCACTGATTTGTAGTGCTGCATCTGTCTGGGTTTAAAATGTGCATCAACATGTTTTGGGTTTTCTATTAGTTTCTACTTGTCTATCTCTGCACACTCTATCGCTTCCTAATTAGTTTTGACATTTCATAGGATAATTCCCTCCACCTTGTTCATTGTCCTCAGATTTTTCTGCTCTATTTTTGAGCTTTTTCTCTGCATAATTAGTTTAAGACTTACTTGCCAAGTTCTCTAAAAACACTCGTTGAGGTCTTAATAAAATCATACTGATTTTTAGATTAGTTTGGAGAACACTGACATCTTTATCATATTGAGGCTTCCCATCAATAATCCTTGTGCTACTATAATAACTCTGGACAAGTGCTGGGTATATCATATGTTTTTGCCATCTGTTAAGAAGAGTTATTTAAAGCTTGAAAATAAGAATAAAAAGAAGAGTAACCTGTCTTTTCAATATGATTAAGGTGCATATTTAGTAGGTCCACCCAAGGATAATTTGGGGGAATGTATTTTCATTGATCCACTGTTTAAAATTGATTAAAATCCTGGATATATTTAAGTTACATGTTAATTTGCAGATTTTTCTGTCTGGAATAAATTCAGGTACTTTCCTTCTGTCAGAAAAGATAATCCCATAGGCCATGGTTTATTTCCCTGTAGAATATTAACTAGTTTATATCTAACTTAGTAATGTTTTTCTAATACTACTTTATTAACTTGTCTTTAACTACGTACTTCCTAAACGTCCTTTGAATCACATTTACCACATCTCATTGGTTCTCTCATTAATTAGTGAGTTAAGTAAAGTCTAATCCGTGTTCATTTTATATGTATGAAAGTCATTTTTTTTAACTCTCTGAATATTAGCCTACGATGGCTTTGGAGCTTCTACCCAAGATGCCAGAGTGGATTCACAAAGCCAGGGCAACTGTTCCCAAAGAAATACACACTGTGGGCTGGTTAAGACCCGCGTAATTGCTTGGGCCCCAGACGGATTCTAAAGCAGCAACAGAGTACTATCTTTGTTAACACAGTTTTTTCCTAATGTAGTATAGTATTGAAGTTTTTTCTGACTTTGGCCATTTTGGTTCTGGATCGAGTTTGCTCTAAACAACAATGAAAAATAATTCCCCACTGGTACCAGCAATGAATAGGAGTGTAATTTTATATTCTGACCATTCGAGACAGTTATTGGGACTATAGGGATCTATTATCTCTCATGGGAGAGATGATTTTAAAAAATTTTAAGTTACTATCCTTTAATTTTTTTTTTTTTTTGTCTGTTTGCGGGCTTCAACTATTTCATAAAAAAATTTCCTGAACACTAGAAAGGAAAATAGCCCTTTGAAATCTTTTTTTTTTTTTTTGGACAGGTGAATTTTTGTATTTCTTTGATTACTTAACGTTGTTTCTGAGGTTGCAGAACTGAAGTGACAAGTTCTCTGTGTTGCTGTAACTGAGAAAAGCCATTATCTCTCACAGTGTGTGCATGAAATATGTCCCTAACATAGAAGGGTATTAATAAATTAAATTATAAAGTCTTGGAAGTTAAAGGAGTGATAACCTGGTTCACAGAGAATAGCAAGCACTCTCATAAATCTTACATTCTAGTATCTAATGAAAAGTTCAAACATGCTAGACATTTAAGAAAAAAATATTTCTTAAAGATTCTGCTAGAAGCTCAGCAATATTTTAATAGAAAGCCCAGTTCACATAGTAAAAGTGAATCTTCAGACTAGTAAGACTAATTTAATAATTTTGGATTAAGATATATACTTGTGTTTTCTCCATGATTTTGTAAAGGTATGGCTTTGTATTTTCCAAATGAAGAGATTAATCAATCTGTACTTCCTAATATTCTGATATGGATAGTGATCAGATTAACAGTACTCCTATAAAAAGCTTAAGACGTATAGGAAAATTAGATTGTGTTTAACTAAACTGAATCATAATCCTGACAAACTTTTATATCGATGATAATTATGTTTTATAGAGTGTCAGCTTAAAACATGATTTCCCAGATTTTTAGTTATCTCCAACGCCTTGGCCATAAAAGCATAGCTTTTAATATATACAACTCTGCTTACATTAAAATGTTACAAAGTTACAAAAAATAAATAAAAAATAAAATGTGACAAAGTTACTCTAGCTTTGCATCATGTTAAGGAATGTGTTTATCTCCACACGTTAAGAAGATGTAAAAATGGAGTGTGTGGCTGCAGAAAATGATAGCTGCTAGTCTGGTACTGCCTGTGCATAATGGACAATCATTAGCAAGTCCCCATCCACCTAGAAAGGTTGCTAACTAGAAGTTGGTTAAGTAAGCTGTAAGTTAAGAGTAATATGGACAATTGAGATGATGCTAGCAGCAACAGTGACAGAAAAAAAATATAATTGTTTGGGTGAGGATATGGGATTAATTTTTTTTTTCTTGAGAAAGGATAACAAAAGTTAGACCTACAGTATCAGCCTGTTTTAGGATGTGCGAGAACATAATGAAACCCAAAACTGGAGTGTAAAGCAAGTTGAAGGTATGAAGATGTGATTTTTATTTGTTTTTATTTGCCTTGGTCTATACCATCTGAGTCCAAAAAGAAGATATAAAATGAGGTAAATTTTTTATGAAATGCATTCAGTCTTGAAGGACGGACTGAATTATATTATCCATAATATGATTTAGAAGAAAAGAGAATTGTTTTTCTACTACTAAAGTTACGCAGAGTGAGTCAATTCCTATTTCCATGATGGTCCTTCATATATTTGAAAACTGCTATTATGTTCCTCCATTAGGGTTGAGGATGAGAAGAGACTGAAGAAGGGAAAAATTAAAATCAGGAAGACAGTTAAGAAGTCGTTTGCAATTTGTAAAAAGCTTGAAATGGTAACAACACAAAATGATGAACGAGAATTCCTTTTACTTCACATCCTCATCAGCATTTGGTGCTGTCAGTGTTTTGGATTTTGGCCATTCTAATAGTGTAATGGTATCTCATCATTGTTTTAACATGCAATAATTCACAGATTGGGAGAAAACATTTATATATCATATATCTGATATGGGGTTTGTGTCTACAGCATTATAAAGATAGTTACAACCCAGTCACAAAAAGACAAACAATCCACTTTAAAAACTAAGGCAAAGAAAGATAATGTAGGATCTCACTTTTTTTTGTAGAATCTAAAAACCAAAACAAACAAGTAAACCAAATACAAGGCTCACAGATACGGAGAACAGACTGGTGGTTGCCACAGGGTAGGGAGGTGGGGTGTGGACAGAATGACTGTAGGGGGATCAGCAGGTACAAACCTCCAGCTACAAAATAACTCAGTCATGGGGATGTAATCTACAGCATGGTGACTACAGTTAATAATATGTAAGTTAAATATTGCATATTTGAAAGCTGCTATGTGAGTATGTCTTAAAAGTCTTCATCACAAGGAAAAAAATTATAACTATGTCTAGTGATGAATGTTAATTAGATTTACCATGGTTATCATTTCACAATGTATACAAGTCATTATGCTGTACACCTGAAACTAATATAATGTTACATGTCAATTATACCTTAAGAGAAAAAAAGTGGGCCAAAGGATCTGAACAGGCATTTCACCAAAGAAGATACCCAAATGGCCAAGAAGCACATGGAAAAGATCCTTGCCATCAACAGCTATCAGGGAAATGCAAATCAAAACTAAAATAAGATGCCCCTTCATACCCACTCAGAGATGATTTTGATTAAAAGACAGATAATAACAAGTGTTCATGAGGATGTGGAGAAATTGTAACCCTCATACATTACCACAGGCAATGTAACATGGTGCAGCTACTTTGGAAAACCATCCAGCAGTTCCTCAAAAGGTTAAACATAAAGTTACCATGTGACCCAGAAACTCCACTGTTAGGTATATATCAAGAAAAATGAGGACATGTCCACACAAAAATTTATACATAAGCAGCATTATTGATAACAGTGAAAAAGCAGAAACAACCCAAATATCCATCAACTGATATCAGAATAAACAAAATGAGGTATATCTGTTCAATAGAATATTATTTGGAAATAAAAAGGAAGGAAATGTGATACCAGCTACAACATGGATAAACCTTGAAAGCATTATGCTACTGAAAAAAAGTCAGTCACAAAAGACCAATATATATTGCATGATTCCATTTATATGAAATGTCTAGAAAAGGCAAATCTCTACAGACAGAAAGTAGATTAGTGCCTAAAGCTGGGAGAAGAGGGAGGAGTTGGGAGAAAAGGAAAATGATTGTAAATGGATATAGAGTTTCTTTCTGGAGTGATCAAAGTGTGCTAAAATTAATTGGTGACACATGTTTTGAATATTCTGGAAACCAATGAATTCTACAATTAAATAAATGAACTGTATGCTATGTGAATTATATCAATAAAATGTTAAAAATTCATCTAAAAGAACAACTTTATCCAAAACACCACCAGCTTTGTCATTCCCATAAAATGTATTTCTAAATCACTTAGTGTAGCTATCAAGTGTCTTCAGCACTGGGTCTTAATCTCACTCTGACAGTTTTATCCCACATTATCCTTCTTGATATTTAACAGTATTACCATCCCTCCCCATTTGCGTCCACCCTTCACCATGCACAAGACTAGAGTACTGTACCTCTAAGAAATAGGAATGGTGCTAAAGTTTAAGAACTTTTGGTTGGTAATTGGGCTAGAGGGTGGGCTCCTTAAATATTAATAGGTAGATCAAATACTATAGTGAATTAATAATTCTAGTATACAGCATATGTTTCCCTTCTTCCCCTTTGATCTATGTGGTTGAGGGACCCAACTCTGTTCTCCCATAGAGCAGGTCCAGGACCACTTTTTTCTTTTTCTTTCTTTCTTTCTTTCTCTCTCTCTTTCTTTCTTTCTTTTTTAAGATTTTATTTACTTATGTGGGGGGGGGGGAGATTGAGAGAACAAACATGAGGAGGGGTAGAGGGAGAAGCAGACCCCTGCAGAGCCGGGAGCCCAACTTGGTACTTGATCCCAGAACCCTGAGATCATGACCTGATCCAAAGGAAATGGTATTTCAATACTGTTTTAGTTTGCATTCACTGATGACTAGGGATTTTGAACATATTTTCATATGCTATTGGCCATACATATATTCTTTGTGAAATGGCTGTCAAATCTTTGGTCTGTAATTTTAAAAATCGGGTTGCTGTTATTTCCTTGTAAATGTTCTTCATATTCTGTATGTGTGTTTTGCAAATATTTTCTCCTTACCTGTAACTGTGTCTCTCAAAGTAAAAAAAAGTTGTGATTTTTAATGAAATTCAGTTTGCCAGTTTTTTCTTTGATGGTCCGAGCTTTTTGTGAGCTGTCTCAGAAACTTTTATTTAATGTGATGATACAAAAATTTTCACCTATGCATTCTTTTAGAGCTTTCATAGTTTGAACTCTAACATCTAGATCTAGGATTGATTTTGATTAATTAATCAAAGTTAATTAATTATGGTGTGATAACATTTGTGCTCAGGTATTTTTTCTCCTCATATGCATAACTAATTTTTTTTCTGCTAGTTGTTGAAAAGACTGTACACTTTAGCACTGAGTTATTCTGGCACTTTTATTGAAAGTCAAGGACTACATGTGTCTCAATCTATTGCTTACTTTCTATTCCACATTTTTTATTTTATACGAATATCACATAGTCTTGGTTACTGAGGCTTCACAATAAGTCTTATAAAATCAGATAAGGTCAGTCCTCTAATTTTATTCTTTTTCAGAATTTTTATTCTAGGTCCCTCACATTTCCATATGCATTTTAGAACCAGCTAACCAATTTCTTTAAAAAAAAAAAATGCCCACTGGGATTTTAACTGATATTTCTTTGAATCTACAGATGAATACAAGGGTATGTGACATCTTAACGATATTGACAACACCTGTTATAAACATTGCTATGTATCCATTTATTTACCTAGCATATTTCCTATTACCATCAGCTAGTATCAACTCAACTACATTTTCATTTTTGTCCAACAACTCCCTTACATAGCTAAGAACTGTAAGGCAAGCCGTATCCTGAAAAGACTGTTCACTTTCCTGCCTTTGTATCCTCTATGAAACATGTGCCCATGTATCCCTTTGTCTTCTCAAAAGCTTTCTCCTAAAAGCCCAGGTCAAATGTTAACTTCTCTTTGAGTATTAATCTATTTACCCAAGCCCAGTGATCTCTTCCATCCTTTGAACCTCTTCTATACCATATGTTTTATACCTTCATCTAATGTTACATGTTACCAGATAAATGTTTATTATTTATTGAGGTATAAGGTCTCCCTAAGCAAATAGATTGCCAACCTCATGGGTCTGACATCTGAGTCCAGAGCAATAATTATATACTGTTCATGTTATTAAACGATTTTGGAGAATGAGAGAAAAGAAAGAGTTCCTTTTATGTGTAGTTTGTTCTCTGGATAGGACAAAAGTTAAATTTCCACTTTTAGGATAACATTTTTTTATACACTGCTGTTGGTTGGACTCAAAAGAGGCAAATATCCTAATTATTGCCTCCCTTTCCATCATTCTATTTTTACCGATCTCTTTTCTGTAACAACATCTTCTCTTGGCCAGTTGTCATTTAAGTATTTTTTTTCTCAGAGACTGTCTAGAAAACATCTGTCTTGATTAAATCTTACTTAATTTTAGTAGCATTTTTAAAAAACTTTCTATCTTTGTTTCTGTGTACACATAATTTGTGTAATATAATATAACATTTCCTTTATGAAAGTCATTTTGTTGTGTAGGGTTGTGTTGGGAGTGAGGACGTTGAGTTTTAAGTTGATTCTAAACTACTTTCATGGCCAAAATTATGACTTTATTTCTTCCTAACCTTTACATAAAATCTAGTGGAATGCTATCAGGCAGTATACGCTTGCTTCCTCAATGCTTCTGAATGACCAATGACCGTTGTAAACCCACGGCATTTCTCCAAGAAACATCCATGGCAGTTCAAGTGCATGATTTACCAGTAGAAATTCTTTCTCTTTCAACTCTTTAAAATATAGTTTGTGTTTTGAAACACCAAGTTAAAGTTGAATTATAGAATTTGAACAATGAACACAGCTGGCCTTTGGGGAAGGGGTGGGAAGTAAAGCTGAAAAGCTCAAACTCTCAAAACGAATGTCATTGTTATGCTTTTATGAAATGAAAAGGTGGTACGGTGTTCTAATCAGGCAAAAGCATTTGAGAAGGTAGACATTTTTAAAATAGATAAAAGTCAAGGATGGGTGTGGGAACTACTAAGTACAGGGCAGAAAACTTCTAAAACGAGTTTTCTTTGTAAGCCAATACGTACAGGGCTAGCATTTACTGGGGAGGAAATAAAAGTCAAAGCAAAATATAGTTTTTTTACATTGTCAACAGACAGAGTAATTAGAGTTGGAAGAAAATGAGGATGATGATTTTCTTAATGGACAAGAATAAAGGAAGTACAGGAAAAGTCAAAGAAATTTCTGAAAATATACATCCTTGTACAGGATAATTTAGATAAAATGCAATGCAACAAATACAATTAGAGGGACATTTCTAAGTACTCTAATCAGAAGGAAGATAGCAAAAGTGCTAGAAAAATATAAGTAGAGAAAATAATATGCTTGCTTCATTGATTTGATTGATTCATTCAGTCAGTAATTTAGCAAGAGTGAGTCGATCCTGACTGTACTCCAAGAACAGTGAGAGTCACTGGGATACAAATTTGAATGAAGTATGATTCCTGTTTCAGAATATCACACATACACACCCACACACACACAAATATTTGCAGAAGTACAGGGATATGTGTGTATGTTGAAGGAACTGGAGAGACGGAGAGTGTGAAATATTTCAGTAAGTGTGCTAAGAAAGGTATGAACAAAATAAGTTCACATTAACAGAGGAGGGCTACTGACTCTGTGAGGTGAGGGTCAAGTGGAACCAGAGCAAAGAAAAAACTGAAAATAGATGGATTCACAATGAAGTCATGGTGTTTTTGCAAATAAGCCAAGAAAGTCATCAGCTATAGTATACAATGCTATCAAAATAAACAAAAAGAAATGGAAAAGTGACCCTCACAGAGACTAGAGATTATTGGAAATTACCTTTAGGAAGAGTAACAGAACACACTAAAGTCACAGGAAATTTGCCCCCAAAAGACTGAATCTTAGAAGTGGCATCAAGCCATTCATACATGGGTTCTAGTGCTTATTCAAAGTCTCGTGCTAGCATGCTGTTCTAAAAGTCACCAGAAATACAACTGTGGTCCTTGCTCTTAATGACGTAACCATAAACCTATGGATATTCACTCAATACACATGACATAATGACAAACAAGTAAACCTAAATGCATGTGCTATAGCCCATTACATTCAAGTATACAGAGGCCAAGCGTTCCGCTGGGCTCCACCAGGGACAGTTGAATGGCTTCAGTGATGAAATGGACAATAAGGTTACCCTTGATGTAAAAGGTAACACAATGTTGAGAAAAATACTATTTGGGGCAAGGTGGAGAGTATGAAAGAAGTATGGTAGTAAGAAAAGAGTTGCCTAGAGCTAAATTTCAATCCTGAAGCTTCCACTTATTGATGATCTACTGAAAGTCCCCAATGCTCTTTCCCATGTGTATGTTGTTTGGTTTTCTTGTTGTTGTTTTGTTTTGTTTTGTTTTTGTTTTAAGAGTTTAAATTGGATAAATTTTAAAAGATTGAAATCATACAAAGTATCTTTTCTGATCACATAAAATGAAAACAGAAATCAGTGACAAAAAGAAAACCAAAGAAAATTAAAAGGTATGTGAAATTAAACAACACACTTCTAAACAATCAATGAATCAAAGGAAATTAGTTTTTTCAGGAATACTTTTAAGTCTGTGTGATGTAGAGAAATGGAAAAAGCAATGACTGAAAGATAGAAAAAGAAAACAGCTAGAAAGCAGATGGTAGATTGAAATGCATATTTCTACAAAGTAGCCCTGGGGAGAGAGAAGGAAATCTGCCTTAGAGAAAATCCAGACCCACCCACCCACTCTGCTAGCACACTGAAAGTGAAGGAGGAATAAAGGAGACTGAGGAGTTGAGCTACAGGGTCTCAGGTGCTGGTGGTAAAACAAAGTCAGATCTATGAAAACTGGAAAAGCAATAAACTCTTGGAAAAAGTATTGGAGAATGAGAAATGCCATTTAAATGCATATCACCACCATGAGGATAAAACAAATTCACAAGCATTTTCCTAATGCTTAGGAGTTTGTGAGGAGTCAGCAAAAGGTATTCTACTAAAACGTACATAATATGCAAAATGCTAAATGTAAATGAACAGTACTATATCTATTATAGCAAAACTTTAAGATGTGTAATTGATAGTCTTTTAGAACACATTTTGATTGACTTATTTGTTAAATGTTTATTTAGATGCTTTCATTCACTTACCTCAGACCACAGTTTTCTTAATTCCATTTTCTTTATTTTCTAAGATTTATTAATTAATTTGAGAGTGCACATGCAAGTGGGGTAAAGGAACAGAGAGGGAGGGAGAGGGCCAAGCCCACTCCCCACTGAGCCAGGGAGCCTTAAGGGGGACTAGACCGCACAACCCTGAGATCAGAACCTTAGTCAAAATCAAGAGTCCTTAACCGACTAGGCATTCCTTAATCCCATTTTCTATGAAACCTTAAGTTTGTTCAACTATAAATTCCTGAAAAAATTAATACTTAGTTTAGATAAAGAAGGTCTACTATAACTACCGTGCTGGTTGTAATATTAGCAAAAATCTATGTCAAGGGGTTTACACAGTAATTAATGTATTATATGGTCTTAAATCACTGTAGTTATACTAATTATTATTTCAACTAAGATGTGGAGGGAGGCTGGGGAAGGAAACCAGTGCAGACAATGTACTCTTCTGGACTGAAGCGGACAACTGAATGGGCACTTAAATAACAGGTATTCAAAGTCAGTAAGACATTGCGCTCTGACTGGCAAAATAAATAAATAAATAAATAAAAAAGGAGCACAACTACACACTATTATTCACCAAGACTATACAAACGAAGTGATAACTGTAGAACAATCTTGGAAAAAGGTAAGGATAAACCGGAAAGATGATCTGAAAGAAGCCCTACACAAACATCGGCACAGTAAGAAAAAGACTTGGTTCAGTGATACGGCTCAAAGAATGAACAAAAAAGAAGAATCTAAGGAACATTCCAAAGAAAGAAATATCCAAAATAGTAAGATATTACATAGGTAAAGTAAATGAGAGAAGAAAGGATGACTAGAAAGTTTTACATCTAAAGTAATGAAAAATAGGGTCAATACAGAAAAAAAAACAGGTTGTTCAGATCAAAAGAAAGGAAGAAAAAAAAATGAAAAAAGGAATTCAATTTATGTTGAATTTGAGATGAAAGTAAGATGATATAAGTGAATAGGTTCTATAGGCACGAAGGCTGGGGTACGAATTTGGGAGTAATTTCTAGAGTCATTTAAAAAATGAGTTCACTGCTGAATATAAAAATGAGTTTAGGAAGCTAATTTGAGAGAGAAACATTCTTCTAATACAGAGTGAAAAATAAGAGGCAAAGGATCTATATAGCTGTCTCTCTCGCTCTGCCCTCTCTCATCCTTGTTTCTCTATCTCTATCTCTCTCTCTCTCTCTCACACACACACACATGCATGCAAACACACATACCCCCAACAAAACAACAACAAAAACAAAAACGAGGATGGAAGCATAGACCTAGTTAGAGATAAGTGATTATACTATGGCACTGAAAAGTTTAAGAAGATCAGATCTGAGAAGAAGTTTCTGGATGTCTCAAAAATTAGGTAAATAGAGGAGTCAAGATGGCGGAGAAGTAGCAGGCTGAGACTACTTCAGCTAGCCGGAGATCAGCTAGATAGCTTATCTAAAGATTGCAAACACCTGAAAATCCATCGGCAGATCGAAGAGAAGAAGAACAGCAATTCTGGAAACAGAAAAACAACCACTTTCTGAAAGGTAGGACCGGCGGAGAAGTGAATCCAAAGCAACGGGAAGATAGAGCCCAGGGGGAGGGGCCGGCTCCTGGCAAGCGGCAGAGCAACTGCGCACAAAATCAGGACTTTTAAAAGTCTGTTCCGCTGAGGGACATCGCTCCAGAGGCTGCCCAAGGCAAAGCCCACACGGGGTCAGCGTGGCCTCAGGTCCCGCAGGGTCACAGAAGGATCGGGGGTGTCTGAGTGTCACAGAGCTTGCGGATTTTGGAACTGGAAAGCCGGCTACGGAGACAGAGCTGACAGTAAGCACACAGCTCGGTGTTACCTTGAACCGGTCGCAGGCTCGGTGAGCTCGGAGTGCGGCCGGAGGTCAGACAGACGGGAGTAACTGGGCGCTGTTCTCTGAGGGCGCACTGAGGAGTGTGGCCCTGGACTCTCGGCTCCTCCGGGCCGGAGACCAGGAGGCCTCCATTTGTATTCACGCCCTCCAGAACTCTACAGAAAGCGCTCAGGGAACAAAAGCTCCTGAAATCAAACCCGAGCGGATTACTCACCCCGGCCCCGGGTAAGGGCGGGGTAATTCCGCCTGGGGCAAAGACACTTGAGAATCACAACAACAGGCCCCTCCCCCAAAAGATCAACAAGAAATCCAGCCGAGACTAAGTTCACCTACCAAGGAGTGCGGTTTCAATTCCAAGGAGAGCAGCAGAATTCCAGAGGAGGAAAAAGCCAAGCACGGAACTCATGGCTTTTTACCTGTGATTTTTTTAAATCTTGCAGTTAATTTAATTTTTTTCTTTCTCATTTTTTGTTTTTTTTTCTCGCCTTCGGGTAAAATTTTTTTTTTAATATTTTTTAACGTTAGTTACCTTTTTCTTTTTTAACGATTTTTTACTAGTTTATCTAATATATATATTTTTTATTTTTTATATTTTTCATAGATGTTTTCTTTTTTTTAAATTCTTTTCTTTTTTGTTCTTTTTTCTTTTTTTTTTTTCTTTTATTCTTTCTTCCTTTTTGAACCTCTTTTTATCCCCTTTCTTCCCCCTCACAATTTGGGATCTCTTCTAATTTGGTTAAAGCTTATTTTCCTGGGGCTGTTGCCACCCTTTTAGTATTTTACTTGCCCCTTCATATACTCTTATCTGGACAAAATGACAAGACGGAAAAATTCAACACAAAAAAAAAGAACGAGGCAGTACCGAAGGCTAAGGACCTAATCAATACAGACATTGGTAATATGTCAGATCTAGAGTTCAGAATGACAATTCTCAAGGTTCTAGCCAGGCTCGAAAAAGGCATGGAAGATATTAGAGAAACCCTCTCGAGAGATATAAAAGCCCTTTCTGGAGAAATAAAAGAACTAAAATCTAACCAAGTTGAAATCAAAAAAGCTATTAATTAGGTGCAATCAAAAAGGGAGGCTCTCACTGCTAGGATAAATGAGGCAGAAGAAAGAATTAGTGACATAGAAGACCAAATGACAGAGAATAAAGAAGCTGAGCAAAAGAGGGACAAACAGCTACTGGACCATGAGGGGAGAATTCGAGAGATAAGTGACACCATAAGACAAAACAACATTAGAATAATTGGGATTCCAGAAGAAGAAGAAAGAGAGAGGGGAGCAGAAGGTATACTGGAAAGAATTATTGGGGAGAATTTCCCCAATATGGCAAAGGGAATGAGCATCAAAATACAGGAGGTTCAGAGAACGCCCCTCAAAATCAATAAGAATAAACCCACACCCCGTCACCTAATAGTAAAATTTACAAGTCTCAGTGACAAAGAGAAAATCCTGAAAGCAGCCCGGGAAAAGAAGTCTGTAACATACAATGGTAAAAATATTAGATTGGCAGCTGACTTATCCACAGAGACCTGGCAGGCCAGAAAGAGCTGGCATGATATTTTCAGAGCACTAAACGAGAAAAACATGCAGCCAAGAATACTATATCTAGCTAGGCTATCATTGAAAATAGAAGGAGAGATTAAAAGCTTCCAGGACAAACAAAAACTGAAAGAATTTGCAAACACCAAACCAGCTCTACAGTAAATATTGAAAGGGGTCCTCTAAGCAAAGAGAGAGCCTACAAGTGGTAGATCAGAAAGGAACAGAGATCATATACAGTAACAGTCACCTTACAGGCAATACAATGGCCCTAAATTCATATCTCTCAATAGTTACCCTGAATGTTAATGGGCTAAATGCCCCTGTCAAAAGACACAGGGTATCAGAATGGATACAAAAACAAAACCCATCTATATGTTGCCTCCAAGAAACTCATTTTAAGCCCGAAGGACCTCCAGATTTAAAGTGAGGGGTGGAAAAGAATTTACCATGCTAATGGACATCAGAAGAAAGCAGGAGTGGCAATCCTTATATCAGATCAATTAGATTTTAAGCCAAAGACTATAATAAGAGATGAGGAAGGACACTATATCATACTCAAAGGGTCTGTCCAACAAGAAGATTTAACAATTTTAAATATCTATGCCCCCAACATGGGAGCAGCCAACTATATAAACCAATTAATAACAAAATCAAAGAAACACATCAACAATAATACAATAATAGTAGGGGACTTTAACACTCCCCTCACTGAAATGGACAGATCATCCAAGCAAAAGATCAGCAAGGAAATCAAGGCCTTAAAAGACACACTGGACCAGATGGACATCACAGATATATTCAGAACATTTCATCCCAAAGCAACAGAATACACATTCTTCTCTAGTGCACATGGAACATTCTCCAGAATAGATCACATCCTCGGTCCTAAATCAGGACTCAACCGGTATCAAAAGATTGGTATCATTCCCTGCATATTTTCAGACCACAACGCTCTAAAGCTAGAACTCAACCACAAAAGGAAGTTTGAAAAGAACCCAAATACATGGAGACTAAACAGCATCCTTCTAAAGAATGAATGGGTCAACAGGGAAATTAAAGAAGAATTGAAAAAAATCATGGAAACAAATGATAATGAAAATACAACAGTTCAAAATCTGTGGGACACAACAAAGGCAGTCCTGAGAGGAAAATATATAGCGGTACAAGCCTTTCTCAAGAAACAAAAAAGGTCTCAGGTACACAACCTAACCCTACACCTAAAGGAGCTGGAGAAAGAACAAGAAAGAAACCCTAAGCCCAGCAGGAAAAGAGAAATCATAAAGATCAGAGCAGAAATCAATGAAATAGAAACCAAAAAAACAATAGAACAAATCAACGAAACTAGGAGCTGGTTCTTTGAAAGAATTAATAAAATTGATAAACCCCTGGCCCGACTGATCAAAAAGAGAAGAGAAAGGACCCAAATAAATAAAATCATGAATGAAAGAGGAGAGATCACAACTAACACCAAAGAAATACAAACTATTATAAGAACATACTATGAACAACTCTACGCCAATAAATTTGACAATCTGGACGAAATGGATGCATTCCTAGAAACTATATATATAAACTACCACAACTGAACCAGGAGGAAATAGAAAGCCTGAACAGACCCATAACCAGTAAGGAGATTGAAACAGTCATTAAAAATCTCCAAACAAACAAAAGCCCAGGGCCAGACGGCTTCCCGGGGGAATTCTACCAAACATTTAAAGAAGAACTAATTCTTATTCTCCTGAAACGGATCCAAAAAATAGAAATGGAAGGAAAACTTCCAAACTCATTTTATGAGGCCAGCATCACCTTGATCCCCAAACCAGACGAGGATCCCACCAAAAAAGAGAGCTATAGACCAATATCCTTGATGAACACAGATGCGAAAATACTCAACAAAATACTAGCCAATAGGATTCAACAGTACATTAAAAAGATTATTCACCACGACCAAGTGGGATTTATTCCAGGGCTGCAAGGTTGGTTCAACATCTGCAAATCAGTCAATGTGATACAATACATCAATAAAAGAAAGAACAAGAACCATATGATACTCTCAATAGATGCTGAAAAAGCATTTGACAAAGTACAGCATCGCTTCCTGATCAAAACTCTTCAAAGTGTAGGGATAGAGGGCACATACCTCAATATCATCAAAGCCATCTATGAAAAACCCACCGCAAATATCATTCTCAATGGAGAAAAATTGAAAGCTTTTCCGCTAAGGTCAGGAACACGGCAGGGATGTCCATTATCGCCACTGATATTCAACATAGTACTAGAAGTCCTAGCCTCAGCAATCAGACAACAAAAGGAAATTAAAGGCATCCAAATCGGCAAAGAAGAAGTCAAATTATCACTCTTCGCAGATGATATGATACTATATGTGGAAAACCCAAAAGACTCCACTCCAAAACTGCTAGAACTTATACAGGAATTCAGTAAAGTGTCAGGATATAAAATCAATGCACAGAAATCAGTTGCATTTCTCTACACCAAGGGCAAGACAGAAGAAAGAGAAATTAAGGAGTCAATCCCATTTATAATTGCACCCAAAACCATAAGATACCTAGGAATAAACCTAACCAAAGAGACACAGAATCTATACTCAGAAAACTATAAAGTACTCATGAAAGAAATTGAGGAAGACACAAAGAAATGGAAAAATGTTCCATGCTCCTGGATTGGAAGAATAAATATTGTGAAAATGTCTATGCTACCTAAAGCAATCTACACATTTAATGCAATTCCTATCAAAGTACCATCCATCTTCTTCAAAGAAATGGAACAAATAATTCTAAAATTTATATAGAACCAGAAAAGACCTCGAATAGCCAAAGGGATATGAAAAAGAAAGCCAACGTTGGTGGCATCACAATTCCAGACTTCAAGCTCTATTACAAAGCTGTCATCATCAAGACAGCATGGTACTGGCACAAAAACAGACACATAGATCAATGGAACAGAATAGAGAGCCCAGAAATAGACCCTCAACTCTATGGTCAACTAATCTTCGACAAAGCAGGAAAGAATGTCCAATGGAAAAAAGACAGCCTCTTCAATAAATGGTGCTGGGAAAATTGGACAGCCACATGCAGAAAAATGAAATTGGACCATTTCCTTACACCACACATGAAAATAGACTCAAAATGGATGAAGGACCTCAATGTGTGAAAGGAATCCATCAAAATCCTTGAGGAGAACACAGGCAGCAACCTCTTCGACCTCAGCCGCAGCAACATCTTCCTAGGAACAACGCCAAAGGCAAGGGAAGCAAGGGCAAAAATGAACTATTGGGATTTCATCAAGATCAAAAGCTTTTGCACAGCAAAGGAAACAGTTAACAAAATCAAAAGGCAACTGACAGAATGGGAGAAGATATTTGCAAACGACATATCAGATAAAGGACTAGTGTCCAGAATCTATAAAGAACTTAATCAACTCAACACCCAAAGAACAAATAATCCAATCAAGAAATGGGCAGAGGACATGAACAGACATTTCTGCAAAGAAGACATCCAGATGGCCAACAGACACATGAAAAAGTGCTCCATATCACTCGGCATCAGGGAAATACAAATCAAAACCACAATGAGATACCACCTCACACCAGTCAGAATGGCTAAAATAAACAAGTCAGGAAATGACAGATGCTGGCGAGGATGCGGAGAAAGGGGAACCCTCCTACACTGTTGGTGGGAATGCAAGCTGGTGCAGCCACTCTGGAAAACAGCATGGAGGTTCCTCAAAATGTTGAAAATAGAACTGCCCTATGACCCAGCAATTGCACTACTGGGTATTTACCCTAAAGATACAAACATAGTGATCCAAAGGGTCATGCGCATCCGAATGTTTATAGCAGCGATGTCCACAATAGCCAAACTATGGAAAGAACCTAGATGTCCATCAACAGATGAATGGATCAAGAAGATGTGGTATATATACACAATGGAATACTATGCAGCCATCAAAAGAAATGAAATCTTGCCATTTGCAACAACATGGATGGAACTAGAACGTATCATGCTTAGCGAAATAAGTCAAGCAGAGAAAGACAACTATCATATGATCTCCCTGATATGAGGAAGTGGTGATGCAACATGGGGGCTTAAGTGGGTACGAGAAGAATAAATGAAACAAGATGGGATTGGGAGGGAGACAAACCATAAGTGACTCTTAATCTCACAAAACAAACTGAGGGTTGCTGGGAGGAGGGGGTTTGGGAGAAGGGGGTGGGATTATGGACATTGGGGAGGGTATGTGCTATGGTGAGTGCTGTGAAGTGTGTAAACCTGGTGATTCACAGACCTGGGGATAAAAATATATGTTTATAAAAAATTTAATAAATAAATAAATAAATAAATAAATAAATAAAATTAAAAAAAATAGAAAAAAAAATTAGGTAAATAATTTTCAAAGCAATAAATCTGACAGAAAATTAAGGGTATAAACTTAATACAAATTTTTACTGTGTTTAAGTTTAGAGTTGCACTTTAATTCTGGTTTTTGTATTTGATTGTTTTGTTATCAAACCGGGGGAGCAGGAGAGAAAACTCCATGTAGGCGAGAAGTGAAGGCAGTTGGTCTGCACCACCTGCCTTCTTCGCGAAGATCAGCACTGAAAGAACAGACCAAAGCACAGTTGTAAAAAATGTAACAGGAAACCAACAAATGGAAAATAATTTACAGGAAAAAACAAGACATACAGGTGTCCAGTAAATATCCTAAGAGGCTCATAAATAAGAAATTAAAATTTAAAAGCAATATCTCACATCAATTTATTAAAGATTTTATATCCTGACATTTAGTCTTGCTGAGGGTGTAGTGCAGTACAGGGTTGCTGATGCTGCTCAGGGGGTACAAACTGATCAACCTTGTTGAAGGGCAGCTTAGCAATGTGTTTCTAAAGCATTTAAAATGTAATGCACCTTGACACAGCAATTCCGCTCCAAGGAAGTAATTTCAAAGAAAGAATCTGAGATAGCCACAATGGTTTTTGTATAAAAATGCTAATCTGATCAACACCTTGAAACAACATACTAGCCTAACAATAAGCAAATGACTTCTCTATATAATTCAACAGCATAACGTACCCCTTAAAGTCTGTTGCAGAAAAGTGTTTAATGATGTGATACAACAGAATGTATTAGTTAAGTATAGGCTCTGAAGTCTGATACGCTAGATTTATAGCCAGGCTCTGCCACTTACTTGCTGTGTCCATAAAAGAAAAGCCAACAATTCTTTATATATACAACAGAAATAATAATATACATATTTAATCATAGCTATTAGCAATAATAACTAGTAAATAAATAAAAATAATAAGAAAATATAAAAAGCATGGAAGACAGCTTGACATATCATTCATAAGCACTCAACAGATACTATCTTAATGAATAAAAGGCATAAAAACCCACAAAGCTATATATTCAACTGATCCTTAATTTCATTAAGTAAGTAAACAAAGGCATAATATGCACAGAAAAAAATCTGCAAGGAAATTTTAGTATAGATCAACTCTAGATGTTGGGATTACATGCAATTTTTATTGCCTTCTTTACATTTTTCTCTGTTTTCTAAATTTTCAACAATGAACATGCATTACATTAAAACTTTAAAATGTTTTCTAAAATTAGCAAATGTTAATTTGACACTTGAGGATAGCATTTCATAGTGACAGTCTAAAAAAGTTTTCCTTTAGACTAAGCATTACAGCACTTGTTTTTTATTAAAGATACACATGTGCATAACAATAAAATAACTAAATGTTCTGGACTCAAGGATCTAAAGTCTATAACCCAAAGCCAAAAAGGCATGGTCTCAAAAAAATATAAAGGACGGGGGAATTAGTACACATAGCTTTGAGCTTCTGCTTGTCAACAGAAATTCTGCAATGCTTCTTATACACAACTCACTTAAAGAAGCAGAAAATAAAACACTATGTATAGCACTTGCTAATTTTCTTAATTCATCTGTGTACACGTACTTTTGTTCATGCAGGGAAAAAAAAAAAGTCTGGAAAAAGTACCAAAAGGTAAAAACAAAAAACAAAAAATTGTCAACCCCTAAAATTCTATACACAAAGAAAATATATCTTAAAAAAAGGAAAGGTGAAACAAAAGGATGATTTCAGGCATAAAAATTGAAAGAATTCACCATCATCAGACCTGGTGGTAAAATGTTAAAGGCAGTCCCTCAGGAAAGGAAAATAATACGAGATGGAAATATGCAACTCACAAAGCAATGACGAGCACTGGAAATGATCCCTGAGAAGACAGAAGTGACCCAAGCTCTATACAAAGCACTCGGTGCAACAGGGACAGGGACAACAGATATTTGGCACAGATTTGCTCTTTGCAGTCACACCAGTGTGAGGAAGAGGCAGCCCATGATTAAAATGCAGGTTCCTGATCCTACATAATTCTTTCTGCCTGCCTCAATACAGACAGCATTAAGAGGATGAAGAGAGCTCAGTGCTATTTGATTATTATTTTCATTAAAGGAATATTTATTTTAAAAAGTCCTCATTTCAAAAGTGTTACATTCATTAAAGGAAAAAAATGAAAATCTGATATACAATTAAAAAACACCAAGGAAATAAAACCACCTTTAATTTAAAAGAGAGAGGGGGAGAGAAGGAAGTTCTAGTGAGTTTGATATTTTGAGAGGCATTTTAATTTACAATTTCATAGAGAAAGACTGTGTGGTGATTAAGGCGGAGACAAACTCAAGAAACTAAAAAGAAGCAGAAGAGGGAGGAGAGGTAAAGAGGACTAGACAGGGGATAAGAGAAGTAACATTGGTTAAAAAGAAAGGGTAACAATTCGGGTTATTACTACCATCATACACTGACCCTACAACCCACTAGACCATAAACCAGCAAGGTATTTAATACAAAAATGGTTGCAACAGTAGAGAAAAAGGTTTTCCTACAGTAACAGTGATAATCTCTCAAATCTTGGTTCATAATTAGAAGCACAAAACAGACGAGTTATGAGTCCTGGTGGTAAAAATTAAATGGACAGCTCTCTGAAGCAGACCATCCCCGAGCACAAAGACTACAGACGACCTGGGCTTTCCAAATGTTTTACAGAAAGACACAGGAAATAGCCTGTTTTTCCCCGGAAACACTGCCTACTGGAATGGAGTGGACAGGAATGTCGATGGCTGGTCATAGTTTTCGTGTGCTAGTAAACAACAGTGCACAACTCCTCACCCTCCACTGTATTCGTGATCTCCCTCAGCTCGGAATCTAAAACCCAGACCAATGGGGGTAAGCTTACAAAAATACATACGCTGGACGGTTCCCGGCTTTGTTTAATGTTCCTGGATCGTTACCTACTGACATGATGTATCTGGGAAGGGGAAACACCACCACAAATTCCACCTCACGGGGCTTATGTCAACAAAGCATGAAGGAAAGGGAGACCAGCTGGAGCAACACTAACCAACTCTGGTCAACACAAGTTCCCCCGAAATGCCACATAGTGAAGTTTTAAACGTATACGAAAATATGTCCATATCAAAGCAGTAATATCCCAACTCTCTAAGGGGTGAACAAGCAAAATATTTGATGAGGAGAGTGACACGAGGTGTGTGCTCTGAGAGGAAACCCTCGACTACGGGATTACGACAGATGGACACAATTAAAACAGCAGTTTCCCTTCAGGTTGTCCCGGGCCTGAGGGACACCCCGGGGACACAAATGGGTCCTGCCCCAGGGGGCATCTGCTGCAAGGGAAGTTAAGAGTAAAACTCTTCATCTTTTTACGTGTTGTTGCTACCCAAAGCTTGTCAAGAACAATTAAAATCCTCTGAAAACCCTGAGAGGCTGGAATGAAGGTAAAACTACATAACACCCTCCTTTCACATTTGATAACTTTTTCAAAAACTACTGACCAGGACAGTGTTCTCAAATGATGACATGCAAATGCCTGAGAAACAAACCTAGGAGCCAGAAACAAAGCAGATCCCAAATGCATTTTTAATTTGCCTCTTTAGCACAGTGTCATTCCCATTGTTTGTCAGGACTTACTCCATCCACTACCAGCATTTTCAGTTGTGGTATCTTCAAGTTGATTTTGCTTTACAGATTCATGAAAGAGAACTGGAGAAATAATTCATGTCCTGTATACCAATCGTAAAATGGATGGCAGCAAAGCTAATGGTTTTATCATTAACATTATTTTTACTAAATATTAATTTTAACATAATAAAAGATTTATTATTTAATAATAAATAAAATGTACTTATTAAGATTAATATTTATTTTACTAAAATTAATCTTATTTAATGACCCTTGTACTTATTCTTTTACTAAAAATGTAAAACTAAAACAGATGGTGGAAATGGCTACCGACTCGTGTCACTTGGCTAAATTGCAAGTTACTCTGTAAGAGGCAGGGTAGCACAAAAAGGAGAAAGAGGGAGAGAAAAGAAAAAGAAGAGAGGGAGAGTGGCGTTGGGCAGGAAAACGTTAGGCCTAAGTAAACATTCTGAAAGTGGTTAACGCGCAAGTATTCAGATTCACTCATCAACAAGTACTTACTGAGCACCCCTATGCTTCAGGCATCATATGACAAGGTACAGACAGATAGGAAAAGCTTGACCAAAGAAAATTTCGAATGCAGAACACACTATCAAAAAGTAAGGAAGATTCAAAACTTTTTAACCACACCCTGGATGCACTAGAGACAAACACTCACGGCAAATTTTCAAAAGTGCTCAAAATATGGTGAGTTTATAAGATGCTTAGAAGGGGTTAAAGCAATCAAAAAAGGTTTCTTGTGCGGGGGCAGTGAATGGGGAGAAGGGAGGAAAGAATGCTCTGGGTTAGTCTGTAAGTCTGTTTATTTAACATATCTTGAAGGTAACGTGACTGAATAGGAGATTAAACTGAAATGATTTTCTTAAATAGAACTAAGAAACTAAAGCAAAGAGCGCCTTGGTGGCTCTGCCAGTTAAGGACAGACTCTTGATTTCAGCTCATGTCATGACCTCGGGATCACGGGAAGGGAGCCCACTGTCAGGCCGTCCACGTCCAGCTCCACAAGCCTCCCAGAGTCTGCTTATTTCTCTCTCCCTTGGCCCCTCCCCTACTTGTGCACACACACTCTCTCTGTCTCTAAGAAAGAAAAGAAAAAGAATCTAAAGTAAGCGAGAAGGGTTCAAAAAAAAAAAAAAACTTTAATCCTTTTAAATTATAAAGAACACCTAATCCAGAACTTTCATTTTGTCCATAACTGAGGTCTGAAGAGTAACTTTCCTGAGGGCACATGATAACTTTATTATTTTTAGTTGTAGTTTAATATATATACATATGTCTTATAAATTCTCTGTAGGAAAATGAAATATTCCATATTAGCTGAAATTAAAAAAAAAAAAAAGCCCACACTGACTAGAGCCATTCAATATTTTGGTATATATTAATTCTACATTTTTTGAGAGAAAGAGAAGTTGGGGGAGGGATGAAAAATAGAAACATATCCACAGAAGAATGGTCTCACACTGATCAAAGTGCTTCGCAAATCCTTAAAGGATATTTTTCTATATCCATCAAGTAGACATAGCTTTCAAAAAAAATTAACTTGAGGAAGCATCAACTGTTCGTTTTGTAATTACTTTACACTGACAAATTTTAAACAACAAGCATTTAAATATTGTGCAAATGAGCACAACAGTAATGCTGGAAATAATAATATAATTTTAAAGATGTGAACACTTCCACAGGTCTAATAATAAGACTATATATACACATATATATCGTTAATTTGTAAACACATATAAAACAAAAAGTATGAATTTAAAGATCTCTAAAGTTCCTCTGTACTTTTAAAATTTTATGATTCTATACATATTTTATATATCTTTCTATAGTCACATGTTCCCAAAGATTCTGCTCATTTCACCAAATTGCCTTCCTTAGTATATTCACTGAGGCATTTATTAAGCATCTATTGTAACAACAGCAGGATTACTATCATCCTAGGTAAACATCCATTTCAAAGGTCTGAGGAAATGCACACTGGGACTGACAGAGCCAAGCTCTCCTGCCGGTGGAAATACTGAAACTATGTAGGACGACAAGTAAAAAAATAGGTTAACGAAAAACAAACTTAATTTTAAAAGTGAGTGGTGGGAAAACAAAACGGTCTGAGTTTAGAATAATGGGAACTGGCTAAGTGCTGAATGCTAAAATTTCTACCTTTTCATTTTTTAATTAATTTCTATTTTGGTTTGGTTTTGTGGCCCATGTGACTTAAGAGAGATGGTTCATAATAATTTCATATTATTTGAATACTAACAACAAGAAGTATTTCCTATCATTGTGGAATAGTTTTTAATTTTTTTGTGAAACTTAAAGAGAAATGACACAGATTTTACAAATAAATTTTAGCTCACTTGGAAGAAAGTTTCTACATCAATAATGGGAAATTTATGCTACTACCATTGTATAATTCATTGAAAGGGTAAAGAGGTTATTTCATTAACCATCTGAAAAATGGGGGAAGACTGTTAACAAATTATTTTGTAACACAAATATTAATATCCTACTTTGTTTTAAGTGTGATGCACATTCACTCAACTGAGCATTCACTCAAAAGATTCATGTCAGACCTTCTCTATTCAAGTGAAGGCTATACAAATAAGGCTACTGACAGATGTGGTCCCAAACCTCATGGAACGAGATGATACTGGTGGGGCTTTCCTTTTAAATAAATCAATTTAATTCCCCTTAAACAGTATCTGTGTATATCAATATGTACACTTAGGATTATGAAAGAAATAATGCTACTATATGTCCCACAGGAGATTTACAAATGATTTTCAACATACTTGATCATTCCTTGATAATATGGTTAAGTGAGATATACTTAAAACTTGAAGAAAAAAAAAAATCAAAGCCAGTTACTCTGTGCTCTTAAAAAAAATAAGATGACCTTCCTTTGAATTTGGCCCTCATCATGCTGGACCTACTTTTAGTTCTACTGCCAACCCCTGCTTCAGCCCCAACCTGATGCAGCAGAAATGTTGAGTGGGGACTCATCAGAATCTTTAAAGATACTTGCAGGCTGAGATGACGAAAGCTAAGACTTAAAATATCAATCAGTCAACGTTCTGGTGTCCACCCAGATCACCCAAGCTGGACACTTAAGTAAAGACTGTTGGAGTCCTCTCCAGAATATTTAATTCCACAGGTTTAGTTAGCACTCAAGAACTTGTGTTTTCAGACAGAATACATTTTGGAAAATGTGATTTCCAGAATTATCATCATTGCAGGGTTAAGGTTCCTATTATCCCTTCTACCTCTGTCATTCTCAAAAGTGCCAGAAATATTATCACTTGTCTCAATACTTCTGAAGTGAAAACTATATGCTGATCTTCACAGGACATATACCCAAACAATATACACCCACGTTTCTGCCCATTTCTCACTAGACAGAGGGATGACAGGATAGGATAGGTACCAAAGCGAGACAGACGGAGACAGAAGACCCAACCACCCATTTACCTAACATACATTAAAGAAAGCAGGCATTCTACTGGCAAATCATAAAGTAATTCAAGTGTTTTAACCTTTTCCATTTCTGAGACACACTCTATAATTGTCCTAAAAAAATCAAAAGAAGAAAGCTACCACTGACAGAAATTTCCAGTAAAGTTCCTAGAAGATTTTAGTTATTAACACCCATAGTTAGCTTACCTGCCATCCCTCTGAGCAGCACCACCTTCTGTTACTGTCTTGACAAATATTCCCAGCTTTTCAAGTCCGGCATCTGCTCCAACACCCATTCCAATAATGCTTATACCAAGTCCATCCTCATCTATGAAAAAGGGAAAAACAATGGAACAACCTAAGTTTTACACTAGCCCACAATTAGGTGGTGAGACCTGGGTTTTTTTTGCTTTTAGTTTTGTTCTTCATGGACTATATGACACATTCATGACACACTTGTCTTGGCAGAATATTTTTTTCTATGCTGCTGGGGAGCAAAGATGTTAAACAGGAGACCCCCAAAAGGCTTGTGAGTTTAATCTCATTTTATTACTGCAGTTGGCTATTCATTTGCGATCCCAAGAAAAAGCAGTAATTTGATCATGGAGTAATCAATCTGCCTTAAAACACACCTTCTCTAAATAATACATTTCAAACATAAAGGCATACATACCAAAACACATATATATTATTTTAAATGAATGTGATCATAATATATCTAAAATTTCCCCTTCATTTACATGGTCTTTGGTTTTTTGGTTCATGTCCCCATTCATGTTTAATAAGGTAGCATGTGTCTTTCAGTACTTTCCTACTATCCAAGCATTTAAAGTATCAACAGCTACAATATATATGTATATATGCATATATATATAAATGTATATACATATATGTATATGTATGTATAAACAATGGCTCATTTTTCCTTCCTATTTGCTTTATACAAATAAGATCGTATTAAAGCTAGTTCTCTCTGCAGCTAATTCAATGATACTTGATGGATATCAACTTACATAGCCTTAAATCACTTCTAATGATTGCATAATATTTCATGTTGAGATGGTATCATAACTTATACAACCACTTCTCTACTGACAGGCATTCATTTTAGTTTCCATGTTCCTCTTCTGGTGAACAAAACTGACAAAAACGTTTTTAAATTCCTTTACAATAATGTGTTTATCCATATTTCCATGAACATATGTATCTTAACATCAAGGAAATAAAAGATAAAAGATAATAATAAAAGATTTCACATTCCACATTTTTTGGTCAACACTGAAAGTTATTGGTTGATAGCGTCAAAGTCTTTGGAACCATACTGTATGGGCTACATAAAAAAGCAGACACTCTCTAATCAACAGCAAAGGGTTGTCAAAGGAAAACTGGCTCATCCAGCCAGCAGAATGCTTGAAGCTTTTAAGACTTCTTAGCAATAACATTTAATACACTAAGCATTCTTAATCAGTATTCTCTTGAACTGGGCTGATCTCATTGATCATTACTACTTGTCATCAACTTCTGCTTTAAGTGTTTCTAAGTCCAATTTATAATCCTACATCTGTATTCTACATATCGTTTGGGAAAAGTGTGATTTGTTTACTCAGTTGTGTGCTAAAGAGAGCTCCGTAGGGTGTTCTCCCTGGAGGACCTGATCAATGTGATCCCCAGATGAACGTACTTCTGCGTTGACTTTAGGCAGGGGTGCCCCTCCAGCATGAAAAGTTTAATGGTGACTACTGTACAAGTCATCACCGGAGAAGTTCTTTCATTCCTTGTATTTAAAATGTCTGCACACATGTGATTTCCCACATTCGTTTCATTCTCATTGTTTCTCTGGTATCGATACTCAAGTTCATCCAGAGGCTTTCTCTGGTTAAAAATTTTCAAAACATTTAGGATTTCTCTCCAGTAAGAGTTTTCTAGGGAAAAGAAAAATTAGATCTGTGCTAACGGCTCTTCCTCACTGGTCCCATGTGTAAGTTTCCTCACACGCACAGGAACCGTCCTATTTGTATGGTCAGCTATACAGCTGAACTCTAGCCCACATTCATCATATTCCTAGAGTCTCCTGGTATGGAAATCTACTCGTGTTGGTGAAAGGATGAATGATGACCCAAAGCCTTCCCACTGTTTACATACATGTAAGTGTTTCTCCCAGAGTGTTTGCTCTTGGTCATTTAAGGGATGATCACTGCAGACTCGTCCACACTAAATAATGCCATGAGGCTTCTCTCCCATATGAAATCTGGTATATATTAAGCATTTAGCTGAATTCTTGTTCACATTCATTGTATTTACAGGAGCTTCTCTTCATTATGAATTACCCCGTGTCAAGCCAATGTTGGGCTATAAGTGAAACTTTCTCACACGCAGTACATTCAAAGAACTCCTTTCAAATGTGGATTCTCTGTACCATCATGTCATTAAGTAGTTCCATCCTGTAAATAGCATGCATGAAAATTATGTCTTCATTTTTAAGAGCATTTCCCTGCCTGAACTCAGGCTTTAGTAAAATTATCTTTCTTCCTGCCTTAGCAACTCTGTTGCTCTCACTCGAAAATTACTCAGATTTGCTGCAGAGCTGAAAACCCAATTGTTGGAAAAGTGATAGTAGCTTGAGCCATCCTCAATTCCAGTGCTGACTGCCTGAAAGATAAGATGTATAACGGAGAGACAAAGGAAGAACACAATCAACACTGAGACCAGATGCCTCATTTCATCTCTGCACAGCTTTCTGTGAGATGTGTCAGGCATGGGTGAAGTCCAGAGCCCTATCCTGGAAGGCCACGGATTCTTGTGACTGCCAGGAACCCAGGAGCCACCTGGTCTTCCTCTGTCTATCCCCTCCTAGGGAGAGGCCAAGCACTAAGTAGGCACAGCAGCCAGGAAACGGCAGAAAAGACCGTGAGGCTGAGTTACTAGGAAAGATGCTGTCACCACACAATGAGCTCAGAGCTTATTTTTTTCTCTTAGGAAAGAAGCTCATGTTGGCTTAGCATTCCCCCTTATTGCTCGTGAGATCTGAGACTGCACTCATAGGAGCATGGCCCATTAGATGTCCTCTTCAGTAAACTGCCATGTTTTTCTAATGAGTTTTCCCTGTCTTTTTTTTTCTTTTTGAAGGTTCTTAGCATATTATACATATTAACTCCATGTCATTTATAATGAAGATGCCCCCCTCAAATTTATCATTTATCTATTGCCTTTGTTTGACAATATTGCCTTTAAAAGCTTAAAATTTTGGATTGATTGACTGGTCCCTCTTTCCTTTTCTAACTTCTGCTTTCCCACTTTGGTCAAGCCCCTCCTCCAACATGCCTACAGGATTTATGTGGTCTTATAAATTTTTTGTCAAATACCTTTATTACTTTATTTTTAATATTTATCTAACCCATGAGGACTTGTTTTTTCACATAATATAACACAAATGAAGGTGTCCAACTTTATATTCTTCCACAGTGATGCTCAGTTATGCCAGAACAGTTTGTAAAGCACCCTATTGCTCCTAAATTAGAATACCATACATGTCATGTAGTAAATTCTCATGCATACTAACATCTTTCTCTTGATTTTTTACCTTGTTCCACTGATCACTTGCTCTGTGAATACGATTTGTTCTGACTATAGAGGCTTTACATTATATTCAGATATTTAAGAAATTAAGACTTTTCACATTCTTTTTCACACTTCCCTGAGGTCTTTATTTTTCCATATATAATTTAGTATTACAGTATGCAATCCGCTCTCCCAATCAACACTGATGGCAGTTCTATTCAAACTGCATTAAATTTATGTATTAATTTATAGGTATCACAGAGGAAGAATAGGAGGAACTTTCCCATACTGAGTCTGTTCATCCAAGAATATGATACATCCTTCTATTTGTTTACATCTTCTATGAGTCAAAAAGATGGATTTTCAACAGATAAATATTGTTTATTTTCATGATTAATAAGCATTTTGTTCTTTTTGTGCTACTGTAAATGAAACATTTCCATTTTCATATTTATGTGCTTAAGTAAATATAGAGAAAAAAATGATAAATTTTCTTATATGTATGTGGCACCTAACCTCCTCTTACATATAATCTTATCAATTCTAATATTTTAAAATAAGAGTTAGTTCAGCTTCTCATTACAGTTTTCATATATGTAATTATTATACATATTATATAATAAAAATCAGCAAAAGGTTACTTTTCATCTTTTGTCTTCTACCATTTATACTATTTCATTTAAAGAGCATTTCACATCAGACTCCTGGTTTTAACTGAAATACTTTATTTACTTTTTAAAATGCTTCCTTAATTTAAAAGTAATTAATTTTAACTACTTCATTAATTTATTTACTTTTTTAAATGCTTCCTTAATTTAAAAGTAAAATTTTCTGTTTGGTATTATAATATATAGTTTGTATCATATTTAGATCTTCACACACTGACAAACTATCAGAAAGAGCAATTAAGAAAATAATTCCTGGGGCACCTGGGTGGCTCAGCTGGTTCAGCATCCAACTCTTGATTTTAGTTCAGGTCATAATTTCAGGGTCCAAACACTGAGCCCTGAATTAGGCACCATGCTGGGTGTGAAGCCTGTTTAAGATTCTCTCTCCTCCTTTCCCTCTGCCCCTCCCCCCACCAAGTGTGCTCCCTCTTTCTCTCTAAAAATAAATAAATAAATCTTTTAAAAAAGAGGAGAAAAGAATTCCATTCACAATTGCATCAACAAGAATAAATTACCTAGGAATTAACTTAACCAGGAGGTGAAAGATCAGAAATTCTTAAAGCTGTAAGACACTGATAACTGAAGACACAAATAAGTGGAAAGACTGTCCATACTCAAGGATTCAAAGAATTAATATTAACAAAATAGCCATACTACCCAAAGAAACCTATAAATTCAATTCAATCTCTATCAAAATTTCAATGACTTTTTTCACAGAAATAGAATAAACAATTCTAAAATTATGGCACTACAAAAAAAAATTCTAAATGGCTAAAGCAAACTTAATAAATAACAAAGCTAGAAGCATAACACTTCCTGGTTTTAGACCATGTCACAGAGCAACAGCAATCAAAACAGTACAGTACTGCCATAAAAACAGACACAAAGATCAGTGGAACACAAAAGAGAGCTCTAAAATAAACCTATCCATATTGGGTCAATTAATTTATGACAAAGAAGCCAAGAATATACCACAGGGAAAGGATGGCCACTTCAAATAAATGGTGCTGGGGAAAATGGACACATATAAAATAATGAAACTGGACCCCTATCTTATACCATAAATAAAAATCAACTCAAAAGGATTCAAAGCTGACATTCTTCCTAGAAGAAAATAGCAGGTAAGTCCCTTGACATCAGTCTTGGCAAAGACTTTTTGGATTTGACACCAAAAGCAAAAATAAACAAGTGGGACTACATCAAACTAAAAAAACTTCCGCACAGCGAAGGAAACCATTAACAGAATGAAAAGACAGCGTCCAGAATGAGAGAAAATACTTGGTAAGGGGTTAATATCCAAAATATATAAAGAACTCATGCAACCCAACAGCAAAAACCAAACACCTATTAAAAATAGGCGGAGGAAGCGAACAGACATTTTTCCATAGAAGACATACAATGCCACCAGTTACATGAAAAGGTTTTCAACATCACTAATGATCGGTGAAATGCAAATCACAACTACAGTGAAAAATCACCTTTTTAGAGTTAGAATGTTAGAATGGCTATCATCCAAAAAATGAGAGGTAACAAGTGTTGGCAAGGATACAGAGTAAGGGGAACCCTTGTGCACTGTTGCTGGGAACACAAACTGGTGCAGCCATTTTGGGGAAACAGGATGAAGTCTTCTCAAAAGACTGAAAATAATTTAGTTCTTTTCTAGCTTAATTTTCCTAGCTTCAACTTTGAATTTGTGAAAAACACAAAAGAGTCTATGAAAACATTTACTTACAAAACATTGTGTTTAAAGAAGAAAAATAAAACTGACCAAGTTACAGAATACTACCAACACCTGAAAAGCCCATTCTGTACCCCTCCCTGGTATCATATCTCTTCCCTAGGTAACCACTGTCCTAAATATTGTATCAATCATTCCCACCATTTTTAAAACCACTTATTAAAACCATTAATTTGTGTATCTCTAAACGTTACACCATTTAATTTTCACTGGCTCTGAATAAATGGAATTATTAAATAAATGGAATTATACTGAATGGCTTCTTCTGTGATTTGCTTTTAATCTACCCCCCATCAATTTCATGTTTGTAAGAATCATACACACTACTGCATGGAATTGAGCCTCCTTCATTTTACCCTTTTCTGTCATTAATGAATATTTGGATTATGCTCATTTTTGCTATTATAAGCAATACAATGGCCCACAGCCAAATCCCACAGCTGTTTTTGTATGGACCATAAGCTAGGACTGGTTTTCACATTTTAAATGAATGAAAAAAGTATCATTCTTACATCTTTTTAACCTCAAATGAAAAGTGTCTCTTAATGGGAACAATTAACCAGTCATGTCTGGTGTAACGACCGATATTCTCTACATTTTTGTGACCTAAGTAATTTTATACCCAATAATTTGTTTTCAACTCTTTTCCCCTCACCTTTGCTGTTTAGAACAAGTTGTTTCTTTTCCTCCTTGCTAATCGGGAAGTAGGCAGGTGATATGTCCGTTAGATCCTTAGATAAAGCAACTTTCCTTCTTTCACCAAGAGAAGAGCTTTCTGGGACAGATACGGGATTCTTTGATGCGTGAAACTGTATGTCTGCCTCCCACGTCCAATGTTACAAGTGAGAAATCTGATGCTAGTCTAATAATGTGGCTTTGGCAAGTACCTTTGCTTCTTTGTTTGCGCTGATTTGAGCACAGTATTTTGTAAAATTCCTACTTTATATGTTGATGATGAGGACCTCTCCCAGGCTATGCCTAAGTACAGGTGTTTTTCAAGTCCTCTCTCAATCAGTTGGCTAACCCCTTCCAAATAGGAGACTCCAGTCTTTTCTGAGCTCAGGAAAAATTCTTCCGTGCTTTGTCTAATATGTCTCTCATCCTCTGTTGTCTTTTCCCCTTCTGGCACCTATAGTTTATATGTTGGGTCTCTGTCATGACTTTTCATGAATGTTTGCTCTGTTGTTTAAAAGAATTAGTTTGGCTCATTTCTTAGGCCTGACCTTCAAGGTCACCAGTTTGAATCTCAACAAAACCATCTTTTCCTCTTCAATTCCTCTACTGAAATTTTACATTTTAAAATCAGTGTTTTTGTTGTTTGTTGACTGGCTTAAGAATGTCCTTCTAAAGCCATACTTGATATCCTAACTTGGTTTTTCATTTGCTTCTTTTTGTCATTCAAGTTTTTATGTTTGTTCTGCTTTTTTGTAAGCTCTCTGAGATATGATTATCTCCCTGCTCACTGAGTCCCAGTCCATTCCCTGGTGCCCATCTTACAGGATGATAAACACGGCAATCTCTGGGCCCCTGGGTCCTCACTTCCCACTACAAGCAGGTTAAGATTCCCACAGCAGAAATAAAAAGGCAGCCCCTCTGCTCCCATTCTCCCTGCTCTCTTAGCCCTCTCCCCTCACAGAGGATTCTCCATTCCAAAACCCAAAATCAAAAGTCCTGTACTCCCCCACCTACTACATTCAGAGTGACCACTCCCTCTCTACCAAGAATGAAAAAAAACAAACACAAACACAACCACCTGCCCGCCTCCCTTCCACCTGCTCCTTCTTAGCTCTCACCAGCCTTGGATCTTTGCAGAGATACCATCCAAACATCAGGCCTCACCCATACCTCCCTACTCCCAGCACCATCCCAGCCAACTAAAGCTGATGGCTTTCCATTGGAAGCAGAAGGGAAGAGTCTTTGAGTCTACCATCTATGCAGAGATCATATCACCTACTTTTGAAATTTAATAAACAAATTAAATCCTCCGTGAGAATTAACACTTTATCCAACCCTTTGGTGGGAAAAAGGCTACATGTGAAAAAAAAATAAAGTCATTTCTGTGTTGCTAAAATAGCCATAGTGAGATTACAAATGTTGTGGAGCTCACATACCTTTCTCTAGTTCCACTGGGAAAAGTTCCAGCTTTTCTACACGTTTTTCAAGCTCATACTCAGCAGAAGCAGCCACAGGGTCCACTTCATCGTTCCTCCTGTCATAGTCTTCATTGGAGTATGTGCTGAAAACCTGTAGGAGGAGGTCAACAAGAAGATGACAATCCAGAAAAATGGCTTTCTTGATTTAAAAAAAAAAAAAAAAAACCTGCTAAGTATCTAAACATATATAAATTAAAAATTTTGTACCATTAATTTGTTTGAAACAATTATTTTCTCTCTAAAAGCAATGGAGATGTTAAGAAAAGGAAAACTCAATCAGAATTTTAAAAAACTTACATTTTGAAATGTATGCAGTTCTATCACTTTTAATGAACTGAGAGAAAACAGCAGCCACAGGATGTATTATTTGAATAGCAATATTCACTGCTTTTTTTTTTTTCTGTTTGTTTTGTTTTATTTTTTGGCACAAAAAATAAACTAGAAATCTTGAAATTATTCTCAATTTGGTCTTTTTATTTTTATTTTTATTTTTTTAAATTTTTTATTTTTTATAAACATATATTTTTATCCCCAGGGGTACAGGTCTGTGAATCACCAGGTTTACACACTTCACAGCACTCACCAAAGCACATACCCTCCCCAATGTCCATAATCCCACCACCTTCTCCCAAACCCCCTCCCCCCAGCAACCCTCAGTTTGTTTTGTGAGATTAAGAGTCACTTATGGTTTGTCTCCCTTATGGAATCAGAGTATACCATATTAGCTGCAATGCTCTACTGGTTCCTGATGGAACCATGGAAAAGGACCTTGAAGCTACTACCTAAGCAAACATCTGCACTGAGTCCCTTTCATGCTATGACCGACACGTGCCCCGGCGTTGTGGTGTGTCAATACAATAATTATATTTCAGTCACAGAATCACTGAAACTAACTTCTATACTGTACTGAGCGGCTCGCTTTGGTAGCACATATATACTGCACAGAGCACGCGATGCTCTCATTTGTCCTCTCTTATTTTACTTGCATGTAGATCCATGCTAGATTCTCAGTGAGCCTTTCCACAAAATGACTATCAAAATACTGCTCAAAAGCTGCAGAGAACCAGGATGGCACCAGCTCTGCTAAATATTATGTCAATCGTTTCCTCCATTTTCAAAAACACTTATGAAAACCAAAACTTGATTGTCCTTATTTCTTCTGAGTTTGTTCTATTTGAAAAGTAACTAGAAATAGGTATACCATCCCTTACTCAGGTCTATATCTAAAAGAAAGAAATGTGTAATTCACCAAGTCCAATGAACATGTAATAATAAAAACTAACATTTTTAAATTAAATTCAATAAATATTAAGTATCTAAACTGTTCCTGAAAAAACTCTGTAATGTCTTCAAAATCTTAAAATCTAGGTGAAGCTTTACTATACATAAGAAGCTATAATTTAAAAAGAAAGCAGAACAGAAGGTCAGAGATGAAAGAAACCAAATCTGTTGCTGATAAAGTTGGTCCTGCTGGTCCAGGTGTGTTCTACATTCATGTTATTGGAAAACTGGCAACTTTCCTATGCTATATATGGTAACCTATAAATCAGGAATATATGCTGTATATATAGACGCAGATGTAGTGTGGTACAAATTCATCAAAATCATGTCATTTATAATATTTGTACCAGGATGAGTACTGTTTTTCTTTCTGACTTTCAACATGTTTTCATGGCCTCAAGCCACTCATTTGGTCTCTACCACACTTCCCCACCATAATAAAATCACTGCATCCAAACGCATATTTCTAAATTATAGGGTTTGTACCTTTCTCCATGTCAGACACTGGAAGTTGTGGACATTGGAGAAGGTATAGTCTCAAGTAGCTCACAGCTTAGCAGGGATACAGAAATCAATGTAAACAACACAGTATATAACGTGATACCTGATGTAATAGATGAATATGCCAAGTAATCTTTCTCATTTGCTGGAGAAAGAGAATTTCATGAAGGGCAAAATATTTGAGATGAGTCTTAAAGAATAAACAAGAATTCCTACATCTGAGTGTAGAAGACCTAGAATGCACATTTCACATATAAGGTCCTAGGTCCAAAAAAAAAAAAAAAAAAAATTCCATACCTATATCCATTTCTTTTAGAAAACACAGACAGCTGAGTGAACTACAAAGCAACATTCCTAGGAGAGCAATCTTTAAAGACACACAAAAAAATTTTAGCTGGATCTGTAACTTACATGTCCTGCAAACTACTGGCAGATATGACTGGAAATTACTCCACTGATGTCTGCTGCTTGTCTACATCTGCTGAAAGTCCAAGAATATATATTGACTGCAGAACAAAGATTCAATTGATATCCACCCTGGAACAGAGCTCAATTTTGCTACCACAGAGTAAGTCAATAAATATGTGTGTGTATTCGTGTGTGTGTGTGTGTGTGTGTGTGTGTAAAATATAAGTATGGGAGAACTGTTTCCAATAAATTAACACCTTCCTGACTTCTTTCAGGATTCCAAAATACTCTGCTGTCAGAGTGTTCTTCCTCAACTGGTCTGGTTTATAAAGTTCATTTGGGGGTATCCTGAAACTAAATAAAGCAATTAACTCTATGATTCCATATTGGAAAATGGTGTTTTAAGCAATTTTTGAGGTAGCTAGTAATCAGAGGACTATACCACTATTTCATTCTGTAGAAAAGAAATAATGGGGACGCCTGGGTGGCTCAGTTGGTTAAGCAGCTGCCTTCAGCTCAGGTCATGATCCCAGGGTCCTGGGATTGAGTCCTGCATGCGGCTCCTTGCTCGGCGGGGAGCCTGCTTCTCCCTCTGCCTCTGCCTGCCTCTCTGTCTGCCTGTGCTTGCTCGCTCTCTCTCCCTCTGTCTCTGACAAATAAATAAATAAAATCTTAAAAAAAAAAAAAGAAATAATGTAAGATACTTTTCATCTTCAGGTTACTCATAGGCTGGTAAATTATGTGGGTACATAGGAAAAACCTATAAATAATATAATATATATTACATGTAATAATCTAATAAATTTTCTTTTTCAAAGAAGAGCCAGAATTCATTAGGTGCAGAGAAAGCTATGTCATTTACTTGAAGAATCCAAAAGATTTAACATAAACATTATTAGAACCAGTAAGAGTTCTACAAAGTAACCAAAAAATATTAAGAAAATTGAAAACAGTTTAGAAAGTATAACAGAAAAGATCAGATACATAAAATACCCAGGAATCACTAATTATAAATGTGTAAGGATATCCTTCTCTATAAAATTTAACTGAAAATACAAAAAGCCCTAAATATGTATAATGACACACTATTTTCCTGGATAAAATTCTTAATATTTTAAAGGTATCTATGCTCTTAAATTACTATAAATGTTAGTTTGCCCAAATTTAATTTATGAATACAAAGCAGTCAAAGTTAAACCCCACTCACATTTTTCATGGAAAACTAACACACTGTTCGAAAAGAGTACAATGGAATCAGACCCTATAAGATATCAAACATATAATAAAACTTCATTTTTTAAAGCAATATAGTTTGGACCCTCAGGAAGATCTATTTTGGGGTCCTATTCTGTTCTACTGCTCTACTTTTTTATTCAAATTAGTTGGGGTGATCTATTTAATAAATAGTGGGAAAGAATGGGATATCTTTGTGGGAAAAAAAATCCTATTTCCTATCAATAGCAAAAGTAAAATTTCAATTGGTTAAGAACAAAAAAACCTTATAAACTTTAAAAGTGCTAAAGAAAATATGGGACAACATTTAATCAGCTAGATAGGATGTTCCTACAAAGCCACAGATCCTAGAAATCTTCAAAGAAATGAACAAGCTATGTGATTAAAATTCAATGCTAAAAATTTCTAGACAACAAAATATGCCATAATTAAATTATAAGAAAAATCAAATATTAGGAGGAAAAATTGTTAAATATCAAGAAGAAATATGAATATGCATAATATACAAAGAACGTCAGCACTTCAACCAACTGCATGTATAAGCAGGGAAAAGGAAATTAAGTAGAATTCAATGAAGAAATATTAATGTTCAGTAAATGGTGTAAAGATGCTCAGCTTCATTAAAAATGAAGCAAATTTCAAGTACAAGGAAATACCAGGTATTCGAATACCCACAGAATAGTTGAGAGAGAAAAAAAAAAAAAAAGACTGAAACATCTAGTGTTCATAAGAATACAGGGAAAGGAATGCTCTTGGAAAAGCAAGGGGGAAAAGCATAATTTGAGAATAGCTATCAAGATTTTAAATGTCAGGGGCACCAGGGTGCTCAGTCACTAAGCATCTGCCTTTGGCTCAGATCATGATCTGCTGTGTTCCCTCTCTGTCTCTCTCTGTCAAATAAATAAATAATCTTAAAAAAAAAAAAAAGATTTTAAATGTCAATGCCTTTGACCTAATAATCCTACATTTGGGTATTTATAGAGATATTTACAAAAATGACATGCAAGAGAGTTCATCATAGCACTATCTGGAAGAGCCCAAAGCTGGAAATTGCCTAAATGTCCACTGACAGAAAATGTCTAACTAATTATGGTACATATGAATATGTAATTTTATGCATTGATTAAAAAGTTCTATCCCTGCTGACATGAAAGGCTCTGAAATGGTTATATTATGGAAACCAAAGAGCACACTGCATATATGTCTATACATCAGTATCCATACACACATCTTTATCTACATATATATATTCCCAACTGGTAAGAGCCCAATTTTAATCTAATTTAAAGACGTCCTAAATTCTGTAGCTCTGTAGCTCTCGCCTCAGTGTCCTTATTCACAAAACGGCTGTTATCATAATTACACTGATCCCACAAAGTTATTGAGAAAATGAAATGAGATCATCCATGTAATCATGCATGGTTCAATGTGGAAGAGAGAAGGCTTTCCCAGGGTTATACGTGAGATAACACGACTACTTCCCCAGATTATCTACACTCCTCTCATACTCCTGCTCATAAATAAGTTTTGAATAGTTCATCCACTATGATGCTTACTGTCCCTGAAACCAAAATCTACATAACTATCTTGACACTAAAATATAGACTGGCCTGCCAAAACCCCTGCCTGTGCCCAGAGCAATGCACTATTAGTCTACATTGGCGTATCACCCGCCTCGATTTGTTTTACCTTGACCAGGAAAAAACCTCAGAGATAAAAGAGATGTTAACTGAGGTACTTTCCCTTTCATCAATGTGACCTTGGTTCTTTTAATATTCTTAAAATAGTTCTACCAATTTTATTTATATTACCATAAATACTTTGCAGAGATATGGACAGCTAATCAAATAATAATCAGAACCCAATTGTGATATTACTGGAATGCAAAAACCTCTAAAGGCCAATAGTATCCTGGGCCCTAATGTTCAACACCATCAAAATCAATCAATCAATCTACCTATCTAGTTCGGTCACCTTCACATTGATCCTGTGTTATTTCACTAAGCAAACAAATGGATGTTTAAACTTGACTTCTTTTTTCAAAACCAACAAATGTTATTCTGTTCCTTCATCAAAGGAAACAAAACAAGACCTTCTCCCTTTCTTTGCAGCAGAGGTAGGCTTTTAAGGGGAACAAGTTTACAAGTACAGTTAGCAGTGACATTTCTGACCCAGTAACCCACGGCGATCCAAAACAAAGTTAAAATTAGCTTACTCTAAGATTTTAACTAAGGTCATTCTTTTGCATGCTTCTAGTGATTTGGGCCACAGCACTTTTTCAAAGCAACAGCAATGCTTTTTGAAAAACAAGGGGGGAAAAAAGTATATCCTTTACTTCCCTACAACACACTTTCTTTTATCAACACAGGTCCAAATAAATTCAGAATTTTATATAAATACTGACTGGAAGGAATCTCCCACAGTGTTTCACAGGGTCTCATTTCCACCTGCTGTCTGGTTCCTCTTCATCTTCCTGACACATCAAAGACAGAAAACATTCCAGATTCTAGCACGCCACGTTTCAGAGGACGGCTTGGCACAGCACGCGCCCGGGCATTGGCCAAACACTTGCGTGCTTCACAAACGGGCCCCACTTACCATGAGCTTCCTCACCAGGACTCGAACCCACCTTCCCGTGATTTCAGTGCCTCTGCTGAAGTGACCCTAAACCGAAACTAAAACAAAGCAGGGAGAAGACAATCCGTATGTTGAAAGTGTTGGAGAGAAATGAAATGTGGCAATGAAGCATCCACAGAAAGGAGCACCCTGATGGCCTTCGAGTGATGGACAACTTCAGCTTGGGGGCAAACACCCCGAGTCTTGCAAAGATCCCCCATAGGTGAGGATTTTCTGCTGCAGACAGATACACAGAAGAGAAGGAAGGTGGAAAAAGAGACCCACAGTTCTATGTTGTAAACTCAGCAAAGGCCCAGATTTCTGTTCTAGGGTATCTCTGACAAGGAACCTGCAGGAAGGTTCGTAAGCAATTATAACAACACTCTTCAGCAGATGTATCTAGCCTTCTATCAGGTCCACTCGGCAGAATCCTCCATATTGGGGAAAAGAGCCGAATGAGGGCTAAAGGTAGGTGTTACTCTGAAAGCTGTTAGTTAGGTTGCTGGCCTTGCCTAATTCAAAGTCCATTAACACGAACTATTTCTAAGGCCAGCCCATGTATGTGCAACACCATTCATTTCACCCATAATTTGTAACATCCTTAACATTAATAAAAAATATTAATAAGCCCTTTGTACAGATTGAAAGCACCCAATTCTGAAGTGTTGACTTCTAGTTAGGGTCTTTCAAATACTACCTAATCCTAGAATGAAGATTCCTGACCAACATACCTCCAACATACTAAAGGCTCTCCAATAAAGTTCTACCCGTAAATATTGCGATGCATATGGTGAAGTAATTGCAGGTAAATTACAGACAGAATAAAACTTAACACAAATTATCTTTAACCCTTATACCAAGTAAATAAGGCAGGAAAGAGTAAAGAGAGCACAGACTTTTTATGTTTTTATTTGAGAAACCCAAAGCTCTGAGAACCATGTGCATGGCATACCAAGGATAGTTAATGAAGACAAAGTCTTTAGGAAAAAAAGACGTGTTTCGCTGAATGTAAGCCTAGTGTTTTGGGGGAAACTAAAGAACAGGAAGTGAAAAAACAAGCACACTCTACACAGTGGGCAGTAAGGAGCAGGCTAGTTCAAAAGGCAACACAAACAACCCTGTATTTGTCAGGTTTTCCAGACAAACAGAACCAAAACGACATGTGTGTCTACATGTGTGTATAATATATAGTATAATATACATCATATTTATATAGCAAATATATATAATATTTGTATTTATACTTAACCACATTTATTTTAAGAAATTGGCTCAATTAGAGAGACTCACAAGTCCAAAATCTTCAGGGTAAGCCCGTAGGCCAGAGACCCAGGGAAAAGCTGATGCTGCAGTTCAAGTTGAAGGCAGCCTGCTAGGGAAAGTACCTCTTCTTCAGGGGAAGTCAGTCTTACTATTATTCAGGCCTTGACTGGCTAGATGAAGATCCTTCACGTTATGTTAGGCAATTTGCTTTACTCCACATACAACTGAAAAGTTACTCTCATTCAAAAACACGCTCACGGAGACATCTAAAATAATGTTTGACCAAATATCTGGGCACTGTGACCCAGCCAAGTTGACCCATAAAATTAACCATCACAAAGCCCTTAAGATAGAAAATTCTCCAAAGCTGGTGGCATCACAATTCCAGACTTCAAGGTCTATTACGAAGCTGTCATCATGAAGACAGTATAGTACTGACACAAATACAGACACATAGATCAGTGGAACAAAACAGAGAGCCCAGAAATAGACCCTCAACTCTATGGTCAACTAATCTTTGACAAAGCAGTAAAGAATGTCCAATGGAAAAAAGACAGTCTCTTCAACAAATGGTGTTGGGAAAATTGGATAGTCACATGCAGAAGAATGAAACTGGACAACTTCCTTACACCACACATGAATATAGACTCTGAATGAATGAAAGACCTCAATGTCAGAAAGGAATCCATCAAAATCCTTGAGGAGAACACAGGCAGGAACCTCTTCAACCTCAGCTGCAGCAACTTCTTCCTAAAAACATCACCAAAGGCAAGGGAAGCAAGGGCAAAAATGAACTATTGGGACTTCATCAAGATCAAAAGCTTTTGCGCAGCAAAGAAAACAGTCAACAAAACCAAAAGACAACTGAAAGAATGGCAGAAGATATTTGCAAATGACCTATCAGATAAAGGGCTAGTATCCAAAATCTATAAAGAATCTATCAAACTCAACACCCAAAGAACAATTAATCCAATCAAGAAATGGGGAGAGGACATGAACAGACATTTCTGCGAAGGAAACATCCAGATGGTCAACATGAAGAATTGCTCCATATCACTTTGCATCAGGGAAATACAAATAAAAACCACAATGAAATACCACCTCACGCCAGTCAGAATGGCTAAAATTAACAAGTCAGGAAACAACAGATGTTGGCGAGGATGCGGAGAAAGGGGAACCCTCCTACACTGTTGGTGGGAATGCAAACTGGTGCAGCCACTCTGGAAAACAGCATGGAGGTTCCTCAAAAAATTGAAAATAGAGCTACCCTACGACCCAGCAATCACACTACTGGGTATTTACACTAAAGATACAAATGTAGTGATCCGAAGTGGCACGTGCACCCAAATGCTCATAGCAGCAGTGTCCACAATAGCCAAACTATGGATAGAACCTAGATGTCCATCAACAGATGAATGGATAAAGTGGTATGTGTGTGTGTGTGTGTGTGTATGTATGTGTGTATATGTATATATATATATATATATTCCACAATGGAATACTATGCAGCCATCAAAAGAAATGAAATCTTGCCATTTGCCACAATATGGATAGAACTAGAGGGTATTATGCTGAGCGAAATAAGTCAATCAGAGAAAGACAATTATCATATGATCTCCCTGATATGAGGAAGTTGGGAAGCAAAGTGGGGGGTTTGAGGGATAGGAAAAGAATAAATGAAACAAGATGGGATCAGGAGGGAAACAAACCATAAGAGACTCCTAATCTCACAAAACAAGCTGAGGGTTGCTGGGCGGAGGAGGGTAGGGAGAGGGTGGTGGGGTTATGGACATTGGGGAGGGTATGTGCTATGGTGAGTGCTGTGAAGTGTGTAAACCTGGCGATTCACAGACCTGTACCCCTGGGGCTAATAATATATTATATATTAATAAAAAATTTTTAAAAATGTAAATTAAAAAAAAAAACAGAAAATTCTCTGGCTCCATAAACTAGTCTTTTGATATCTGATAATCATATCTTGATAAAGGTTTTTTAACCCACTAAGAAACCAAGGTGCCCCTTGATAAAGGTTTTTTAACAACTCTTACAGTGTGGTAAATTTTCATATCCCTAGACATAGTCACAGAATGTGCCCCCAAACTGTGATAAAATCAAATAGATATTTTTGTTTCACCAATGGCACCAACTACTTCATGTTTAGAGACAACCAACAACCAAATTTGGAGGAGCTAACTCTTTAAATTTAGAATAGCTCTTACTGACCCTGTGGAACAATAAGCTGTATCTATGAAGACTTTAAATAAAATATTTCAAAATAAGTAGAGTCTTATTAAGGCTACATATACACAGATTCTCAGTGAAATAAAAAGATTAGAAGGTCCCATATCTCTCCATTTTGAGAAAACAGAATTGAATTATAATTAGTATCATTTATCTGCAAAGATGTGTTGGTTATGTACTTGAAAAGTTTCAAAAGCTTTAATATCTCCTTGCAAAAAGTTAATGTCATTAAAGTAAAATGACAGAAAGAAATTCTGTCATAAATAAATATAAACCAAGCTCATCCTAAATTTGGACAAATTCTAAGACAACGAAGCCCAAATTAGTGTGTTTTTCCAGTAGACAGCTTAACAGGAAACTGGGTGATTCCACTGATGTTCATGTTTTTCACAATACTTTCCAAATTATTATAAACAATTAAACATATCCATGAGAAATTAGCAATGTTCTCTTTCAGCTCAGCCGGAATTTGGTTTAAACTGGAGACATATGCTTTATAAATTGAGAACTGGTAGCCAGCATGACATAAATTGGTGGCCTTGGTCCAGTTCCCACTGGGCAGGTGTCTTCATCACAGAAAAAACTGAACTAATTAGCACCAATTGGCACCTTTTCGGGGGGGGGGGGGGATAGAGGGTAATCTCCTAAGATAAATAGCTAACCGCTCATTCACAGAAGTTAATACTCTCATACAGATGCAACAGGATGAGTTAGTAAGTCCGGATCTGTTCTAGCATTTGTTTGAGCAGTTGGTATTCCCTTCCTCTTCCCCTACCAGTGCCAACACTGTGTTTCTGAAGTCCCATGGAAGGAGATTATTCTGAATTGTCTAAATAGGAAAGCTGATGGAATGGAGTGCTAACAACGTATGCGTGAGGTTAAAGGGGACAAAGGAGGAGGTTGGCTACACCAAAAGGAGTTTGAGAGCTTCTCTTGAGGCTGGGAAGGGAAGGGAGACTTTCCTAAGGTATCAATGTTTACACCCCCCATGTGAAGCCCCCAAGGGTGACTGCACCTCTGAACGAAGGGCTAAGGGGTACCATGAGAACTAAACACTAAGCTCTATGGTCTTGGGAGCCTTAGGAAGACCACCCACCCCAGGTCCAAAGTTTTGCAGGGAGACAGTAGAAGAGCCTTTCAAGGAATTTTACCATTTGTTCCAGGAAACAAGTAGAAACAACAGTAAGGATTAAATGTCTCCAACTTAAACTAAAAGTCTGGTTCCTAACATAAGGGTCTTTATAAAACTCTCAGAAACTGTGTGTTTACCTAGGTGACAGAAGAAATTTCAAAGACATCAATGAGGCTGAACTGTCTGCCAAACAAGTAGGTGAGGAATCTCAAAAAAGTTTACTGAAATGCAGCAAAGGAAGGGAATGGGATCTAAAGCATCCTGGTGGTGATGTACGCAAACTGGTTTTCATTCCTTAGAGAAGATGCACTGAAGACCGGACTACTCACACCAACTGTGATGGTCTTTGATGTGTCAGCCTGACTAGGCTATGGCCCCCGTTTCGATGCTGACCAGTTCGAAGCCTTCATAGCACCTCACATTCAAAGCTCCCTGAAGCAAAACTGTACTGCTCCCCATTCTCTGCCTCCTGCAAGCTCTCTCCCACTTGATGGCAACTGGACCCTTTTGGTCAAGTGGACTTGAAAAGGAAGTCGGTCATGAACATATCTTCCTCTCCCTCTCCCCTGACCCTATACACATCCGAAATTGGTCAAAATCTCCTAGAGAGTCTATCTTTTTTTTTTTTTTTTGAGAGTCTATCTTTTAAAGGATTCTTGTTTTCATTCCTTCCTATTCCCTGACTGCTCAGATCACTAATAATGTAATTACACTGTAATGTATTTATTGCATTCTGCTCTCCCACAACTCACGATACACCACATCTAAATACAGTTCTTCAAGTGTGATTGTTCTTCAAGTCACTGTGGCTGGGGACCAGAACTGGGAGATGAGATTGGGATAGAAAACAGAGACAGTGCATTTATTTTTTTTTTTAAGATTTTTACTTATTTATTTGACAGAGAGAGACACAGCGAGAGAGAGAACACAAGTGGGGAGAGTGGGAGAGGGAGAAGCAGGCTCCCCACTGAGCAGAGAGCCCAATGCAAGGCTCCATCCCAGGATCCCAGGATCATGACCTGAGCCGAAGGCAGACACTTAATGACTGAGCCTCCCAGATGCCCCAAGATAGTGAATTTATGAGTGATTTTACATTTCTTCTGCCTCCCAAGGTTCTGGATTCCCTTGAGAAGAAAGTTCAAATATTTTAGAAGGACATCAAAGTTCTCCAGGACCAGAATGCAGCTTACAAGGCTCAGGCTTTACCCACACAACTTCCTTGTACTCATCCTAGCATGCAAAAATTGTTAAGTTCCTATTTCCCTATAAGTTTGTAAAGCTTTCTTTCATCTTTTTTTTTGGTCTCTCCTCTAGAATTATCCCATTCTGTCATTTATTGTATTTATTTGTGACCATATTTTCTATTCAAATAAACTCCTTAGGGGTGTATTATAGTCTTATTCATCTTCCTATAGCCCACTGCTTCTGTTTCTGGTTTGTTTTTTAAATTTCCGGCTTGGATGCAATATAATTAACAAAATAAAAATGGTACCTATTTAACATGATGTATATCTACCTAACAATATGAAGTTTTGAGGCATGGGTACACTGTGAAACCTTTATCAAAATCGATATCATCTACGGTTAACAGTACAACGTATTTTACAATGTTGGTGATCTATATGTGGATGGTATCTTAAATCAGAACCACTTTAGAGCAAAAGCAAAGTGACCTTCAAAAGGCAGAGGGAGTCCCAATCATAAAAATCTCCCAGTCATAAAAAGCTTTACCATATTGCAACTGCAAACTAAGTAAGTCTTCACATATGCATAGTTTGGGATGTCCTTTAATGGTCATCCATTAGCTAAATAAACCTCCTATGATACCCAACTAGCATGATCGTTTGAAGGGCTACGGTCTAAAAGACATGATGTAATGACATGGTCTTCATGATTACTTGTGTTAGGAATCAAGTATTAGAGAAGAATGAAATTAATTGTATATCTTCTTGTAGGTAGTACAGGAAAAGACTACGATCCTCCTTTTCAAAAGGCCAGTTAGCGCCTGGCACAAAGGTTTATAATGCTTCCCTTTTGATCAGTTTAGTGAGACATCATTTGGTAGAACTGATACTTTTTTAATGTATTTCAAAATGCTAATATAAAAAGTCTACTGGTAGGAATAGGGTAGTCAAGGGCAATTAGCTCTACTGGCTGGGAAAATGCCTCATTTGAGAAAAATAATAATAGCTAATATTAAGTTCTCTGGTTGAAATGAGGAGCTGGCATGTGGTTAAAGCCTGTGGATTTACATATGTAAATATGTAAAAGTTGTTTGCTCCCCTGTAGCCTTGAATGCAGCATCTGTCCCTAAATGACAAGGGGGTCAGTGAAGGCCCTAATGTCCCACAACTGTGGCAGATTTGCTGAATAAAATCCCGCAGTCCCTTTCACAGTTCTGCCTCTGGTCATGGTGGGCTATCTGTGAGAAACCGCACTGCTGGTGCCTGTCATCTCCCAAGCGGAGAAAACACAAACGGTCTAGTGTGTAAGAGCTCAAGGCTGCCGAAATCTGTCCCGTGTCATCTCCACCTGCCGCACTGGCACTGGGAAGGGAAATGTGTAGGTCACACGTCCTAAATCTGACATACTCAAACTGCTGTTTGCCTCTTTCGAATCAACCAGATGTAGCCAAAGCACTCAGGAGTGGGATACAGCTTCTCAGCTGTAGGAGACAATGAGCTGAATTAGAGACTTGCGCCTCACCCTTTCACTTTGGAAGAAACAAACAAACAAAAAACCACTGTTCCGGGGCGTCTGGGTGGCTCAGTGGGTTAAGCCGCTGCCTTCGGCTCAGGTCATGATCTCAGGGTCCTAGGATTCGAGTCCCGCATCGGGCTCTCTGCTCGGCAGGGAGCCTGCTTCCCTCTCTCTCTCTCTCTCTCTCTCTGCCTGCCTCTCCATCTACTTGTGATTTTTCTCTGTCAAATAAATAAATAAAATCTTAAAAAAAAAAAAAAAAAACAACAGCAATGTTACTAATATGACTTCTTATTTGAAAAAAAAAACACCACTGTTCCGTTGTGGGCTCTCTCACCATATATATAACAGAAATGTCTATCAATAAGCTTGCGATAGCAGTAAGCTATCATAAGAATAAAAAAGAAGATTCCAACAGTGACCATTAGGTGAACCATGAGGAGAACCTGCCCTCCCTGTTTATAGACAAACAGCAGACTTTCCTGGACCTTTCCTTCAATTGGGTTCAAAAATACCTCAAGAGAAAATGACAGGTAGGTGATAATAAGGAGATGAGAAAAAAGAGGATAATTGTAGCTACCATTAAGTGACTCTCCTGAAATAAGTGTCTCATTTAGACCCAATAATGTTTCTATTTTGCAGCTCAGTGAACTTCAGGCTCATGAATGACAGCCTGTCCAAAGACACATGGAAAATATGTAAGTGACAACTGAAATCCAAGCCCAGGTCTGGATGAATTAAAACTTCATGCTCTTTACCTCCTGCCGCAGCGCTTTAAGTAGAGGAAGCATTATTAAAAAAAAAAAAAAAAAAAAAAAAAAAAAAAAAAAAAAAAAAAGAACACCAAAGCAGAAGGGCAACTGGGTGGCTCAGTGGGTTGAGCATCAGATTCTAGATTTTGGCTCAGATCATGATCTCCTGGTCCTGAGATCCAGCCAAGTCTGCTGGATTGTCTATAAACAGAAAGTCTGCTGTTTGTCTATAAACAGGGAGGGCAGGTTCTCCTCATGGTTCACCTAATGGTCACTGTTGGAATCTTCTTTTTTATTCTTATGATAGCTTACTGCTATCACAAGCTTATTGATAGACATTTCTGTTATATATATGGTGAGAGAGCCCACAATGGAACAGTGGTGGTTTTTTTTCTTTTTTTTTTTTTTAATGCTCAGTGGGAAGTCGGCTTCTCTCACTCCCTTTCCCTATGCCCTTCCCCCAACTTGTGTTCTCTCCCTAAAATAAATCAAAAATATATATATAAAATAAAAATTAAAAAACCAAAGCACAAAAGAAGCACCCCTATATAGGATAAACACCACAACAGCAGAGAACCAAGAAATGGGGTAGAGAAGAGGATTCAAACTTAATAGCAACTAAAGAAATGCAAACACTGGGGGTGGCCAGCACCTCAGTAAGCCTCTGCCTTCTGCTCAGGTCAAGATCCCAGTACCCCTGCTCAGTGGGGAGCCTGCTTCTTTCTGCCTCCTCCCTCTGCCTGCCATTCCTTCTGCTTGTGTGGGTTGTCAAATATACATAAAATCTTTTTTAAAAATGCAAATGACATTCTCTCAAATAAAGAAATAAACAAGATCTTTTAAAAATGCAAATGACATAAGTCATTTTTCATTTATGAGGAATTTAAACCAGGCAATGGGACAGATAAACTGTCAAGTTAATACACTGTGGAGAAAAGAAACTAGCATAACCTTCTGAAGAGCAGCATGCTTAAGATCTTCAAAACTTTACAAACTTAGGTCAAAGGACCTAATAAATTCCAATGATTTAATCTAATGAAATCGCAGATGCACCAAAATATTTATGTAAAACACTAATCACAGTATTATTATTTTTTTTAAGATTTTATTTATTTATTTGACAGACAGAGATCACAAGTAAGCAGAGAGGCAGGCAGAGAGAGAGAGGGAAGCAGGCTCCCTGCTGAGCAGAGAGCACGATGCGAGGCTCCATCCAGGCCCCTGAGTTTATGACATGAGTGGAAGGCAGAGGCTTTAACCCACTGAGCCACCCAGGCACCCCAACACTGTATTATTTTAAAGAGGAAAAAAATTCAAAGCAATCTAAATATCCAAAAGAAGGATGAATATAATGGTGTATCCGTAAGATGGGACACACTGATTCTCACAGATGCATCATGACAGTCATGCTCTTTAAAGTCATTTACCTACACAAAAAAATGTCCAAATGTGTGGCATGTGAGAAGATTATAGAAGCAACTGTGTGTATACACACACAAAATAGGAGTGATCCCCATTACGTACACAGACATCATAATTTCTGAGAACTAGGATTATAAATTATTTTATTTTCTTTGTATTTTTCTGGCTTTTTAAAAATATTGAGCTTTGATAAATAAATGAGAAATAATAAATGTTATTTTTAAAAAACTCATTACCAAATCTTGAACAATCAATGAGCACGTCTTTCCATGCACTGTTGCCTGGAAATAGGCAACTGTTTGTCTGGCTTTATATAAACTTTAAACATATTTTAATACCACTTTCAGCGTTAATTTATATAGTGATAACTGATGTTTGTAATGATGACCCTAAGGAACAAAAAGACATTGTGTTTTATAAATCTGAAATGTAAAATACAATCCCGTTCAGCTTTTTTTTTTTTATGTAATAAACATACATGTGTCAAACAGTATAGAAACCATGGTTTATAGTTACTGTATCATTTACCAAAAAAATAATTTGCTGAGTTTTGACCTTAAATACTAAAATACTTCCACTCTGTTTGATCCTCAAACAAAATAACAAAGATCTAGATCCAAATCCCTATTCAAAAGAACTTAATTACCAGAATACTCTGGTTTTAATTCTGAGAATACGCTCCAAGAAAATCAAGTGTACATTCTCTTCTTTCAGACATCTGGCTGAGAGGTTTATTCAGTGGAAAATCACACTCACGCTGAGCAAAAAGCTAATACTATGCTTCAGTTGAAGTTTTCTGGGCTTGATTCGCAATGCCTTTGTGTGTGTGTAAGTTTATGTGGAATGATTTTGTCATCACAGGAAAACAGGAGAAGTGGTCCCCTGAGCTACATCTCTAGAGAGAGAGGTATCACATACTCATCCATCTGAAAAATACAACTTTACCTAAAACTCAGTAAAATTAGAAATTCGTTTCATTCCGAAGAAAAATGAGCTTCTAAAGTACTCAGTCCCCGAATTTTTCAGGCAGCTAGAATCTTGGCAACTGCCCAAATCCCCATGCAAACAAAGGCCACAGACGCCACTCCCCCTCCTTCCTGGGGTGGACTCCCCAGGCCAGTCCGGCTAGCTGAGTCCAGCTGCCCTCCACATGACTTCAGTGCGCTCACTGCTAACTGATCTGGTGAGGGGAAGGGCAAAAAACACACGTTTGCCATATCTGGTCTCAGCTCTCATTTTAGTTTCAGACAAGCACATCCAAGATCACAGTTAACCAAAGCTGATGCTGGAACAATAATTTCCAGATGTGTTACAGAGTATTCTTGGTATTACCTTGCATTCCTTCAAATGGTTCTCTATAAAAAAAAGACAAGTAGCAAAGTAAGTCGTTTCACATGAAGCAAAGTGAGCCCTCCCTCAGAAAACAATTCCAATTTGGATGTCGTGGGTATGCTTCACATTTAAGTCGCACGTTGAAAAGCTTTGGAAGAGAAAGTATGTGAAAATGACAATAGTTGTTTTAAAGTAGCTGGATTATTGGAGCGCCTGGGTGGCTCAGTCAGTTAAACGATTGAGCCCCACATCAGGCTCCCTACTCAGTGGGGAGTCTGCTTCTCCCTCTGCCTCTGCCCTTGCTCACGCTTGCTCTCTCTCTCAAATAAATAAATAAAATCTTCAAAAAAAAATGTTAAAAATAAAAAAAATAAAGTAGCTGGATTATGAATTTGTTTTATCGTCTTTAATATTCCCATATCTTTCTTTACTGCACAAAAAAAGGGAAATGAGGAAATTCACTTAATTTTTTATTTAAAAAGCAACACCTTATGATTACTATTTACAAATAGTGTCAACATGGTGACTCAGAAGATGTGCTCTTCCATTTGTGTTGTCTTAAGTAAGTTGACCATTTTAGGCCCACATCTGCCTCATCTATAAAAATGAGAATAATAAATGAAGTAAATGGCTCAAGATCAATTTCAGCTCTGAAATTCCAAAACTATACCTACAATCAATCTGCTATTTCAGCGGAGCATAATATGGCTCCTTTAATGGTTTCCAGTCGTCACAGAGCCACTGACCATTTGGGAAACATGGAACCACCTTTCTTCCCCGGGCTTTATTTCACGGGAAGGGACATCAAAGCACTGTATGCTGGTCCTTTAGAGTAAGAACTAGGTGGGTGTAATTCTGTCCTGCTCTTTAGGACCAGGCTGTCTGCAGAGAGCACACACTCTTGTCCATGCCTCAGTGCTGTCCCTTAAAAATTCTCTTGCGTGGAGAGACCCGCTATTTTCTGGTGCCAGTGGGACTGAGTGAGTAAGTCTAATTCTGGAGTTCAGGATTCAGGAAGGTCACCAGTCCTACAAACCTAAACTACACTCTCCATATCCAGTTTTTTATAGTGGATACTCTGATCTCCACAGTTCTAACTTTTATCAGGTTATCGCTCAGGTCATTCAGAATTTATCACAAAGGAAGAATACTATTGATTAGGTTCCTCAAACTCTAAACCTCCAAAAAAAAGGTTGAGTGTAGTTCATCCTCTAAACCTCCAAAATCAATCAATTAGTCAATCAATCATGGGTATAGTTTGTCCTCTTTTATCTTTAAAGTTTCCCTAATTGAACAATGTTTTCTGAGTACTTACAGACTTGAATGAGACTTCCGAAATTAAAGTTAGGAAGCATATAGTACAGAATGCCATGCTCTTAGTGGGGGAAAAAAGGAGGCTCTTCTAAGGGCACCACCATCCATTCAAGTCTCTTTTAAAGTAGGAATCAGAGGACCAGGTCTAGGGTACTCCACCCTCTTAAATAGCTAAGTTTCTACCTTCTCTTCCAAAGACAAATACCCTTCTCATTGATCAATTACATTGACTATTACATATCAGTTCTCAGTGTTACTCAGGTACCATTTTAATAGCTCTACATTGTCACTAGAGTACTTTTAGAAAACACGGATGTCGGGGCACCTGGGTGGCTCAGTTGTTGGGCGTCTGCCTTCAGCTCAGGTCATGACCCCAGGGTTCTGGGATCGAGCCCTACATCGGGCTCCCTGGTTGGCAACAGCCTGCTTCTCCCTCTCCCACTCCCCTTCTCGTGTTCCCTCTCTCACTGTGTCTCTCTCTGTCAACTAAGTAAGTAAAATCTTAAAAAGAAAAAAAAAGAAAACGTGGATTTCATCAGAACCCTGCTCTGCTTAAAGATCCAAAAAGATTTTTTTGTTTTCATGGTTCACCTCCCCTTCCAATTTCCCCCAACTCCCTTCTCCTCTCTAACTCCCCATGTCCTCCATGCTATTTGTTATGCTCCACAAATAAGTGAAACCATATGATAATTGACTCTCTCTGCTTGACTTATTTCACTCAGCATAATAATCTCTTCCAGTCCCGTCCATGTTGCTACAAAAGTTGGGTATTTGTCCTTTCTTTCTTTTTTTTTTTTTTTTTTATAAACATATATTTTTATCCCCAGGGGTACAGGTCTGTGAATCACCAGGTTTACACACTTCACAGCACTCACCAAAGCACATACCCTCCCCAATGTCCATAATCCCACCCCCTTCTCCCAAACCCCCTCCCCCCAGCAACCCTCAGTTTGTTTTGTGAGATTAAGTGAATACTGTTATGCTGAAAATAAAAAATAAATTTAAAAAAAATAATTAAAAAAAAAAAAAAAAAAAAAAAAAAAAAAAAGATTTTTTTGTTTTAATTTTTAAAGCCTCCAATGGCTTCTTATAAGCCACCAGATAGAGTTCCAACAATATAACAGATCTTATAAGATTATTTTTTTAATATTCTCACTTCTCATCTTCTCCCTGACATACTCCTTATCAGTATCTCCAACAATCTCAAGATCTCAAACTATTTAAAATGACCAGAATTCTCTTTCATGATCCTCTTATCCATCTTACAAACAACACAAACTTGAAGATTCAATGTAGACATGACTTTTATTTGTGAACGCTCCTGACTGACTTAGTTGAAGTTAGAGGTAGAAGCTTCCTCCACTCAACTTCCATAGTCTTCTCTATATTACACCCTGGTGGCCTTGGCACACCAGGAAATACTCACAACTTTTCCTGGCTTCATACATCTGGGAAAAAAATCAGTTACTATATTCACAGTGAGTATTATCAGATTAAAGCTGCAGGTAAGACCTGGGATTACAAAACAATGATGACAAGAACAAAAAAAAATCCCATAAAGCTCAAAATTGGCTAAACTTATTTGGACATCTGTTATAGCACACTTATAACCATCATAAAGAGTAGGATTCCATGAGAAAGACAATACATGAGACCATCTACCCCTTTACTGTAAATATTTCATTACATTTCACTTTTCCCATGAAACTATAAATTCCTCAAGTATCATATCTCACATTCTAGCAAAGAGACTGCCCATATTTGGGATTCAATGGCACTATGAATAAAGGAAATTTATTTTATTTTATTTGTAGTTTGAAATAAAATTAGAATAAGGAGACTAAAATTTCTAATTCTAATTAATGTTACATTTTAAGAAGTAAAATATTTACCTTCAGATAAATACTGAGAGCATATTTGATTAGAGAAAGAGAAATCCAAAACACATCATCAATATCTCAATGAGACAAAAGTAAACACCTGGGTGCTATCCATTTACATCTGAATTATGTTTACTTCTATGTCCTAGGGGATGAGGAAATGTTACTGAAGGCAGATTCATATTTCAGCACAACTACAATAAGGGTACTAGGTAGCTTCACAGAGCAGAATGACAATGATTTGATTAGCCTTAAAATGGATCAGCTTTATACCTTTGACCCTCCCGTACTCTAAACTCTTTTTTCTGAACTGAAATAGCATTTTCATGAATTTCACTGACTTTATGTCTAAAGTATCAACTACTTTATAAGTTATGTTCACTCTTTCCTTGATGTTCTTTTCATGGCTCTTGAACTAAAGTTCAAATGTATTATATGAGGCTTCTTGAGTCTCCAAATACTAATATGTGTATTTTACTAGTGAAGTCCAGTAGAAAAGCTTAAGGGTGGGCAAAAGAAATGCTTGTCCTAGTGCAACAAGACTAGGGGCAGGTTTTAGGAGAAATCATTAGCTTCCTGGTCTAATGTTTAGGACTGTCTACACAGGGCTCCTGATGATGCTCAATCAACTTCTTATATCAACAAACCATACAGCTGTAAATGCTGCAGAATTATTCAAACATCTTTTGGCTGAAGAAAACAGGCTGAAACAAACCACCATTTACCCAAGTTGACCAGTATTCTTCCCATATCTTCCATTTTTACCAAATGATTCCACATGTTCTAGTTGTTTCCTGAAAGCCTTCCACTATAATACTCTAACTTTTTCTAATTTCCAAAGGAATTCAACTGAGAATCACAGCCAAGATCAGGAACCTCCTCCATATTCCTAGATTCGAACCCCCTGGAAAGGTCAGATTCTAGGCAACAGATCCCTCCCATCTATGGAATTCTAACACATACTGCCAATTACACCCAGAATAAGCATCTTCAGCCTCTCTGCAAACAGATCTGGAAGTGTCCAACAGTAAGAAAATGAAGGTAGAATCTGCTCATATGCATGTACAAGAATGAAAATGAAATGAGAGGGACATTCAGAGGCATTAAGGAAACCACAGCTGATCTTTACAAGATTGTATTTCCTGAATTATAGTATGGAACACTCTGTTGTCCTAAATGGGATTACACACTTCAGGTTAACTCCTGTTACTTTTAATATTATTATTGAAGTCATTGTTATTGTTATTGGTTTATCGTTAAGTTCCTTTTTCACTGACTAATTAATGATAACAATATTAGGTTATCCCTTCTCAGATAAAACAGGATGGAGGCCAGTACACACACACACACACACACACACACACACAAGTAATTAAAACATAGAGGAACGGTGTTCTGGGATTCTTATGCTTTATTGCTGACATCTGTAAATTATCTCAAAGGTAGTTCATGAAGAAATCATTTCAGGCACACTATGAGATGGTAGCAAGAAAACCTCCAATCCCCCCCTAAAAAAACCTGCACATGCCATATGATTATATAAGGTTTCAAGCTTATTTAGCCAAAATATAGATTATTATTAGAAACAAAGTGACCACACAGAAAAGAAAGAAATGCCAAATATCACAGTTTAGATTCCAACAGCCCCAAATTTCCCTAGCAGGAGGCGCGCATGCTTATTACACAGGATAGACTTCTGCTAGAACCAAGGAGCCTATTTCTTGCTACACCACAATTCTTCTAAACTTTCAGCTTAGAAAACACATACCCAAACGGACAAACAAACAAGCCCTATAGGCTTTCACTTAAGGAAATGTTTACAAATACTGAGCACCAGTGTTTTCTCAGCCTGACTCTGTATCAACAGATCCATACCTGTCCTGAAAGCAGAAAGCAGAGAATACATCCAGCAATCTCTAACCTTTGTTACAGTCTGTAGCTTTCCATGATACCCAGATGTCCAAATTCCCATAACTCCCTCCTTTCCCCCCACTTCCCACTGAGTTAGTACAATACAATCTGGATGGTTCTGTGGAATGTAGTCGGAAAAAACATTACAGCAAATCCATTTCACACACAGTGCAAGAGATATTTAATATTATACCTGAAAACATGTATTTGTATTTGTGTCCATATTTATGATACAACCACCTTAAAATATGTATCCTGTCTTTTAAAAAGGCAAGAACTGTAAAGTGAATTTCTGTAATGTTTTTGCTATGGAAAGACAAAGTCCCTTTCTATACCTCTGGTATATTTTTAAAGCCACACAAAGATGTTAACAATCTGGGATCAGGGTATAAAGCACACAGAAATTCTCTGTACTATCTCTGCAAGTTTCCTGCAAATCTAAACCTCTTCCAAGTTTTTTTGGAGGAAAAATTAAGTTTTATTTATTTTTTAAAAACCAAACCACTAGGAAAATAGATCACAGTTTTGAAACAGCAAACACAGGCTATATTATCATTTCAGTAGTAAGTTACTAAAAAGACTTGGGCCTTATCTATTCTAAATTTTAAAAGATTGAAGAAAATAAGTTGAGGAAACCATTTGGTTACTTACATGAAAAAGACAAGAAAAAAAGAGGAAAAAAATAGATTACTTCTATCCCTACCTAATATTGTATGTAAAATAAATTCCAAAAATTCCAAGTGGATTAAAGACATATGGTGAAAAGCAAACTCTTAAATTTTTAGATGAAAATACAAAAAAAGAGATACTTATGACATGAGAAGTTTTCTAAAAACTATAGAAAAAGAAGATACAACATATTAGCCATTAGGACTACACTAAAACTCAAAACTTCTGTATTTTTAAAATACCATACACAGAATGAAAAATGTAATTTATAAACTGGGAAAACATACCAATAAGTCAGTATTCAATATATATTATTAAAACTCAAAATAGTTAATAAAAATGAAAATCAAACAAGTAGAATAATGGGGTAAGATATGAAGACACAACTCATAGAAAAAGAAAATCTAATGGCCAACAAACACAAAAGGGATCCTACTTTACTTGTAGTCAGAAAAATATAAATTAAAACAATGAGTTCCCTTTTAAATCCATCTGCTAGGCCACGTATTGGTGAGAATGAGGAGGAACAGGAACCGGTAAAGAATGGAAGAGTCAGCATCACCCTCTGAAACGCACCTTGGCAACAGACTACTTTCAGATATAAAGTTATGGATACATTTCCTACAACCCGGCCAGTCTACACGGAGAAACCCAGCCTAGAAAAACATTGTCCCTGTGCATATGCAGACACATACAAGGATGTATGTGGCAGCATTGCTGGTGTGAGTGATAAAACCGTAAGTAATTGTAATGGCCACAGCAAGAAAGCAAATAAACTCTGGGAGAGTCACATAGTAAAATACATGGGGGCGAGGGCTCTAGGATCAACAAAGACCAATCTCAACATCTTTAAGTTGAGAAAAAAGAAAGCTACCAAAGAGTGCTTTTAGTTGATACCGTTTACATGTAGCCTAAACACATCAAATAAAAATATTATATTTACCTATATATTTTAGAAGAATAAAAATGTTTCGCAACTCAAAGCACCAAATCCAGAACATGAGGACTGCTAGAGAGGACTGCGAAATGATTTTACATAGTGATGGACACTGCAGACACTGACTGAGTCTGTAATATTCTATTTTTCAATGGACAAATACAAAGTAAATATGGTAAACCATTAAAATTTTACAAAACTGAGTGGGGGGTATCACAGCGTATATTTTCTATTATGTTCAAAGTGCTTTATAGTTTAAGTCAGTAAAGAAAAAACTTGATGGGAATAATTACATAGTGCTTGTAGTCTATTTCCCTAGTTTCACGACAGTGCTTTGTCCTTTTAATTGTTCTCTGCCCTCAACCCACGCTTCATACATCTAACAACAATGGTCTCATTTCTCTGTCCAATCTCACTTTGAACACCAAGAATTTTTGCTTAGGCTCTTTTTTTTTTAACACGGGCCTTAGATATAGTGTCAGCTCACTGGTGAACATAACCCGTTTTTCCTCTCTTTTACTACAGGGATGCCTGTGGCATACATGTGCTACAGAAGTGTGCAGATTTTTCCTTAAGGACTTGAAATAACCCTGCTGTTTTCTAGCTTTATTGTTTCTCATAAAGAAATTTACCATCATCTTTCTTCTTTTTTATTTAATTTTTTTATTTAAATTCAATTTAGTTAACATACAGTGTATTATTAGTTTCCGAGGTCAAATGTAGAGATTCATCATTTGCCTATAACATCTCAGGCTCATTATATTAAGTGCCCTCCCATCTTTCTTCTTGTTCCCATATATGTAATATGCTCCTGTTGCCTGTGCTGCTTTTACATTTTTATCATCACTCACTGGTTTTCACCATTTTGATTATGATGCATCATCTTAGTGTAGTTTTCTTCATATTTCTTACCGTTGAGCTCTCTGAAATGCTTGGGATTGTAGCATTTTCATCAAATTTGCAAATTTAGAAAATTTCCTCAAATAATTTTTCATTCCCCACCTCATTTTTGAATCCACTTACACATACATTTCTTGCTACTGCCTGTGGTGGTTGTTGTGATTGATAGTAGCTTTTCTGAACTAATTCTAAAAAGCCTATATATTCTTTGTTCTACCTTTCTTTTTTTTTTTTTTAGACTTATTTATTTATTTTATAGAGAGACAATGCATGCAAGCAAGGGGAGGGTCAGGGTGGTGTTGGAGAGAGAGAATCTCAAGCAGACTCTCCACTGAGCGCAGAGCCCCACATGTGGCTCTATCTCATGACCCAACCCGAAATCAAGTCCAAAGCTTACCCAACTCCGACACCCAAGTGTCTCAAAGTCTATATAATCTTTGTGTTCTGTGGACACTGAATTCTCTGTTCAATTGGCTTAGTAGACAGCTAATTATTTTTTCATCTTATAAAAGTTAGATTTATACCAAATTGTCAAGTAATACTTTTGGTTCATAAAGTTAGGCATGCCTGTTGCCAAATCTCATGCACTTTCCTCCTGGAACTTGGCTGTAAGAATAGCACATAGACAGAAGAACAAAGGTTATAAACAAAGTTTTTTTAAAAAGCACATCATGGGGCGCCTGGGTGGCTCAGGGGGTTAAAGCCTCTGCCTTCGGCTCAGGTCATGATCCCAGGATCCTGGGATCGAGCCCTGCATCAGGCTCTTTGCTCGGCAGGGAGCCTGCTTCCTCCTCTCTCTCTGCCTGCTTCTTTGCCTGCTTCTGATCTCCATCTATCATATAAATCAAAAACAAAAAAAAAACAAAAAACAAAAAAAAAAAACACATCATGACAGGAGCGCCTGGGTGGCTCAGTGGGTTAAAGCCTCTGCCTTCAGCTCAGGTCATGATCCTAGGGTTCTGGGATAGAGCCCCTCATTGGGCTCTCTGCTCAGCGGGGGACCTGCTTTCTCCTCTCTCTGCCTGACTCTCTGCCTACTTGTGATCTCTGTCTGTCAAATAAATAAATAAATAAAATCTTTTTTAAAAAGCACATCATGACATAACCAAAGTAGGTAATTGTTTTTTAGCATGAATCAGTCGTGCTACTCTTTGGCGTTCAATTTAAATGAAATGTCCGGTTTTTAACCGTCCTCACCCTAGAGCTCATTCCACCTTCTCACTTGTTCAGCTGATGGACAGATGCAGTATTTGCAGAGGCTCTTCCCTCAGTACCACCAGTTTAGGGTAAAGCGTGCTCTGTGTGCACCAGGCAGAGCTCTGCACAGCCAGCCAAGAGAGTAAGTGGCACTCTTGGTCTTTTGGCTTCTGATGCTCAGCACAATTAGTGCCCAAAAAATGCACAGCTAATAATTTAGACAAGATTTCTTTAACCACCTGGAACCAGTAAATCTCCCAGTCTTTGTAGCAGAGCTCTGTGTGTGTTGGAGCACACCTTCAACACCCACTAGGCAGCAGACAACTCTACCTTAGCCTTCACTTCCAGCTTGCACAGAGCCTCAAGGCCAGCCAAAGGTGAGAGCAAAGGGTTGTCACAGGTACTTCCTGAGCATGTTCACTGCCCTACACTTTTGCACAGGCTTCTAGATTCCCAGGATTATGTCAGAGCATCTTCAAAGTCCCCTATGAACAGCTTATTCCCCAGGTTACCTTTTTGGTTAGCCTACCATTTGTTCCTATATCTACCACTTCAGGCCCAGGAATGTTTAACAATCATTTGTTTGTAACAAATATTACCCCCCCTTACCCCCTCCCACTTAAACAAAAACAAAACAAAAGAGACTGCTTGCATTCAAAGAGCACTGAGTCAGGACAAATCAAGAAAATCTTCATGAGCAGTGTCTTCTAGAGGATCACTGGACAGGTCAAATAATGACAATTCCGTGGAAATGGTGTTGGATCTCCCAACACCTTTTTCCTCCTCCAGTGGATGCCAGGGTCCTGAAATTCAAGGCAGCTGATTGTGGGGGATTAAGGAAAGGGGTAAGAGAGCAAGTTAAACACCACAAAGCTTGCTATTCTTACTAAGATTCAGTTGCTTGCCTTGATTAAATGCTTTTATGACTGCTGCAAGCCTTTGGTTTATTACCTTTTGCTAGTTTCTGAAAAATTTGATTCTGACCAATGTTTGCCACTGACTGATGTCACTACACATATATTTGGCCACTAAAGTTATTTTTCAGTTTACTGATGCACCTTTCAGAGGTTTCCTTTCCCCAGTCTTTTCTCTGTCAGTTTCATTTTGGAGAGTTTCCATTGCTATGTCTTCAATTTCATTCTCTTTACTCATCAGCTAGCTCACGTGCAGCTAAATCTATCTGGTACGTTCTCCATCTCAAACAGTACATTGCTTATCTCTAGAAGTTTACTGCATAACGTTGCTTTTACCAGTTCCATGTCTCTACCTCATCCTTTCAATCTGCTCTGTAGCATCTCAAACACAGGGAACACAGGTCCAAACAACTATTTTAATATATTTGTGCACTAATTCTACCATTTGTGTCATTTCAGAGTGAGAGTTGGTTTTTTTCTTTTTTTTTTTCCTCTTTCTTATGCTATTTTCTCTGCTTCTTTTTGTATACTTGGGAATTTCTAATTGAATGCCAGATACTGTGAATCAGGTTCTTGGGTCCTGGATATTTTTGTATGTCCACAAATATTCTTGAGTTTTTTTCTGGAATATGATTAAGTTATTTGGAAACCATTCCATTCAGGTCTTGATTTTAAAGTTAAGAAGGAATCCATTCTATTTAGTTTAGGTTTAGTTTAATTTTACTTTTTAAAATTTTTTGTTCTCTCAGGAGGTGGGACCCTTCTTTGATACTCTAACCAATACCTATAGAATTTGGATGTTTTCTACTCTCGCTGCTGGAAATAAGCATGATTCAACACCGGAGGTGACATCTGAGCACTGTATCCTCTTCTACTTTGGGTAGTTCACTCACATGCATGCGCTGATCAGTATTCAACTCAATTCTTGTACCAGAGCCTCTGGAAATCTCTAGAGTTCTCTCCCTGTGCAGCAATTTCTTCATCAGCACTCTGCCCTGTAAACTCTAGCTATCTTAGCTTTCCCAGGCCCTCAGCTCTGTCACTTCACCTCAGTGATAGCAACAAGCTCTGCCTGCTTTCCACTTAACTGCACTGTGGTCTGGACACTCTTCACGAGTGAAGCTGGGCTGTTTTGTTCCCATGTCTCAAGGATCACTGGTGTTCACTGCCATTGTTTCAAACAATTTGTCCATTTTTCTCTTTCTTCAAGGAGGAGGGTAAATGTAAACTTTGTTAGTATATCATGTATGGAAGCAGAAGTTGAATTTACTATTGAAATGAACTTGGATAGACCAACTTTTATTCAACCTTATTATTATTTTAAAGCTTTCTGTAGACAAAGCAACTCTGTATAGTCTGTACCCAATGCATAGCACTCCCACTGCCCTGCCCTTGGTGTGCCACTAATCCACATAAAAGCATTGAGGAACATGCAGAGACTAATGGAAAATAACTACATTGCACTAATGAGCTTTCTCAGGAAAAATGTGCTTGTGCTTATGCATACTTGATAATGAATACCAGTCTGCCAAGAGATTTATCAAAGCAAAGATCTCAAGAATTAGAAATTGGTGGCATGAGAAGACTGGTACAAACTTCTAATCATTTACACACAGCAGAGGTCAGCAAAATACGACCCACAGCCTGTCTCTATACAACCCCCAAGCTAATAATGGTTTTCACTTTGTAAAGGGTTGTAGAAGAAAATGAAAATAATAAAATACAGAATATGTATACATGTGTCCCACATAACCTAAAATACCTGCTATCGGTCCTTTGAAGAAGAATTTTCTTAACCCTTGATATAGAGAATGAAGACTAAGCAGCTCTTGATATTACATAATATGTCATAAACATGTTTTAAAAATAAAATAACATAAAATAAAAATAAAAATTTTGTGTTTCAATGGAAATTATGCATTTTACATAGCATAATTAACCTTCTAGGTTAATGAGTTCTAGTTCTGTTATTGGCTTTCAGCTATTTTGTAACTCTTTGTAAATTATAGTTAAGTGATATATATGTAAATTCTGAGCTGACTGATAGTTTTTAAATTGACTTCCTACCCTCTGCAGCAAACAAGCTTTGCTTCCATTTGCAAGTCATTCAATATTTCTTAACCTCACATAAATCTGTGCTGTTCTGACTTCCTCTGAAATTGTTATCTGGTTCCCGAACATGAGTAAATCAAATTCTTTAAAACATGTTTATTCTTAAATCTGTATAAAAAATGATTTTACCATTTTCTGAAAATTATCTTTTAATGCAGCAAATAAAAATTTAAAAGATGAGAGGGAAGTCAAGGAAAAGAGAAATTGAGGTTGTTGGAGAGGAAAAGTTTTTTTCTCTACTCTCTTAGGTTCTTAAGCTGGAGACTACAAATTAAACTGACAGAAGACATATTACCAGGAGAAATGGCACACAATTTTGTTTTTGATGTCTTTAAATGCACCGGGAAATCACAGAACAGCAGTGAAAACCCAAAAAGATTTTCAACCTGGGGGCTTATAAACCATTTTAGCAAAAAGCAATAAATTGTGAAGTGACTAAATATAAAGGAGGGTTGGGCTCCTACAGGTGATGATGACCTGGAAACTTATGATAGACACAGTCTATTTCGTAAGGTTTGCTATCCAAACTGAAATCCTCTCCTGTGAAAAGAACTGTTCTCTTCTTGGTACAGGAAAGGGGGCACCTTTACAAAAGGATGCTCATTTCACTTTTCAAAGAAAAATATATGCCCTGTTTTTAGGATGAAAGGGGAGAAGGCAGAGAGCTCCTGCTATATCTGCTATTTCTCAGTTGCCTTTAGCTCAAAATAATCCTTATGCCAAAAGCAACATATTTTCGGGGGGACATATTCTAACCCCTTTCAAAGTATACTAATACTCCTGCATTCTGTAACAGATAGTCTCCACCTAATTAAAAATAATTACATTTACATAATTTAAATTTTTAAAGATCACTATGAAGTGTAAATAAGAAATAAGAAAAATGTGCATCTTAAAACAAAAACCAGAAAACAAAGGAAGCACTGGAAACAAAATATATAGAAAAGTAAGCTGGCAAAATTAAGATCAAACATCTCTGTCCTAAAAAGAAGTGCTTACTGAGCAGTCATTTAAATTGAGCTAAAATTTTTTTTATTTCCTTCTTGCTCATATTATTTATTTTCTTTTTTTTTTTAAAGATTTTATTTATTTATTTGACAGGCAGAGATTACAAGTAGGCTGAGAGGCAGGCAGAGAGAGAGGAGGAAGCAGGCTCCCTGCTGAGCAGAGAGCCCGATGTGGGGCTCGATCCCAGGACCCTGGGATCAAGACCCAAGCTGAAGGCAGAGGCCTCAACCCACTGAGCCACCCAGGCGCCCCTATTATTTATTTTCTACAGTAATTATTCTTATAATAAAATATGTTCTTGTAAAGTCAACTATTACTTTTAGATTTGGCTTATAACATAGTAATCCTTTTCCCACTTCTCCACACTCTTGATTCCTGCCCCCTTCCCACCTACTTTTCGAGCATTACACACACACATACACCACTCCTCATGTGTTGGCCAAAATCAATATTCAGTATTTATTATTGTTGTTGTTGTTGTTGTTGTTACTTAAAAGCTGTTTATGCCTGAGTCACTTTGTGTATGTCATTACAATTTATTTTTTTGTGTTAACTCTAAAGTTAATCATTGCTTTTGTTTTTTAGATAACGTATTTTGTGTATTTTTAAACATCTCAGCACTAGACATCCAAAAGAAATATAAACTTCCCTTACTCGAGTGCAAGACATCAAATAATATACCAGTTTCATGCTCAATTGTTTTCCTTAGACACACTCCTAAAATCTCCTAATCTTGACTGCACACTCTATAGGCATTTAGCCAACTACTTTCCTAACCTTCACTATCATTCTGGGAATTTTCTTTACCTCTGTCTGCTGAATCCCATTCCTGGATTCCATACATTCCTCCTTCTATATTAATTCTCTTAGTTTTGTAGTACACAGCTCCAGTAGCTTCCTCAGAAAGGGCAGAGGAAAAATATCTTTAAAATACTGCATATATGAAAATATCTATAATCTATTCACACATGTGACTGACAATTTTGGTGTAGAATTCGAAGATGGAAATTATTTTCTCTCACGATTGTTAAGACAAGTTCTATTATGTTTTGAACTTTCTTTGTTATAGCTGAGAAAGTTGGTACTACAATTCCAAACCATTGATATAGTTTTCTTCCCCCCAAAATGTTCCAAGTTCTTTTTTTAATCTCTGATGCTTTGGAATTTCACAATGATATGCCTTATTGAAACTTTTTTCTATAGTGCACTTAAAAAAACCTTTCTGTCTCGGGGCGCCTGCGTGGCTCAGTGGGTTGGGGCCTCTGCCATTGGCTCAGATCATGGTCCCAGGGTCCTGGGATCGAGCCCCACATCGGGCTCTCTGCTCTGCAGGGAGCCTGCTTCCTCCCCTCTCTCTGCCTGCCTCTCTCTGCCTACTTGTGACCTCTGTCTGTCGAATAAATAAATAAAATCTTTAAAAGACAAAAACAAAAAAATCTTTCTGTCTCAACATTCACATGTTTTAATTTTAGGACAATTTTCTTGTATTATTTATTTGCTAATTTCTCCTTTCATACCATTGTTCACTAATTTTCTGAACTCCTATTAGTTGGATGTTGGACCTCCTGGATTATCTTCCATTTTTTTCCCTCTTAGCTTCCATAATCTACTTCCTCCATTTTGAGGGAAGATTTCCTTAATGCTGTCTTGAAAAACTCATTGAATTTTGAAATATCCTCTACCATTTATTTTTGAGATTTTATTTATTTATTTGACAGCAATCACAAGTAAGCAGAGAGGCAGGCAGAGAGAGGAGGAAGCAGGCTCCCCACTGAGCAGAAAGCCCAATGTGGGGCTCGATCCCAGGCCCCTGGGATCATGACCTGAGCCGAAGGCAGAGGCTTCAACCCACTGAGCCACCCAGGTGCCCCTCCTCTACCATTTTTACTGTCCAAAAGCTCTTACTTGTACTCTTGAGTATTTATTAGAACACCTTATTCTTGTTCATAGATACAATGTCTTCTCTTATATTATTTATCATATTTTTAGATTATTTCCTTCTCCTTTCTGCATTATCTCCATTCTCTTCTACTCCCATTATTTGTTTATTTGTTTGTCTGATTATCTATCATTGATGTTTAGCTCTACATTTTTAAGACTGGTGACTTAAACAAGAGAAATTTATTTTCTTACAGTTCTGGGTGCTAGAAGTTTAAGATTAAAGTGCTGGCTAGTCTGGTTCCTTCTGAAGCCTCTCTCTTTGGCTTATACACCTTCTATCTGTGTCTCACAAGATCTTTCCTCTGTTTGTGTATGTTTGTGTGGGTGTACACATGTGTACACTTGGTATCTCTTTTGTTTCCAAATTTCCTATTATAAGAATACCAGTTAGATTAGGAATCAACATAATGGCCTCATTTTAACTTAATTACCTCTTTTAAAAAACACTTCATCTCTATATAGAGTCAAATTCTGTAGGGCACCTGGGTGGCTCAGTTGGTTAAGCATCTGCCTTTGGCTCAGGGCATGATCTCAGGGTCCTGGAATTGAATCCCACATTGGGCTTCCTGCTCAGTGGGGAGCCTGCTTCCCCCTCTCTCTCTACCCCTCCCCCTGCTCGTGCACACTCTTCTCTCTCTCAAATAATTAAAATCTTAAAAAAAGAGAGAGAGAGTCAAATTCTAAAATGCTGGGAGTTAAGGCTTCAACATATGAATTTGAGGGGAAGGGATACAATTTAGCCTATTCATAATATACTATTATTTAGTATATTTCCATAAAGTTGATTGAAATGTGATCTAAAGGTGGGTTAACAAAGTGAAAATCCAGCTAATTGCCTATTTCCAAATATCAGCTAGAATTGTCCTCTGAATTGGAAAGTTTCTCAGAGAAGAACCCTCCTCCCATTAGGAACATGAGGATGAGGGCAGGATTTGTAATCTTACTATTCAGTATGCACATATCTGGTTTTCCCCAAATTCTTTAGGTAGTAAGACTCTTTCTTTCTTCCTAAAAAGGAAGAGTAGAAAGTAAGTGCCTGGCTGTACTATTAGGGAGAAGATCTATTCCTCTTTCATACCTTCAAACAAATCTCCTGATTTGATGGCACTGAAAACTCCAGTCCCTAGAGGTACCTGGAGTCTCTCAGTTTCTGATATTCTCAATGGCTCATTTCTCTATGTGGGTCCAAGTTTCTGTCCGGTATCATGTTCCTTGTGTTTGAAGGACTTCTTTTAACACATTATACCACAGGTCTGCTGGTAATGAATCCTCACAGTTTTTATTTTTCTTAAAAAGTTTTTTTTTTGCTTTATTTTTGAAAGTTATTTTTAATGAGTATAGAATTTTAGATTGACAGGTTGTATTCTGTCCAATACTTTAAAAGATATACACTCTACCTTATACTTTTGCACAGTATCTGATGAAAGTTCTGCTGAAATTCTTAACTTTGTTGCTAGATCTGTCATTTATCATTTTTTCCACCTTCAATTTTTTTTCATTTACCCTTTGCCTAGGCGAATTTTCTTAATATTTATCCTACTTGGGAATGTCTGAGCTTCTTAGAACCATAATTTAATTTATTTTGTTTATTTTGAAAATTCTGGCCATTATCTCTTTAAATATTTCTTCTTACTCTATACTCTCTTCTTCTACAGTCCCATCACACAGACATTAGACTATTGGTATTATTCAAAAAGTCTTTGAAACCTTGCTCTCTATTTTATCCACTCTCTTTTTCTGTTTATTTTTGGGTGTGGGTAATTTCTACTAATCTAAGGTCAGGGTCACTGATTCTTCTCACTGAGTCAGGTCTCCAAATTAACCCATTGAAAGCATTTTCATCTCCATTAATGTACTTCTAAGAAACTTCCTAGCATTGGCTGTGACTTCAACATCAAGGGAGCAACAGTATTAAGGTGTCTTTAAACAGAAATGCACACAAGATAAGTTATATACTGATTGACTGATGAAAATATTATGACCAGAGGCTTACAGGAACTATTTCCCCTAGGAGCAATAAATTCACTATTAACTAATACTGTTTGCAGCAACTTTACAGAACATAAGTACTACAAATAATAATAACAGACTTAACTTTAAAAAATAAAAGAAACTCTGTTGAATGTATAAAGTTAAACAATTTAAGAAGTCCAAGTTAAAGGGCGCCTGGGTGGCTCAGTGGGGTAAAGCCTCTGCCTTTGGCTCAGGTCACGATCCCAGAGTCCTCAGATCCGGGCCACATTGGGCTCTCGGCTCAGCTGATTCCAGAGTCCTGGGATAGAGCCTGCATCGGGCTCTCTGCTCGACAGGGAGCCTCCTTCCCCACCCCCCCCACCGCCTCTCTGCCTACTTGTGATCTCTGTCTGTCCAATAAATAAATAAAATCTTTAAAAAAAAAAAAAAAAGAAGAAGTTCAAGTTAACTATTACCAAGATAAGTAGATCGCAAGAGTCCTCCTTTTTATACAAAATTTTGTAATGCCCTCTTGACTTCCTTGAAATGAACATACATGATAAACACTACCCCACATATAATTTCAAAATAAATATTATGTCTAATTAAAAAGGAAAAATTAGAATATAATTATAATGAATAATATATTTTATTATAAATATTCATCTAACTCAACTACACTAGAAGACAACTCTCCAGAAGTTTCCACAACTCCTCTGATAACAACCATCTATTTATTCATTTGGCTCCTTTGTAGTGTTTTGTTTTGTTTTTTTGAGAGAGAGAGTGTGTGCATGCACGTGAAGGGAGGGGCAAAGGAAGAAGATGGAGAAGAGAATCTTAAGCAGACTCCATGCTCAGCATGGAGCCTGACTCAGGGCTCTAACTCAGGACCCTTAGATCATGACCTGAGCCAAAAGCAAGAGTCAGATGCTTAACCAACTGTGCTACCCAGGTGCCCCTCCATTACAGTTTTTATGAAAACCATGATTGTAGTGTCTATGGTAAACCCAAGTAACTTTGAATATGCAATTTTATCACAACCAAACCTTATATACACATGAGACTTTGTTGTAAATCAGCAAATACAGGTAAAATGCACCTTTAAATAAGTGAGGCATATATTTCAAGGTTGTATAAAATTAGTCTGTGAAATGAAACCTTCTTAGAATAAAAAATGGAACTGCTTTCTCTTTCATCAAAATATTCTACTAGTGACATTTATCCCAATCACTTCTTAGAGGCCTCTTAAGGTCACAATCCACTGGATTTCTACTATGAAACCTCACTGACACTACTCAGAATAGACATTTCCAAGGCTCAGATAAATAGTTCTGCTTTTTCTCACATTAGACTTTCAACTCTGCTTCATCATAACGACACTCTCTATTTGACCACTCAGTTTGCAATGGAAGTTTATTTTAACAATATTTGCAAGACTGCAGCTGCAGCCCGGCAGTCCCCCATCTGCCTTCGAACACCCACAGCCGCCACTGCTACCAAGCAACACTCCCCCTTTCATAAATGGAGAAACACAGATATAAGTGCTCTGTGACAGCAAAGCCTGTTATGGATACTTTTCTTTAAGACATTTAGCAGCTCCGATAGAAGCAAAAAAAAGAAAAAGAAAAAAGAAAGAAAGAAAGAAAAATGCAGGGGGATGTATAGTTTTATAATTATACTACAACAATTATAACTCAAAGTGGGGTGGGGGAGAAACCTCACCCACCTATAAGCTGAACTGCTTCTATTGTAGGAACAAGAAGGACCTGCAAAGGACATTTCTGGTCTCTTTCACACCAACACAGAGGAGATGGGGAAGTTGGGTTCCTCAATTCCCTTCTCACACCCTCTCAGATGTTTACTGTCATGTGCTTTTCATAAAAACAAAGGGTAAGAGAATTTGAGTCTTTTAAGAGACTTGAAAAGGTTTTTGAATCTGTACAATAACAAACTTAGATAGGATGCTCCACTCACCATAAAAAATCACCCAATTCATTCCCCCAACTCCAAGCACCTTGGTCAGCTGTGCAAAGGAGTATCTCTTCTGTCTTCAAGACATACATAACTGCCCCTGTTGATTTCCTTGAGAATTTTCTTCTCAAAAGAAAATGAGAACCAAAACAAGTATCAGAGAATGCAAGCTAATGAAATTCTCTTTGGTTAACTGCCTTGGCAGTTAAATATGAAAAGAATCTGGGACCCTAGTATAGTATATTTTCATGGTAATTCAGGTTTGCTTATCAAAGTATTTTTTAAAGAATTTTTATTTCTTTATTTAACAGAGAGAGAGTGAGAGAGAACACATGCAAGCATAGTAGCAGGTAGAGGAAGAGGGAGAAGCAGGCTCCCCACTAAGCATGCAGCCAGATGTGGGGCTCAATCCCAGGACCCTAGGATCGTGACCTGAGCTGAAGACAGATGCTTAACAACTGAGCCAACTAGGCACCCCTCATGAAGGTATCTAATCAAATTCTATATTCACTAGCCTAGTATGTCACCGATTTTATTTTAAGGTATATTACAAGCCATTTTCAGGTACCTTGCTCCATGTTAATAAAGTTTTACTGTCTCAGGGCACCTGGGTGGCTCAGTCATAAAGCATCTGCCATCAGCTCAGGTCATGATCCCGGAGTCCCCGGATCGAGCCCCACGTGGGGCTCCCTACTCAGCAGGGAGCCTGTTTCTCCCTCTCCCCCTGCTTCTGTTCCCACTCTTTGTGTGTTGCTCTCTGTCAAATAAATAAAATCTTTCAAAAGTAAGGTAAGTAAATAAATAAGTAAAGTTTTATTGTCTCTTGGTTAACGGTGACATTGCTCTGTATCATGTTGCTTATTAATAAAGAAAGCCATCACTTATTAAACACCATTCAAAGAATAATGACAACTCGCATTTTTTAAGGTCTGTTGCATTTTTTAAATACTTTATCATGTAAGTGACAGCTTTCCAAACTGCAGTTATTAGCGCAACACCTACCAAATTTTTGCCTATTCACTAAGTATTTTTATAGATGTTTCATATGTATTTAAAACATCCTGGAGATTTCCACAGAGAACATCCTCCTGGTGGCATTGTGTTAAACGTAGCACAATGGCAAGAAGGCAAAGAAGGCCAGAAAATTGCAGGAGTTTTGTTTCTCCAGGTGTTTTTGTTGTCTCGACCTGGAACTCACATTAAAAGGTAATTTTTTTTAAAAATTTCATGCTATTACAGGATTCAGTTGTAATAAATTTTTATCTCAGCATACATAACATACTTAAAGCAGGAGGTAAAATTTTTTTTTCTTTTTTTTTTTTTTTTTTAAGATAAGCTCTATACCCAACATGGGGCTTGAACTTATGACCCCAAGATCAAGAACTGCATGCTCTACTGACTGAGCCAGCCAGGTCTTCCCCAGGAGGTAAAAGTTCTATCTATGTACCTGATCACCACTCCATATCCCAGCCACTAGTATTGGCTCCCAACCTTCCAGGCTCAATTCTCCCATAAACTAGGAATACCTGCTCGTCAACCACTGTACATTAATAGTCTGAGATATGCTAGGGTTAGCAGACATTTATACTCACTAAGAGGCCTCAGGTGGAGAGCAGACAGTATGTATGAGTGTGCTGCCACATGGTACATGTGTAGTTTGTTAAAGTCAAAGCTAAATTGGAATATGAACCCCCTACAGCCAATCTGGGCAACTGATCCAATAAAGTCTGGGTGGGGTAAACTTGTCAGCTTTCCGAGGGGGCAAAACCACACTCCAATGATGCCAGCATCTAAATCTAATTATAACTTGTGGGGAAAGTCTGAGCACTTCTGCCCTTATCTCTTTAACTGTGGTATATAATAAACCAAGAATGCGTGATTCCACTATTTAATTTATGGGAACAATGGATCTATCTCAGTTTACAGTTCTACTTAGGAAAGACCTTCTCATTAGACAGTGGTGAAGGGGGCATGACCTGGGTGATAATGCGCCATGGCCACTTCATCTTTCTTTTACATATCTGGTCATTATTAGTTAGCATCCAAGTTCAAGTCTAATGTGTCTCTTAATCTCTGCTCCATAAGGTCAATTACGTAAATCTCCAACTCTGCCCCTCCTTGCCAAACTGCACTGCTGCCTCGAACTCCCACTGCGGAGTAGGAGGTGTCTCTTGTGGGGCCTTCAGCCTACCCAGGACACATTATTTGTCATATAATTGAGTGGTAACAACTCGGATACTTGGATTTCAGTTTCTCAAGTAAGCTTGGATCTGTAACAGGCTGGGCTTTAGCCCGATGAGTCCTGAAGTCACCACAGCACTTACAGAGCTGGTGTTTACAGGGCTGGCCAGACTCATACCCTCTACTATATGGGAGAACTGGAGATAGTAGTAGGCTTTAGAGAACCATCAATCTATATCCAGGGTTTTTTCCATTTCCAGGACCCTTTCCAACTTGTCTGTTGATCTCTCTCAGACTGTAGCTTTTCCTGCACCTTAACCCTTTCCAACATCAAAAGCAAACATCTCAGCCACACGTTGTTCAGAAACTCCTTGATGTTCCTGTATCCCCTTCCACTCTTGTAGGACATGAGCCAAAGAGCTAAAAGGGAGTCTAGATCAGGATCTAAGGTCTCCACAATCTCAAGAAGATCCAGTGAACACTGGGAATGAAGGAAACCAAAGAAAATTCAAGTTCAAGTGCTGGAGTATTTGAGCTACAAAACTATTTTGTAGAGGCTACAAAATAATATTTGTGGGGGCTAAGACATCGTAGACATCGTAGAAATTTTTGTCCTTAAAACCCACACTTAATGTACACAAATTCAACCACACATTAATGGTTAACTGTTTATGTTCCAGGATTAACATATATATATTTCTTTCTATAGAAAGATGAATTAATAAAATATAAACTTTAGTGCCCAGGCCACAGTCTATATGGGGACACATGCTTGGGCAGTTTAATCATAGTCACACAGCAGATTCAAGGCCCTCTCAATTCTGGGTTGAGAGCCTAGTATCCACTACACTACATTACTATTCTCTGGTATTTTAGAGAGAATGGGATTTTCATAAGGATTAAAAAGCAACAGTGAGGGGTGCCTGAATGTTTTTGTTAAGTGTCTGCCTTCGGCCCAGGTCACAATCCCAGAGCCCTGGGATCGAGCCGCACATTGGGCTCCCTATTCAGCGGAAGCCTGCTTCTCTCTCTCCCACTGCCCCTCCTCTCCACTAGAGTGTGTTCTCTCTTTCTCTTTCAAATAAATAAAATCTTTGAAAAAAGAAAGCCACTGTGATATCATATGGTATTTGTCTTTCTCTGTCTAATTTCACTTAGCATTATACCCTCTAGGGCATCCATGTGGAATTTAAGAAGCAAAGAAAGAAAAAAAGGGACAAACAAAAATACAGACTTTTAAATACACAGAACAACCTGGTGGTTGCCAGAGGGGAGGTGGGCGGGGGAGGAGGGTGAAATAGATGAAGGGGATTAAGAGGTACAAACTTCCAGTTACAAAATAAGTCACAGAGATGACAAGTACAGGGAATACAGTCAGTAAGATGGTAACAACATTGGTTACAGACGGTGACTAAACCTATCACAATGAGCCCTGAGTAATGTATAGAACTGCTGAATCATTATGTTATACACCTGAAACTAATACAACCCGTATGTTAATTACACTTAAATTTTAAAAAGGTTATCACGGTAAGATTTCTCTGGCACCTTATAAAAAGAACATGAAATGATAAGCAAAACATTGGTCAGAATGACTGTTTGTAAGGAGTGAGGTAAGTAAGAGGTAGGAGAAAGTTGGGATGACTGTGAGATGAATCCTAAAGACACCTTTTTATAAAATGTTGATTATTTTTAACCATGGAATACCACCTATAAAATTAAAGAAAAAGGGTGGGGAAAAAAGGTGGTAATTAGAAAATAAATATGAGATGACAGATGAATAACTGGAGTTTGAAAAATGCCTCTGTGATACGAGAACCTTCCATTCCTCCCCTCCATACTACCCCCCCCATCTCCATCCCCCACCCACCCACCCCACCCCCCGCCGCTCTGGTAAAACCAATTTTCTAATCCTCATTTTACTTGACCTCTTACTGCAGCTTCAACACACTTGACTATTCCCTCCTAGGACTGTCCGCTTTGCCCTGTCATGCGGCCTTCCCTGTCTTCTTCCCAATTCTCTAGCAACTGCTTCACAATCTCACTTTCAAAAGACCCCCCCTCTCTAGGCAAAGGCTAAAGACTAGAATCCTGAGGGCTCTGAGAGAGGCCCTCTTCTCTCCTCAGTCCACACTCAGCCCTTGAGAAGTCTCATTTATAAGCCCCAACATATATATTGTTTAATATATATTGTTATCTTTTTTATAGGAAAAATATCTTTGCATTTTCTACCTTCCTCAGTGTAACACTATTTATCTAGTAATGGACCCATAAGTAGTCCAGTTAATTATGTTAATTTAGCCTAAACTATTCTTCTTTATTATAAGCCAACTAAAAAGTCTAGCTGAAGACAAGACTTTGGAGAGTTACATATCCAGAAGAACAGAAAATCTTTTTTTGTTTCTTTATAAACAAATCCTTAGAGTTTCATTTAAGGTGACTTAAGAACAAAACTGTTGTCAATTATTTCCAGCACTTATTTACAGGACTACTTTGAGCTTACTAAGCCAGAATCTCTGCGTACATACTTGAAAATACGTGTATCCAAATGTTCTCCATAAATTTCTAGCACTCAGACAGGTTTATAACCATTGCTCTAGTATCTAATTGGCAAATATGGTCACTCCAATTATTCAGAACAAAGGTCTTTCCAATTCCTGATCTACCACCCATAATGAAAGTTCAAAATGAGAAGAAAAACGAATGATCAGGAAGAGGGAAAGTGAAGCAAACTTAAGAACAACCGTTCAATATAATTAATTTCTCTTCAGTGCTACACTAAAAAGGTACAGGGAGAAAGAATCAAATGGATTTTGTCATAAAGAAAGTCATTCCAAGTAGAAAACTGGGTTAGTGGAAGACAGAAAAATGAGTAAAGATGAGGGTTATTAACAAATGAGCTCAGAGAAGATTAGAAAAAATAAAACATGGTGTTGGTTTTCCAAGTTTCGGAGGTTGTGCAAGTTGTCTGTATTTATTTCTTTAATGTACCTAAAATTCATCTGCCAGTTCCTTATTGGGGAAAATGCCTCCAGTTCATGGAGCAAACCCAACTTAAACCCCTACCGTGACCATAATTTCTTATAAACCATCCTAGAGAGGTAGAATAGTCCACATCTGTACCAAACAAGAAACCAACCACCAATATTTGATGTTGCACTAAAGTAAGGTAGTTACTTACTAAGCTATAGCATTTTGGCCTCATGAATTATTCTATTACTATGGAGACAGTTTAAATTTTCCCTGTTTTGTTTGCTTTTCTGTATCCTTTGCTTTTCTCCATATCAAAAAAAATCAAAATCAATTTCATACAACTACAGTTTGTGGCATATCTAAAACAGCTGTGGCTGAATGACGTAGTATTTGAAATTCCCCAAATTATGTGAGTGTAGAGACTGAATTTCTTGGAAACAAACAACAGCAGAAAGAAAGAAAAAAGAAGAAAAAAAAAAAACTTCAGCATGAAAACCAAACATATTCCTTAATGAGGCTTTTGATGAGGTCATAAATTCCTCTTTTTCTTTTCTAAGTGAAGTCACCAAACAGTATGTGTCATGAAGAGAGAGAGAGATAAAAATTCAACATTTTTTTTCAAAAAGCTGTAAATCACATTAATAATTTAATCAATGCTTAGATGTAACTTGAGGTTGTCTCACAAATGTTAGTGATGGTATGGCTGATTATTTTTAGAACTGTCCTGGCTGAATGTCCAAATATAAATTTTTCATTTAGATTTTGGCCTTTTCAAGAGTCAATAGTGTATAAATTCAATTTTTCTTAAAAGCGGTCGTTAAACCAAATACCTGCAAAAATACACTAGTTAAAATCAGTTTTAGCCAGATCAGTGGTAAGTTTCATGAGGTGTAAATGCCATTAGCATTACTTCAGCCAAACTTAGCTACTGCCAGGCAACTTCTGGGAACATGGTAATATGATGCATGTAGTTTTCACGCACTGAAAAATGCAGCAAAATCATATGACGGGGCCAGGGTGGGGAGAAAAATCACAAGGCAAGAAAAACCTGGTATTTTGTAAAGCCATAAGCTCACCATGGTTAATAAGAATGCAACAGTTCATTAACCTCAGACCGCTGGAAACTCGAGAGTCTAAAGTCACCAGTATTAAAAAGCAAGGGAAAAAAAAAACCTCTGCCATGCTGCTCAAAGTATTATGCTGAAATTATCTTGTTATGACTATAAACCAGTATGTTGGTTTGTTGTGGGGGAAGGCGAATACCACATAAATCCCAGGCTTATAAACTTGTTCCTAGCTAACAAATGACTGCAAGGTAATTAGCAAATTCCCTGAACTTCTGTCATTCTAATTTAATTGTTTAGATAAGAACATCTTGGGTCACTGAAGTTCTTCAGCACAGGAATTCATAGGTATGGAGTGTGCTGATGTTAAGAAAAAGTCATTCATTAGGAAATATGAAACATATATGCAATCTTAAAAAGCATAAGTGAGAACTTAATATTGCGAATAGTACATGCAGGTGGAAAATAATGAGACACGGGTCTTGTTTCTGAATTTTTTATGCTGAAAACACATTTCTATACAGCAGTTAAATAACAACACAAGTTTCTGCATTAACCTTTATTAACAAGTTAATGCATTAACTGCATTAACCTTTCTTAGGTTACTTTGTATTGATTTTCATAATTACTAATGAAAACATTTAGGGTATTATTCCTGGCATATGGTTGGTACTCAATAAATGGGAGTTAGAAGGGATGCACTATATCTACATAACAGGAAAAAAGCACAAGAAGTTTTTTAAGTGCGTTGTGATTAAATGTGGGGTGTGTTGTCAGGAAAGAACTTCCGAAGGATAAAGTGCTTGAACGGAAAGAGCATTTTATGTTTGAATGAGAAATTAGTGGCAAAACAAAATAAAACAAAACAAGCAAAAAAAAAAAAAAAAAAACCCCACTGAAATTAGTATTAATATGAAACTCAGGAGATGGACATGAGCCAGAAATTAGCATGGAGAGTATGACCTTAGAAGACCCCAAAGGTCAGTCTTAGAAATGTGGATGTTTTCAAATAGGCTATGGAGATCATGGAAGGTTACCAGCAAACATCGTTTGTTAGGAAGATTAACCTGCCTTTGGTAAGTCGGACAGGGAAGAGAAAACAAACATGTTGAATGTTATCATAGTAATCTAGGAAAAAGTGATGAAGCACTAACATGGGGTATTAAGTAGTGGTAATAAAAACTGAAATTGGAGATGTTTCAAAGGAAGAATTAACAGAGCTCAGAGACTTAACTCCATGTCAAGAACAAAAGGGTGGGTACAGTTAAGAATTATGTCTAAGGTTTCTCACCTGGAGGTCTTAACAGAAAAGGGGAAGTTGGAAAAGAGCAATACTTTAAGTGGCAGAGAAGTGGAAAATATATGGTTATACCTTCTAATTATAAAAGCCCTATAACAGTTTACACAGTCCTTTCTCAAACATTTATCTTATACTACTTATGGTGAGGTGGGCAACACAGTTATAATCCCACTTGACAGATGTGGGAACTGAGGTTCAGAAAGGGAAGGACAGTCAGTGAAAGCTTAAGTAATCCAAGGAAATGGTCCCATCTGTCTCCTATACCAAGGTGCTTTTCCCCAAAATAACTCTGTTTCAATGTCATGATACTTAATTCGTCAGGAGTCAATCAGTTAAGTTACAATAAATCAACTTGCTTTTACTTATTCAACAAATATATTTGAAGCTCACATACCAGGCAATGTCCTAAGGGCAGGAAGCATGGTAATGAACGAGACAAAGATAGTACCTACTGTTTATTTTGTGGGAAAAAACAAACAAGTAAGTGAATGAATACACATACAAAATTCCAGGTAGTGTGAAGTGCTATGGGGAACAAAGGCTGGTGTGCTGGGAAAAAGGGCAACTTTAGACAGACCGGGAAGCCCTCACTAATGTGCCAAGACCGGAATAACACAGTATTAATTAACCGTGTGAGATTCTGGGGGCAGATTGTTTCAGGAAGAAAAAGAGATAGCATAAAGGCTCCAAGACAAGTACAGAGATGAGGAAAAAAAGGTCCGTGTGGAGTGTGGCGGAAAGTGGCAGATGAGGTGGGAGGGACATACGGGGACCAGGTACCAGGGAGCAGGACCTTGGAGTTCAGGTAACCATATGTTTTAACTCACCCAGGACAGGATTAGGTATTCCTGGTTCTTCAGGTGCAATTAGTAACAGAACTTCCTTTCTCTCTCGGAGTTCTGATTTTGATGATACAAGGTCACCCTGGTTCCAGGCAACGCATGGTAGACTTAGAATTAATTCCAAATATAATGGGAAACCACTGGAGGAAGCTGTAATCTAAAACCTAATCTAAAATGATCAATGTATGCGGGGCACCTGGGAGGCTCAGTGGGTTAAAATGATCAATGTATGCGTTCCAAAATGCCATGGTTCCAGAGTTATCCAACATAAGCTTTCTATATACGCTTATTATAGCTGTTTTAAAAATTCTCTCTACCAGATTTATTTTGGGGGGCTAAACATAGTTTTGTGATTGCTCTTCAAATCTTTCCTAACTTCAAAATACCTAGATAAGTTGAACTCTCTGTATTTCTAGAGAGCAGGCTATGAGGTATTTTGTTACGGGGCTTTCCAAAGCAATATGGTTCCACATCACCATGCTACAGCCTTCTGAAGGTTAGCAAAAGCAGCAGAAATCTAAATGAGGAAAGATCCTATGGCCTACACTTACTACAGACCACCACACAGAACAATGTGGCTCGGGGCTCCCAAAAAGATTCTGACTGAGCCGTCATCTTCTCTTCAGCTTCTGCGATCCAAGCTGGGAAGAGCTCTTCCCTCTCTTTCCCACCAGAGTTTAAAAATAAAGTCACAAGTAAAATAAGACTTTCCATGCAGTTGTCAATATTGTTTGATCTTAGATATTTATCTAATATTTTTATGGTTTTGGTCTTGAGAAATTTAAAATTGTATTGAATTTTGCTGTAGTATTTCTTTCATGTACACAAAGGAGAGTTTCCCGGGGCCAGATGTATTGGGAGAACAATGCAAATACACTTCCTTCGTGTGAGGTCCAGGTTCCAGTTACTCTGCTCCCAATTCCCTCTGCAAACACATACCAGACCTCTTGATAACAGCCATGACCCATTTCTATTACCTTCCCTCAGATACGATTTGTGAAAATGTGAATCATCTTGTTTATTCTTCTTTCAGCAATAAGATTCTCATATCCATCTCAACCCAAAGAAACGCAAACACTGAAAAACATCCTAACGGCAGCATGAGGATAAAGAGGAAGAGTCCCACCAACCTTACTAAAAAACAATGATATAGCTTCTAGGAAGGTAGTATGTTTTATCAAGCATGGAAATTGCGCTGAGGGTTTAGTCGATAACGACTTGACAGAGGAGGGGACCAGAGGCAAGCCGGCTTTTGCACTTTCCTGCAGTAGAAACGACGAGAGCATGACAGAGCAGGAGCCATGACAAAAGACAGGAGCAGAGGAAAAAAAAAATACTGCAGAGTCAGAACTGATGGCACATGGCAACTGACTGGACAGAGAAGCGAGAGAAGAGGAAAATTTAAAACAACCCTAAGACTGTTGCCCTGAGTTCCTGACTGTTGATTGATGCCAATGACTAAAATTGGGAAGGCAGAAGGAAAATTAGGCTCTGGAGAGAAGTTGCACTGACAGGCCACCCACGGGGAGATATCCAGTGGGAAGAGTCTAATTTAATGACTTAATATTATATGATTCTATGACATAAAGGCTGAAATTTGTCCAGCTCTTCACCTGCTTCTAAGATCCTCAGATTGAGAATCAAAGGACAAAAGCCACACTAGCAAACTGTATACAACATAATACTGTCAAAATATAGGTGGGAGAAACATGGATGCGAGATCCCATGAGTATTACGTAATGACACTAATGCTGTAAACATCTAAACATTTCTGCGCGGATCCAAGAATGAGGACTTTCACATCGGTCTGGGCATTATACTGCCTTAAGTATATTACAATAAACAGAGAACAAGAAAGAAAAAAATATATATAATAGTTGAAATACAAATTCGTTGGTACATTCTTCAGTGGCCTGCTATGCTTTAGCAAGGCAGCAGAGTTCCATGATTTTCAGGAAAAGATATTTACTCACTTTAATATCTCTAATTTGGCTATTTATCAAATAACTCAAACACATTAAACCATCTCCCATTGTCTTGAGCAAAGAAAGAAACATAAGCTCACTGTATTTTATTAAAGGAGTAGTGTAACAAAGAGGCTTCTTTAATAAAATTTTATTAAATTTATTTAATAAAAATGAGTTCCTTAATAATAACCCCCCATCACCACCAAATAACGTATTCTGACAAATATTTCCCAAAAAAATTCTTATGAATACTGCTAATTCTGCTAATGCCAACTCAGGCACATAAAACAAAGAAAATTAAAACTTACCGCAAAGTTTTAGAAATGCTGCTACCTATGAAAGGCTCGTGCAGAATTTTCAGAAACCTTAAACAGCATCATTTTTTAGAAAAAAGTTTTATTAAAGCTTTGTAAACTACTATCACTTTGAGTCAGTCAGATCATTCAAAAAGGATTTGACTTCTTTCAAGCAAAAAGAATTGGAGTCAGTAAGATGACACAGACTAGAATCACACTTCAATTGCTCCAAGATAATAAATGAAAATCCTTTAATGAAAATAAGAAGTCAGAAAGGACCCATGTCAAAAGCAGCTGGTCACCATAGTAATACCTGAAAAACTTTTGTTCTAAAAGGGAAGTCAATACACAGGGGTTTTAGGAAAGATTACATTCTGACCATGAGGTAAGGACAGGCAGGATAAACTAAGTAGTTTTCTAGGAGATGCTCAATGGAGTTCCTTCTCTCACTGTGTCTCTGTCAAGTAAATAAATAAAATCTCAAAAAAAAAAAAAAAAAAAGCATTATGCACAGAGTTGACAATATCACTCAGTTAAACATGTGACTAACAGAAAGGAGACCAAACCAAAGAGCCATTTTCACCAAAGACTCGAACTTTTTTTTTCCGACAGTGACAGCCTTGCGAGAGGTTACATCTTCTCCTCAAAACCTGGAATCCAACAGCAAGATTCTGGACATTCATCCAGGTGATTTTGTTGCTGTTGACATGCACCCATCATACAATAGTGGATGCTCTTTTCGCAGCAGCTGAAAGGGGACGCAATGACCAAAATGCTTCTGTGAATTTGGTAACTGTATAAATGAAATCACACTTCATTGAACAGAATTATTTCTACATCGCCTTGGAAAACAGCAATACAAATGTGAGTCATATATTATTAATTTAACCTACAGTCAATGCTGGGTTTGCAGAACTCTTGAAATTGCCTGACACACATTTACAAGTTTGGAATCACTGGTAAAGCTTATCCCAGAGGTTTTCTTCAAAAGATGATAGTAAATTGGCTGCTATAATAATATTTCTATTATTGTACTTCTTACATACTTATTTATCTTTCACACCCAAGTTTCTCAAGTTAGCTCCCATTTTATCTTAAAATCCTATGAGTCGGGTGCCTGGGTGGCTCAGTGGGTTAAGCCGCTGACTTCGGCTCAGGTCATGATCTCAGGGTCCTGGAATCGAGTCCCACATCGGGCTCTCTGCTCAGCAGGGAGCCTGCTTCCTCCTCTCTCTCTCTGCCTGCCTCTATGCCTACTTGTGATCTCTCTCTGTCAAATAAATAAATAAAATCTTTAAAAAAATAAAAAAATTAAAAAATAAAAAATAAAATCCTTCGAGTCATGTAAGTTTTTTGAATGAACACTTTAAAAAAATGACAAACAAATGAATGAGTTCTAATATAAGAAGTCATAAAATAGATTTAATGGGTGCTATTTTTTTAAGATTTTATTTTATTTTATTTTTTTTTTGACAGTGAGAGAGGGAACACAAGCGGGGAGAGTGGGGGAGGGAGAAGCAGGCTTCCTGCTGAGCAGGGAGCTGGATGCAAGGCTTGATCCCAGGACCCTGGGGATCATGACCTGAGCCAAAGGCAGACACATAAGGACTGAGCTACTTAGGTGCCCCTGGATGCTAACTATTAATGAGAGAAATGTTTCTGAATTTTTATCATCTTAGTCAATGAAAAACACACATCAATATTTGTACATACAACTGTTTTACGTTAGACTTTGTGTACTATCATTTAATATACCTTTTTGTTTTATGTAAAATTAGATGTGGAATTAAAAGACAATGAGGTCTTCTTTCTACTTCTGTTGACAGCTGCTCCTTTCTAAAATAAGTATTCAATCTGGAAAAATGTAACTAAAATCCCATTTTAATTTGATCATACAAATAAAACTGTATTCCATCTATGGAAAAACAGGAAATATTTACTAACCAGCATGCTTTTACACTTACATTTTGTTATTTCCAGTTTGCCTATAGATTACTTTTTGTTAACCATCAAACGCCTTCTATACAGATTTCTAAATGGATTACTTCCAACTGCCAAGGCCTAAAAGAATTAGCTGCCTCAACAGTATGTTTCCTTTAAATCTACACTTTATATCACAATACAAAAAGATAAAGAGGTCCCCAGTGAATCAACCTTCATAATTGGCAAAAGTTATACCAAAGCCAAAAAGAAAACTGAGAGTAGCTGAAACAACCTGGTAAGATGGGGGAAATTCTTCAAAATCTCCTTCAGTTTCAGCAAAGGTAGAACCTGAGAGAGATTATACTCAGAATAGACCTTTTTGGCTCAACAAGAAAGTGGGCTAGAGCACTCAACTATATTCACAACAAAGCAGTATCAGAAACGTTCTTTACTGCGCATAAACAATGAGCTCATTCAAGCCAGTCACAAAAAAGATCCTGGAGAACTGAGGCAATTATGGCTCAAGGAGTGAATTGTTGAAAAGGAAAGGTAGGGGCACCTGGGTGGCTCAGTGGGTTAAGCCTCTGCCTTTGGCTCAGGTCATGATCTCAGGGTCCTGGGATCGAGCCCCGCATCGGGCTCTCCGCTGAGGAGGGAGCCTGCTTCCCCCTCTCTCTCTGCCTGCCTCTCTGCCTACTTGCGATCTCTATCAAATAAATAAAAATCTTTAAAAAAAAAAGGAAAGGTATACAGTGAGTTGGAAAAATATAGTCAAAGATCACATCACTGAAGACTGAAACTATACTGATGGCACTGGATAACTGACATGATACACAACAACCAGTGTATATATACATTAGTTGTGATATATATATATATATATATATACACACACACTAGTTGTGATATATCACAACTAGTGTGTATATACACTGGTTGTTGTGTATCATGTCAGTGATATATATGATATATATATATATATATATATATCATATATATGCTTTAAAACATTTGTTACAAAAAACTCACTTCATGATCCCTACTGATATAAGTTATTCATTTATACCATAGAAGTAAAGAACTATTTAAAAATAATGCAAAGAGATGGCATATTAACTTTAATCTTGGGCTGGGAACTACCAGAACTCCAGTGGGGATATATGTGATGTAAGTCAGCCACTGCCGACAGTGGTGTGTGTCACATGGCACCTGGAGGGCTCTAACTGTCTGTCCCCTCTCCACCTTCCTGAATCACTCCATTGTTGAAATCAACAAATCCAGGAGAGAGGGAAGCACCAAAACCAAAACACAAAAAGCTTTCAGTTACGAGTATCACAATGCACTTGCACAATGCACTTGACTTGGGGGATCAAAGACGGCTGCAGCTCATTGTTTCTCTGAGAAAGAATAAGGAACGACTTGGTTATAAGCATTCAAAAATACTTCTGGAATTGCCAAGGTCAAGATCTGAATGTTTGCTCTTTATTTGAGGATGCATAGGCTTTTATTTCTGGTCTAATTAAATGAGAGGTGATGGACTGTTTACAAAAAAGCGATTTTGAACTGGCGGGGAAAAGGAGGAGGTGAGAAGATGGTAGCTCAGTAGCAGCAGCTGTCCTCATCAGCTGGAATCCATGGCAGAGAATCCCCGGGACTTAGTCCAACTATCACCCGTGCAGGTCTCCATCTTTTCTCTCTGGAAAGTATCTTCTTGGAAAATGAGCATAGTAAGGAAAATTTTTAATAGAAAAGAGAAAATTAAGTGCTCCCTATGATGCTCCAAATTCCAATGTTATGATACAGTAGAGTCCAAAAGAGTACAGGCAATGCAAGGAGTCATCAGGTCGTCTGCTTTTAGGAAGAAAATATCTGAAACATTTAATAGAAGTAATCCCTGATCTTAACGGTACTCAATGCTGAGAATTCTATAGCTTCCTTTAATAACCTGTTTCAGTGTTTAATAACCTTTAATTCAGAAATGATAGACTCTTCTCTGCTGCTGCTATTTAAAACCATTTTCTCCATTTCATTTTTGAAGAGATAAAGTGTAGTATGGGTCAATATAATAATCTTTCATATGCTTGAAGGAGTTAGTCATCTTGCCCAATTTTCTAAGGACAAAATAAAGCCCCAAGTGTTTTCAATTTTACTCGCAGGACCCTTTTTCTCTTCTTTTCATCCTCGCTCTTAACCGAATCCACTCATATTCTGCTGCATCCTTTTCAACCAAATCTTCCACTAACAAAAACTGGATCAAGCTATATCAAACTCAAACAATGGAAAAGATTGCTAATAAATTATGTACTGTACAGCCCTTTATAGTCTTCAAGCCATTTTCATATTTATCTGCCTTTTTTAGACTCACCAGGACCTTTCAAACTGAGAACAGAAAATGGACATTATATGACTGACCTTTCAAATGGTACTGCAGGGGCTAAATGATCCTGTTTGTTTCTCTAAACTTCAACGACTTACATACCACTGAAGAAGCAGAAGGGGAAAGAGCGTGAGTGCCTATGAAGAGCGGTAATTTAGATGCAAGTGAAGGAATTCACTTCAAGTGGCCTCAGTCTCTGCAGAACACAGGAGATGAGAATGATGGATAAAGTGTGGCTTTCAGGACCGGAGAACGGAGCCAACAGTTCAGAGCAGCCACTGGGAGACAGTGACCGGAAATTAACTAGGAACAACTAAAAAAGCAGTAACTGCCTCATTTCCCCCTCCCTTAGCCTAAGGCTTCTTTTGGTGCGTCTCCTTGGCAGTCAAATTTTGAAGCACAGAGCCTCCAACGTGTTATTTTTCTTCTGAGATAAGTGGGATTTCAATGTTGGCCAAGCTAAAGAATGATCCACTAAATCTTACCTCGGACTAACTTCAAAGCCTAGAAAATTAGGGAACAGGCTTAGAAGTATTTAAGGCCAGAAGTGGAGAGAATCATTAAGACAAACGGTGGAAGTAGGAGTAGAAAACAAATGGCGTGGGGCAGCCTGTGGCAGGTAGAAAGTATAAAGTCCATGTTTTTAGAAAGGATTCTTCCACAGTTTACTATTAGAGGAGTAGCTTGCTTTAAGTTTTTCATTCATCTGCACTGTGTTCATGAATTACTGTCCAAAGTATTTTCACATATAGGAAGCACAAGCAAGGTTATTTATTTAGTGGTGGGTGTCTGTTTTTTGTCAGCAGTTATTCAAGGCAGAAGGAAGTCTTACCACTCTGCCAGCATTATCCTAATGAGGCGCCACTAATTACCTCAGAGCATACACATACTTCCAGCGAAAGAGAACCCAAAGGGAATTCAAGTCTCTCTAGAATTCAATTTGAAATCTCATTCCCTTAAGTGATGGAAATACCACAAAGGAATACAATAATATAGTGTTAAAGAAAGTAGAGAAAAAAAAGACTTAATTTAGCAGTCTCATTTTTAAGACACGTTACTGTGGCTACACGGTAGCAAGATTTCCACGTCTCTACTTAGGAAGGGAAAGCATTTTTAAAAATACGGTTCTAAGTTAGTGAAACTGATAGCAAATGGAATACCTAAAATATGTCTTAATGGAACATTTTTCAGCAGAAATATACTTGTATGTGTACTGGAAATATAATAATTCCAAAATGAGAGTTATCAGCTAAAAGTCTGCAACTAGAATTTATTTCAACATGTGGATGATGCTAAAAGGATTGTATTTAGCAGCGTGATAGTTTCTCTTTCTCTTGATCATGAAAATAACATTAGACAATCTACTGACTATATTCACCATCAGTAAGAAGTTTTACTTTACATCAACACATCATGAGGTTCCCGTTATTGTGTACTTGTGAAAAAGATACGTTGTCCAGCCGGAGATGCTGAGATATGACACAACAACAGAGAAAACTGACATACTGCCAATGATCTAAAACTTCAATGCATCTCAGTATCAGGCTGATGCCCTCTGCTCTTCTAATGAAGCCCATCAGTTTCAAAAAGTAGTAGCACAAGCAGCAATTTCAGGGTTTTAATCCAAAATTTCAGAAAGAGACCCATTCCACTGCCATAATATGTTTGTATCAAATATTCCCTAAGCACTTTTTCTTCCTTCTCCACTCCTAATTCTGCATCCTCTGAGAAAGTCAACACTCCCGGTATAATCCCAGAGTAAGTGTGTAGCCATAGGCATACTTCATGTCCAACCAGACCGGAAGTCCGTGGGGGCAGGAAGGCTGCCTTTGGCTACCTATCTTCCCTGACAGCCAGGCAGGCCCAGAGGGATATGAGGACGCTCTCCGCACCTGTACGTGAGGGCTGGATAGAGTCTTCTGTTCCCTAGAGTGTACCACATGACTGGCCTTGCATTTTGCCCTCTAACTATAGAAAGGTCCTATGTAAAGAGTAATAATTTCCATTTGCAACACTCAGTGAGTGGCCAGTCTCTCAAGGTGACTCTCCAGCCTAGGTCCTGCAAGTCTCACCAAAAGCAGTTTAAAGAAATCATGAATTTTTAAAGGATCGTAACAAACTATAATTAGTATTTTTTTATATAAGTTCCTTCAGAATGATTTAGTACTCCTTAAAGACATGACAGTTAATTATTGCCATTCTACTAAAGCAGGAGATTCCTAGTTACAAGAAATTGCCAATAAAACAACACTCAACGGGGGCATCTGGGTGACAGCCAACGGTTAAGCATCTGACTCCTTATTTAAAAATAAAGCTCAGGCTGTGATCTCAGGGTCAGGAGATCGAGTCCCCATGTGGGGTTCCACACTTAGGATGGAATCACTTAAGACTCTCTCTGCCTCTTTCTCTCTCTCTCCCCCCCTCCCCACCCCAATTTCTCTCTCAAAAATATAAATCTTTAAAAAAAAAAAACTCAATGAACCCTAGCTTTTGTGATAGGAACATTATCAAGTATACATTCAGATGTTTGGATGACAACTGGATAAATGCACATATTTCAGGGAGGCTATAAAAGAACAGCACAAAAATTCTTAGGAAACGAAAATGCATTATTCTTCTCAAATTTGCCAAATAACCCTACATTTAAATTGTTAAGATGAAATATAACTACAAATGAAATAAAACTGAGCTCTCTGGAAGACTTTAACTTCTGCCAATGCAAGTTTCCAGAAACGTGGTTAAAATCTATTTTCCCCTGAGATTAAGAACGGAAAGGCTTTTCCTCCTATTTTTCTGCATGACAGTCTTTGCAGATTATAAACAGACACAAAGGCTCACTCCTAAAAATCTTGGAGAAGAAATCAGCATTTGGAGAATCATGTACTAATGTATGTCATGACCTCATACGCAGCTGGCCTATTCTCCATGCTCATTACTACCAAGATGACTTCAGTCATGCTTCTCCTTCCTGTTCCCGTTCCCAGAAGTTCACATTCTTCATTCAAGCTCAGCACTTCCCAAACTGTACTCCACAAAACATTACAGGCCCAAGAGACAGTCAATGGATATTTCCGTCAAATACGTTTGGAAAAGATTTCACGGGTTATCTCCTCTCAGAAATCAAAAATCGAAGTTTGTGGCAGAACACGAGGGTCTCTGAAAGGCCGAAGAGGAAGACTTGATTCTGTAGGTGACGCAAGAAGCACAGAAAAGGCGAAGCAGGGGAGAGATGATTAATCTGTTTCATGGAGAATGTATAGGATGCTGGAAAGGTGGAATTGGGGAGAAGAAGGAGAGGTCTGCAATGTCATCGTGACAGATATGCCAGGACTGAAACAGAAAGAGAGACATGAACGGAAACAGAGAACAAAAAGTGTCTTATGAGAAAATTGGACAGCATGAGAACAGGGGTAGAGATAACAAGGTTCACTGTTGTCACGATTTTCTCAGTGAAAGAGAAGGAAACATAGCCTGAGTGAGGGGCAGGTGAAAATTTTAAAAAATGGGAGGAAAATGATGAAGGTCAAGTTTTGGGTCAGCTCCTGTGGGCAACAGGAAAGAAACTGTCCTTGGCCCACCGAGCCAGTGCAGGCTTTCCCTCCCCTCAGCACCACCATGACATTTTGTGTGACTGGTACCTCCCTCGTGGTAACTTCAAAATCTGATTATTATTATTACTATTACTATTATCATTATGCATATACTTTTCTTACTTCCTTCTACCAGATTTTACTACTCAGTTGGGAGAAGGAGGTTATTAGGTCTTATTTTGCCTGTATCATCTTTTATAAAACATGATATTTATTAGACATTTCAAAAGTCATTGCTAGGGGCGCCTGGGTGGCTCAGTGGGTTAGGCTGCTGCCTTCAGCTCAGGTCAAGATCTCAGGGTCCTGGGATCAAGTCCCGCATCGGGCTCTCTGCTCGGCAGGGAGCCTGCTTCCCTCTCTCTCTCTCTCTCTCTCTGCCTGCCTCTCCATCTACTTGTGATTTCTCTCTGTCAAATAAATAAATAAAATCTAAAAAAAAAAAAAAAAAAAAAAAGTCATTGCTAGATTGAAGGTGTAAATATGCGTATCATTAATATTTGAAACCTTGTTTTAACGTCCACCTTTCTTGTACTTGCTCCCCTATAGGTAAAGTATTTTTCCCATCTGATTTATTTCCACATTTTCTCTTTGCCTTGGTTTCCAGCAGTTTAAATAGGAAGCATGAGTTGTTGGTCTGTGTTTTTAGCTTCCTTATTTATTTCATTGCTTTTGGTATTTACACTACCTGGTTTTTTCTGAGCTTGCTGTGTTCACAGTTTTCATTAATTAATTAATTAACTTTGGAAAGTCATTAATTTTAGAAAGTCTTGGCCATATCAATTCAAATGTTTTTTTTTTATTTTTTGTTTATGTTTTGCTCTTTTCCCTCTTTATCCTCCACCTGGTCCTCCAATTATAGGTATGTAAAACCTTTAAAAATTGTCCCACGGTTTTTGAATGTTTGTTGTTTGTTTTTTGGTTTTGGGGGTTTTTTTGCTTTTCTTTGCATTTCAATTTTGGAAGCTTCTATTGACCTATCTTCAAACTTACTAATTCTTTCCTCAGCCATGTCAAGTCTACTGATGAACTCACTCAAAGCATTCTTCATTTCTGCACTAGTGCTTTCGATTTCTAGCATTGCCTTTTGATTCCTCGAGTTTCCACCTTCATTCTTATATAAGCCATCTATTCTTTTTTTTAAGATTTATTTATTTATTTGAGAGCTAGCGAGAGAGAGAGAGACAGAGACAGAGACAGAGACAGAGAGAGAGAGAGAGAGAAGACAAGCCAGGGGAAGGAGCAGAGGGAAAGAGAGAAGCAGGTATCCTGATGAACAGGGAGCCTAATATGGGGCTCAATCCCAGGACCCTGAGCTCATGACCTGAACTGAAGGCAGATGCTTAATGACTGAGCCACCCAGGCATCCCTAAGTCATCTATTCTTGCATGTTGTCTACTTCCCTGATTAGAGCCCTTTTGTATTAATCAGTTATTTTAAATTACCTGTCCAATAATTCTAACATCTGTCATCATATCTGATGACTCCTTTACCTTTTCAGAGATGCCTTATAATTTTTTGTTCAAAGCAGGTATATCGTATTGGGGAAAAGAACTAAAGTAAATAAGCCTTCAGTGTGAAGATTTATATTCATCTGGCTATACTCTGGGTGTTTAATGTTTGCTGCAGCTGTAGGTGCAAGAGACAACAATTCCTCTATTATCCTTGATTCTATCCCCTGCTCCTGACTTTGGGCTTCCCTACATACTCCTCCTCAGAGGGAATCTGCACCTTGCAGTTCCTTCAGCTATAATTCACGGTTATTATACAGGAGACCTATTGGAATAGTGGTAAAATGTGGGGACAGGCAGCATTCCATAATCTTCTGATTAAATTTCAGTATTCTAAAAAAAATTAGACTTCTAAGATTTGGATGCCTCTGGCCTGTGACCTTTACACAGCATGTCACTTAATTCCCTCAATAAGACAGGAAGTCTATAGGGGACTAGAGATGAATATCTGACTCCTGTGTCTCCAGAACAAGGTTCTGACAGTCTTTCACCCTAAAGAGTAGCCTTTGTTTGAGACGACTCTGGGTGTATTTTATGATGACTACTTATCCACTGCTCCTGTCAGAGTCATGCTGGTACAATTTTCAAATCTTCACTGTGAGACCTTGGTGGGGTTCCCATTGATAAGGCTCATGAACATGTGAGGGCTGGGGACCACTCTGAGATTGGAACCCCCAAGAATTCTTAACTCTAACATTAACACATACCCAGTCTTGAGCAATTTATCAAAATTACCATTTAAGTGTTACTGCTTCAGAAGTTTCTGCCACGGGTAAGCAGATGTTGGCTGACAAAATCTGCATGCACCCATCTTTCCAAATTTCAGGGTGATGGTCTGACCTGTAACTTTAGATCTATGATGAGAGATTTTCATTTTTTTTCAATTTGTCCAGTTTTGTCTTATTCTAAGGATGGAAGTGAAAACTACCAAGACCTCTATCAGAGATGAAATTAGAAGTTTCAACAACCACTTTTCATATTAAGCTGGTGTTAAAATACACACACACACACCCACCACACATACATATACGTATGTGCACACACACACCATTCTTTCAGATCCCTATACTTAAAGAACAGGTAAGAGAAGAAAATACATGTATAGAGTAGAAGCTAATGATTGATAACAACTTAAGTATACTTCAGGGATGCAAACCTGGTATGTGGGGTTAGAAGATCTGGCCTTGAGACTTTTCAGACATAATACATCATGTCTACAATTTATCTCTCTAATCTTAATGCAATCAAATGACATGAAATTACTTTTTGGGCATTACAAATGTGTTAATTATAACAAATAAATCATAACCCTATGCATCATTTTAAAAAGATAAGAGTGACAATGCTTTATATTTATGAATACAATCACAAACAAAAAAATTTCAGGAAGTGAGGAAAATCAATATGCTCTTCTTTAGAGGTCTCTATCACTATGGTTCAGTTTCGTTGTTTCACGGTCTCCCATCTGTTCCTCTTCTCAAACGTTAACAGCCAATTTTCAAGTTAAAGAAGCATGAACAAACATGTATATTTTACATTTATGTATTTTTAATTTCTACCTATGGAAATTTTCAAAGATTACAAAAATAGAGAAAAATAATTGACTAGCCATAACCCAGTCTCAACAATTATAACCATGTTTGCCAATCTTGCCTTATCTCTCCTCCCATTATTCTTTCCCCAGAATATTTTAAAGCAAATCCGAGATAATATACAACTACTTCAGCCTGCATCTCTACTGGATCAGAAAGTCCATTCACTAGGTACAGCAACTCTGCTGTAACCCATTTTGGGGAGAAGTGACGACCTTCCCTGTATAGGAGTGACAGCTGCACGGTTTTGCTATGAGTATGTCAAGATGAGAAGAGCATGTGTGAGCACTGAGCAGTCAAAGGGGTGAGCTGAGTTGGATGCTGTGCACAGATTCTCTTACCTGCCCTTCTAACCTCCATCTAGATTGTTGGACAGGACGATAAGCTAAGGGCATTTCTCTTAGACTTAGAATTCTGGATGAGAATTAGTTCTGCAAATAGAAGCAACATGTCTAAGATGATGAAAGCAGAAGTAAAGCAGAGGGCATTTTCCTGCACCCTTTTGGCTGTTTCAATTGCAAACCCAGACAAGCAAATGTGAGGTTTTCTACAGCAGTGCTGATGATGGCACTTTCCCATTCTCTGGGTGTCAAGAGGCAATTGTGGCCACAGCAGCAGCAGATTAATTCTGGTTTCCTGAATACTTAATTGCAGCAATGGGGTATATTCGCAAACTTGCAGCTCCAACAATAGCTTCAGGTATACGCAACTTTTAAGTGGATCGATTCTACACAGCCTGGAAGTCATTCCTAGAACCCATTCTTTATATCTTCAATCAATTTTATAATTCCCTTGCATTAAATATCTTTCTGTTTAAAACACATCTTGATTCTTTTTCCTGGGCTAAATCTTGACATACGTTACTGACATTATCTGTGGAATTGATACTAAATTTTCATGAACAAATAATTTTATTATGTGATACACTAATTTTTCTATTTCATCTGTCCTATTTGGAATCTCCTTAAATTTATATTCACTTTATTTTTTAAAGGATTCTTTTTTATTTTATTTATTTATTTATTTATTTGAGAGAGAGAGAGCATGAGCTGGGTAAAGGGCAGCGGGAGAAGCAGACTCCCCACTTGAGCAGGGAGCCCAATGCGGGACTCGATCCCAGGACTCCGGAATCATGACCTGAGCAGAACGCAGAGGCTTAATGGACTAAGCCCCCGAGGTGGCTCCAATTTATATTCACTTTAAAATTTAAATTTACATTCTAATCTATTCTTTAAATTAAGTGCTGATTGCAATGACCCCCCGGTGGGTTGCAATCCTCAGTGTAAAAGACACTGTTTACAACCTATTAAAAGAGCTGAGAGTATATTACAGAAAATCATAACACCATTTACTTATTTTTCTTTTTTTCCATCCTAGTCTACATAGTAAACAATCTAAAGTTTTTCCAGCTATCGTTTTATTGACCTCCACCCTAAGTACGAGACAGCTCTCAGGCAAGTCTCCTCGTAGCTAAGAAATATTTTTAAGGAACAGACAAAAATAGAAAACAGAGAATAGGAAAAAAGTGTTATGACTGACATTCAGGTTTAGGGGAAAAGTACTCTTAACTCAAAAGCATGCAAGTTTTTCATGAAATCATTTTCTGAAAGCTTTCACTGACCAGAGTTGATATTTTTTTTTATTAAAACATATCCAGACTCCAGAAACCATATGCAATGTTTGATTTTTTTCCTCCATCTACTCATTAGCCAAACAGAAATAAATCTAATCGGGACCAAAGGAACTTTGAAAAGCTAAGCATCCTTATATCTTGTTATATGAATAGTGAACTATACTCAGTTTTTAGTTCTTGATTCCAAAACCAATAAAATCACAGCAAAATGTTAAATGAATCCACAGATCTCAGAGGATAACAGATCATAAAACAGATCATTTGGCAAAGTGACAGTCACTGACAGAAGGAGAAAAGATATATAAATAAAAGCTAAAGTTTCGCATTTTCCTATTCTTAAAAAAAACTGAGTTTAGGTAAAAAGTAGGGTTCTTAACAATCAAATACTTTTTCTATTTTCACAAACTGATAACACTAATGAGCACTATCTCTATGCATTATATCACCCCGCTTCAATAGGAAAAAAATGCTTTGAATCCATTTGCATCATAAAGCTCAGCCGGCTTACTTTGATTTTCATGTTTTGAATACAAATCTTTCCAAAATTTTTTACCTTCTTTCTTGCTTCATGAAACAAAATAAAATAATTATGATTTAGCCTCTTGCTGCTTCAGGTTTTTCATTGTCATCAGCAATCACCATCGCTGAAGCACAGTGCTGCCCTGGGGAGTTAGTGCTAAGTGACAAAATCTTGAAGGTGACAACATCATGGATGCTGGTGTTGGACACAAGCTGGTTCAGACCAAGATACTCACAGCTTTCTAGTGCTATGATAATAGGCAAACTAATTAACATCCCTACATTTAAGTTTCATTGCTATCAAACAGAAACCATATGCTGTTCTCATAAAAATGTTAAAAGGATTAAATGAGTATATGCAAAAGAATATAGCAATGCCCTTAACACTACAAAATCAAATATCTGTTACTTCTCAAACCAGAATATTTCATAACTCTGAATAACTGACACAACTTTATGACCAACTGGTGGGACACTACTGTGGGGCACTTCTATCTATTTGAAAAGTACATGTCCAAGTCCTTTATTCTTTTTTCATTCTACACATCTTTCTGTCTTGTCTTTGCAGACTTTCTGCATAGAGTTTGACTGGAAACTCTTTGTTGTGTACATGGGTTATAATATCTCGTCCCACTCTATAGCACTACTATCTCTGGGGCACTACTGTCTCTGTAGAATCAAACAGCAGCAACTTTTAAAGTTAAAAGCACAAAATAAGATGGTAAATTTAAACCTTACATTGAAATATATTTAAAACAGATGTTTTGGCAAATTGTATCTTTTAAAATTTTATTTTGTTTGTTGCTGCAATACAGACATATGACTAATTATATTTTAATTTTGTACACCAGAAACGTTGCTAAGCAGTAATACATCTATCAAAAGACATATGGGAGAGTCTAAAGACAGTTTTATAAAATTTTACTGAGACACGCAAGAAGACCCTAGATAAATGAAGAGATATACCATTCATATGGATTAAAGAGTAAATTTTCCCCAGGTTATTCTACAGATTTAGTGTAATCACAATCTAAAATTACAAACAGGTCTGTGTGGAAATTGACTAGCTAATTCTAAAATTTACATGTAAATGCAAAAGGCCAAGAGTAAACAAGACAATCCTGAAGAAGAACAAAGTGTGTGAGAACTGCATTAGATATTAGGAGTTATTACAAATAAATGGCAATTAAGACAACATAGTATTGCTACAGCAGTAGAGAAACAGAAAACAAATGGAACAGACTAGGGAACACAGAAACAGACACACAATATATGAAGACTTGATTTAGGACAAAAGTAGCCCTTCATGGAAGTAGAGAAGGGACAGTCATTTCAGTAAACAATTGGATCGCCATATGAAAAGCAATTAAATTAGGTCCTTCCCTCACACTGTCTAGAAAAACAAAAACAAACAAATACTTCAGATGAAATTTTCAGGCTCTAATGTGAAAGACAACACTATATATTTAGTTTTTAGAATATAAGAGAATATTTTCATGATCCTGGGGGAAGGAAAAATTATTTTTTTTAAAGATTTTATTTATTTATTTGACAGACAGAGATCACAAGTAGGCAGAAAGGCAGACAGAGAGAGAGGAGGAAGCAGGCTCCCTGCTGAGCAGAGAGCCCAATGTGGGGCTCAATCCCAGGACCCTGGGATCATGATCTGAGCCGAAGGCAGAGGCTTCAACCCACTGAGCCACCCAAACGCCTGGAAGGAAAAATTATTAAACAACATTCTAAAATCATGATTTCCATAAAGGGAATAATTGATAAATTTGACTAAATTTTTAAAAATAAACAGATGTTCAATGAAAAACATAAGGAATAAGAAGCTATAGAGTGGGATGAGATATTATAACCCATGTACACAACAAAGAGTTTCCAGTCAAACTCTATGCAGAAAGTCTGCAAAGACAAGACAGAAAGATGTGTAGAATGAAAAAAGAATAAAGGACTTGGACATGTACTTTTCAAATAGATAGAAGTAAGGGGCAAAGTACTACCAAGGGATACATACAAGTGTTAAACAACAATTTTATTTTAAAAGGAACAAAGTAAAAAAAAAAAAGAAAAGAAAAAGAAAAGAAACAGGGGCACCTGGGTGCCTCAGTCGATTGAGCATCTGACTCTTGATTTCAGCTCAGGTCATGATCTCAGGGATGTGGAATCGAGCCCCACTTCGGGCTCCATGCTCAGCGGGGAGTCTGCTTCTCCACGTTCCTCTCCCTCTGCACCTCCCCCGACTTGTTCTCTAATATAAATAAATATTTTTTTAAATTAAAAATAAAAGAACAAAGTGCTTATCATTAAAGTCAAGGGGCAGTGGCTGCCTCCCAAAGTTAGAATGATTCATGGTAATGACAATATTCTTACTTCTTCATGTGGGAGGTGGTTATGTGGGTGTTTATTTTATAACTTATTCATCATTATATTCATTGAACAACTGTTTTATATACTTTTGTGTATGCATTATATTCTGTAATAAAAGCAGATTCTCTCAAGTTGTACTAAAAAGTGCACTACAAGAACAGACCAAATGGTGACAATGTTCCAGATAATCCGACTATATTCCCCAAAACAGAGTCTCCTTAAAATGTAACTTCTAGATTCAAGTTGCCCCCATTTCCTTTTTCCTAGAGTCAGACTAACCATGGTGGGTCATCTATTACTTTCTCCAGAGAAGGCTACATGGACAAGGTATCATGTGGTCTGGGTCTTAAGGGATAGGATTTGGATGCGGATACACTGGGGAAGGATTCAATTAGTCCTACTAATCCTACTATCAGTTTGATGAGTAAATCTTCCTGAGTAAGCTTGCTTTCCTGGATCTCGGTTTCCTCATTCAATTTAACACCAAAAAAAAAAAAAAAAAAAAAAGTATTAGGCCTGAGTAAAACTGCAAGCATTTTGAGCTTTTTCTCCCCGATGATAAGCTTTCACAACCTGCATATTTGAGAAGCATTCCATAGATCTGCCTGGTCTCCTAACTCCCACTAGGATCTTGAGCAACCTAGAGCATACAACGGGAATCTTTGGCTGGCTAGGGAGGAAAGACTGAAAAACTGCAGGTTTGACTCAACCAGTGTAAACAGGGAAAGCGGACAGAAAAGGAACCAAGAAATTCTGGGCCTCAGTTACCTGAAATTTCAAAGAGAAACAATAACTTCCATGCTACATACCTCAAAGCTTAGATGGCGTAACTGTTGCCAATGTGATCTGAAGAAGACAAACTGTAAAGAGCATTCTTGCTTCTTAACACAAACAGGTTACAGGAGAAGTGAAAGGAGAGGATTCAAGTTCTGGCTTGAGCATTTACCAGCGAGGTTACTGACCACAGATGAGCTGGGCCAATCCAGTTCAAATCATTTAAGGTTCTTTTCCCGACTCTATGATCATATATAAGCTACAACTTCCACAACTATACACTACCTAGGGGTGCTATGTTCTCTTAATACTGCTTTTATAACAGACCTAATAAACACAAATTCAATATTATAACTAAGAGAAATTAAAAATCATCACTTCATGAAAGGATTCAAATTAAGGTTTCTTTAAATATTTTCCCAGGAACTAAAGTGTGAAAGCTAACATTTTATGTATGCCTTCCTAAAAAGGCAACATTATATTCAGTTATACCTATGACTATCTCCCACAGCTGATTAAAGGGGGGGGGGGGTTAGAAAAAGGAAGAAAAAGTTTCTGTTAGAACCAAACTGAAAATCAGATAGAATGACCCGAGTTGCAATGGACACACTCAGGTGAACTTGAGGCTGGCACACAACATTTACAGGTTTCTGTCCTCCTTGGCCCTTTGACAGAGGGCCTGAGCGAACTTCTGCACACAAGGCCCAGTCCCTGCAGCCAGAACCCTGGCCTGGCCCTTCCCGACACTCCCCACAATTCCACAAAAAACCTTAGTGGAACCAGGTATCCCCAGAATGTTGTTCCAGTCCTAACTCCTTAGGGCCCAGGCCATTCTAGCTGTTAGGCACTTTGAAAGTCACTTAGAGATCACAAGTAGGCAGAGAAGCAGGCAGAGAGAGAGAGGAGGAAGCAGGCTCCCTGCTGAGCAGAGAGCCCGATGCGGGGCTCGATCCCAGAACCCTGGGATCATGACCTGAGCCGAAGGCAGAGGCTTTAATCCACTGAGCCACCCCCTGATAAATAATATTTTAAAAGCCTCTCCTAAACTGTACCTCATGTGGGTCTGCTCATTTATCTTGAGATGTATGTTATGATCTCTATTTCACAGATGAAGATGTGCTCTGAGACCTTCACCTAATGCTCAGCGGGTAAGCAAGAGGGCAGAATCCGGAACACCGACATCTGGAAAAAGAGCAGTAGTGCAGGGCCGGGTACGGCGTACAGGGCAAAAGCAGCCTCAGGTGTTCCCCAGACGCTTAGCATTTTAAGGAAAGGGCAAGTTCGGAGAGAGAAAATAGAAAAGAGTCTTGAGAAGAGAGAGGACTATGGAGACTCTCTAGCAGTGTCATTACCAAATCCACCCTACCCCAGAGGCTGCTGGGGTGGGATGGAGGGAGCCCCATGCTGGTACCAGCCACGGGGCTCAGATGAGACGGTCATTTTAAAACCGTCACTTTAAAACTACACGACATGTACCATTTAATACACTAAATACCAACCAAAATGGTAATGTATGTCAGTTCTGATTCAGTAAAATAGGCATCAAGAAATAAGAAATCAAACACATCTAAGTAATTTTCCAAAAAGCAAGTAACTAATGAGTACAACAGAAAAGACATACTTCAAAATAGGATTTTCTTCCCTGCGACTTGGTAGGTAAAACTCCAATCTGAAAATTATAATGATTTCAGCAGTAGAGTGTTATAAATCGGCTATACCTAATAGTTCCTAATTGAACTTATTAAGAAAAACTGTTTCACTTCACATATGCACATGGTTTCTTCAATAATTTCTTAATACTAAATATAAGCTTTTTGGGCTCCCATCATCTGCTGAAGATCGAATACCTAATTATCACTTCAATATGGAGTCTATCAAACTGCTTAGAATTTTAACACCATAAGCTATTACCTAATAATGGATTATCTCAATCACAATTTTCCTAGTTTTTTTTTTTCAGATACTTTTCTCTAAATCAAAATCTAGCCTACTTCTAATAGAGTCGAAATGCTTACATTTCCAAAATACTAGAAAGTTCCACTAATGTGGGACTTACTAACAACAAATATAATAATAATAATAATAATAATAATAATAATACATTTCAACCAATGTTTTTATACATTTTTTTTAAAAACTGGCTAGGTCATCCATGAAACACTCCCTCAAGCTATGAAAAAGATTTGTGGCAGAGCAGAGTAAGAAAGGAAGGTATTGGGTGCAAAGGATACACAGAGCCTCTGTATAGTAACATTTTATCAATGCTACAGTGTCTAGAATATAGTCTAGAGCTTACCCTCCAAAAGGCAAAAAATATTAAATGAAGCTCTTCAAACGGAGAGGCTCAGCTGTGACATATGTACCAAAAACAGGGAGCTCTATTTTCCTTGGCCTTTTAAAAATAACTTCTGAGAATTTCTTTTGAGACTAACCCGCAAGCAGACTGCTCACACTGACCTCCTTGTTTGTCCAAGCATGGCCTAAAGAGTGAAACCACAACGTTGGGTAAGTGAGGCTATCTTCCTGCTTCAGGCTTCACTCAAAGGGGGCTATTATGTCAACGCAGCCCGGTTACAAACAAGTTCTGTAGGTGTTTCATTCCTGTCACCAGAGAACCTCTGTCTGTGCAATTTGTCTGTATTACACAGGATGTTCTTTAAGTAATGAGTGTATTAGAATAAGACTTATAAGCATATTCAAGAACATCCAACTTCATAAAAGGCATTTTTTTTCCTGAACATGAAAAAAAATGCTTTTTCTTGATTCTCTACACCCACGCACCACATTCCATTTAGCCAAGTGAACACACATTCTTTCCCCTATCCCTAAGACATTTATCTAACACTGGTCCCCTCTCGCGAGTTCTAATAAAAACTTACCTAGATTACTAAGTGTGGGCATGTGCAATTATATTAACAATATTTAATAACATTTGTTGTGTTGGTTTTAAAACTTCCCTGAGCAAAGCATGAGACTGTTCTTCTAAATCATTCCAAATACACAGTAAGCAATATGAAATCAGTTTTATATAATAATTCGTTTTTCTTGAGAATAATAGACCCTCTATCATGCGAGCTGTCAGAGTTACAGGAGATAATGCCGATGCTGATGATGAGGGTATTAATTTTAACAAACATTTCCCAAGCAGTACCTGTGTGTCCGGTCCCATGCTTTTATTTGCACGCAGTGTCGGTTACTCCCCATGATGAGGTCTTGCTCTTATCCCCACCTTAAAGACAGGAAACTACTCCCAGGAAGATGTTGTTTGCCAAGCACTGGCATGCAGCTGCTTAGCAATCATTAGTTTTCAATCGTTTGGGACTGGAAGAGCTTTGGTGGCTTCTAAGGGTACTTTCCATAACAGAACCTTGCTATGCCACTTCTGGGTATTACGGCTGAATGATGTTCCTGCTTTTAATTCCAAACTTTGAAGCCTTTGTTGATCTTGGAAACATTTCTTTTAACAGAGCCACTATCAAAAAAAAAAAAAAAATCCATTCTCTTCTTCTAAAGTAATAGAGTTGTTGAAACTAGAAGCCATTTGCCAGCTTCCCTTGCAAGAAGGTCATTCATTTGACTAGGCCCTGGCCCAAAGACTGTGAGATAGGAGATATCCCACTTCTGATCAGCACCTGTGAAGGAATGAGTTTATCTCCTCCATGGGCTCTCTCTCCCTACTTTCCTCCAGCTGGAACCCATACTTGCAGCGGCCAAGCTTTAACCATCAGAAAACAAAGCTCTAGGCCAGAGTTCAGGAAACTGTGGCCCATGGCTAATTCTGTCCCACCACTTGTTTCTGTAAATAAAGTTTTATTATAACATAACCACACACAAAAAATTCATTTTTCTTACATAGCATTTTATACTCATGATTTTAAATACTGGTTAATCCAGACAAAGACTTGGTTTTCATCTTTGGGCAGTTGTTTTCTGGTTGTCAACCTTACATTACCAGGTTAGTCTAATATTATTCAAAATATTCTCTAAAAGAATTAACATGATTTATTTGAGTAGATATTCCTGATCTCTCTACAATGCTTCCTTATGAAGTGATTCTGAGAAGACCAACTGATCTATAATTACAATTACAGATTTACGAAGACAGAAGAATCCTTGGTGATCTGATATAACCCTAAATATATAGTTGAGATAAGTGAGGCCAACCAAAATTGAACTACTTCAATGTTATCCTCCAACCTAAATATATGGGGCTATATGGACCTAGAAGTAAATATATAGGCAAATTATTAATGAGGCAATCAAAACTCAATAAAGAAAAAAAAAAAAAGTAGCTCATTTGTATGAGAAAGCTGAACTAAAAAAAATGAATTTCTAAAAAATAATAAAATATTTGCCTTCTTTTCCCATTTTATTGAGATTTAACTGACATGCAATGACCTACTTACCTACATTTAAAATGTACACTTCGATGAGTTCTGACTTCTATACCCACCCATGAAAATACTACTACAATCAAGATAACAAAGAGTCCCACCAGCCCCAAGAACTTCCTGTGCAATCCTTTATAATTTTTCCCTCACCCTATCACTGTTGGAAGACTAACACCGATCTGCTTTATGTCATTATAGATTCATTTGAGCTTTCCAGAACTGTATATAAATGGAATTGCATAAAACATATTCTTCATTTGGCTCCTTTAAGTGTGATTATTTTGAGACCCATCCATACTGCTGCATGTATCAGCTGTCTGCCTGTCCTTTTTACTGCTGAATAGTAGCCCACTGCATGGGTAGGACATGGCTGGTTTATACAGTCACCTACTGGTGACATGTGGCTATTCCTAGTCTGGACTATTACAAATGAAAACACTCAAAACATTCATGAATAAATCTTTGTGTGGGCACATATTTTCACCCCTCTTGTGTAAAGAACTAGCAATGGAAATTGTGTGTGTGTGTGTGTGTGGTACGTGTATATTTATTGTTTTTATTTTAACAGTCCATACATATTTAACTCTTTAAAAATTACCTGCCAGCGTAGTTACACCATGTTACATTAAATTCATCCCTTCAGTGATGTAGAAAGTGCCGGATGCTCCACACGCTCATCTTTCTAATGGGAACGGATTAGGACAAAAGTGTGATTTCACTCTGCATCTCTCTGATGACAAATTACGCTGGTCATCTTTTTACGTACTTATTGGACATTCACTGGTTGTCTTTTGTGAAGTATCCAAACATTTGTCTACTATGTTTTAATTGGATTTTGTCTCATTATTATCAAATTGAAAGAGTATTTTATGTATTCTGGATACAAGCCCTTTGTCTGATATATGCTTTGTAAATGTTTTCTGCCAGCCTGACCTTGTTCCCTAATGGTTTTTTTAAAAGAGAAAATGTTTATTATTTTGATAAAATCCTATTAGTCAATATTTTCCTCTACGATATGACTTGCTGTGTCTTACCCCAAGGCTGCGGGATTTAAGTTCTATGCTCTCTTTTATCAGTAGTCTAGTTTCATGTTGTACATGTGGGTCCGTGAGTCATCTTTTATGTCAACTTTTACATCTAGTATGAGGTCAAGGTTGATGTTCACATTTTTTTCCCAAATTTATAACCAGTTGGCCCAGTGCCATTTGCTGAAACAACTTTCTTTTCCCCCTTTTAATTCTCTCAGTACTGTCAAGAACTATGAAAGGTCTGATACGATCCTACTTGTAAGCTACAAGTCAGCTCTGCCACAGTTTTCCATGACGCTAGCAAGAGACCCAAAACTCCTGGGTCAGAGATAAAGCACCTCGTAATTCCTGGCATGTCAGGCAGCATGAGTTTCATGTTGACATTGGTTCCTCTTGTTCCCCAACTCCCAAGGGGGAAATGTAGGGGTACATTCAGGTAAAAAAGGCTGTGCACACAGTGGGTCTTAGTCACAGCAGAAGAACCACAAACTTAGGAAACTCCAACAACTCCTATAAAGGGGGTACCAGCAAACCTGCCCAGCTTCTGCCTAAGTGGGAGACATTAGGTTTATTATTGTGGGAGAAAATAAATCACTCTCTGTCCCAGAGAGGGGCACTGTCTCAATCTCCCAAAGCTGTATGTTATACAAATATTTTTGTAAAGATAGTCCAGAACAAAGATGCCAGTGCCGCTTGCCCAGAAGATATGGAGAAATTTCAGAGAATGATAAGAAAATGTCTCACAAAAGGCATCTCTACTAAAAATCAAATGCTCATATATAGGTGGGTCTATTTCTGAATTTTCTGTCCAATATAACTTCACCATTCCAAATACTATTGATTACTGTAGCTTTACATAGTAAGTCTTCAAAACCAAAACCGTAAGTTCTCCAACTTTGTTCTTTTAAAAATTTAAGGACTTTATTCCTTAAGAGATAAAGTCCATTCTAATGAAGGCATAACATTCCATGCCTCCATCAGAAAGGATGAATACACAACTTTTGTATCAACATGGACGGGACTGGAGGAGATTATGCTGAATGAAATAAATTAAACAGAGAGAGTCAATTATCATATGGTTTCCCTTACTTGTGGAGCATAAGGAATAACACAGAGGACACTGGGAGATGGAGAGAAGTGAGTTGGAGGTAATTGGAGGGGGGGACAAACCATGAGAGACTGTGGACTCTGAGAAACAAACTGAGGGTTTTGGAGGGGAGGGAGGTGGGGGGTTGGGTGAGCCTGGTGGTGGGTGTTGTGGACGGCACGTATTGCATGGAGCACTGGGCGTGGTGCATAAACAATGAATCTTGGAACACTGAAAAAATAAAGTTTAAATAAAAGAAAAATGCGGGGAAAAAAGAGAGAAATGAAGTCCATAATAGAAAAAAGACTCCTGAAGAGCAGATGGTACAGTTCAGGGACCCCCTTGGAAAATCTGATTTTGAAACTAACTACTAGAGGCAATTCTAGCAGCTTTATCATATTGTTTCTTAGAAAACAGGTAGTCAACTAAAACCATTTTGCTAAGGTTTCCTGAACTTAAGTGACAATTTTGTGTATCTTTAAATGCGGGCATATAGATGTATCCATATTAAATTTCATTTCCTTTGCTGCGATAGCATTTCAGCCCATTGGGATCATTTTTAATTCTAATTTACTCACTCAACACATTAGCTATTTCTTTCAACTTCACATGGAGTTGCAAAGTTGAGCTCCGTGTGGTGAGTGGAGTCTGACTTAGATTACATGACTCGGGAGTCATCTAAGTCATTCAAATAAAAAGTTGAACAGAGTTAAAGAAAGAGCTCTCTTTCCAAGCTGACACTGATTCATTTAGTCCACTCTCTTTCAGGATATTTAGCCACCCAGCTGTGAATTATTTTAACTGAACAGTTGTTGCCTCTAGTAGTTTTTAAAGGCTAGTCCTCATAATTCTTAATTCGTAGTAAACGAGTGACTATTAAATTTTAACTGAATAAAGTAAAAAATACTAAGAAATTGGAGAAAATTTTTTAAAAGCCACAGAGAAAATAAAGATAAAAGAATAAAAACACATAGGATGGTTACTTTTGAAACAGTATCATAGATTTTAATTTGATTGCTCAGTTTAAAGAAAACCAAAAAAATAAATAGCATCTTTATTTCCCCCTACAATCAGTATTTCACAAAATAGATCACAATCTGCCAGGACTCTCCTATAAAAAGAAAGTCATACTCACTCTGAAAAAGACCAAGCTTGCCAAAATTTTTCAGTTGCTTTTACTTGTAAGATAATCTAAAAAAAAAAAAGGCTTGTAAAAGAATGCTGTTATAATTTCCACATTTAAAAAGTATAAAGATAATTTTGATGTGCTTAATTCAGATATTAATGTTTGAATGCTCTTATTTTAAATTTAACATAATATTTAGCATGAGGTATTTTAGATGGAATACGCTGATATGAAAAATGTCTTTAAAGAAAGGCTAAATTCTGAAAGGCAGTATTGTTATCTTGAAGAAATTCAGGCCAAGTGTAAAGAGGGTTCTATTCAAAGAGGAAAATTCTCTTCTCCGACTGCATTTCTGTCAGGCGGATCATCCGATTCATCACTTCCACCCACTTACTATCAGCAACATTGACATCAGGGAAACCTGTGTATCATTATGGACAATAACACATACAACTAAAAGCAGAATATCAATACAAGAATATTGTTCCCTTAACGAATCTGCCTGTTTCCTCTTCAAGGTGCCTCAGTGGGTTAAAGCCTCTGCCTTCAGCTCAGGTCATGGTCCCAGGGTCCTGGGATCGAGCCCGCATTGGGCTCTCTGCTCAGCAGGGAGCCTGCTTCCTCCTCTCTTTCTACCTACTTGTGATCTCTGTCTGTCAAATAAATAAATAAAATCTTTAAAAAAAAAAAAAAAGAAAGAAAATGTTATCCATTCTAGCAACAGAAAATAGAAACTCAGAATGAAATGAATCCAAAACATTTTTTTTATAGTTTCTATCAATCAGAAATATTTAATATACAATCACTCTGCAATTTGGAGAATTTCTTCCTGGTTAAAATAGTTATAATTTTTTGAAAAGAGCAGCATGTAGGTGGCACTGGGTGGCTCCTCCACCCAGGGAGCCTGGGTGTCTCAGGTTAAGTGTCTGCCTTTGGCTCAGGTCATGATCCCAGGGTGCTGGGATCAAGCCCCACAGCGGGCTCCCTGTTCAACAGGAAGTGGGCTTCTCCCTCTCCAACCATTCTCCCTGCCTTTATTCCCTCTCTCACTGTCTCTCTCACTGTGTCAAATAAAAAAATAAAACCTTTTAAATAAATAAATAAAGGTAAGTAAATAAGTAAAATAGCAGCATGTAGAATTTTTTAAAACACCACATGCTTTCATTATATATTTTAAGGTAAGCCAAAGGAGATGACAAGAAAAAGCCACTCAGGCCCACTAACTACAGAAAATATTGATCTGTATTGCTCATAACACACTGTCAATATTGGGATGTTTGGCTCAGTGGGTTAAGCCTCTACCTTCAGCTCTGATCATGATCCTGGGGTCCTGGGACTGAGTCCCACATCAGGCTCCCTGCTCAGTGGGGAGTCTGTTTTTCCCTCTCCATCTGCACCCCCAACCTCCGTTCATACATTACTCCTTCTGCTTGCTGCTCCCTCTGCTTGTGCTTGCTCACTCTCTAAAATAAATAAAGTCTTTGAAAAAAATACACTGTCAAAACTGAGTAGCAACACTAAAAGCACAAACTTCAACTTAAATTTCACATAACTTGACTCACCTTCCTCTTGCTACAAATTCATTACGGGTGGGATTCAGTGGGAAACCAAAAAGAGACAGAGTAAAATTAAGAGGACAATTCCCTTTCATTTAAAAAGAGAGATAATTACCAAACTTCAAAAGAAAAAAATGGGGGGGAAGTTCAGAAATTAGATTGCATTCAGAGGAAACTATGAAATTTAATATCCGCAAATACTTGTAGATATCAACATTCTTGGAATTATTAACATTTTGTAAACTCTTAATAGTATATAGTACCAAAAATGCTAAATATGTCTTTTTATGTAATCATTTTTATTAACATGTAATGTATTATTTGCCCCAGGGGTACAGGTCTGTGAATCGCCAGGTTTACACACTTCACAGCACTCACCATAGCACATACCCTCCTCAATGTCCATAATCCCACCACCCTCTCCCTACTCCCCACTCCCCAGCAACCCTCAGTTTGTTTTGTGACATTATGAGTCTCTTATGGTTTATCTACCTCCCAATCCCATCTTGTTTAATGAAGATTTTTTTATAAGCTCTCTAGCATGGAAAGGTTCTTAATAGCATATATCATTCATTAAATGAGTGATTTAATATAAAAGTGTTCTGTTTTTCTTATAATCAAATAATTTGGTATATATGTCCTCTCTGACTTCTTAAGTATTTGTTAGTCACACAAGCTATAAAAAAAAAAAAAATTACCATTTAAACCCAGTATAATCAAGTCTTGAATCAAGTTATTATTTCAATTCAGTAAAAATGTTTGTTTTTTTTTAATGAACTTGTATATAATTAGGAGGAACACATTTGTGGTTCTCAACCATAATTTTGTCCCCAAGAGGACATATGGCAATGTCTGGAAACATTTTTGGTTGTCACAAAAGCAGAGATAAAGTACTACTAGCATCTAACAGGTAGAGACCAGGAACACCACCGAACATGCTACATCGCACAAGAGCGGCCCCTGGAACAAAGAATCATCTGGTTTAAATGTCACAGTACACAAACTGAAAAATCCTGCCCTAGAATAATTAACAATCTAGGGCAAAAAACTATGCTCCAAAGAAGCATTAGAAATTTAGGATGACGATTCAAAGAAAAAAAGTTTGCTGCAAAAGAACAGAAAAGTAGATCATATGTACAAAACACATGCACACATGCACACACATACACACACACGGACATACACGAATCAGACCTTGAAAATATACTTCTCAAGGGATGAGAGAAAGGGACCGTCATGAGCGAACTGACATACTGAGAAGCAAACTAGCGCCCTCTGACCTCAGGCAGACCACATCAGAATTAAGAATTCTGGCAGGATTCTCTTTAAAATTAAAATGCAGTAACTTTTATTTTTTTCTCTAAAGACTACCAGCAGGCATTATCTGAATTAAAAGTGAGTTTCTTGTGTCGTAAAAATATTTTTAAGTCTCAGTTATAACAGGTTGTACACCTTCTTTAGGGTTTTTCTCTTCAAAAATCAAAGGCCTAAGAATGTTCTTAAGATCTCACTTTATTTTCAACCTTCTGTAAATTTCAAATTGGAGCAAGTGGTTTAGATCTCTCAAGTGGAACTCTTGGCAAAAATTAACAAATAAGGGCGCCTGGGTTGCTCAGTGGGTTAAGCCGCTGCCTTCGGCTCGGGTCATGATCTCAGGGTCCTGGGATCGAGTCCCACGTCAGGCTCTCTGCTCAGCAGGGAGCCTGCTTCCCTCTCTCTCTCCCTGCCTCTCTGTCTACTTGTGATCTCTCTCTGTCAAATAAATAAATAAAATCTTTAAAAAAAAAATTAACAAATAAGACTACTGCAAGACTATTAGGAACCAAAAGCTTAATGAAAACATCCCTCCACAAAAATATCACCAAGCATTTTACAAAATTACAATCGAAAATGCTAAAAGTAAGTGTACCTTATTTCAAAGACCCTCTCTAAAATGTATGATTGTGTACATCACCATTTTTTGGTATATCTTTAGGTGAGAATAATTTATGCTAGACAATAGAAAAAAGCTAATTAATTTTTCTATTAGTATCTGTTGATGGGGACAGGAGGGGAGATTCACAAATACTGTGGTATTATGTTTACAGCAATAATTTATACTGCCTGCTGTAAATACAGCCAGGACATTTTTCTGAACCAGCAATATTAAAGAAATTCTATATTCACTTTTCTGGTAGATGCTGACCACAACCAGATGCTAGTGTATATCACATTTTACAATATATACAGTCCTAAAATGATGTGAAATTTTGAGTTTTTGAGAATAAAATTCAGTCTAAATTCACTAGGTAATTTAAAAACCATTCTGTATAAAGTTTTTACACAGTTAAGTATATTGAAATGTCAATTATCAAGTATGATTCTGAACAAAATCCTTCAATATGGTTCATATCTGTGATTACATGCCTTGGGAAGTTTTAAAATCTTATTTCAACTCTCGTATAAAAGCCTACTATAAGAGGAAGGCTAAACACTAATATTCAAGTCATTAGGGTCTTATACTGTTATTCTTTATAAAATTAATTCATAAATTATTCACAAATCATCAGTTGTACTAAATGTCCTTAATAAGTTGTAAAATAAATTGTAAAATGTTACCATATTAGTAGCCCTTTGCAGAAAGCTGCAAGTGGCTTATAGCGTATAATTACAAAATCAGAGAGCAAGTAAGAAGAATGAAAAAGTCAAGAAGTAGGTAAATGACTTCATCAAAATCGAAAACACTGAACTTTTATTGAGGAAACGACAGTGAGCAAAACAGACAAAATCCTGCCCAGACGGAGTTTAGAGTCTAGTAGCCTGGCACCCAACCAACAAAATGCAAAAATCTAGCTTACTCCCCTAACAAAAGTGTCCGTTTCCATACGAATTACTTCCCTCACCTCTGTCCTAGGATAATCAAAAATCTTTATCTAATTGACTGTCAAAAAATATATTCCTTCTTCTCCCGAGGGAAACACCCATCAGATTTCTGATAGGACCTGGACTGTCATCAATGGGCAACAATCATTTCTAGCGTGTCCTTAACCTGCATCACGGCAGTGCGCAGATATCATATCAATGGCTTTCGGGCAGCAATATCACGTTATATAGGTATGTGTGTCTAGAGACATATATGACACCAGTTATACTATGTACTGCTCTGGATTCAATTTAGGTATTATAGCATCCAGAATTGCTATTAACAACAAAGATCCCTATTCTTCCTTTCAATCTTTAAACAGTTCCATATGTAAGGAGCACATTCAACAAATAAGTATTCATAAGATTAGTTAATTTAGAGATGTGTAATTAAGTTCATACAAAAAGTCCAGCACAAATATGATGATGACTAAGTAAGATTCTTTAAAGATTTTAAACCCTTCTCATAGATTTTAAGAGACACAATGAACCCCAGGAGTGTCTTCTCTCCCTCTCCCCACAAGAGTAGCTTTTTTTTTTTTTTTTGGCTCTCATGCTGTTTTAAAAATAAATTTCTTTACAAAATTAACAGTGATTGTGCCGCCAGAGCTTAGCCAAAAAAACATAAAAGAATGCTTTTAAATTTCTTTGGTTTGAAATGATACACATAATTCTATTCCATTCATATGTTTTTCTGACTGATTACCTGATACTCTTGACTCTTGGCACAATAACTTTGTTCCTAAAATGCTAAAAAAGCAAGGGATGGTCAACTTTTTACTCAAAGTCAAGCAATATCAGAGAAGCAAAAATAATCTCGCATTGCCATCACTCTTGGCAAGAAATGCCACTACACTACAACATTCGAGAACATTACTTCCAACACTACACACTAGCCTATGCACCCTGATGCACAGGACCCAAACTCCAGCCCTTCACATGCTCTTTTACCCTGATCCCTTAGAATAAGCAGAGATGTGAAGCTAATGCTACAGGACACTCCTTTCCTTCCTCAGTCCCCCTCTGACTTCACATAAAGACGAATGACAGTCCAAGGGAATGCTTCCAAGGCAGTGGCTCTCAACTGTAACCACACATCAGAATTACCTACAGAACTCAAGCATTTCAAAGCCCACTCCAGACCAATAATAAATCACAACCTCTGAGGGAGAAACCACACTGGTAATTTGAAGACACTCTCCCAGTGACTGTGAAGAGCAGCCAAGGTTGAAAAGCAATGCCACAGGTCAAACAAATCAGGAGGTATTTGCCCTATGTTTGGAACTGAGAGTTGACTCTACCTACTTTAAATTTTTTCTATAAAAATCTATATAAAGATTGAAGCCAGGCTTCTCATCAAAAGAGAAGATTTCTGTTTGAGTACCGAGGGAACAAACAATGTTATATTTTTGTTTCTTCATCAGAGTCTTCAAATTGAAGGAATATATCCTTAAAAGTATCGTGGGAGACCTTAATTTCTAAAATCTTTCACTTGGAATCAACACGGAAGCATTATTTTTCCAAAGTACAGAATAATAGCTGAGTAACCACGTTTTATAACAGCTAACAGAACCCGGAAATTGTGTTTCCTTGTTCATTTTAGAGACAATTGTGGCCTTACATTTTATGCACGACTCTTCATATTAATTGAGATATAACAATAATTACTTATTTTTCATGAAAGCTTAAATCTGACTACTGAAAACAGAAGCAAACAACTTTTTAAAAAACAAGAATAACACATTACTAATATAATTATGCACAAATCCTAAGGAGAAAAGAGAAATTTGAACAACTCAACATCTTTAAAAGGCAATTTAGTGCTTATTTACTCTTACATGCTTTTTGAAACACATACTCATTACATGTATCTGATGAGGCTTTTTTATAAGCCACACAGGCTACTACTCTCCAACCAGAAGGCCTCATGATGAGGTTCCCATAGACATAACCCCTAGGTACCACTGCAATGTGGCTATCCAAGGAGTCATGAGACTGGCGCTCTCTTTTCTAGTCATTACAGCTATCACTAATGGAATGGAAATACTGAGTAAACTCAGATGAACACTTTCATTACAGTGTAAAGACATCAGAAGAGTGTAACTCTACACAGGTAAATTAGACACACGTAATGCCAATCAATTAGCTAGCTCAGGGTAAAAATATACCCTGATTTCTTTCTGATTCCACTGTTTTATTTTTCCTAGGAGATAATAATTTCCTCTTTCATTTTTCATTCCTGTTAGGTCATTCTACTTCTGATCTTAGGTCATGTAACAGCCTTCAACCTTGTATATTTTCTATTAACTCTGTGTTCAAAGCCCACAGACCCATCCTCAGGTCAAAAAGGCTCTCATAACTTTCACTGAGTGTTTGTTTCAGTGATGATCAGTGGGTTCTCCTGATGGGAATCCCCAAGGAGCCTGCCCTTTGATTTAAGGCACCTAGCACCTTTCTCGGATTCCCTAATGCTAAGCTTACTCTCATATATTCAGGTGTTCTACCCAGATACCCACCACAGCTACCTCTAAACACCTTCCTTCCTTTCCTTCCTAGAACTTGCAGGACTTGGATAAATTTCCAGATCTCCTGGCTTCTGCTTTGAAAGCCCTTTTAAGTGAAATATTATTCAAATCAACATTTAAGACTTCAATGTGCAGGCATATTTCAGAGATATTGCGGGCTCTGTTCCAGACCACCACACTAAAGCAAATAGTGTATACAAAGTGAGTGTAATGAACTTTCTGGTTTGCCAGTCCATAGAGAGGTTATATTTACACTATACTGTAGCCTACAAAGTGTGCAACAGTATTTTGTTTTTTTAAAATGTACAAGCATTGTACAAGTCATAATCTTTTTGCTGCTAAGTCTTGCCTCAACGTTGACGGCTACAACTGATCAGGATGCTAGTTGCTGAAGGTTAGTGTGGCTGTAGCAATTACTTAAAAGGAGACAACAGGAGAGTTTTCTACATTGATTACTCTTATTTTTATAAAAAAAAAATTTCTCTGTAGCATGTGATGCTTAATAAGATCTGACTCACAGGAGAACTATCTAAGATTTCACTTATGTATTTATTTGAGAGAGACAGAGTGTGTGCATGCTCACATGAGCACATGAGGGGAGGGGAAGAGGGGCAGAGAGAAAATTTCAAGCAGACTCCCTGCTGAGCACAGAGCATGGGAGTGGGAGTGCTTAATCTCTCCAGCCTGAGACCATGACATGAGCCGAAACCAAGAGTCAGTCAAGATGCTTAACCGACTGAGCCGCCCAGGTGCCCCACAGCAGAACTTCTTCCACAACTGGATCCAATCTTCTCAATCCCTGCCAATGCTTTATCAACTAAGCGTATGTAAGACTTTCAGTCCTCACAGCCTCTTTACCAGGAGTCGATTCTACCTCAAGAAACCACTTTCTTTACTCATCCATAAGAAGCAACTCCTCATCCACTACAGTTTTATCATGAGATTGGAGCAATCTGGTCATGTGTTCAGGCTCCACTTCTAATTCTAGTTTTCTTCTTTATTTCTACTACATCTGTAGTCACTTCCTCCACTGAAGTCTTGAACCCCTCAAAGTCATGCATGAGGGTTGGAATCAACTTCTTCCAAACTCTTTTTCATGCTGATATTCTGACCTCTTTGCATGAATCACAAATGTTCTTAGTGGCATCTAGAATGATGAGTCCTTTCCAGAAGGTTTCCAATTTACTTTGCCCAAAACCGTCAGAGGAATTGCTATCTGTGGCAGCTACAGCCTTACGAAATGTATTTAAATAAGATAGGAAAGTCAAAGTCACTCCTTGGTCTGCAGAGTGGAGGCATGAACACAACATTCATCTCAGTGTACATCTCCATCAGGGCTCTTAGGTGACCAGATGCTCAGCCAATGAGCAGTAGTACTATTTTAAATGGAATCTTTTTTTCTGAGCAGTAGGTCTCAACAGTAGGATTAAAATATTCAGTAAACGATATTGTAAACAGAGGTGCTATCATCAGGCTTTGTTGTTCCATTTATAAGGCATAGGCAGGGTAGACCTAGCACACTTTTTAAGGTCCCTAAGATTCATGAAATGGTAAATGAGCATAGGCTTCGACTTAAGGCACCAGCTGCATCAGCCCCTCACAAGACGGTCAGCCTGTCCTTCAAAGCTTTGAAGCCAGCCACTTCCTAACTATCTTCCTAACTGTTAAAGTCCTAGATGGCATCTTCTTCCAATCCAAGGCCGTTTCATCTACGCTGAAAGTCTGTTGTTTAGCGCAGTCGCCGGTCACTTACTCTCTGAGCCTGACCTTCCTTCTGTTCACCTTGCTGCAGCTTCAGAAGCCCCTGCCCTTCACCTTGTACAAGCCCCTGCCGTTCACCTTGTACTTTCATGTTACGAAGAGGACTTCCTTCCTCGTGAACCAAACTCTGCTAGCTTCCAGCCTTCTTCTGCAGCTTCCTCACCTCTCCCAGCCTCCAGAAAACTAAGAGAGTGGGGGCCTTGCTCTGGATTAGGGTTTTGGCTTAAGGGAAAGTTACGGCTGGTTTGATCTGCCCAGACCACTAAAACATATCAGCAATAGCAAAATCTGCTATTTTGCTTTCTTATCCTTCATGTGTTCATTGGAGTAGCACTTTTAATTTCCAAAACTCTTCCTTGCATTCACCACTTGGCTCACTATTTGGCACAAGAAGCCCAGCCTACAGCCTATCTCAGCTTTTGGCATGCCTTCCTCACTGAGGGTAATCACTTCTAGCTTTAGATTTAAAGTGAGAGACATGTGACTCTTCCTTTTATGTGAACACTTAGAGGCCATTGTAGGGTTACTGATTAGCCTAATTTCAATATTGTGTCTAAGGGAACAGGGAGGCCCGAGGAGTGGGAATAAGATGGGAGAGCATGTTGGCAAAGCAGTCTCCAGTTGGCAAAGCAGTCAGAACACATTTATCAGTTAGGCTCACTGTCTAATATGAACGCAGTTTGTGGCACCCCAAAACAATGACAACAGTAACATCAAAGATCACTGATCAGAGATCATCATAAAAGCTGTAACAATAAAAGAGTTTGAAATACTGCAAGAATTACCAAAATGCAACACAGAGACACAAACTTAAACAAATGCTACTGGAAAATGTATGCCATTAGACTTGCTCAATACAGGGTTGCCACAAACCCTCAATTTGTGATAAATGTGATTATCTGTGAAGTACAATGAGGTATGCCGAAATAAAGAAATCCCATTTTGTAATGTTGTATTTTTGTAATACTATTCAAATACTTAAGATACATCATATACTTTTAACCACATATTTTTAGACAGATTGGGCCCTTCCCTTAGCTGTGGGGGGCTTAGCAACTTTGGGACTGAAAGCCAATTTTCATTTCCACAAATTATTTTGAAGACCTAGCTGCCACTCCCCCTTAAAAAACAACATCAGGGGGCTCCTGGGTGGGTCAGTGGTAGAGCATCGGACTCTTGATTTTGGCTCAGATCATGATGTCAGGGTCCTGGGATGGAGCCCTATATTGGGCTCCATGCTCAATGGTGAGTTTGCTTGCTTAAGGATTTCTCTCCCTCTCTTTCTGTCCCTCCACCCCCGTCACCCACATGGACACATGCACTCTTTCTCTCTCCCTCTCTTCAGTTTCCATCATAGATAAGATCACTTTACAACCACTGCAAAGAAGACACTTATTACAAATTTCTCTTCTCTAAAAAGCATGGCTTGTAACATTCACAAGAACACTAAAATATTTCAAATAATTTTGCCAATGATTAGCGTTTACAGTAGATATAACAGAATTATTGTCACCTGGAACGAATACTAAAGTCTCCTTTGTTTGTTTATTTTTCAAATTCGCCCCTGGAAAGCGAGAGCTTAGTATCAGATTTTAATGATATTGATAAACTTTTTAATGAATTTCTTTATCTTCAGTACAATTAGAAAACTTTCAGTGTAGATAGACTTTAGTATTCAGAAGACAATAAAACTGATGAGCAGAAAACACCAATCAAAAAGAAGGGAAAAATGGCAAATGAAAGTTAATTATAAATAAACAAGGCTAATAAGTCAAATTAAAATTTGTTTTGACCAATTTTAAATGTCAATAAAGTCCCTCAAGGCATCATTTTATTCTCCTGATACAAGGGTTCATTGTGGGATCAAACTGATCAATTGATTTTTTTAATCAATTACATCTGTAAGAATCTCAAAGTTTACTATTTTCAATATATGATATGATGCAAAGGTTCTTATTCACCGCAAAGATTTAATACCTTCTGTCTTTCAATTTTTCTGCCTTCATCTATAAATGCATACCAATCATTGCGATGATTTACTCAGTATGACAGAAGGAAAGACCATTTTGAAAAGCTTCAAATTTTCTATCTCAAAAATAAGATTAAAAAAACTTTTTTTTAGTTTTTAATAGCTCAAAGGAATGGCTACATAAAGATTTGAATTTTAATTATAATGCAGCCCAAATCCTTGTTTACAACAGCCTTCCTGACTTCAAGTGCAAGTACACTTCTAAATCTAGACAATGTGGGTCCCCTGAGATGTGTGAATTCCAGACTAGCCTTCCACTGGTCAAAATTCTTATCTGTAAAACATCAAATTACACAGCAGTAATAAGAGATCTGGAGATCACTGTTTTCTCACCATCTTCTTATATCAGAAATAAATTATTGAGCTGAGGTTGTAAAGACACGGGGCCCTAAACAGAGATTTACAATTATAAGATGTAAGATATATTAATGTATATATATATTTTTTAATATATATAGATATATATGTAAAATATATATATCACAGACTCAACCTTTAAAATTATATTATCTCCATTAAGTACAGTGTCATTTCCTTATTCTTAAATCAAAATTGTAAGTCAATCCTAATAAGAGTTAAAGCAACTAGATTATGTCACTTTTTGAAATATAATATTCAGAGGTAGTTTACAATCAATAGAAACAACACTGACCTCAAAGTCTTACCCTGAAACTTAACTATTTGTAGAACTTTGAAACAGATAATTAAGCTATCTGCCTACCTGCCTTGCTTTTACCTGCCTACTTACCTTAAAAAAGAAGTTGAGGGAGCAAACAAGAGAACATGCAGGAAAACTCCTCCTAAGTTGCTTTTTTATAAATGTTAGTAATCAGCCAAAAACCACAAATTTTATTTACAATAGGTAGAAAGTTTTTGCTGGGAAAAGGAAAACAAAATTAAGTAAATTCAAGTTACGCAGGCTAAAAGAACAGTACACAGAAAAAGCAAATGCTGCATTAAAAATGTAAGATTTTTTTATTTTTTATTTTTTTATTTTTTAAAGATTTTATTTATTTATTTGACAGAGAGAAATCACAAGTAGATGGAGAGGCAGGCAGAGAGAGAGAAGCAGGCTCCCTGCTGAGCAGAGAGCCCGATGTGGGCCTCGATCCCAGGACCCTGAGATCATGACCTGAGCCGAAGGCAGCGGCTTAACCCACTGAGCCACCCAGGCGCCCAAAAATGTAAGATTTTTTAACCAAAATTTCTAATCAGTGTTAGAAAGAAAATATCTACTAATACATATTACAATTAGAGAATAAATGTATTTACATGTGAAGTGTACATGCAAAAATTAACATGGGATTATTACAGTCGTGAAAAAAACCAGCTTTCTCAAGATCTGCCAAGCCTGCCCAGGAGTACACTGAAATGTGATAAAACAGATTTATTGGTCTCCTTCCATAAACACTTCTTGAGCACTACCTCTGGTGTCAAAAGCCTTTTGCTGAGTACTGAATACACAAAGATTAGTAAGGGGAAATGTTTCCCCACTGCCCGTGGAAGAGCTGTATCAACATGGCAGGATTAGCCTTAATTCAAAAATAAGGTAACTCAACTGGTTTTGCCGAAGAGCGATCGCATTCTTATTGTTCTGTAAAGTAATGCAACTCCAACAATTACATCATCAACAATTTCTTGGGGGATGTTTGTTAGTTTTATTGGGGTTGGTTCATGTGTTCACTGGACAAGTATTCATTGAGTCCCAAATAGTGACACGCAGACACCTCAAAAGAACTCTTCACTCTAAGACTAATCAAGGACATAAGGCATAACTAAATTACTTGGTGTTTTGTTTTGTTTTCCTTCTCAGTCAGAACAAAATAAGAGCAGCCACACAACTCTTCAATATGAACGTCTAACCCAAACCGGCAGACCGAAGGACTGGACAAATGCCACATCTGTTCTACCTGCCTCCTTCTCATCCATCTGTGGTGACTGCCCCATTTCCATACTACAGACCACACTAATAAAGCAATGAATAAACACAGAATGGATTTCAGAATGAAATAATTAAAACCGTAAGCTCCCCGATTCTGATTGCAGACAGCCCCAGGTGCACACAGAGCAGGTTTCTGCCAAGAAATACAGTGCAAGCTGTTGACATTCAGCTTCCTTCAATATGAAAACTTCCTCAACAATTCAAGGTCACAACCAATGATCTACTCTTTAGAGTTCAAAGTACAGCATTCTTTCACATATAGTCCAAGTAGTTTCCAGGAGATATTTAATAAATAACATAAGCGTAATAATTGAAAGAGGAGGAAGGAATAAAACATCTGTACGTGGCCATCTTCATCTGGAGTTCTTGTAAGATGGATAAGCAGAAATCTAACATACACAAGTACTGAGAAAGCAGAATAAACCAAAATGCTGGACTGGTTTTAAAATAAACTATTCTGAGACTGTTTAAACAGCCAGAAGTTACAATAGAGCCCATATGGGCTCAGTGCACTACACAAAGGTTAATAGAAAATGGAGTTCTCCAAGAATCTCATGCCGAAACAGCTCAAAATCAGGAGGATTCTTTTTTTTTTTTTTCCAATCAAGCTGACCTAAGGAGAATAAGACACTAAGTCTGGATATAACTGATCTTCTTTCAAATGCTAGAAGAACCCATACAAGCAAGGTAGTTTAAGATTCATTACTTTAGGACAAAACAGTTGACCCTTCTAGAAAGTTAGTATCCTCATATGTAAAATGAGAGGGGTAAATAGTTCACTGGTCTTCAAATTTTATTTTTAGGAGTACCGGATTGCTTCAGGGTTAGGTGGAAACCAAGCCAGCTCTGAACCTCACTTAAATGAGAGCAGATGAAGTTTTAACTACCTTCTGTGTTGGAGTTCTGTGTAGAATTTCATTTGAGAAAGGGGGAAGGGGCTCTGCTGCTGAAAAAAAATTTACTCAGACAACAAAAATAAATAACCTCAGATCACATTCATTCAGAATCATGACCGGAATAAATACTTCTATTAAAAACAGAAACTATCCAGCTTCTGCCATAATGGAATAGCATAACTGATCGTGCCCTCCTATAATAAACAACTAGAAAACTGGAAAAAGATATTTTTTCAGACACCAAGACAATAGCCAGCCCAGGTCTATGATCCCTGAGTGAAGAAAAAACAGACAGAAAAGTGGAACTCTTCTTCCAGGAGGCATTTTCCGTAACAGAGTGCAGGGAAGGGAACTTCCTGAAAGTAATCATGGCCATCTCACTGAGCAAAAGAGATAGAAATCAGATCTGGGAGAAGCTAAAGAGACTGGAGCGTGTGAGGCAGAATACCAGAGAGTTGGGAGCTTGGCAGAGAAAAAGCTCCAGAAATCTGCACAAAGGCTCCTTGAGTCCGTGGCTGCTGATTCAGCTCTTCCTATGTAGGGGGGAGACTCCATGAATTCAGGCAAAAGACTGGGGAGCTCTCAGGGAAGTTAAGTCCCAGTGGCCTCACCAGGCTGGGAGACCTTCGAAGCCTGATGGACAATGAGTGGAGAGGCTCGCCGAACACCCCACACACCCCAAAAGGAACACACCTTAGAAGCAGGTCCAAAGTAGGTTACATAAAGCTGTCACTAGACCAGTGCAAACAAAATTTTAGGAAAAGCCTCAAAAATACAAACTGAAGCACAACTTAGCTGCCACCTGAAACAAATTTCAAAAAATTTAAAGGAACACAATAAAATGTAGACATTTAACAGCATAATAGTCATAATACCCAACATTCAATCAAAAAATGCCAGGAGTGACCATGAATGAAATGATAAAACTGTGATCCATAAACAGGTGGGAAAAAGAGAAAACAGAACAGACCCCCAAAATGCACAAAATAATTAGCAAACAGGGAAGCTTTCAAACAGTTTACATAGAAGGCTCAGTATTTCTTTAAAACAAAATATGATAAAAAGGAAAATGGAAGACTTAAAAATGGAACTTACTCAGATGAAAAACACAATATCTGAATGAAAAAAACAGTAAATTTTAAAATAGCAATAGAAATTAACAAAATGGAAGAGAGGAAAAAAAGACTACCAAAAAAAAACAAAAACAAAAACAAATAAATAGAGCCTAAGCAACCTGTGGAACAGTATTAAACAGTCTGATGTAAGTGTAAGAATCAAGAAGAAAAGAGGGAAAGGTTAGAAAAAGCATTTGAGGAAATAATGGCCAATGATTTTCCAGATTTTTATAAAAATAATAAACTCACAAACAGAAGAAGCGTAAGTAGGATATGCACAATGAAAAGCACACCACAGTACATCAACATCACAAGACTGAAACCCGTGATAAAGATAAAATCTTAGAGCAGCTAGCTGTAGGAGTTCTTCAAACAGTGTAGATAGGAGTCTTTTATCAGATACACATATGGCAAACATTATCTCCTAGTCTCTAGTATTACTGCTCATTTTTAAGCAAAGACTGTTGATGAGATTTTAATTTTTGTCATATCCAATTTATCCACTTTCCCTTTACACTTAGCATTTTTATGTCCTATATAGTAAACCATTTCCTATCTTCAGACTATGAAAATATTCCTCTATGATCTCCCATGGTCCATCACAAATTAGTATTTGTATGTACCACAAGCTGGAGGTCAAGGTACTTTTTTTCCCAAAAATATCCAGTTCTTCCAGACAGACTGGAAAACATAATTTATGGGCATTGTCTAGAGTACTGAGACGGGCATTGGCTCAGTAATGAAGGGTATGCGCAAGGTAGTCTAAGATCATTACATTCATTGCTCTTGTCCTACCCAACAAATATTTAAAAGAGATATCCAAAAGGATCAGACTGTTTTCAAATACCGCATCCCAGAAAAAAAGTTCAAGAATATTTATAAGAATACAAAAATATCTAGCACCCAATAATGTCTGTTAACCAATAAAAGATTATAGAAAGAAATGTGAAAGCAGGAAAATTTGAACCATGAGGCTGAGAAAAGTCAATCAATTGAAACCAATCTAGAACTGACACAAATTTTAGAAATGATAGATAAGGACATGACACCAACACTCCAACTGTGCCAAATGGTCAAAAACGTAAGCACAAATAGGAAACATTTAAGGATAAATCGGCAAAAGATCTGCAAGAATGTACGCTGAAAACAACTAAACACTGCTCAGTGAAATTAAAGAAGACCCGCATAACTGGAGAACTACACCTTGTTCATGAAAACTCAGTACCATGAGATTTCAATTCCCCTCAAACTGATCTACAGATTCAAATAATTCAAACAAAACAGAAGTAGTCTCTTTATAGAAGCTGACGAGCTAACTCTAAAATTCACATGGAAATGTAAAGTACCTACCCAAGCCAAACAACTTCGGAAAAAGCAGCAGCTGAAAGGCTAATTCTTTCTGACATTTTTTTTTTAAAGATTTATTTATTTATTTGACAGAGAGAGATTACAAGTAGGCAGAGAGGCAGGCAGAGAGAGAGAGGAGGAAGCAGGCTCCCTGCTGAGCAGAGAGCCCGATGTGGGACTCGATCCCAGGACCCTGAGATCATGACCTGAGCCGAAGGCAGCGGCTTAACCCACTGAGCCACTCAGGCGCCCCATCTTTCTGACATTTTAAAAAGACTTCTTATAAAGCTACAGTAATCAATACAATGTGGTATCAGCTTCAATAAAAGACAAATCAGTGTCCAGAAACAAATCTATATATGGACAATAGACTTTTGACAAAGGCAATTCAGTAGCAAAAGGGAAGTCTTCTCCACAAAGGTAGAGGAACAACTGGGTAACCATAAGAAAAGAAAAGAACATGGATCTGTATCTCACAGAATATATAAAATTACAGTGTGCACCATGCACTTAAAAGTAAAACCAAAAACTATAAAAATCAAGAAGAAAACATAGGAGGAATGTTTTTGTGACCTTGGGCTTTCTTAAATGTGACACCAAAAGTTGATTCATAAAAGAAAAAGCTGCGGGGTGCCTGGGTGGCTCAGTGGGTTAAAGCCTCTGCCTTCAGCTCAGGTCATGATCCCGGAATTCCGGGATCGAGCCCCACATTGGGCTCTCTGCTCAGCAGGGAACCTGCTTCTCCCTCTCTCTCTGCCTGCCCCTCTGCCTACTTGTGATCTCTGTCTGTCAAATAAATAAATAAAATATTAAAACTCTGCTGTCACCATTTAAAAAAAAAAAAAAGAAGAACAAAAAGAAAAAAAGAAGAAGAAAAAGCTGCTAACCTGGACCTCAAAATTAAAAAGCTTCTTCTATCCAAAAAACACTAGTAAGAGAATAAAAGGACAAGCCACAGATTAGGAGCAAGTATTTGCAAAAGCATGTATCTGATAAAGGGCTTGTATCCTTTATATTTGTATATTTTATATTTGACTATATTTAAAAAAAAACAACTTTCAAAATTTAACAGTAAGAATTAAGAAAATATTACATTCACAAAATAAGGTACAGGATTGACAAGGGGAAAAAGGCAGATTTAAAGGTGCACAACATCATTAGCCACTCGGGGAATGAAAATTAAAACCATAACAACATTTTACTGCATAATTATTGAAATAACTAAAATTAAGAAGACAGACCACATCAGGTGTCACTGCAGAAGTAAAAGAACTGGAATTTCATACACTGTTAGTGGAATTGGAAAGCAGTACAAGTATTTTGGAAAACACTTTCGCACTTTCCTTTTTAGGAGATTTACAGTAAAGCACTCTAAGGAAATTGGGCATGGGAAAAAAGAATAAGGTGTGCTCCGATGGAAAAATGGACTTGGTTGTGCACACCATGCCTTGTTATCTGATTCTAGTCTTCTGTTGACCTTGAGCTATTTTACAACTCCAAGTGAGTTGTAGACAACTGACTGACATAGGTAACTGAGAGCAATATAAATTACTCTCATCTACAGACGTACTGTCCAGTGGAGGTTCAGTTGACTCCTCCAAACAGAAAAGGCCAATTTCCTGTCTATTTATAAATTCACTTCAATATTCCCTTACACCACAGCAATCTTAATTTCTTGGACTTCTCCTTTAACTTGGCTATAACATCTGCCTGGTTCCCTCTTAACTATGATTTAAATAATGTTTTAATATGTGTTCAAGATGTATAAAATTCATGGTTGCACATCATATGAGAGCAATGATTTGACCTTTTTTTGAAACTTCAGTAATGAGTTGTATAGTATGTATGCTAAGCCAGTGTTCTTTTTCAGAGTGTTACCCAAACCAGCAGCAGGCAGCACCACCTGAAAACTTGTCAGAAACGTGCAGTCTGGACCACATTCACACCTACTAAATGAGAAAATCTGGGAATAAGGGCCAGCTATCTTTTTTTTTAATTTTTTTAAAGATTTTTATTTATTTATTTGACAGACAGAGATCACAAGTAGGCAGAGAGGCAGGCAGAGAGAGAGAGAAAGCAGACTTCCTGTTGAGCAGAAAGCCCATGTGATGCAGGGCTCGATCCCAGGACCCTGAGATCATGACCTGAGCCGAAGGCAGAGGCTTAACCCACTGAGCTACCCAGACGCCCCAAATGTAAATTCCTTTTCCTTTTTTTTTTTTTTAATTTAAGATTTTATTTATTTAGTTGACAGAAAGAGAGAGATAACAAGTACACAGAGAGCCCGGCAGAGAGAGAGGGGGAGGCAAGCTCTCGGCAAAGCAGAGAGCCCAATGTGCGGCTCCATCCCAGCACCCTGAGATCACGACCTGAGCTGAAGGCAGCGGCTTAACCCACTGAGCCACCCAGGCGCCCCTGCCAGCTATCTTTTTTAACAAGTATTCTAGATGATTCTAAAGTAAGCTAATGTTGAAAACCCTGGACTAAAAGATTCCTTAAAACTGAGATAAACCATTGTTTGGGGCTTAGTTTAACTTGATTCTTTTCCCTTGTAGAGTCAAAAGGATCACCATATTTAATCATCAGTTTGATAAAGAAGTAAATAACCTAAAAGATGTAAGGCAAGTTTAAAAGCACTGAACACTAAGCACTGAAAATATCGGACAAACTCTGGAGTTACACAATGTGAGAATTGCAGGGTAATACACACCATCACCCCAGGGGGTGGAGATGGAGAGACAGTGTCCATCACTCCAAGATGTTAGGATAAGGAAAAGCACATGGATTTGAGTCACATCTATTCTACTTTAAACCTAAAGAACGCTTCCCTATCAACAACTGACTCGCAATTTCTTTTCATTTTTTTAAAGTCTTTTCTCAAAGAGCAGTTTGAGATTTACAACAAAATTGAGAGGATAGTATTGAGATTTCCCACAGACCCCCTGCCCTGACAAATGCCTGGCTTTCCCCCATTATCAACATCATTCACCAGAGCAATAATTTGTTACCGAGGATGAACCTACATTGACACACCATAATCACCCGAAGTCCACAGTTCACCTTATTTACTCTCGGTGTACATTCTATGGATTTGGACAAATGCATAAGCTCACAGATTCATCATAATATCACACAGTATTTTCAGTGCCCTAAAAATCCTGTGTTCTGTCTGTTCACTTCTTTCCTCTCCCCATCATTTTTTTATAAAAGAGGAGTTTCTCATTTCACTCTTCTACTCTTTCAACAAAGGTTCAGAAAATATAACAAATAATTACCCACGTAATTCAGATACTCAAATCCTGTTTTGATATTCAATAGGAATTATTTAGCCTGGCTTTCTAATCTAATCAGACCTGCTGAATATGGGCTCATCTCTCCAACTCACTAATTACTTAAATACACACCATTTGGAAACATTAAAAAAAATTTCACAAAACTGCTGAAATGGCCTCTTATCCAGCATTTTTTTTTTAAACACTGGGTAAGTTTCTTCTTAAGCAGTTAAATTCAAACATCTAAAATAAATACTAGGATATGAGAAGATATGAAAGTTATATAATCAAATAATAAAGGAACTCCAATATTCTTGATTTTTGTTTGTTGGTTGGTTTTAACTGAGCTATTTCCTTCAGGGCTGCAATACACACATTTGGGTCATATCTGGATATCCCCAACATCTGCTTCTAACAAAATTTTCTGGTATTTTAGATGTAATGAAGACCAAGTATCAGAAGGTAAGAGTTTTCCATCTGGAAACACAGATGACAAATTCCTAGGCTTCTTGCCCACAAGTGTCAAGGGTAATGAACTTCTGACCCAAATGAATTATTTACTGTGTTCACTATTTTTTTTAAATCCAACAAGCAAAAATTTATACACGAAAGGATGTGTTTTCTCAGCTTTAAGCTAAAATATTAAATATTTGAGAATACAAGAGAGCTATATTTCAAAGAACAATTAATACTTTACAAGAATAAAGCTAGCACTCTGAATGACAACTCCCAGGTAAATAATAAGGAGCAATTGGTAAAAAGGTAGCAAAACAGGTCAAAGGGGGAAAAAGCTATTCTAAACATGTTTTCAAAAGTTAAGGGCATTATTTGGGAATTTAAAAATGGTTCATACAAAGAGTGGTCCATACATTTATCTTCTAAAACATTTTTATATGACCCATGTTGCCATGATAATCCCATTCATATCTCTTTTGATGATCATATAATATAGCATTTAGGAAAGATACCTAAAATATTATACTCTATGATAAGGATACATATATATGTAATGGTTAAATATATATGTTCACCCATATAAATAATGCAGTATAAATAATGCTATAAAGAATATTCTCTTGGTTTGTCTCCCTCTCTGATTTCTTCCCAGTTTTCCTTCCCTTCCCCTGTGAAAAAATAATATATATTATAAAAAAAGAATATTCTTTTGGATTATTTACATTGTTTACACTGTAAGAAGGAAAACTACTGGCCCAAAGGATATGAACATGTCTTGGTTTCTCCTGGAGAAAGTATCTCTTCTGCTGTCATATTCAATGCAAAAAGAATATTACTTTTTCTATAGCTATGATTTTCTTAGTAAGATTTAACCAACTCTTCAATTAGTTTTGTAGTTTCAATGAATTTATAATTTTTCTTCTTTTAAACAAAGTATGAAATCCTATTGCTCTGCTGAATAAAATGAGTTATTTTATTTAACATAAACAGCAGAGACGCAGCCAAAGCTAGGCTTAAAAGAGAAAAAAAGATTCGAAAGATAAATATTCCTTACCTTGTCAACTACATGCTATTGTCTTGTGGTTGATATTTTATCAATTTCTATCCAGTTGCAGATACTGTACTTATCCCAGTAAATCTCACTGGCCTCTCAGTTTGAGGTCACCAAGGAACCAGACTGTTCATGTAGATTATTATAGTTCATGGTTAAAAGGATGACCCAACTCATCGCCAGTTAACAAAATAGTTTCTAAGCCAAAGCTCAATGCTCAAAACTCAAACTCTACTTGATCCTCTTACACTTAGTTGGAAAGTAGTTGATACTTTTAGGGCATTAAATATTTTATACAATCAATGCAATTTCTAGAAAGACAAACCAGAATTATCTAAAACTAGAAGCATCAGCTTTTTAAATCAAAGTATAGTTGACCCACAACATTACATTAGTTTGTGAAGCACAACATAGTGACTCAACAAGTCTATACATTATGCAACACTCACCATTAGTGTAGTTGCCACCTGTCAATATACAATGTTATTACAGTATTATTGACTATGTGCCCTATGCTGTACTTTTCATCCCCATGACTTATTTATTTTATAGCGGGAAGTCTGTACCTCTTAACCTCGTTCACCTATTTCAGCCATCCCCCTGCCCCCTCCCTACTAGAACCACCAGTTTGTAATTATGAATCTGTTCTGTCATTTGGTTTGTGTATGTGTGTGTTCATTTGTTTTGTTTTTTAGGTTATTAGGTTTCTTAGGTTCCACATATAAGATTCACTTGTATGGTTCACTTATAGATATGATTCATTGAGTCATATGGTCTTTGTCTTTCTCTGTCTTATTTCACTTAATACGATACCCTCTAGGTCCATCAATATTGTAATGAATAACAAGATATCATTCTTTTTTATGGCATTTTTATACTTTTTAATATTCCATTTTCTGTGTGTGTGTGTGTGTGCGCGCGCACACACGCACCACATCTCCTTTATCCATTCATCCATCAGTGGGCACTTAAGTTGTAGAAGCATCAGCTTTTTGGAAGTATACATTCTATTCAAAAGTAGAACCATGAATCTCCCTCTGAATATCAATATTTTAATCCACCTATGACACTACTTTTAATATTTTATTATAATAGAGCACAGAATCAGGTGGGTGTGTATGAAATATTGGAGAAGGGAGAGAAAACAAACCAGATCCTTCTAGAACTTGAGCAACGGCACTAAATTGCACTACAGGCTTCACTAAAAAGAAGGTAACAGTAGTGGTAAAGATAAGGCACAAACTTGAAAGAACCTTTTTAATATCTCCAATATTATTCAACCAAGAAAGAGTTATTAGCTTCCTCTCTATCCATCAGAATTTGCCACTTGTGTTTTCCACCTACTGATCTCAAGTCAATCTCCATAGCTTTAAAAAATTCTATGGTCCGTCTTCCATTGAAAACCTGAAAAGGGCTATCACTTCCCCTCCTCCCACCTGCCAAGTCATCTTTAATGTCATTTTCTTCCCAAAACATTCTCATATACCTTCAGAGCCCATAAAATTAAACTGGAAAATATGAAAATTTTATGATTCCATTTCATATATAGAAGGAGATGAGTATAGGGAAACACTATCATTCATAAGAAACCCTCCTCCATAATATCTACAATTTGTTAACAATCTTTCTTCATGACTGCTATGGAAAATCATTATTAGTGTGAAAATATTAAAAGCAGAAAAGTATTTGCATTAGACTACATATACACACGTATGTACATACAGATTACAAATATGTTAACCATGGGAAACCACCCAAAATGAGAATATTTTGTGAAAATGTTAAACAGAAAAGAAAACTATCTGTCGTACAAAGCAAGAAAATATCCAAAAGAAAATTATTTAAGAATCAGTTTTTTTAAAAGTTGTGCATTAGATCTCCTGCCTAAGAAGGGATATGGAGAGGAGAGCATTCTACCTGACACACAGGATCAGACACCTGGGGTCAAAACCTAGGCTTCCAGCTACCATCTTCTTTCTTTCAACAGTACATAAATAAGGTGATTAGAACTACGAGCAAGCAACCATCATTCTCTCCCATAGCTCCATGGCAATCTATATTTCTTATTTGTTTATTTTCTCTTCCACTACATGGGAAGCTGCTTGGAGCCTCAGACAGAGACAGTCTCTCTTTCTTTCTTTCTTTCTTTCTTTTTTTAAGATTTTATTTATTTATTTGATATAGACAGAGCGGCAGGCAGAGGAAGAGGGAGAAGCAGGCTCCCCCGTGAGCAGGGAGCCCAATGTGGGGCTTAATCACAGGACCTCAGGACCATGACCCAAGCCAAAGGCAGCCCCTTAACCAACTGAGACACCCGCATACCCCTAGCCTCTGTTTCTCCACCTTAGAATATGAGGTGATTAGCTCAGAGCCTGACACAGAGTTGCCACTCAGTAAAGATTAGTTGTATGAGTAAATGACTCTATCCTAAGCCTTTCTTTTTCTTTTTTAGATTTACTTGAGAGAGAGAAACAGGGAGACAGTGATCAGGGGCAGAGGGAAAGGACAAGAGCGAATTTCAAGCAACCTTCCCAGACCCGGGGCTTGATCTCACAACCCTGAGACCATGACCTCAGCTGAAATCAAGAGTCAGCCACTTAACTGACTGAGCCACCCAAGCACCCCCAGTCATAACTCCTTCTTAAATTACCTGATGGTGAAGATTACTTCCTACGGATTAGTAAACTTCAGAGTGAATATTCAATACTTTTACCACCTTTCTCATAGGAACCAGAAACAAACATTCCATAGTTGTGGGCCACCCTGGAGATCAGCTAGACCAGGAGTAATCCAATAAGCAGTCATGACCCAGCAATGGATTAAGAAATCAATTTAGTTCATGTACAGTATGTTTTTCTAAAACTGATTAGAATGAAAACATTCTAATGTACTACATGATGCAAAGATAAACTATTTCATTAAACTTTTATATATATATATATATATATATATATATCACCTATTATAAATAATTGTTAACACATACATGTATATACAACACCTGCATACTTACACATAACATATACATACACACATGAATGTGTGAGATGGTGCACTAGGTTAGAATGCAGAATGAATTCTTACTACGAGTTACGAGATGTGATCAAATTTTTTAAAAAAACACTGATCTAAACAAGTATATCAATGGTTTTTCACAAATATTAATTTTCAGATCTAATACTTCAGTATTCAAGGTATGTACTAAGCGGTATTCAAAGCCAGAAGATAATTTTTACATTTCAACCAGTATGAATTATACACAACTACCATTGTCTTCCTGTTATTAGAACATTGAGAGTTCTGCCTACACAACATCAAGCTAGAATGTGGCTTCCACTATTAACTAACTGGCTTTGGATATGGAAGACAGTTACACAGTTACCATTCATAACAAACACTAAATAATGACCCTTACTCTTCCACCTTCAGCACCACAGAATCTCATTCTCCTCCGTGGACAAGTAAGAGGTAATAATGACACATGGTCCAATGAATATTTGGAAATCTTCCACGAGGTGACCTTGATAATAACAGATTACAAGTAACTACAAGTCAACTGAAAGCAGCTTTCTAAAAAAAAATTTTTAAGACCACATTATCTTTAAGTAACCTAAAATTACTGTCAACCCTTTGCATCCATTTGCTAAATAGCATTTAACATCAGTGCTTATTATCTTCTGTAAAAATATAAGGGTGATACACTCAAATCACACATCCCATTGAGAGACCTCCAACAGAATTCCTATGAGATGGCACTGATTCATGGCCATGGCATCCTACAAAGACTTGTGGGTGGAGAAGGATGGACTATGCCGGGCCATTACTAAACAGGAATTAATGAAATTTATGGTTGAAAAACTAAAAAAACTTGATCTGGAATTACAAATGTATGACAGATTTGTCTTAAGAAATAGTAAGAGTTTGTTCAAACAAGTCAATTCTAATAGTAAATAGTAAAAGAAATCATTTCTTCCTGCAGAACTTGCCAGAAAGCTGCATAAACAATGTAAATTTAAATTCTATCACTAAAAATTCTGATGTGTTAGAGGAATCCCCATTCCGAACACCTAAATCAAATGGGCACTGAAAAATGAATTAATCTTGAGTTAGAAATTCTAGAATTCAACTGAAAAGTTAAAACAGTACTCGGAAAACTTATATCAGGCCATTATTGACTTTAAATATGTTTATTTCAGAGAGAAGAACTCAGCAGAAATTCGCTGAATGAAATGAGTGTAGCCCCACAAAAACGGCCAAAAAATAATGAGGAATAAAAAGGCAATGAAGCCTTTTTAAGCAACTTCTGAGAAAAAGAGTAAGTGTATAGGAAGAATACTATTCATAAATACCTAAAATTATCGATCATGCCATAAGAAACTTACCAGAAGGAGATCCCGTAACATTTATTCATTCTTTTAAGCATCTTTTCTTTCAACAGCCAGTTACATGCCATACAAAAATATAGTCTATTTTATACTGTAACTTGATTAAAAAAAAAAAGGCATCTATATTTACTAGATAGCCACAGTTTGGCTTTTTGGTACAATTCAATTTCGGTTAAACTAGAGCAACTTACTTTCAAAGTTCTATAAGAAATGCTCTACAGAAAACCATTTTATTGGCCAAAACAAGGCTGCAACCCAGAGATCTAGGTGACCTTGGCCAGACACCCACCCTTTCCTACCCCTCCACATTCACTGGCTTTGCATCACAATTTATTGGAAAACTATCAGGCTAAACACATCCTATCCTTTATTCCACTTCACATCACTCACCCTTACAAGAATCCCAAGGAACCCAAATTCTTCTTCACCACCTGGTCCCTCATCCCCATAAGGCACCCTCTATTCCCTGATTTTGTCTCATCCCACACCCTTCCTCAGCTCCTGAAACGCTGCCACTGCATCCTTTGGAATTTACTATCGACTGTCTGCATACCTGGCTTTCATTTCTCTCCTTTAAATTCTCTCCTAAACCCACGTAACAGGCCTTTGTCTCTCTCTCACATGAAAAGGACTTGTCCGAAGTCACCAGTGTCCTCAGTGTTGCTCAACCAATGGTCAGTTCTCATATTAACCGAACTATTCACAACAATTAACAGAATTGATCATTCGCTTTTCTTGAAATATTTTTTAACTTGCCACTGACTGTCTCGGTACTAACTAAATGAGGTTCACTGGCTGCTCTTCTTTGTCTTCTGTGCTGATTCCAGTTCCTCAATTTTGGAGTGCTCCAGGACTCATAGCTTGGACCTCTTTTTTCACATCCACTCTTCGGGTGACAATTGCCAAATTTCTATCTTCAACCCAGACTTCTCCGCTGAAGTGCTTACTGAAGATCTCAATTTCAACGCTTAACAGGTACCTCAAATTTAATACATAATACCATACTCTTGATTCATACCAGTACTCCCCAGCCACCCCCCCCCACTGTCTTCCTCAAAGTAAGGAAAGGCAATTACATACCTCAGATTGCTTAAACCAAAATCTCTGCTGATGATACCCTTGACTCTCATACACCACAGTCAATCTGTTACCCAAGTGGGATCCACCTTTACAATATATCCAGACAAACTATTTATTTACTTACCAGTTATCGTTTTCTCTCTGTACTCCCAGCAAGAATATAAGCTACATATGGGAAGGAATCATATCTGTTTCAGTAACTGTAGTATCCCTGTTATCCAGAAAAGAAGTTGACACACACCCAATAAATATATGTGGACTGGATAATTGAATGAATGAATGAATGAATGAATGAATGAGAGGTTCCAGATCTTCCATTCCACTCAGAACAACAGCAATCCCATCAAGGTAAATCACTCCAGACTGAACGTAAATGAGCCTTAATCAGTTTTATAGAACCTTTTTCCTTGAATGAATATATAGTCACCAACCATGACTAGTCAAAATGAAATAGGGGTTAAGAATAAAACAGATTAATTATAAGTGAAATAATTCACCAAAATTCAAATCATTAAAATCCAATATAATAAATACTACAATAATATTTCAAATACTTTTAAGTCATTGATAATTGATCAGTTTTTTTTGCCTTGGACAACACCAAGCATTTCCATCCTTGCCAAATAAGATAATTTTTTTTTAAGATTTTATTTATTTATTTGACAGGCAGAGATCACAAGTAGGTGGCAAGGTGGCAAGGCAGGCAGAGAGAGAGGAGGAAGCAGGCTCCCCACTGAGCAGAGAGCCCCACACGGCGCTCAATCCCAGAACCCTGGGATCATGACCTGAGCCGAAGGCAGAGGCTTAACCCACTGAGCCACCCAGGCGCCCCCCAAAAAGTTCTCACCAGCCTCGTTTAAGACAGAAAATGACTGAACCTATTAATTAATTCTGGTTAGGAAATACAGGAGCACTAGATACTTTATAGCCAAATCTGCTACAGACAACTCCTGATTTACAAACATGCACTTAATAATGAACCACATTTGGGGAGAGAAGAGGACAAAGGCGAGAAAGTAAAGGAAGAGAAGAGTAAGAAATTGAAGCCATCTTTCTGAAACAGTAACACCAAGGGAATGAATAACCGACAAGTGCATCTTCATAATGGGACAGGATAGTTATCTACAAATGTATGCTTAATAAACTACTGTTTCCCAACTTAGCCAGTGACATCTTCTGAGAAGACTCTTCACACAGCTGAGCAAAGATAACCTATTCCTTTCCCACTGGTTTGGAGTATATTTTCCCGCAGAAGCAAATATATATATATGAAATATATATATATGTGAAAAATATATATATTATATATATAATATATATAAGTGAAATATATATATAAATATATATATATACACACACACATATACATATACATATATATATTTAATAAAATGAAACTGAACTGTACAGTTAAAACTTAAGGTACATTTGGGGTTAAAAAGATTTGTGAGCTAGCCTGGGAACACAGCCAATACTTTTTTATACTGTTTCAGTAAGAGGGGGAAAAAATGTGTTCTGAGTTCCAAACAGCTGCCTTACACATAAACTTTTGAAATACAATTGGCTCATATGCTGGAAACTATCTGCATATAGGTTAGGTTTCATGGGATTCAATTTGGCCCATGGCATTTCTGAGTATGTTTAAGAGTAAGTCACTTTGTATTAGGCCTCTTCCGCTCAGATATCGCTGTTTCAAAGACCTCCAGCTTGTCCAGAGGTGAATTAGCTTGCTTAACATTTTATAAAATCTGCAGCAAAGCCAAAAGAAGGGCTTCAAGCTATCAGGCTTTTTTTTCCCCCCCTTCTGTGAATGGACTAAACTAAAACTTCCTTTATCCCAGTGATTCATATCAATTTAGAGATTGAAGTACAATGTCACTACTGGGTTGATTTAGAGGCCAGAGCAATTTATATATCTAGACTCTTTTAAACAGTACAACACAGTATTTGCTTTCTAAATTAAAAGAAGTTAGAATTCATTTTTGAAACTAACTAAAATTATCTGGAAAATTTTCTGAGGGTCCTGAAAAATACAGATCGAGAACTACCTATAAACGGCATATCTCAGATACCATTAACACAACAACATCAATGCCTACATTGAAATAGGTAAGGAGGTAGAGGGCATAGAGCCAAATAAGTCATGGGCATATCGTCACAGATTAGTACTCTAATTAGTAACAATACTTATTTATTTATGAATTATTTTAATGTGTCCCAACTGAATAGCTAAAACAGCTGTCTACAGTGGTTAAAAATACTGTTAGCTATGTCAAGACAAAAAGGACTCTGCCAAAGACATTAATGTATACTCCCCAGGAATTAAGAAAACAAAAAAGAAATGTCAGTGTCCTTTCAGAAGAAAAAGGAAGAATGAAGCTATGTTAAAATGACTTAACTAAGGAGATCCATCGGCACCCTGGTGTTTCTGAGGTAAATTAATTAAAAGAAAAGGTCCTACTTTCTCCAATACCCTTCCCTCTGGATGCGTCATCCATTCTCACAGCCAGACAACACACTCTAGCCAACGCAAGGACCTATTTTTACGGGACAGCTCTTTCCACGTGGACGTCCTGCCATCAAACTCACTGTAGCTTATAAATATCACACTCATTTTGTCCAAAACAAAATTCACCATCTGCTGCACAGAATTATGCCCCTAATTTCTGTTTTTCAGTCTATGATTATCCAGGTATCTCTAACTGGAAACTTCTGTGTGCCATTTACATCACAATTACCTAGAGTACCTTTAAAAATGCAGATTTCCGCCCTCTACCCATCCTTCTAAAATCAGAACCTCTAAGGGTGTTATCTGGCAATTTTTAGCTATCTCCTCAGGTGATTCTTGAGCACATTCAAGTTGCAGAACCTCTAGAGGAATTTCATCCTTAACTCATTCAGCTCATCTAATGTCACACACCCTTCCTCTCCCAAATCCTATCACAGCCAGACTCTAAGAACCTAAAGCACAATTGGTTTTCCTAAATGTGTCAACAACTTCTCAAACACCATTTATTTTCCCTGCTCTTTAATTTGTCTTGATTTACACACCACAATTAAAACTCATCTTCCTAATTCTTGAGACCTCTTATAATCTGACCTACCGCAAGTTCTCTCTCTCTTATCTCCCATGAACCCTCTACTCCAATCACAAACCCTGATTCAAAATGCTAACTCCACTTCAATGATTGTACTCGTTTTAGTCTGACATACTCCACCACTGACAAATGAACTCCCCCAAATCTATAATATCCACTCCTTTCTTGTCTTGGTATCTGTCAAGGGAAAGCTTAAGACCCAATCCTCTTCGTGGCTCTCAACACATACATTATTGCAATTGCTTTCAGACTTTTTCCTAGCCTTCCATTCACTCTACATCCTCTAAACAACATTCTTACCAAAACACTTTTAAAAAATCCCTCCTTTACTCAACAATAGGCGATATGGGTCCTAATTACCCCTTCCATTTGTCCTAATCTGAGGACTAGCATCAAATACACTAAATCAGTTAACTCCAGCTCTCCCCAAAACATGACTTTATTCGAGTTAATCTCCTCTAGAAAAACCTTCTCCTCCCAATCTACAGATGTGAAATCCTATACTTCTTTCAATACACAGTATAAGCCTCAGCATCACTGGATTAAAATAGTTTGGCCTTTTTAATTACAGGCATTTATAATCTAAGGTAAAAAAAAAAAAATACCTTGGTAAACAATAATAACAAAAATACACAACACATACATTATTTTTATGATGCAGTAGATATATTTTTCCCTATATTTTGTGGTTGCTCCTCATTTTCACAGCATTTAAGTAAAGGCACAAAAATCTCCTAAAACAAAAAATGAAGGAATTGAAATCTCAGCATTGTTTTAAATAACTGAAACAGTAAGGAAATAAAGCAATTTCTACCATTTTAATTATCCCATCCAAAAGATAGTTGTTTTTTACTGCCACTAAAAATGTATTTACTTCATTGATCTTTATGTACTATGATGGATTGGAAAGAGCATGGAACTTGGAATCAAAGTGTGTATTAAATTCAGAATGGAACAACTTTTTGGCAAGTCCCTCTCTCTAAGATTCGGTCTTCCTGTTAATAACACTGTAGCTACCTGACTCTGTGATATGGTAACGTACAATATTCAGATCATTAAAAGCCTAAAGTATTTCAAGTGCACTCAACCTGTTCTCAGATTAATCTTCCTCAGGGCCAGGCCAGTACACACCTACTACAATCTATTTAACTGGCCATTCATTTTCTTGCTGTGCAGTAACACCAGTTCCTGAGGAAAAAAACCAAATCCAGGAAACACAGCTGGAACAAGTTAGTATCCCAGCCACTCTGCTAATGCTAGAAAAATCATAGATCTATTATTCATGGGATAATGCCCAGCTACTTGTGACAAATTGAAGGTTGAGAAAATATTTGCACAAAGAGCCATCATACTAGTTGAGTCAGGGCCAAGGTAGAGGTCATTGCCAGAGAATGAGCAGCCTGTCACAGTTGTAGAAAAAAAAAAATCTTAACAGGATAAGTTAAGAATGCATTGCTTCATCTACGAAAGGTTGTTTCCCTTCTCCCTGTTCTATGTTTGATTTGCATCAGTGTAATAAATCATGAAAGCTAAGGTCAATATGAATCTTACCCACTTACAGATTTGAAACTAAAACTCAGAAGAGACAAACTGCCTAATTATAATAACAAGACCTTGAAACAATATGTATAAAAACAAGGATGTATGAAAATACAGATAGCTGCATTTATGAATTAAAATGAAGTGGTGTCTTCACATCCGACAGTCACCTTCTATGCGTGCCTCTCTCAATGGCCTGGGCAGACATAGCTCTGTACTTTCACATTAAGTCAATCCACTATGAGACTAAAACCTAGGTTATTAATTATAGATCAGTATGCAAGGGAAAAATAACACAAGGGGAGCTTTTAATATTAGAAGGCTTCCTTCCAGGCAGAACTTTAAACCAAGTTTTAAAGGAAATGATGGTTAGAAAAGACAGGGAAGAACCTGAAAGGAGAAGAAAGAATTTTTATACCCTGACCAATTTCAGAAACTTGGAATTTTCAATTTATGAGCAAATTCCATTGTATTTTCCTTTTTAATACCACTAAAGAGGATTTTTATACTTCGCCTAGATTATTGCTTCTACAAGTTAGAACTCTAAGCTCACCCTTTTCCGTTGTTTTGTTTGTTTCTCCAGTGGCCCACAATAGCTTGCAAATACTCCTACAGGAACATCACCATGATTTCTAAAGATTACCCTATGTGAAAGATTCCAAAGTTGCGTACAATTAACCTGCTTGCATAAAATGAGTAGAAAACTGCATGCTCACAAGAAAAGCAAAAATCAGTAAGTGGGACTACATCAAACTAAAAAGCTTCTGCACAGCAAAGGAAACAATCTACAACATGAAAAGGCAACCTACAGAATGGGAGAAAACATTTGCAAGCCATATTCTTGCGTTAACATCCAAAATATATAAATAACTCCTAGAACTCAGTAACAACAACAACAACAACAACAAACCTGATTTTAAAGATGGGCAGAGGAAATTTGAATAGAAATTCCTCCAAAGATGACATACAAATGGCCAACAAGTACCTGAAAAGATGCTCAACATCACTAATGGTCAGGGAAGTGCAAATCGAAACAGCAAGGAAGTGTCACCTCACACTTGTGAGACTGGCTATCATCAAAAAGACCGGGGATATTAAGTGTTGGTGAGGATGCAGAAGGAAGGAACCCTTGTGCACTGCTGAGAATGGAAACTAGTGCAGCCAATATGCAAAACACTACGGAGGTTCTTCGAAAAACAGAACAGCCCTATGATCCAGCAGTCCCACTTCTGGGTATCTATCCAAAGGAAATAAAAACATGATCTGGAAGAGGTATCTGCACTCCTGTGTTTACTCCAACATTATTCACAACAGCCAGGATGTGAAAACAACCTAATGGTCCACCAGTGAGTGAATGGATAAAACTGTGATACACACACACACACACACACACACACACACACTGGAATATTATTCAGCCCTGAGAAAGAAGGAAATCCTGCCACTTGTGACAACACAGATAGACCTTGAAGACAGAATAAGTGAGGTAAGTCAGACAGAGAAAGGCAAATACTATGCGATCTCACTTATATCTGGAAGCAAAAAAAAAAGTCAAATTCATGGAAACCCGTGCAGAGGGGTGGAGGAATTAGGGAGATGCTGGTCAAGGATATAAACTTCCCGTAAGAAGACGAATAAGTTCTGGAGATCTGATGCACACCTTGTAATTACAGTTAACAATACTGGGTTATAGTCCTTAAAGTTGCTAAGAGTCTAGATCTTAAAGATGCTAAAAACAAAAAAGAAATGACAATTATGGGACATGATAAACATGTTAGCTAATGCCCCAGTGGTAATCATATTGCAATATAAAACGTATCAAATCAAAACACTGCACACCTTAAAGTTAAAAAAAAAAAGGAGGGGATGTGCCTAGGTGGTTCAGTGGGTTAAGCCTCTGCCTTCGACTCAGGTCATGATCTCACGGCCCTGGGATTGAGTCCCGCATTGGGCTCTCTGTTCAGCAGGGAGCCTGCTTCCCCTGCTCTCTGCCTGCCTCTCGGCCAACTTGTGATCTCTCTCTCTCTCTCTCTCTCTGTCAAATAAATAAATAAAATCTTAAAAAAAAAAAAAAAATGCTTCTCCTGGCAGGTCTCTTGAAGGGAAGCTACCCTCTACACACTTGGTATCCAGCCACTGCACCACAGTCTCTGTTGGAAGCTGTAGTCAAGGCTCAAGTTCATTACTACCATCCCACCTATGCCCAGGCTGAAGCTGACCAGGCTTATGCCGTATGTAGATCTGCATTCCCAGCCCAAACAACTCCATTCTGAACCCCTCTCATCACGAGACCCTCAGACAAAACCATTCCAGATATTTCCTTGTGAGGTGATATTTAACTACCAAAAAATTAATGATTATTAAACCAATAAAATTTGATTTCTTCTTGAAAAAAAAGTTGAATTCTCTCATGATGATCCCAAAGAGTTTTTAAAGTGACTAGAATAGTTCAAATAAGAGTTAAGAGTCATTTTTAAGCTTGATTGGCTTGTTTTCCACTTTTCTGCAATGAGAAAAATAACTACAAAGTCTGGCAATGAGTAGTAAAGAAAAAAAAAAGTGTTGTCTTTTCCTGCTTGGTCAATGTTACCAATTCATTTAGCCAAAATTTTAAGCGCAAAATGATTACCAAGCAACTTTTGTTATAAAACATCATTTCCCCATTTATCCAGTTGGCTAACTTCCTGAGGACTGCTTAAGCATCATTTTCACCAAGAGATTTTCACAGACACCCCTTCACCTACACCCTGGCGCACAATGGATAAGGTACCACTGCTCACCAGTTCACCAGCACTCAGTGACAACCACTCTCTGGGCAGGCACAGCACAGGCTTCTATCTGTTAACTAATGAATTCTGCTTTTTTTCCTCTTCTCCCCACCTTTCTACTAGACTCTCAGCTCCTCTGAAGATGCACTATCCCCAAGTCTTGGCACAAATCTGCCACAGAGTAGTAGACACTTAGCAAATGTTTGCTGAATAAGAACACAGACACACACACCTTACAGGGGTCTTTTTTAACAGATTTTTTTTTTTTCTTTAGACAGTGAGAGGGAGAAAGGGTTGCAGGAGAGAGGGAGAAACATACTGCTCTCTGGGCAGGAAGCCTGATATGGGGCTCAATGCCAGGACTCGATGCTGGAACTCCGGGATCATGACCTGAGCCAAAGGCAGATGCGTAAGCAACTGAGCCACCCAGGTGCCCCTGACACCTTACAATTTAAATGGACAGAGATCTTCCAATCTAACTCTCACTTGCCATATAAGAAATTAGAGATATAAGAGGTTTAAATGCTAGAGACAAGATTAAAAAACCCATTTCCACTACTCAAAGATGTTTCCTTATGTCAGTTCATTAGGAACCTATTTACTTTTGGGGCACCTGGGAGGCTCAGTGGGTTAAAACCTCTGCCTTCAGCTCAGGTCATGATCCTGGGGTCCTGGGATCAAGCCCCATAGTGGGCTCTCTGCTCAGCGCCTCCCTTCCTCTCTCCCTCTCTGCCTGCCTCTGCCTACTTGTGATCTCTGTCTGTCAAATAAATAAATAAAATCTTAAAAAAGAAAGAAAGAAAGAAAGAAAGAAAGAAAGAAAGAAAGAAAGAAAGAAAGAAACCTATTTACTTTTAACAATGGAAAATTAACATTATAAAAAACTCACTATACACTTCCAGGCATACATCCAAAAGAAATGAAAACCTATGTCCTTGCAAAAATGTATATGTGAATATTCACAGCAGCATTATTCACAATAGCCAAGTAGGCAAAAGAACCCCAAATGGCCATCAACTGATGAGTGGATAAATACATACAGTCTATCCATACCAGGGAATATCATTTAGCCATAGAAAGGAATAAAATATTGATGTATACTATAACACGGATAAACCCTGAAAACATTTTATTAAGCCAGACACAAAAGACTGTATCCCTTATGATTCCATTTATACGAAATGTGCAGAACAGGAAGACTGAGACACAGAAAGTAAATTAGAAGGTACCTAGGGATGGGGTGAGGAGAAGGGGAGCTGCTTGGCCTAGCATTCCTTTTAGGAGCAACGAAAATTTCTCAAATTGCTTGTGGTGATGGTTAAGCACCCCTGTGAATATACCATAAACAATTTCATGGTATATGAATTACATCTCATTGAAACTACTATAAATAGTAACTTTGTTGCAAACTGATTTATCTGGCAGACTAGAGTTAGGAAATTCTCATTCACAAACATTTGTTCCATTGCTTCCCCAACACAGGGTTAAGTGTTGCTCAATTGGTAAACCTGAAATTCATTTCAAATGCCTAAAATGTCATGCTTACATCCCACATACACAAAAACACTACATTCAAAGCTTTTTTATATTAAAGATATTTTATGGGGCGCCTGGGTGGCTCAGTGGGTTAAAGCCTCTGCCTTCGGCTCAGGTCATGATCCCAGGGTCTTGGGATCTAGCCCCATGTCGGGCTCTGGCTCTACAGAGAGCCTGCTTCCTCCTCTCTCTCCTTCTGCCTACTTGTGATCTCTGTCTGTCAAATAAATAAATAAATAAAATCTTTAAAAAAAAAAAAGATATTTTTATTTTGCTATTTGGAGAACTGGTTGCCCATGTAAAGGTTATGTGATTCTATAAACCTGAATGCTTGATTCCTCAAGCATCCTAAATAGAGATTTTTGCTATATTTAAATGATTTCTATTTGGAATGTTAAATGCTACTCCTTCATATTTTCAAAAGCAAACTGTTCCATGAGAAAGCATTTATGAAGAAGAGGCAAATCCAGGGAAGAACATTTCTTTCTCAAAGAGGTGCTATGTATTATTCTGATACTTTGTGGCAAGTCCTTTGCCTACATGGAAACTCACAGTTATAAAAATTAATATGCTAGTTTGACTCCAGTGGGAATATATTTAGTCCCTTTATACTCAAGTCAATGACACTGTAGTCACTGAGAATCCCAAGATTAAGACTAAAATTAAAGTGGATTTCATTGCTTTGGAAGGTATGTTTATTTTTCAGAGTCTATATGCATAATTTCAATGTATTTTTTAATGCAAGGTAATTTTGCTCTTTATCTGAATTTTCAACTTGAGGTGTTTTTTTTAACTTGAATATTACATGCTTATAAACAGATCTCTAGATATTTTCTCCTTATAAGGAGTTACTTCTACATTTCCTTAAACAGAAAAGCAAGGTTCTCTTATGAGGAAGAGGTTAAAGAAATCCAATTTAGAGTCATATATCATTGGGGTAAAACATGGGGTAAAACTTTTGGAATACTTGTGAAAATGATGAGTGGAATTTTTTGAAACCCACTAGTTTCACCTGACAATCCAATGTAATAATATCAAAAATCTTACTTTATCAATAATGTCCTTAAAAATCAAATGACAGCTAAGCCACTAGAGTTAAAAGTATCTACTTAATGGAATTAATGAATAACAGATATCTGAGCAGTTTCACATTTTTGTGATTTATACATTTTAGGAACAAGAAATTGCACAGAAATTAAGCATGGACGAATGTAAGATGAACTGGGTATAAACATTCTCTAGAGAGGATGGATACCCAGGTGGACTGTAAAAAAAAAAAAGGGGGAGGATTCTAGGAGAATGAGTTCTGACATTCCTGATAGTTGATTAGATTTAAGTTAAGAGCAGGGAATTCACAGAGCTGCAATGAACCCCAGGAAATTCATTTGAATCTAAAGTAAGTCTGTATCCTAAAAACCCTGAAGATTCAAAAAGTAGATCTGATATAGCTATTACAAGATACACATAAGACACATAATGAGCATTCAGACATTTCTGTAATAATCAGCAAAATTCATAAATTAGGGCAAAATGAGCATCCTCTGACATACTGATTGTCAGGCTCTACCCAAATACATTGGTTATATCAATAAAAATGTGTTCTAGGATATACGCTCAAATCACAAGTAAAACGAGACTGTATAAAAGGCCTAGGGCAAGCATTTTCCAAATACTTGAACTCAAACTTTAAATAGTAATTTGCTGCCTGCGAAGCCATTTACATCCAAATTTGGCACTATTTGCTACCACAGTGGGTACAAATATTTCTAAGTAGTTTTTGCAAAGGGGGCACGAGTCATTTCTAAAATTAACCTTAACTCCTTAAATGCTCCAATTTCCTACAGATAACCAGCTCGGATTCCTAAATCTAGTTTTATATTTATAAAGATCCTCATAGTCTTCCATTTTGTTTAAAAGATTATAGCTTTTCAGGGCGCCTGGATGGCTCAGTGGTTAAACGTCTGCCTTTGGCTCAGGTCATGATCCCAAAGTCCTGGGACAGAGTCCTGCATAGGACTCCCTGCTCAACAGGAAGCCTGCCTCTCCCTCTCCCACTCTCCCTGCTTGTGTTCCCTCTCTCGCTGTGTCTCTCTCCATCAAATAAATAAATAAAACCTTTAAAAAAAAAAAAGATTATAGATTTTCTACTCTGAATTAGCCTGAGGTAAGTAACTTAGGTTATTCGGGTTTTTAATTTACATATTAATAAAATAGGAATAACCTGTCCTACCCAAACCACAGGGTAATCAGAATATACTAATATTATTAGTCATTATTCTGCTTTGAAAAGCATAATATTTGATACAGTCAAAAGATAACCCAGTTATATGGAAAAGAAACTCCCTCATAAGGCTCTAGTTTCCCTTTCAGATGTTGAGAAAAAAAAAAAAAAAAACAACTTTTCGTCTACTCTCTTAGGTTCAGTAATGATTAGCCTGTAAATTAATTAAATTAACAAAAGAGATTAATAGGAGACAAGGCATACAATTTTTATTAATATCTTAGGTGCATGGGAGGTCACAGAGAAGCAGTAAAACAAAGAAGTAGTTAGACTCAAGGGCTTATATAACATTTTAACAATGAAAAGGTGATTGAGACTTCACAGGACAATGAATTCTAAGTAAGTAATATACAATATATGGTGGAAACTACCGGAAGGTCTGTTTTAATGAAGTATGCTTATGTAGGCTCATCTCAGTGCCAACTCGCCATATCAGAGGTAAAGAGTCACTCTCTTTCTTCCCCACAGTCCAGGAGGACAGACACCTTTACAAAGGAAATTTATGCCCTGCTTTTAGGCAAGTAAGGAGAAGACAGAGAGTTCTGCCTGCACCTGTTGACTGAATTTCTTTGGTCTCAAAATAATCCTTACACCAAAGTGGGGTAGCATATCCTAATCCCCTTCAAGTGCAAGTCTGTCATGTTACTGGCCCACTTTTGTTTCCTTCTGATGAAGCAGAGGAAGGAGAAGATAATACATCAGAGATGGAAAGAGAGTGAATTTAAAGGATTCCCTTCCAGACAATCTGTATCATATCACTAGTCAACTCTCCCCTTTACCTATCAAAACAAATTTGCATAGTGGAAAACTCTGGAGTCCAGAACATGCATCTCTCCCTACCAACAAGGGCATCTACAAAACCCAATGGGCAAGTCAGGAAACACACTCAACTTTGCTTGTCTACTAAATACATTAGCAAGGAAAGCAAGCAAATATGAGGAAGCATCATCCAGAAGAAACATATTTGTTTATATGAGCAAAATCTCCACTTTTTAAAAAAGATTTTATTTATTTATTTGACAAAAAGAGATCACAAGTAGGCAGAGAGGCAAGCAGGGCGGGGGGGGGGGGGGTGCAGAGCAGGCTTCCTGCTAAGCAGAAAGCCCTATGCAGGGCTCAATCCCAGAACCCTGAGATCATGACCTGAGCCAAAGGCAGAGACTTAACCCACTGAGCCACCCAAGTGCCCCTCCATTTTTTTTTTTTTTTTTCATTTATCTTCTGACAAGGCAGGGAAAGAGATCTGAGCACAAAAGAGATAAGATTCAGACTCTGCTCCACCATTTAAGTTTCATGACCTCTGTCAAACTGTTACCGTCACTGAACCACTATCTCTTTATCTATAAATAAAGATACTTTATGAGGAACCAATAATGCCTCCCTGGCAGGTATATGGTAAGACTGAAATAAATTTAAGTTGGATAGTAAGTATAAAATGCCTCACAAAATGTAAGACTTAAGTGTTATTTCCTTTACCTTCCCCTACTTTCTAAAAGGATTTCAGAATTCTCTTTTCATTTTATTTGACCTAAACCAAAAGGAACAGATGCTCCCATTTATAATATAAAGATATCATAGGATTAGTGACAGGGTACCTTCTGAGAGCACTTTCTCTCTCCCCCTCCCCCTGCTAGTACAGAGGTCATACACAAACCATTGAAGAAGGGTCAAGAGACTAATAGGATTCACTGATTGTTTTTGTTTAATATCTACAGAATGACCTTGCAAGTTGTAACTGAACAAAGTCTTGAGAGAATGCCAGCATTCTATCAGATAGTTTCAGTATCAGTAAGATTTTTGTGCTCCAGCCAGACATAAAGGACATTTTAAAAAAAGTTAATGCCATCAATTTCAAAAGCCTTCAAAGTTTGGGGAAAAGATATTTAGTTATCTTAGGAGCCAAAGAAATACAAAATCCAACCAAATATTACAGACTAACTTCTCCACATGAGTAGAATAGGGATGTGGGCTGCGTGGTTAAGAAGGGACTAACTTAGTATGGCCCTGTTACCTATAAATAAAGTTAAGTCTGTCTATAAAAGGAACTGACAAGAATCTGATAAGAATCCTGCTTAAATTCCTCACACAGTCTCTAAGGTTGAGAAAATTACTTGGGATGACATAATCCTAAGGAGATTTTATAATTAAATGTAAAAAATGTTTGGGAGAATCAAAGTCCTATCATTACTATTTTATAATAATAATGTAAGTTCAGTTAGGGGCGCCGGGGTGGCTCAGTGGGTTAAGCCTCTACCTTTGGCTCAGGTCATGGTTTCAGGGTCCTGGGATCAAGTCCTACATCGGGCTCTCTGCCCAGCAGGGAGCCTGCTTCCCCCTCTCTCTCTGCCTATTTGTGATCTCTCTCTCTCTGTGTCAAATAAATAAATAAAATATTTTTTAAAAAAATAATAATAAGTTCAATTATATTTTAAGGATTTGTAACTTTTAAGAGAATCTGATCTATCAGAGTGATAGGTCAGCCTTGGAATTCCAATTAAAATAAAAAAATGAGTAACGGATTTAGACCAATGAGTCTAAGTATTTCTAACTAACTGTATACACAGTGTTGACATATTGGGGAACTTCAGAGTCACCATATTTATAATTTAATCTGTGAGATGTAGAAGAATTTTGCTGGTTCTCTGAAAAATATTTAAGTCAAATATAATAAATTTTATAAAATATTAAATGGTTTAGGAGTTTAAGTTTACAAATGAGACTAAGTATCACCTAAAGCCTTTAAAATTGTTAAAATTTGATGGACCTACAACAAAAATAATATGATTAATATAAGCTGGACTTACACTCCAAAGGTAAAACTAGGAATTTGAATCTTAACTTTAAATACTAATTTTTAACATCAATATAATCCCTGGATATTTTTTTCTGCACATAACCACTATGCTCAGGAATGCTGAAAACATTATATTAAGTCAGAAATTTAATGACAAGCTTTAAAAATGGCTACTACTTCTATAGAATATGACCTCATATAATCCCTTCAACTATCAGTGATTACTAAATACTGAAGGTATAAGTAAATGACTCTTTCCAAAAGTAAAATGAAATACTTACTAATCTTGACATGCTCTGTGCTCTTTCATTTATACCTCAATTTAGAATGTGATAATGAAGGAACACTTGATTTAGTTTGGATATAAATGAAAACGTAATTCTACTTTCTACCGGTTGTTCATTAACTACTTTCATTAATTTAGTAGTAGTTGTTCATTAACTATTTTCCCAACTTTGTAATCTGTAAAATATGTAACTACATTCATCTTTTGTATTTGTAAGCCATCCTGCTGTTGTAAAAGCCCTTAAATGGAATTTGGGCAGCGATACAGAAAATGTTTCTTTTCTTTTAAAATAACCAAGTCAATTTAAAAAACAAATTGTCAATATAATCTGGGATTTTAGCCAGGTTTTAATTTTTATGAATGGAAATAAATGCATAATCAGTGTAACAAAAATGCTAACACTATCACAAAGCTTAACTTAATTTTGCTGATGATTTAATGAAGCCACTGCATATTAACTCCAGAGCCCTAATTTGATACAGCCATTTATTAGGTTTTAGGGTTCAACTCTCATTTATTCCTATAACTCCCACAGTACCGCCATGACAAATAATCACCTCCAGCAAAAGGTCTGAATAAGAAAATACACACATTCAGTTAGTGAACATTTTTGAGCACCTGCCTTGTGCCAGGCACCAACCTAGACCCTGGGGATAAAGAGGTAAATGAGAGACACAGTGTCCTGGGGAATAAATCCCAATAGGAGAGAAATAACTAAGGAGAAAACCTCAGGTATTGATCAGTTATATTGTGGAAACAAGAAGTGTGATTCAACAGAGCCTAGGAGGCTAATGTAAACTGGAGAAGGAGGACCTGTAAGCACAGCGACCTGGATATCAGAAACTGGCCGCAGAAATATCCGGAAGAAAGGGGAGGTTCAGGCTAGAGAGACATCTATCTAGTCCAAGGCCAGAAGACAGGTGCAAGTATGGAGGCTGCAGTGTCAGCTATCAAATTTATAAACTCCTTACAGTAGACACATTATTCACAAAATGTACCTCACTTCTACCCTGTTCTTGGCAAGTGCTCGAGACCAGCAATTTTCGGCCTTTTTTTGGTGCACAAAGCACACATGATGTCTTACCTTAGGTGAGCACATGCAAGTCCCACCTATGTCTGATTAATAATTAATAGGATAGCAACACCTCAATCCACCCATTTTTTAACATAAAAAAGACTATTAGTGGGGCACCTGGGTTAAAGCCTCTGCCATTGTTTGACTCAAGTCATGATCCCAGGGTCCTGGGATGAGCCCTGCATTGGGCTCCCTGCTCATGGGGAACCTGCCTCCCCCTCTCTCTCTGCCTGTCCCTCTGCCTACTTGTGATCTCTGTCAAATAATTTAAAAAAAGAAAAAAAGATTATTAGCTACTTATAGTTTCCACTTAGAAATCTTGGTAGTAGAGCTATCAAATCTACAGGTGCTTTCTCATAACTATTTACTCAAAGGTATCAAGAAAAATTAAAATTATTTTACTTAGTATGGCTTACTTCCTTCCTACTATTACTATCCTAAGAATGACTAAGGGAGAAACTGTCTTCCCCTTCAAACATCTGAGGTAGTGCCAAGAATAAGTCCACTATTAGCAGATAAAATCTGCTATAGAGTTTTAAAACAAAGGATATAAGGAATCAAATTTTCTACTTGTTCCAAAATAAGGCAAAACTTGATATCTCTGTGACTGGATACGTCTCACATGTGCTAAAGAAATAAAGATTATAATGATAATTATATTTTGAAAGATATATTTAAATATGATGGTTAATGATTTATGAAAAGAAACACTTATGTATACTGATACCTGGATACAAGAAGCTGCAGGAAAGCGGTTATCTTTTAATTACCCACATCTTTGCAAATACTAACAAATGAAATTCTGGATCTCAACTTTAATGCTACCTAATCTGATTGATGTTTACTGAAACATGATTAAAGCCCAACTATACACTTTGAACATACACTGAGCCAGGGACTGTGGAATAAAGAAAGGTTAAGATTTGCTTTCAGGGGCTGGCAATCTATATATACATTACTTTTATATTTTAGGTAAGAAGTGAATATTCATAAAAAAAATTAGCATAAACCATCAGGCATGGAAATTCAGAAGAAAGAAAAATTAAAGATAGTATGATGACAGAATTATTTGAGGAAAAAAACTAATACATTTACTGCTCTCATTTGCCTTTATACTTAGCAGTATAATTCACAAGGACAAAAAAGCATGCTCTGGAAAACACATTTTTACCAAGGCTGCATCAATTTATAAAATTTCCTACCAAATTTTAACCAGTCATACTACAGCGTAACTTCTGCTGACTTAAAAATTAATCATTTGGTAACAGTTAAAAAAAATGAAAGAACTCTGGGGCACCTGGGTGGCTCAGTTGTTAAGCGTCTGCCTTGGGTTCAGGTCATGATCCCAGGGTCCTAGGATCGAGCCCTCCATTGGGCTCCCTGCTTAGCGGGGAGTCTGCTTCTCGCTCTCCCATTCCCCCACTTGTGTTCCCTCTCTCGCTGCTTCTCTCTTTGTCAAATAAATAAATAAAATCTTAAAAAAAAAAAAGGAACTCAATTAGGTAATATTTCAGTACTATATAAAAAGAATCCATTTGTATAGTCAAACTAAATATGACAAAATAATATGAAATGCAAAATGAAGAATGAAATTAAGAAATCAATATTTATACATAAAATTCAACTCTCAGGGCAACAGGTGGAGGTTATATTTTTGTTTGGAAATAAACTGTAACCCAAGAATATCAACACTCAATACATTTCCAATAAGAAGGTTTGTCACTGCAGCTAAATTCTCTTGAAAGCTCATGTTACAAACCAACTCTGTTCTTTCTGAAATGCCCACAGGTACTTTAGTACAGGGGTTCACACAGCAACAAAATGGGCCATCCTGGAAAATTAGACATGCCTACTGAAATGAATGGCCTGGAAGTTTATAGCAGCATTGACCAATGGAAGGAATTCAACCAAGCTGGGGACCAGAAGTAACTGGAGAACACAGCACCAGCATTAGGACAGCGTGAGCAATGTTGTGAGAGGTACAGGCTGGCAGGTAGGCAAACAGTCCTTGCACCAGATAGCAAAAACCCCAGCTAAGGTTGCCAAGGTACCATGAAGACCGATAATCAAGCACAGGAAGCAAGGTGGAAAGTCTCATCCTCCAACACCAGCATGGAACACCTAATCTTCCCGAACTGGATCAATACTGGCCCCCGAGCCTACGTCAGGAATGATTCAGAAAGTGGGGCAAGCTTATGGGAGACTGGTAGACTCTGGAGACAGTCATGCAAGTTGTCACAATGTCAGAACTACAGATACACAAGTTCCTAGGTCGTACTGTAAGGGCCTATTTAGCCAGAGCGGCCCCACCTCCGTTGAACAGCCATTTTGTTGTTTATGCAGATAAAAGTTAGTCTGTGAAGCAGGGAGGGGTCGCGCTGTCTGTAAGAGGCGTGGCCCCAGCCGGTCGGTTTGGTTCTCCATGCTTCCATGCTTTGTGGGAAATAAAGCTTTGCTTGACCTTCGCTTTGTATCAGTCTCACTCCTTTAATCATGGACCCATTATTGGGGGACCCAACATTGGGGACCCAACACTACCTCTCCCTCAAAGAAGCACTGATTTTTAAAACCATCAGGAACAACACATTTGCAACAACTGAGAATGAACTGAGATTATCTATTCCTCTTTTATGAGGAAATTCAGTACCCAGACAGGGGAACTAAGAAAATTAACACACATCTTGTTCAGATATTTTTATAGGACAGCAATTAGAGCAAAAAAGAAAGTACTATCCAGTGGGAATCAAAAGAAATAGGAAGACTATTTTTGGGCATTTTGTAATAGAAAAAGATTCTGAATCTCCTCCGGGTTATTCTTGATTCTCCATGCCATAGGAAGAATGCAGGGCTACGGATAAAATGAAGCAACAGATATTACAAAAATCATCACAACTTGATACACATTTTCAGAGGTAAAAATTTTACACTAAATTTGCTTTACTACAGTATGAACCCGACAGTATGTTATTTATAATGCTGCTTAAAGTAATCATATATCTCCAAACAAAAATACGAGAGGGCTTAATACCACTAATCCTTTATTAAAGGAGATACACGTCAGGAAAAAGGAAACTAATCCCAAGGAAAATCTAGAATACACAATAAATGGTAAAAAAAGAAAATGAAAAACAGGTACATAAATCGTATGTAAATAAACAATGACAGTGTTATTAATAATTACCTACCTTGGTAAGTTTTTTAAAAAAGACCTAAAACATGGACCATTTCGTAAATATAGGAAGCGGAGTAACAGAAATTACTTTTGTGGTTCAGAGGGGAGTGAAAACATTGAGTAACATTAGACTTTAAGATATACATATACATACATATATACAAATACACAGAAAAACATATATTTCTAGAGTAACGAAATAAAAAATAGACTGTATAATTTACAAACTAGTGGAGAATACAAAACCAGTCTGAAGGAAAATCTCAAAAGTTCACAAAAAGGAAAGGCGAGAAGGGGAAAATCAGCAAAAGTCAGAGTATATACAAAAAATGCTCAAAATAAACACAAACACATTAGTAATCATAATAAATCTAAATAGACCAAACCCCCTATTTAAAAGAAAAGTTTACTCTTTTAAAAAACAATCCAGGGGCGCCTGGGTGGCTCAGTGGGTTAAGCCACTGCCTTCGGCGGCTCGGGTCATGATCTCAGGTTCCTGGGATCGAGCCCCGCGTCGGGCTCTCTGCTCAGCAGGGAGCCTGCTTCCCTCTATCTCTCTCTCTGCCTGCCTCTCCTTCTACTTGTGATCACTCTCTGTCAAATAAATAAATAAAATCTTAAAAAAATAAATAAATAAAAATAAAAAACAATCCAGTGGCATGTTATTCATAAGAAATGCCTAAAACATAAGGATACAAAAAGTTTGCAAGCAAAAATATGTTTTTAAATGATATAGTAGGACCACATAGAAAGGGTGATAGAACAATATTTGTACCAAACATAAGAGACCTCACGCAGGAATAATGAAATGACATGTAATGATACATAAGGAAAGAATGATTTAAAGAAAATATGAAGGAAAACCTAACAACTCGAAGCTTATAAATACTTAACAGCTTCAAAATACATAAACAAAAAATTGTCAGCTCTCTCACTGTTACTATACAAACCTAATAAAACACTCAGCAAACATAAGTACCAAACTTGAGTTAATGTGCACAGACAGAAAGCTGCTGTCATGAACTGGGGACTACCAGCTCCTTCCAAGCCTACGGGAAACAGCAACAAAAACTGGCCACAAACTAAGTCTTAAAGCCAGTCTTAATTTCAAAAAAATCAACATCATATATACTATATTCTTTACGGTCTATAGTTAGAAGGTTAAGTTCAAAATAAAAAACAAAAACATAAGTTGGGGGGGACATGAATTAGAACACTTTAAAACATAGATCTAAATAACTTACGGGTTTGGAGTAATCACTAAAGAAATCAGGAAATGCTTAAAAGTGAACAGTAAAAACATACTAATATAAAAAAATGTGTGATATTCAGCTAACGCAGTACACAAAGTCAAATTCAGTCTGAAAATCTCATATTAGAAAGGAAGAAAGATTGAAAATTAATGAGCTAAGCATCAATTTAAGAATTTACAAAAAGAACACACACAAAAACAAGGGAAATGGAAGAAAAAACAAATATGGAAATTAATAAAACAAAAAAAGACAGAGATCAATGTAAGGGCCTATTCAGCCAGAGCGATTTCATCTCGGTTGAACAGCCATTTTGTTGTTTATGCAGTAAAACTTAAACTGACCCTGTGCTCTGCCTCCCAGGGGACTTACTTAAAAGCAAGTCCGGGAAACTAGTAAAATATGGTCGACCAGTCCCAGGTAACAGAGCCCAAACACAAGGGCAGGTCAGGCCAGGTGGAGACATCCAATCACTATCACCCTAAAGAATGTGGGCCCCACCTTTTGGGTGCTTTCTGGGCCCCAATTCTGACCAAGGTGATAGGCTAGTTCAAATATCTACTATACAACTGGCCACCTGTGTGTGACCTAGCATGACTGTGCAGCTTTCTCTGTGTGTTACAATCTCATTGGCCACCTGTGTGTGGCCAGGCTCAATCACATGGCCCTTGCTCTATAAAAGTTAATCTGTGAGGTTGGGAGGGGTCACCCTCTCTGTAAGAGGCGACCCCGAACGGTCGGTTTGATTCTCGATGCTTGGCTCAAGTCTCACTCCTTTGTATCAGTCTCACTTCTTTGACCACGGACCTAACAATCAAGAGACACAAGATAGTTCTTTTGAAAAGACTAAATAGGCCATATTGCTGTAATAAATTAATAAGACAAGTTAACAATAGTAAAAACTACATATCCAACAGAAATTTTAAAATGAGAGAATATTATAAACAACTTGATGCTAATAATTTTGAAAACCAGACAAAATGCACAATTTCCTGGAAAATATAACCTATCAAACTGATTCAAAAATGACTTTAAAATTAAGAGCACTATAATCTTTAAAGATACTGAATGAAAACTTTAAATCTCACAGACAAAAAATTGTGTATACGGTCTCACAAGAAACTGATTCAAACACTTAAGAAAGAGATCGCTCCAGCATTACATAAACTATTTCAGAAAATAGAAGAGGACCCATCCTCTGAGTCCCCTGCATGAGACTGGTATAACCCTATACTAAAACCAAGCAAGGACAGTACGAGGAAGGAAAATCATGGGGCTTGTCTCACTCACAAAAACTGACGAGGGCAAGCCTCCTGAAGAAAATGTTAGTAAATAAAATAAATCAGTGAATTCAAAATGTAAGAAAGTTAGATTTATCCCAGGAACTGAAGAGCAGTTTAACATCAAAACACCTATCAATATAACCAAAGGAGATATCCTCTATGATCATCTAAACAGATACGAAAAAAAATTCAATAAAATTGACTATCCAACCACAATTTTAAAAACAGAACACCAAATAAATAACTGATTAGAACTTTCTTAATCTGATAAAGGATATCTACCAAAAAATGTCAACAAGTGTCATATGTAATAATAAAAGAACTCACTAAACTGAAAAACAAGACAAAAAAAGTCCACTACCACCACCTCTGTTCAGTATTTTTAAGGGAGAACAAGAAGTCCTAGTCCTAGTAAGACAAGAAAAAGAAGACAAAGTTATAGTCTTAGAAAAGAGGAAATAAATTATAATAATTATAATTGGTAAGCTAGTATATGATTATCTTTTTTAAAAAACCCAAAAGTCTACAAAAAGAATTTCAGAATTAGTATCAGAAAGTCACCAGTCACAGGAACAGTATTAAAATTACCTTTCAATTCACGAATTAAAAAACAGAGAGACCACTTATATTAGAAACAAATCTGAAATCTGAGTACTATCCTTCTTAATATAACCACTGAACCAAAGGATCCTCATGAAATTCACCTGTTAGTGGCTCCTCCTCCTGTGTCAGTGGTGAATTGTGAAAGTGGGGGAGGGGGCAGTACAGAAACAAAAAGGCAAGGGTTTCAGGAGAATCAGGCACTACTCTCCCAAAGATAAACACTAGTCCTAGATTCTGCCCCCACGTAAATCCCCCAAAGCGCTCACACAGGCTCAAATCATTTAAGTTGGTTCCGCTCACTCCAGCCAAAAATGGAAAACAGCTGGGCAAACCTTGCCATATATTCCTCTTTAAAAAAAAAAAAAAAAAAAAGTATTTTCTTACCATTCCTCCCTTAGTATTTAAGGACTTTTTGAAAATGTTAACTTATCTCAGCTTAAAGAAGGGGAAAAAAAAAAATGATCATATTTGGACCACAACCTTCAGGCCAGAGGCTTCCAAGGAGCATTAAGGTTTAAGTTACCCAGGGTATTCCCAGAAAGCTTCAAAGTGCTAGTTAAAAAGAGGAAATGCTTTCGGGACCTTTGTTATGGTACAGGTGTTAAATTAGTTTAAGAGTCTCAATACATCTTATTTATGTGCAATTTTAAGCTTTGTTAAGAATCTTGGGGAGCCTGGATGGCTCAGTCAGTTAAGCTTCAGACTCTTGATTTCGGCTCAGGTCATGATTCTCAGGGCCTTTGGATCTAGCCTCAAGCCCTGCTCTGCGGTGAGTGAGGAGTCTGTTTCCTTCTTCCTCCACTCCCTCTGCCCTTCCCCAGCTCACAAGCACACTCTCTCTCTCAAATAAATATATCTTTAAAAAAAAAAAAAAGAATATCTGTATATTCTTAGCATCATATTAGCTTTCTGATGACTGTAAGTTCCCAGAACTAATGCTATGTGAGCCACTGATGTAGTAAAAAAAATTAAAATTAATATTCATACTAATGAAACAAAATCCAAAAAATAAATTTTGTACTCGCACAAACCTCTTTGTTAACAAGTTCTTTTATCTCTATTTATAGTGGTTTGTGCATGTCAAGCAGATTACTGAGAAAATATTTAACAGATTCAAACTGTTTTAACAAAACAAATTTACATCTTTGATTTTCTTCCTCCAATGTTTCCAAATTTCAAAACATATGTTCATAAATATTTTAGCCTACTTCAACCGATACAGTTGAATGGAATGTTACTGTCTTCTCACTGTGACAGTACAGCAAGAGGATGTTTGTGAGCTGGGCATAATTATGAAGTGACTAGAATGGCAGTTTTATGCCAATTTCATACAAAACAAAATAAAAGATGGGCAATTTTTCAGTGAACTGGGACAAGTACAATAACTCAGTTTAAATTATTTAGACACCCTTCCTAAAATATATCCCTCCACCCCCGTAAAACGTTTCTTGAAAGGTCTGAGACTTAATTATCCAGATAACCCTCACTATGTTCATTTGACCTTAAGCATCCCTGTCTTTTGTATATGTCATGAAAACAAGCCTTATAATCTCCACTTAAGAAGGTATAATCAAGCTCATTTTGCAAGAGGAAGGGAAAGCACAAGAGGTTAAGTAACTTACAAGAGGTTACTCCGGCTTGCAAAGAACCAAAGGACCTACCCTAAATGCTTTCACTACCATTCTGCTCTGATTTTTTTTTTAAATACGCATGTATGGCTTACCAAAGTTAAGTAAAGGTATGTATCTTATGCAAGGAAAGGCAAACAAGGCAATCAATATCTTTAGAAATGAAAGTCAGCATCTTGGTTACCATGTGCTTTCAGAAAGTATTCTCTTAAGCAGTTTTACTAATACAAACATCACAGACCATCCCCCTTAAGCCCAGTGGAACTGGGTGCAAAAGCTGGACTTAGAATCCAAAGTCTGGTTAAGAATTTCAATTTTTTGGGCGCCTGGGTGGCTCAGTGGGTTAAGAATTTCAATTTTTTGAATCCTTGAAATCTAACTATCCATATACATCTGAAAAGTTATTACCCCAATACCCTAAATAACAGAATTCAATTAAGATTCCAGAGTAGTTCTTAAAATCCTTTTCAGAGGTAACCAGAATCCCAAATCCAGGCAAGCTACTATTTTGAGAAAAAGAATCAGAGAACCAAAGTATACAAAAGAAACAGCTCTGTAACAGGGATTGGGATTTCTACAAATGAACAAATCTGTCAAAGAAATGTCTTTGATCACTATGGTCATCACACTGGTTTTAGTCCAAGCTTAACTTTAACTGCAGGTTTAGGAAATGAGGAGCCCTCTTCTCTCTTAAGTAAAAACTAGCTGATTTAAAGAATCATGAATCAACTCCTCGGAACAGTAGTAATGATCTTTTCTTTCTTTCTTTCTTTCTTTTTAATGGAGCACATTTCTACCAGAGTCACAAACTACTTCGCTAATTGCATGTTTAATAAATGTGCAGAGCACATGATACTTAGCACTGCTGGTGATAACATCTGGCAATTTTCATTCAACTGTTAGAGAGGCGTAAAGGGGCAGGTGATCAACACCGGGTGTATTTGTTGGGGTGAGAGAGCAGGGAAGGAAAGACAGCCTCAACAAGGACTGAGGACGTATTATTGGAAACAGACCTGGAGTACAGGCAGGACACTCACATAGGAGGTAGCACTTCACAAACAAAGGAACAAACTAAAAAATGAGCCAGTTGACAACATTTAAGAAATAAGTATTCCAGTTTTGATAAAATGTAGGTCACAATGGGGCTTTCCTTGATTCTCTCATAATCATATGCCACTGCAGAGATCTAAATGCCCAACACGTTTTTAATTTCTTTTATAAGCTATCAGCACCCACCATGCACAGAAACGGATCTATCTTTTATATTTTTAAAAAATTTTATTTTTAAGTAATCTATGCACACAACATGGAGCTCCAGCTCACAACCCCAAGATCAGGAGTCACATGCTCCACTGACTGAGCCAGCCAGACACCCCTCACAGACTTATCTTAAAATACCAATATGGATAAGGGCCTACCTTTGTATAAAACATAATAAATATTATCTCCATCCCACTGCCATCCCACTGCCATCCCCCTTGAGCTGTGATGGTTCAAAATACATTTTTAGGTGAAGTAATGCAGATAAAAGCTTTACTTCCAAAAACAGATGTCTAGATAATATAAAAGAAATGTTCATGAAATTACTGTAATCAGCACTTTACTAAGTTTGCAACAGACTTCCAGAAATTTGGGGGGAAAACACACAAAATAATTATAATGAAGACTGACTACACTCTCTGCCCCAAACACCTAACTAACCCAAGAATAGTGAACTAATGAGGTCTGTGAATTCCAGATCACATTTTGGCTCTCCTAGACTCAGAGCAGCAAATGCTCAGAAGTTGTAAGATGGAGAGTCTGTAATGAGAAAATCAGCATAGCTGTTCAAACATGAATATTTAACACCGAAGGTTTTCAGTTGATTTTCACCTAAAGAAACTCTCCCAGTCTTCTAAATCAGTGGTTGGCACACTTGTTCTGAAAAGGGTAGATAACAGACTCAGCTGGCCACGCAATCTCTTTTGCAACCACTCATTCTGCTTTGATAGCACAGATAAGGAATGGAGGGGTCTGTGTTCCATAAAACTTTATTTACAAAAACAGAGGTCTAGCTTTGTCTCAGAGGTCAGAGTTTGCCAACCTGCTCTAAATTATTCAATTATGATGACTGCCTTTTCATTGAGATGGTTGACTTATTCCTAGATGGGTCCATAACCCCCCACCTCACCACCCCCTCACCCTGTCACCAAGTGTAGGAAGTGGCTGTTTCCTGCTGTAGAATACAGAAGAACTCATTTGAAGCTCAAATTAAACACAAGGGAATTTCTATAGCCTAGGGAAACCACCCTTTCTGCTCTTCCAGCTTCTGAGAGACTGGCCCAAAGATGAAGAATCAGAGAGAAATGTTCTATCTGACTGAAGGTAAGACGGTAGCAGGGAAAATAACATTTATTGAGTGAGTCAACATAGCAGACACAGCAAGGTAGGTCATTTAAATGCATTTCACATATTCTATAAAAATCGTATGAGGCAGAAATTATTTCTATTTTCAGATGAGGAAACTGTGGATCAAAGCAAGGATCTCAGCCCAAGGTCACAAGGATTTGAAAACTAAAATTTAAATAACCAAATCCATGACCTATACTGCCATGCTAAAAATTCAGTGATTGTTTTTCTCATTTCCTTGACTACTTTAAAAATAAAAATAGCACTCCAACTCTTATCACCAAATGATTTTTTTTAAACGAATTTTTCTTTTTTTTTTTTTTAAAGATTTTATTTATGTATTTGAGAGAGAGAGAGAATGAGAGAGAGCCTAGAGCAGAGTGAGGGGCAGAGGGAGAAGCAGACTCCCTGCTGAGCAGGAAGCCCCATGTGGGCATGATCCTGGGATGCCAGCCAGGATCATGATCTGAGCTGAAAGCAGTTGCTTAATGGTCTGAGCCACCCAGGTGCCCCTCCAAGATGATTTTTCTAAGATTTTTTAAATGCATAGAAATTAAAACTTAATCGTACACAAGTTAAGATTTAAATGGAAATTAAGTTCCCACAATTGCCAGCTCAGAGAAGCCTATTACACCACCAAATACAAGAGGCTTTTAATTTTGGGAAAGGGTCAGCCTAGCGGAAAAAGGGGGAAAAGCTGACAATGAACTGAGGTTTGACCATTTAAGTATGAAATTGTGTTTTAGGAACACAATTTTCTGTTCTGTTTCTGAAATACACAAATATAGTCAGGCATTCTTAAAAAGAGCACACTGCGGAGGCTCAAATCGTCCCTGAATCATACTGTCACATATACAAGTGTACATATACCAGTCACTGGGGCTAAAGATACATGTAAAGATATAGTGTCCTTATCTTCACTGAGGTTGAGACAACACTACACACGCACGCACGCATGCGCACTCGCTCTAGCTCTCACTCTCTCTCTCTCTCTCTCACTGTGGTTACCTGTTCATGGCAGAACCTTGCTCTGCTTGGTCCCTTTGTTACCAACTCTATTGCCCCACCTGATCTCTCTAACCTTGTCTCCATGCCACTGCTTTTTTATTAACCTCTTCCTCTCTCTAGTTCCATTTTATCTTTGTCTCTTGTGTGTGACCATCTGCCCTGCTATTTCTCAGTTTTCTTAAGTGTTGGTCTTTCATAGCATCAAAACCAAGTAGAAGTTAATTGTCTTTCATTCTTTCTGGCAAAATGAAGAATCATAGTGACAATCTGCATAATGTAATCTCCAAATTTTCAGTTCTTCTCTGATTTCACTGCTGCTTGAAGAGGTCTGTTTCTTCATTATGCAAAACTTTTTATGGCTTACAGAAAGGTGGGAGTTGGGCAAGGTATTTTTTTGGAAGAGATAACACTAAGACTCTCAGTATCCTAACTTTTTAAAAAGTCTTTTAATTTTTAAAAAGATTTTTCCCAATTTAAAAAATTAGTCTGGGGTAGCCTGGGTGGCTCAGTGGGTTAAAGCCCCTGCCTTCGGCTCAGGTCATGATCCCAGGGTCCTGGAATCGAGCCCCACATCAGGCTCTCTGCTCAGCGGGGAGGGGCCTGCTTCCTCCTCTCTCTCTGCCTTCTTGTGATCACTGTCTGTCAAATAAATAAATAAATAATCTTAAAAAAAAATTAGTCAGTTTCAAGTTTTCAAATTCTATGAACCTATCAAAAACCTTATGTATGATACTTTATCTTCTGATCTTGAATTCGGGTCTTGAAGAGAAACAGGTTTAAGCAGAGAAGATAATAAAACAGATGAAGACATTTGAAGGAATTCAGAATAAACTTTTAATTATTTTCAAGGACTCCAGAAGCTAACAGCACTGGTTCGTTTTACTTTAAAGCTTGAAGCTTTCCTTTCCCCTTATTACAAATATGACATTACTACCAATCTCATGTTTTGGAACTATGATTAGCATCATCTTTGGCTCACAGATCACACGTTGGAGGAACTAGGGGAGAGGTAGTAGGGAAGGGGAACGGTGTCAGGGAGGATGCTGGTCATCTGGATAGAAGAGACTAAATTCCACTATAGCAAAAGGAAAAGAAAAAAAACGAGAGGCTAGGCTATCCTGGATCCTCCCAGGTAGAAGAAATAAAAAAATGAGTTATGGCTATACCAGGCAAATTATCTAGTCTCTCTGAGATTCCAGTATTTCATTAGTAGAATGTGAATAGTAACAGCAGCCTCTCAAGGTATTGAGAGGATTAAATGTGTTATTGCCTGTAAACCACTTAGCAGAGGAAATGACAGTGTGTTAATTAAGGTTAGACATTATGATTGTTAAGGCTCAGGTTCTTTTCCGTATAAACACTGCTAAATCAAGACCTTCATGGGGTTGCCTGGCTGGCTCAGTCCCTAGAGCTTGTGACTTAATCTCAGGGCTGTGAGCTCAAGCCCCATGCTGGACATGGAGAAGGAAGGAAAGGAAGGAAAGGGAAGGAAAAGGAAGGGAAGGGAGAGAAAAGATTAATCAAGACCCTTAAAGTGAGACATTCAGTTGAGCATCTGCCTTCAGCTCAGGTCATGATCCCGGAATCCCAGGATCGAGCCCCACTTCAGGCTCCCTGCTCAGCAGGGAGTCTGCTTCTCCCTCTGACCCTTTCCACCTCTCAAGCTCTCCCTTTCTCTCACTTTCTCTCTCTCAAATAAATTAATAGAATCTTAAAAAAAAAAAAAAAAAGATCCTCATGTATTCAGGATTCAATAATTATTCAGGAATCAATAATTATTGATCAGTTGTTATGTCCCAAGTGCTGGTGGTAGAGGAATGAGGAAGACACGACCCTGCACTTGCAGAGCTTTCAACCAGCAATCAGGACAGGTCAAGGGAGGAAACAAAGAGAGCATATTTGATGGGCTGTAAGGCTGGGTGAGCTAGCTGCAACACTACTGTACAATCCCCTGGGTTTGAGCACATGGCATGCTCCTAATAATGGTTACCTAATTGATTAAACAATAAGTCCATAGTGCATGTTCAATAAATACTTATTATGAAAACTGTCTTTGCAATATAAATAATTTGCATATTCTGTTTTCTTAACTAAGGTGCTCTGTACCCCAATGGGATATGGAGCAGCCCATTATTACTATCAACATCTTATCTCTGCCAGAAATCTATGTATCAGAAGATTAGTATTTCTTGATTTGGAACATAAAGAAAGAAGGAAATAAAAAGGAGTAAACTGAATGTTCTGTTAAGAAGCCATGGGTGACTCAGTCAGTTAGTTAAGCATCTGCCTTCAGCTCAAGTCATGATCTCAGAGTCCTGGGATTGAGCTGGGCATTGGGCTCTCTGCTCAGTGGGGAGTCTGATTCTCCCTCTCTCTCTGCCCCTCACCCCCATTCGTGCTCTCGCTCTGCTCTCTCTTTCTCAAATAAACAAATAAAATCCTTAAAAATAAAAAAGAAACAAATTGTTCCAGCTTAATTTCCCCAATTCCTTTAATCAGCCAGTATTTATTTAATACCCACTATCTGGGGCACCTGGGTGGCTCAGTGGACTAAGCCTCTGCCTTTAGATCATGATCTCAGGGTCCTGGGATAGAGCCCCACATCAGGCTCTCTGCTCAGCAGGGAGCCTGCTTCCCCCTCTCTCTCTGCCTCCCTCTCTGCCTGCTTGTGATCTCTGTCTGTCAAATAAATAAATAAAATCTTAAAAAAAAAAAAAACACTACCTATGTGTACTATGCCAGCCACTTGTACACTAACAGTTCAGTCTATTGACGTAAACAATACGTTTACATTTTAGAAAGTGCTTTCACATATTCATTTACTTAATTCCCAAAACAACATTATGAAAAAGTATTATTATCCCCTTTCCTGGGCGAAGAAGTTGCAACTGGGAAGAAAGGTGTGCTGTTACACAGCCAGCAGGTCCCAAACCTAGGTCTTCTCCCTCTGAATCTGCCGTCCTCTCTACTAACCCTTACTGCCTCTGCAGCCACTCATCTATATCACACATCACCGAATTCCTCTCTTTTAGCATCCCTATGTCATCAAACAAGTAATAAAGCATTTGCTCATAAAATTTATATACAGTTCTTTCACAGTTTGGGGGAGAAAAGTCACCATTTATTTCTCCCTTACAAAACACAGTAGTAGCATATCTGCATCATACTACTTATTGAAGAAAACACTGCCCAAACTCATTCAATCACCAAAGCTACATTTGACATGGCATATTTCAGTTTTGTGCCCTACAAAAAGGAGGTTACTTAAAGAACCAGCTGATTCTATTTCTGGTAGTTTATCCTTTTGAAAGTAGTTTTGCCGTTCTTTCATAAACTGGTCTGATGAAATTTACAGATTAATTTAAAAATGGGCTTGATCAGGAAAGATGAGAACCAGGACCACTTCTGATCTTTGACAAGTATAACCTAACTCACTTTGAAAAAGGATCAAGGACATTTTTTTAATAAACTACATTAGGGAGGATAACAGGAAAAAAGACAAGAACTTGCAAAAAAAAAAAAAAAAAAAAAAAAAAAACATGAAATCACTAACAGTGGTAAATTAGGAGCACTTTTCTCCTGGTAACAAGAGCAATGTCACAGTCAACATATACATCCCAAAGGGCTGGGAGGAATGAAGAAGCAGGTATGTGCGAATGAGAAAAACTGAACCGCAATTGTCTAAAATCTCTCCAAGACGCTTGTCAATTATAACAACCTTCTACTCTACCAGAGTTCCTCAGCAATTTGGAAAACCAATGTGGAGGCCTTATGAGGCCGGTTCCCCTCGAGGATGGAAAATTATGAAGGTACCTGGAAAAGGGAATTAACATTGCCCAGGTGCCTACCATGTACCAAGTCTCGTGATAGACATTTCACATTTAAGATCTTTAGTCCCTCTGATACTTAATTGTAATATATAATACTATCTGCATTTTACAGATGAGGAAACCAGGCCTCAAAGAGATCAATAAACTTGCCCTCAGTAAACGGCTATCGTATGCCACAGAGAAGATGCTTTCAAACATCTGACACCCAAACCCGGATTCTCTTCATTCTAACACAATGCTGATTACGTAAGAGTTCTCATCCCCTCATCTCTAATTAGTCTCTCAAGAGACTTGTCGAACATTATATTCTGTAAGAAAGCACACCTGTGTCACTGGTCATGCCAGACTCCTGAAACTTAAATTGCAAAGAACAAAGGAGCCACATCATATGTTGATGGCTCTGAATTTCAGGAGCTATGTTGTCATGATCCAAATGCACCGGGAAAATAGTATTAGAGTGTTACAGAAGTCTGTGTGAGACAGGCCAAGACTAAAATGGATACTGATTTTCAAGTTGCGGGTTCAAATTTATTTTTCACTGCTATGTGCTCAGTGTTGGGGATACAATACATAAATCACAATCTGCATCCCATAAGAGAGTCCAGTGGAGGGGAGAGCCTCATACTTACAATAAAATGTAGTTTTAGAGCGTTAGAGGGATGTACAGGAAGCTTCAGGAACTTAGGAGACACAGATGTAACCCAATTTGGGGGATGGGAAAGGGCTCTGGGTGGCACTACTTCTAGGAATCCATCCCACAACACTAACACATGTACACAAAATAATAAATAATATCAAGATGTTAACCATAACACTGTTCATGGAAGCAAAAAAAAAATGGAAATAACCAAGTACCCATTAATAGAGGAAAATTAAATAATACATTTTAATATATTTATACTAAGGAGAATTTAAAATGCTGACACACAGACTTTATGTACAGATACACATGGAATGACCTTACAATGGCTTTAACTGTCATACTATTAATTGAAAAATGAAAGAATCAGCATAAAGACACAAAAATCCAGTCCTATTTTTACTTTAATATGTGTAAATTTATTCAGAGAATTCTAAATACATATATGAACTGAGAAGTCTAACAACCAGAGAAAATTACTTTCTCAAAATCAAGGAAGCAATTAATGACTATGAGCTGGTCATTCATTAAACTGAACATATTACAGAATTACTCTTTTGCCATTTGGTAATATTTTCCCCTCAGTTATTTTGGAGCTCTTAATTATTTTGAGGTAGGTTATTCTTTGAAATAAATAAATATGTATGTATCAGGGCGCCTGGGTGGCTCAGTCTTTAAGTGTCTGCCTTCAGCTCAGGTCATGATCCCGGGGTCATGGGATCAAGCCCCACTTCAGGCTCCCAGCTCAGCAGGAAGCCTGCTTCTCCCACTCCCACTCCCCCTGCTTGTATTCCCTCTCTCACTGTCTCTTTCTCTGTCAAATAAATAAATAAACAATCTTTTTAAAAAAATGTATGTATATATATTTTTCATTGTCCCTGTACTTAGATTGCTTATTAATATAGCAATCTAAACAACTTTAATTTTATCCCAGGGTAAAATACTTCCAAAATTTTTTCAACCTGATCTTTGCTCAGGTTTCCCTATTCATAATTCTACGTAAGTATGTCCCACACAAATAAGAAATAAGATAGTTCTATTCAAATCCACAGAATAAAGATAGTGCATAAAATAAGAAAGAAGAGCATCAGATGAAAACAGAGAAGTCCTTTTCTCTGGACCTCCACTGACCTAAGCCTCATTTGTTGTTAAAAGTTTTCCAGGCCAAAAAAAAAGGAGCAATGAAAATTTTGTTTAGGTACAACAGTAATGAGAACTGAATTTAGGACCTGAAAGAGATCTTAAAAAGATAATCTAATAGTACTCTTTCTTTTTATAGAAAAGGAAATCAAGACCTTTATAAAAAGATCACTCATAGCTAATGATTACCAATAGAAGAAAACAGCCAGCAGAGTCTACAAGTATCCTCTATAAGCTCAACCGCCTTCTCTGGTACCCACACAGCAACACTTAACCTGAGTTATTGAAGAAAACTACTTTAATTTAGACTTCATTATCCAAATGGTCTGTCTCTAGGGGATGAGATTACTGCTCAAATTTCCTTTTCCAAGTGCAAACATAGCCTAAAATATTTACCTCACTCTTCTCAATTATTTAAACAATAGGAAGACAATGTTTTTAATTTTCTTGTGTTTTACAGCAATATGGTTATCATGAGCTAGAAAACAGAGCATGCTATAATCCAGGCTGACTCAGGAGATTAAAAGAAAATTTTAGATCCAGAATCTCTGGTTTCTAGAATGAAACAGCAAAAATGGACTACTTCACAAAACAAACTGAGGGTTGCTGGGGGGAGGGGGTTTGGGAGAAGGGAATGGGATTATGGACATTGGGGAGGGTATGTGCTTTGGTGAGTGCTGTGAAGTGTGTAAACCTGGTGATTCACAGACCTGTACCCCTGGGGATAAAAATATATGTTTATAAAAAATAAAAAATTAATTTAAAAAAATGGACTACTTCAATCAGCAAGCTTTACTGCAAGTTAAAAGTAGCAGCACTTTCATTAACACTTTATCATAACCTAACATTCACTATTATAAAATTCAAGATTTCTGGGATAATCAGTGAGGAAGGAGAAGGCAGTAAGAGCAACTGAACTTCTGAAATGCAACTTAAAAGAAATATCCTACTTTAAAAATTGTACACTTATCCCAAAGTAGCTCCATGAGCCTTGGAATGCTAATTGACATCACGGAATGCTAAACAAAAAGAATAAGGTGGGAAGAGAATTTTTTCAAAAAATGTAACAGCGTGGTCTCCTTGGAGCATCGAAGAGGCTAATAATAGTCTTGTGATAGAAGATGCTCTAGTATAAAGTTTCCCAAACATAATTAACCACAGAACCATGTTTTCAAAGTGTTCCCTAAAGAACTAATATCCTGTAAAATACATCTTTGGGATAAGCTACCACTTCTTATTATTTGACTCTAGACTACACAAAGCCCTTGCTTATTGGTGCTTTAAGGTGGGCTTTGGCAAGGAATAATGTTTAAGTAGTAGCTCAACCCTACCATCCCCTCTTTCCTTGGCAGAGAGATAAGAAAAAAAAACTAAAGGTGACCAATTTCAGGCAGGGGGAAAATGACCTCTCCAGAGACAATGTATGAAAACACAAAGTACACCCTGCATGTTTGAAAGCTCAAGACACTGCGTCTATTAGGCTCCCACTTCATTACATTAAAGTCTGCCAGAATTGTGGCTAATCCACAAGGAATATTCATTGTGCCAGAAACATGAATGTATTTTTTAAAAGTATAATGTACAAGAAAGGGCAAAACAATGACAAAGGCTTAGACAGCGAACGAAACAGAATGCAAAGGTACTGTGAAATGCTCATCATACGCTTTCTGAAGTGCTTCCTTAACTCTGCACTGAATCTGTTCAGAATTCAAAGGCCATACCTTTTTAACACAAATAATATTAATTTATAAACATAAAGGGTAAGAATTAGATGATAAAATTCAGGATAGCTCTCAGCAGTTAGGGTTGAGAAGTTCTCAAAATTTATACCACATGTTAGGGATCCCGAAGGGTCATATTTAGGGGAGATTAAACAAAGGACAATATGTTCAAAGTAAGTGTTTGATGTCTGAAGAGTGAAGGGTGTGCTGTTGTGACTCAATTATACTTCCAGAGCTGCCAGTGAGCCTGATACAGGAAAGACACATTAACTGGCCGATGGTCCAGGGCTCTATTCTGGACAGAAAATATAAATCCAGTCAAAGGCAAAAATGTTGCCAAAAAAAAAAAAAAAAAAGGCAAAATTTTTGCCTCAACAGAATTCTACACTCAAATCATGCCTGGATCATCACTTAATGGAACCCAGACTCATGGATTTAACACTCCACCCCTCTGATTCCCCACTTGTTAGGATGAACGGTTTCATAGACATTTTTCAAAGACTAGTCAATTAAACAACATTAACAAGGAAAAACTAAAAATGTTGGAGTTTCCTGTGTTGTAAATTGAGAATCTGACTTCACTTTCATCAAGCTGTGCAGTGGCAGTTCTCAATTCAGTTAAAAGCAGGAGCAGAAAAACTATTTTCTAAATGGTGGGGGGACAACAGATGAGGAACGCTTCACTGGGTGAGTCAGTAGAGCATGTGACTCTGATCTCAGGGCTGTGAATTCTGGCCCCAAGCTGGACATGGAAAGAGGACAGCTTATGGCAAAGGGCCTATTCTAAAGCCTGACACTTAGCATAGTAACTAGATTTACCAAGGTGAGCATTTTGCGAACTATGTAAGTGTCGGATCACTCTGTGGTACACTTGAAATTAATATAGTATCGTATGTCAACATATATTTCAGCCTCAAAAAAGGAAGAGCAAAACAAAGTATTGCATTAGTAAAGACCACAGGCTCTGGGGCTAGATCACCTCGGCCACACACTGAATCTACCCAGAAAGCATGGCCTCTGCCCTACAGTGCTCGGTGTCTGCATTTCTGTTGCTGTAAAGTGACTGGCTATCCTAAGGACTAATGGATTTAATGCCAATAAAACCCTTCACTTACAGGGCACCTGGGTGGCTCAGTGGGTTAAAGCCTCTGCCTTTGGCTCAGGTCATGATCTCAGGTTCCTGAGATCAAGCCCTGCATCGGGCTCTCTGCTCCACAAGCAAGGAGCCTGCTTCTCCACCTCTCTATGCCTGCCTCTCTGCCTACTGATCTCTCTCTATCAAATAAATAAATAAAATCTTTTAAAAAAAGAGAGAGAGAGAGAGAGAGAGGGAAGCAGGCTTCCTGGGGAGCAGGGAGCCCGATGCGGGGCTCGATCCCAGGACCCTGAGATCGTGACCCGAGCCGAAGGCAGCTGCCCAAACCACTGAGCCACCCAGGCGCCCCAATAAAATCTTAAGAAAAAAAACCTTTATGTAGTGTCTGCCATGGTAAACGTTAGCTCTTTTTATCATTATCATCAATGCGATAATGTTCTATGCAAAAACTTCTGGTTTTGGAAAAAAACAAAAGCTTTGTTGCTTCTGAGGTTAAAAAAAGAAAAAATGCTGCTTGTCCTTATTGGGGACTGATAAGGGGCTGAGTATACCTCCTTCTCACTATGAGTTATGGGATATTTAAGATCACATGTGAAGCACAAAGCAAGCAACCAGGTCTGCGGACTTACAGTCTCCACATTTGAGTTCCTCTTCACTTTAATCCTGATTCTCTATTTAATTTTATTTGTTTTTTATTGTGTTTCCTTTTTGGAAATCACTTGGAATTCTTTGGGAAATAACATCCACAACACTACCAAAAAAAAAAAAAAAAAAAAGACTTCAAGTAAGAAACAAATGTGTTTATGTAAGCAAAATAAAATGAAATGGAAAACAGCAGGAAATGTTAGTAAAAAAGGGAACTAATGAAAGTATAGAGGGAAAACCTTAGAAGTGAGGACAAAATTTTGAATATTAAATAGACGGCAAAGGAAGGAATTCTCTTAAGAGGCTTATGGGTGAAAATGGGGCCTCAAAATAGCAATTTAATAACAAAACTATACATAACAACTTAACTGGGGAGTCTGGACCTCATTATGGAAACAATAACCAAAACACATCTGAAATAAAACCAGATTTAAATTTCTGTTGCTGAAACATCATAAGAGTTTAGTTTTGTTAACTAAAAGAAAAAAAATTATTTGATTATATCAACTCCAGCCATATGATGTTATGCAGAAGAAGCTACAAAAAAGACAAAGAGAGCAGACTTGACGGCTCTAATTACTTCTCACAGGGGAAAAATTAAACCATATAAGAGGAAAACATCAAAAGCAGAAATAAAACAAGAAAAAAATAAAAGTTACACATCAAATAACTATAGTAATATAAAATCTAAGCAATAAACATTTCAAATAAAAGTAAAATCCAAAAAAAAAAAAAAAAGTAAAATCCAAATAAATAAGATATTGAAACATGACTTTTATACACTGCCAGACTTAGACAAAGGCTACAATGAGAAGATGCTTGAATTGAATTGCACAAAGCACCTTCTCCACTAGAAAAAGGAGTTAACCATGTCCTTTAAATAAACAATACCCTAGGGACGCCTGGATGGTGCAGTCCTTAGGCGTCAACTCTTGGTTTCAGCTCAGAACATTAGTGTGAGATTGAGCCCCACATCTGGCTCTACGCTTAGCACAGCACGGTTTCTGCTTGAGATTCTCTGTCCCTCTCCTTCTGCCCCTCTCGCTTGCATGCACATGCTTGCTCTCTCTCTCTCTCAAATAAATAATCTTTAAAAATAATAATCATAATACTTCAAATATCTGCTCCCTTTCCATAAGCACCATCATAAATTTGCTGGAATAATGACAAGGTAAAAACCAAATAATCCCATGAGCAAGTGGAGAGAAATCTAAAGTACCACCATGCCCAAAGCAAACATTCAAAAGAATGTTTACATAATATTGCAAACCTACAAAAGAAAACTAACTCAAAGTTATTCCAAATTAAACTAAGAAGTGAGATGGCTTGGCAGCCTATCCAAAAGGCTATACCAATCTTTACTTATATCACCTCTTGCAAAAAAGGCCAGTATCCATCACAGTGCCACCTATCTAATGACTGGGCTAAGGAAATAGGGCATCAGGTATCTTGACTATCTTCACCTCAAAAATCAAACAGAAAAAAGAAAAAAAAAACAATTTTTATTTCTCCAGTTTTTCCCCTAAAAAGCAGTTTACATGAGATGCATATAGTTCTGCATTAAACCAAACCAATTATCACTACATACTTCTACTTCACAGGCTTCATTACTCTAATGTCTAAGAGCTCTGGAAATCAGGGCACACACTTGTAGAACTAACAGGGGTAGGTGGCTGTAAAGTTTCATTCATTCACAATTAATTATTGAACACCCAAAGCGTGCCATAGACAGGGAGCATACAAAGACATAGAGCATCCTGCCTAAGGAGCTCACAGGCATGTAGATTATTTGGTTGAAGCAGAGTAACAAAAGGACTTTTAAAGGGGAAGGTTGTGAGACAGAGAACAAATGAACTTCCTGGAGATCTAGGATGAGGAGGCACTCAAACACTTTCTGACTGTTGGTCCACTGGTAATGGATTAGCACGCCTATACTCACAAACCTACAGAGGCTGTTTTCTTAGCTCTAGAATCAAGACTATTTCCTGTTATTCTATTACTGTTAAGTGTTCACGTGATTAGGAAAATTCCTTCAGTGATGGAGAAATCCCTGAGTGGTTACAGAATAGAGACAAACTAATTAAACTAAAACTTACCCGGGTGACTTAATCCGGGGGCTGTGAGCACCCTAATGGCCTATCTCCCAGTGCTTTGCCCTAGGATGGCGCTCTCCAGCTCATCCCCAGCTGACAGGTTAGAGGCCCTGCTCACTCTGATTTCACATTTCCGCAGAGCTCAACCACACTGCAGCTGTCTCCAGCACAGCTGGGAGAAGGGAGGGGAACGACTCCCACTTCACCTTCTATTCTGATCTCTCTGCCTGTCTACCTGAATTCAGTGATGACTTCAGAAGCACTTTGATGCTCTACATGCTTCGGTGGCATTTCTGCAAATAGTTCAGAATATTTTAACTTCACCTTGTTGTATTTTAGACTTTTCAGAGAAGGAGCAGCCTGCAGTTAAAAACTGAACCACAGTGAATTTCTGTTAATCTCCTTATAAATTTGCACATTCCCAGTTGGATCATGGCAAACTATGTTGCCAGAGAATTTCTTGGAGCTTTGTAGTTTGATGATGTAACTGTTCTTAACAATAAAGTTCTGACATTTTCCTCCCCAGTGGCAGGACACTATACGCTACACACCTGACCCGTATGTGCAGAGAGACGTGGGTATACATACATGGCCAAAGACAGCCTGGGTGTATGTGTGTGTGTGTTTAATAGTCAAAGCTCATTTCTTCCTCACTTCTAATCCTAGAGTCACATATTCCATCACACAGGGCTGCTCAGCAGATACACATCATGCTCCTAACCATCTGTTTCACAGTTATGTGATACCAGTCACACCAGAGATCAGAGGATAGAAGGTTAATGAATCAAAACTCTATTTCCTTTCCTGACCAAAGGGGGAAAAAAAAAAAGCATATGCCCCAGGTAGGCTAGAATCTCCATCTTTGTAAAGGAAGAGCAGCATTTAAAAAAAAAGATGTATCATAATTATTGGTAGAGTAGGTGGTTCATTTAATTCATGAACTGTCATGATGAGGCCCACCACCCCCCTTTCCCTTCCTCTCAACCACTCCTACCTATAATTCCAAGGTCAAATGCTGTGAATATATATTCTCTCAATTTTAACACAGAGCTTAGTTTAACTTCCAGAATTAGCTCTCCAAAACTCTGCCTCAGTTCTAATAAACTTAGCAAACACTAAACTAACACCTCAAAACAACATTCACAAAGGTAAGGTGTCTGATTATTCATGTAGCAAATCAAGAATTCTATAACACAGCCTTGAAACTTTATATCTACAAATATATATACACTTCTAGATAAAAAGATTACCTAATCCAGCACCTTCATTTTACAGAATTCCAGTATAGAGTCAGTACCAAGTCAATCTGTTTGATACCATTAACAAAATTATTAAGTAAAATACAACACAAAAATCCAAAGTGTCCTTCAGCCAGTAGATATAGATTCACTTAAAAATAATAATCATGGGATGCCTGGTGGCCCAGTAGGTTAAGTACCTGCCTTCAGCTTGGGTCATGATCCCAGGATCCTGGGATCCAGCCCTGTGCTGGACTCCCTGCTCATCAGGGAGTTTGCTTCTCCCTCTGCCCTTCACCCTCCCTCCCTCTCTCTTTCTCTCTCTCTCAAATAAATAAAATCTTTAAAACAACAACAACAAAGAAAACTGAATTTGTCTTTAAAAGTGACTAACACGGGGCGCCTGGGTGGCTCAGTGGGTTAAGCCGCTGCCTTCGGCTCAGGTCATGATCTCAGAGTCCTGGGATCGAGTCCCGCATCGGGCTCTCTGCTGAGCAGAGAGCCTGCTTCCCTCTCTCTCTCTCTGCCTGCCTCTCCACCTACTTGTGATTTCTCTCTGTCAAATAAATAAATAAAATCTTTAAAAAAAAAAAAAGTGACTAACACCCAGCCCAACACCTACCTCAAGTAAAATAAATGCCAAAAGCCTGAAGGTCAGTGTATCTTCAGCAACAAAAATTCACTGAAGAAGAAATAGCCATGGAAACAGCCACTCCCATCTAAATACTTTCAGAGGCACACATTCATGCACATAGAAGTGGTATTTTAAGAACCCACAGCCAGTCTAATTCATGCAGGAAAAATCCCTAACAGGAACAATTCCATTATTAGTGTGTTTAGTATATGTCCTATTTGCATTAACTGTATGTTCTCTCTATTCATTTTCATGACTACTTTTAGCATTTTTATAAAGAGACATCCCTTCGTGGGAACAATATCTCACTGTATGACATCAGCCAGCAGGAACATTTTAATTTATAAGGACCTGTCAAAGGCAATTGCTTGAAATCAAATAAGGAGTTACTAGAATACCATCTAAAGCTTACCACGCCTTCAGAAAAGAAAACAAACACAGTATCTTACTGAGGAGCACTTACTTTTGCAATGCAAATTAAGACTGAAAGAAGTACTATTTCAGTCCACTGATGATTTAGAATAATATTCACGTTTGTCACTCTGGAGCCTTTGTTAAGGATCTTCGCAGATCTGGTATCAGGGGGCAAATTACAGCTAGAAAAATGTACAAAGAAAATAAAGAAAAGCTTTTTGCAGTCCAGGCAAGGTAATTCTAGAGAAGGTGACCACCATCTGCATACCCGACCATTTTGAGAGCTGGATCCAGCTCTTTTAGTAAAAATCTAGAGCTTAACCTGCAAGACACTGACAGCTAAGCTTAGCACTGGTTCTTTTCAATCCCGAATCCTGCTTCCAATTCTGCCACCAACCTTGGACACGGCTCTGAGTTACGATTACAGTTTTTTAAAAGGTCCAGTAGTACTAACTTATTTGATCAGAAATAAATGGGAGTCAGTGTCTTTACATCTCTTGTACCTCTTTGACCTTTCCTAATCAGAAGTGTTCTTCTCCAGTCTCAATCCATAAATGTCACCCTCTTTCCTCAGAATTACTCAGAGTACCCTACCTCACCTACGAACCCACTAGCAAGGCTGCTAAACCTTTATACTTCTTAAAATCTTTCTAAACCTCATTGTTTCTCAATCTTTGTTCCTCCAAAATGTGGGCCTGATCCATGATGCTGCCTCCCTGTACTTCCACCAGGTCTTACCCCCTTCTCCTGGTCTTTCCTCTTCTCATGGTACCCCAATACCATAGAAACCCGGATCCAGCTCTCATACCCACTGCGCTCCCCAAAGGACCCCATCAGTTCATCCATCCAATTTTGCAACTGTGGGATCAAAGACAATCAACTCCCTCTTTATATGTAGCTAATTCCTTCACTACCTCCCATTTACTGAGTACCGGTTATAAACTAAGCATGTGACAAAGTTCTATTACGAGACGGAAGGAAAAATACAGGAGATGAATAAGAAACAGTCGCATACGATTTTTGCACTCAAAGGTTAACTTTATTAAAAAACAGCACTCCTCATTACCTTCCACTTTATGTCTTGCCCCAGGTTGCCCTCTGCCCGTCTTGACCCCCATTCTTATAAATATTCACCAGTCTTATCCCTGTTCATTTGGATTCCTACATACCCACCTCGTCCCCATCTCTATACCTAACCCTTCCATCCAGCTTCCACCCTCCATCAGAGCGGCCTCTCTAATATTTGAATCCAACCACGCCTTTCCATGCTCAAAATCCCCTATGACTGATAAGTTTTAAGAAAAGTATGCAAACTCCTAAGTCTAGCACAAAGAACTCTCCTGATCTGAACTTGCCTTACCGTGTATCAACAACCTTAAACTACTTTAAGATCTGCAACAGATGTGTTTTTCTCTCCTCTGTGCCTCCCTGCTACCTTGCACACCTTCCCCTTCCTCTACAGACACTTACAAAACCTTTGAAACTTAGCTAAAGCTTCACCTTCTCCTAGAAGTTTCTCCTCACTTCTCTCCAGAACCCAGGTGACCTTTCTCTGCCCTCAGTGCCCTGTGCACACCTCTAACACAGTGCATCTCTCACTATATTATAACTGTTGACTCACCCATCCATCTCTCTCACTGGAATGCAGGCTCTTTGAAAAAGAGTATGTTCCAATATGTAATTTAGGCGATTAGCTTAGTGCTAGCTTAGAGCATTCTTTACAAGAAGATGCTCTCTTAGCAGAAGCAATCTGGACTAAGAGTTTGTCAACTAACTGAAAGAAGTTAAAGTGGGGAATCATAAAAAGTGATTTATATTTTATCAGGTCTTGACTGACAAAAGACAACTAAATGTACATTCCTTCCCTGATCTCTGGGTATCAGGCCAGGCCCTTTGTTTTGGGTTTAAGCCCACAGGTTAACAATCAGCATTACGCCCCAGCTATGATGGCCAGTTTGACTTTCTTAAAGTGGATCAAAAACTTAAAGACACTTGAAAAATAACTGGAGTAGTTGATCATTTTAGCTGTTTGGTCAAACAGTTGTATTAATCCCTATCACCCTCATTTAATTCAACAGCAAGATTTTTAGGTGACCTCATCATCAGATCTTTCTGAAGATTTCAATTTACATTTTTATAGAAAAGACACTGAACGCTCATATTTCATCAATATACATAATATTCAATTAAACACACACCTAGAAAGACAAGAAACAAGCAAAAACAGGCTGGGAATCTAAGCACTAAGATAAATGTCTACTGAAAGAACAGAGTGAATGGAAAAGAACGAACGGAGGACTGATGGATCTCCTCCAGCTTTTCAGAATCAGTAACATATAAGAGGGAGGCACTAGAACAAAGTGGCAAGGTCAACCATCCCTTTAAATTCCTCAGTGACTCCCCAGTTTGCATCTAATTCCAAGCCCATAGTAGAGAAGTCTGTCCTTGAACTATTACCTGCCTACATTCTAACACTACACACACGCACACACATGCACACATGCACACGCATCTCCCCACTGTTCCTCCAGTTATTCTGATTTATCTACAGTTGCCTCAAACATACCTTTCCTGGACTTAGAATGTCCCACTTCTCTACCTAATTAACTCTTAATCATCTTGAAAGTCTCAGTACCATTTCGTCTAAGGAGCCCTCCCTGATGAGTCCCCTCCTCCTGACGAAGAAGGGACCTCAGCACCCTGTTATATATGCAGGCGACGCCGTGTACTGGCCACCCTGGGTCAGACCTAGGTTATGCCTACTGTTGGAGACTAAGTGGTAAGAATAGTTCTTTCGCTCTCAGAAAGCATCCCAGTTTGACAATAAATCATATGGTCACCCTAGACACTGGGGGATACGAAGAAGACGAAGCAATGGTCTGTGCTCTTTTTCAAAAATAAGTAAATAAAACCCAAACACACACTCAGATTTTCTGGTTTCTCAAATATATATAATTCTTACTCCTGTTTTATTCTGAAAAAAAGTCACAGTTTGGCCCACAAATCACATACAGTCACCTTCTGATTATAACCATATCCCAGTACTTATTCCACTATCCTATATGTGTTTTGTTCTCTATCTCCTTGTCAAGACTATAAACTCCTCGAGAAGCAAGGGCTTCTCTTATTTATCTTAATAACCACACATCAGCCTGCTGGTGGGTATTCAGGAGGGCATGTATTACATGGAGCACTGGGTATGGTGCATAAACAATGAATTCTGGAATACTGAAAAGAAATAAAATAAAATGAAATTTTAAAAAACACAAAACAAAAACAAACAAACAAAAAATGTCCACACATCAAGCCCCATGCTCAGCACATACTAAGGATTCAATAATGCTGGTAGACTGCTAACAATCAATTAGAAGACAATGCGTTGAAATGGCTGCAGCATAAGTAGCTACTCATAAACACCTGAATCATAAGTGATCTACCAACCCTGACTAATGGCCAAGCAGTAATTGCAGAGTGTTAGAATCATATTAATCTCAAGCAAAAATATCACCAGCAGTAATAACATACAGTACATTACAGTACCTGACATACTGGCTCAAGTCACTCAAATAACGTGAACAGAATATAAGGCCACATGTTTTTACCAACTTCGCTATCACCAAAGGGTGTTTTGTTTTTTTTACAGAACACTTTTTTGTGTGTCACCAGATATGTACATAAACCTTCAAACAGTTAGGGTATTTTTATTTAAAAAGAAAAATGCAGAAAACAGCTTAGCAATTGTCTTCCTTAGAGTGTCATTAAAAGCTATTTCTGCCTGCGGAAAATGACATACATTTTGTACCTAAACGAATTTACATGAACAAGCAAAGCCATATCATATTTTAGTCTAATAACAACTGTCAGACTTCTCCCAGATAATATAATTTATGGAGGAAACATACAGACAAAAAAATATGATTTGAAGACCTTGGATTATTTGTTCCAATGCAGCTTATTACTAATTATTTACAAGTCATAGAGAAAAATGAAAAACTGTTTTCTGGATAAATAAGTCACACTCAGCAAGAACCTGCCTGATTCGAGAATGAGAAAACTGACTACCAAAATAATTACAATATTATAACTTGGGTCTGCAATTAAAACCAAAGACATTTCTAAAATCAATTATCAGGGGGGTGGGGGGGCGGATATTATCCAAAAAAAAAGCATTTCCTCTCTAATCAAAGAAAAGTACAAAAGAAACCACATTTTAACAAAGAGGTCAGGAAATAAAATGTGGGGAAGAGACTAAATGTTAAGAAATAATTCAACTGCCTTCTTTAATTAAATTTTCAATTTTCATGTAAGAATACAGACATATTCACATATACAATTTACCAAAGTTGTAGCAAATTACTGTAATTTCTAAGTAGCTTTACAACTTTCGTATGGAACCTCAATTTTTATATTTTCTTGCAACTAATTACAAGCTTGGTCGATCACTCAAAGCAGAAATAAAGTTAAGGCAAAATGAATACTTTCCCCCTTCAACTCTCACAGCTATATCTCATGCAACCATACTTCAATGACCGTTTCTGGTTAGTTATAAACTGTCATTATCTTACAGGGCAATAGATTGAGATTTCCCAAATGAAAGAGCACAAGAGCTTCGGCCAGCCAGAGCAGGGGCCAGAAAAGATTACAATCTGTAATGGGATCACTCAGCCTTCATTTCTAACTGCTAACTTGAAGGATTTCACTTTTAAATAAATTATACAATCATTATACATGTACAAATATTATCACCATCATCCCCGTTTGGACCTTCAGATGTGGAGAGGGAATGGGAAAGGGGAAGGAACATGGATAAGGGACATCAATGGTTACCACCACTGATTGTGTACCTACTATGTGCCAGGCACTGTAGCAGTCCTGGAGACACAACCATAAGACGAAGTCCCTGCTTTCAAACTAGAAACAAACTTTATTAAGTAGATCATATGTCAGCAGGATCTGGATCCAATCTGATTCCAAACCATGTGATCTTCCTACTGGAACTACTACTACTATTACAAACTGCCCCAAGAGGGAGAATTCTGTTTACAAGTTTTCTAAGAAAAACAGACAGCAGAACAACTCCACTAAGATATGAGGAAAAAAACTGAGGTTTTTGTTTTGTTTTGTTTTGTTTTGTTTTGTTCCTAAAACTGCTTCAGAGGTTAGAACCAAGTAAGAAAACCTAACTGTAAGAGTTAATTTTATGTGACAACTTGGTTGGGCTAGAATGCCCAGAAACCTGGCCAAATATGATTCAGGATGTTTCTGTGAGGGTGTTTTTGAATGAGATCAACAATTTAAATCAGAGTAAAGCAGATTACCCTCCATAACATGGGTAGGCCTTAAACAGTCAGTTGAACCCTGAATTGAACAAAAGACCAACTTCCCTTGAGCAGGAAGGAATTCTCCAGCAGATAGTCTTTGGACTTGAATCCTTACCCTCCAGCCTGGGTCCTTCCTTGAGTCTCTAATTTGACAGATTTTAGACTGAAACTACAATACTAGCCCTTCCCTGGATGTCCAGCCTGCTAGCCCACCCTGTAGATCTTGGACTCAACAGCTTTCATAATCGTGTAGGCCAAACATTAAATAAATCTCTCCCTGTCTGTGTATCTGTCTCTCTCTCTTTCCCTCTGTCTCTCCCTCACCTCCCCCAACACAAGCACACACAAACACATCTTCTATTATTTGATTCTGTTTCTCTGGAGAACCTTAACTAATAATACTACCTAAACATTAAATACAACACATGGTAAAAAAAAAAAAAAGACACCTTCAAAAGTATTTCACATTAACTTGTGATGAGCTCTGGGTGTTGTATGCAAGTGCTGAATCACCACAATCTACACCTGAAACTAACATTACACTGCAGGTTAGTTAACTAACAAATTTAAATAAAAACTTGCAGAAGAAAGTATTTCATATTAATATTTACAATCTATTTCCACCATCCTCCAGTGAGAGGAATCAACTCTACTTAGTCAATGGTTCCTTTCTAGATTAAGGGCAAGAATGTCACAAAACAACCAAAACCAAGTAACTTCAAACTAAAACTTCTGATTTGCTATATTTGCAAATGGGGCAATCTCCTGAGAGTTCTCTAGTTCCTTAAAAATACTACTCACAGAACTCATTATTCAGAGAAGGAACCAGCAACATAAAAATTCCACAAGCATCAGAATCTCCCAATGGAAAAACACAAGTTTCATCTCAAAGTTAGTCGGATGCATAATAATGTTGCCTTTTCTCCTTCATATAATCCTTGAAATTATATACAATCAATCATAGGAGTATTACTACTGTAAAATCAATATTCAATAAAATACAAACAGAATTTATTAGCCACATTGTATGTAGTAAGGTTTAAGTACACCTAATGGAAAATGGTAAGGCAGCACCAGTGTATACAATAAGGCAATTTAATTACAACTTCACCAGAGCTTATAAAATGCCAGAATTGCTTAAAATTTTAAGATTTGAGTTATCAGTTGATCCATTAGGCCAGAAGCAATATGTCTAACTTCTAATTTCAGAAAACTCTGCCACTCAACAAAAATATTTTTGTTATCACCTATATGCTCCAGCATTATCTACCAAAGCTTTTCAAAGGTGGAACACTATCCAATCCAATGCATGAGAGGAACTGACCCTTTGACCCTAACTAAAAATATTATATACTACCATATAGCCTAATCATACATCAAATGAATCTCTTTTCACCTAAAACTTTTGTTAAGAAGAACAACAGGAAACTACATATTGGCTGGTGTTTTATGACAGGAAACATATTCAAAAGGACACTGTGGAGTCTTAGAACTCAAAATCCTGTTTTTAGCTGAAAGCGTGCAAATGTTTTCATAGGATTACATATAGCCAAGGTACTAAACTTGACATCTCTACTCTCTCAACTTCTGAAAGAGAAAAGCTCTTGAGGCTCAGTAATTTAACAGGTTAGAAAGAAAAACATGTCGCAGAATTATTAGGCTTTTTAAAAACAAATATTTATTATTTTTATTAAGAGTACTCATTAAAATATACTTTTCTCTTCAAATCCAAAATATATGCTCAGTTTTTAAAAGCATACTTTTACACACACAATAACAACTAATGGAAAGTAACACCTATGCAAATGTTATCATCATAATTTAAAATACACTGAAATATGTCCCCCCTCATAATATTCACAAGCTTAACCACAAATGCAGGATCAATTTTACCAAGGATTAAAAAGTATGCACTTAATGAATTCAATTGCCAAAAGTACGCCCATTTTCTTAAACCAACACTTTTTCAGTATTCCATAAATTTATACTCCCCAGATTTTTCTGTGACATAATGACCTCCAAAGAAAATGACAATAAAAATTAATCATTTTAATCTTGGACGATATGAAAAAATGTTTTTGTCAACTTCTTAAGTTGTTATCACTGATCATTCCAATTGTGTTCCCATCACCTTTTTTTACCTATCATTAAGAGAGGAACATTTGCTCGCTGTAGAAAATTTAGTAGCTCTAGAAAACTATAAATAATTTTTTTAAACATCACCTTTATTCTCTCCACCCAGGAATTACCATAGTTAACATTCTGACATATGTGCTTTCAATCTTCATTCTAGGTACAAATACACTGAAAGTAAAATGATGATAAAAATGCATATTAAGCTGACAATTCACAGACCTGTACGCCTGGGGTAAATAATAGATTATATGTTATTAAAAAAATGCATATTAAGTACTTAACCAATCTTTTTACCCTACAGTATACTGGGTATAGCAAGTCTTCATCTTTAAAATTTTAGAAGACATGACCTGTAATACATTTATCCTATTACTCTACATGCATATATCATAATGAATTATTATGACATTACTATGAATTATTATGACTATTATTAGACATGTCAGTTCTTTCTACCAACTTTCTACCAAGACAAATAACAACTTTGATGTACTCCTTACCAACAATCATTGACCAAAAAAAACACATTGACCATAAAAACAACACTCAGAACTCATATCCAAAAAAGGCCCATAAACACATGAAAACATTTAAGCTCATCAATGTCAGCATAAATCATACAAATTATAGAGATGTTTTTCACCCACCAAACTGAAAACTGTAAAGCATGTAAATAACACCAAGTTATTGGTACAGGAATTGTGAGAAAACCATTCCAATGCAATGCCAATTATAAAACTAATACAACCTTTCTAAATGATAATTCAGGCAGTATGTATGTGAACAGCTTTATTTTTTTTTAAGATTTTATTTATTGATTGATGGTCAGAGATCACAGGTAGGCAGATAGGCAGGCAAAGAGGGAGAGAGGAGGAAGCAGGCTCCCCGCTGAGCAGAGAGCCTGATGTGGGGCTTGATCCCAGGACAGTGGGATCATGACCTAAGCCGAAGGCAGAGGCTTTAACCCACTGAGCCACCCAGCACCCCTGTGAAGAGCTTTAAAATATTTTAGCCAATAATTTTATTTTTAGAAATCTATACTAAATGATCACAGATAATTCCAGATCTTGAACAAAAAACTGTATATAGGGTTAATTCCCTTTTAATGCTAATCCAGTGTTAAGCACATATATCAAAAGTCAGTGAAGACTTGCTCTATGTTATCATCATTTTTGTATTCTGCTTTCCCTATCATTTTGTAGATTTTCATTTCTGATCCAGTTTTTGTTTTCATAAGGCTTGTTTGTGTGTGTGTTTTCAAGTTTAGTGACTAATCTTGAAATTTCTAAGAGGAAATGGGCCCTCTGGGGATAGTATATTATATTATAACTCCTGCACAATTTAAATTGTTGCACTTTATTATTCTACCTACAGAAGAAACTTCTAAAAATAAATCCATCTTATGTATAGTGTACAAGATGATAGTGAAACACCCTACAGTAACTTCTGCCATTTCGCCCCCCTAGAAATGGGTTCTTTTAAAAGTATATGTAATATATATCAGTTGATTCAAAGAGCAAGTGTGAATTTATGTCTTTTTCTTTCTTTATGAAACAACTTTGCACATCCATTTTATCTGAAACAAGTGGTTGGTAAAAGAACCCATCAATACAGCACTGACTCACAGGTTGATCTTAAACACCAACCAATAAACCTGCCCTTCCCTTCCCCCAGCTGAGGTCCCTTACAGTGGAAGGAAAACTCTTCAAAACCCCAAACAGGTACCTCTGATTCTGAGTACAATTTAAAATCCTTGTATTGGGGCAACTGGGAGGCTCAGTCAGTTAAGCACCTGCCTTCAACTCAGGTCATGAAGCTAGGGTCCTGGGATCAAGTTCGATGTCCTGCTCCGTGCTCAGCTGGGAGTCTGCTTTTTCCTCTCCCTCTGATCCTCCCACCCCCTCAAATAAATAAACTCTTAAAAAATAAAATAAAATCCTTGTATTCAAGATTAGACAAATTTTCAAGCATGAATGTACCCTCTGCAGAACTCTATCCTGACATACTTTTGAAAGAGGAACAAGTAAAAAGTAAAAAGTGACTTTTGGAGGGCAGCTCTTAAGTGGAGAAAAGAAGGGTCCACCCTACTGTACAGTGACAGATCTGAAGGCACAGAGTCACTCAGTTTCTCAGGGTTATGCCAGTCCAAAAGCCTCACCGGGAAAATTCCACAAATAGCTACTCTGCAAGCCTCTCACCTGGTCACTCCTGGAAAGGAGCCTCTTAATCATGACTCTTTATCTTTTAGACCCTTGCCAACCACTACATGTTCCAATCTAGCCCAGTATGTTTCGACTGGTATAGAAAACATCTTGGAGGATCAGCTTTCCCCAAAATAAAACTCTTATCTGACTTTAAAAAAGAGAGGAGACTAACAGGTCTATGAGCCATTTCATCTAAAACCACTTTTCCTGATACATAAATATATGGGGGAAAGTTTTAACTCTACAAATGCTTTTCTTCAATCCCTCTGAAAACAGATCAAGTAAGGGAAGAACAAACCTTTCCTCCTCCTGAAATATAAAATTTCCAGGTATCTTTATACTCGGCCTGATTCATTGTCCTTTTTGTAAGAATAGATGCGTGAGGAGAGAGCAAGTTAGAGTGAAAAATTGGGAATTTTGAAAAAAAAAAAAAATATATATATATATATATATCAATATCTCAATCATGTTGAACCGTGCTATGAAGCTATTTCCAGAACAAAAGTAAGTGAAGCAATTAATATGTCAGCAACTATATTACAAAACATTTCTTTATTCTTAAGGTTCCTCAGCAGGGTGTTTAATATGTAGTTCAACCCATACTTCCAAAAGTTGAGTTGCTCTGAAAAACTACTCTATGAAAATGTACTCCCTTGGATTTAAAATTTTAACCATTTTAGGGGCGCCTGGGTGGCTCAGTGGGTTAAGCCGCTGCCTTTGGCTCAGGTCATGATCTCAGGGTCCTGGGATCGAGCCCCGCATCGGGCTCTCTGCTCAGCAGGGAGCCTGCTTCTCCCTCTCTCTCTCTGCCTGCCTCTCTGCCTACTTGTGATCTCTGTCAAATAAATAAATAAATAAATCTTTAAAATATATATATATATATAATTTTAATCATTTTAAACTATAATTTACAGCATAAATAACATTGTCACGAACAACTAATCTAAATTCATTTCCATACTGCAACCAAAGATGTCCATTTCCCTTTGAAATAACAGCACAAATATGTATGATAGCAGTACTTACTGTACAAATCTTTTTAAAGGATAATCAGAAAATCACAAGATGTTAACACTGAGCAGGGGTCTTTTACAAGTAAGACAGCCTCCATTATAAATAAGAAAGCCAAGGCCTCAAGAGGCAATCCGTCAAGTTTACAGAATACCAAGTCACTCTTGGTGTTACTTTCATTACCAGTTAATAATATTTAACAGCCATCTAGATACTATGCTTCAGTAAATAACATGCAATAAACTAAATGAGTGCCTGCCCCAAATTACTCATCTCATAAATGGTTACATTACGAATAACAGCAAGTATGGCATATGAAATCTGTATTAAAATATGAAAGAATGAGGAGAATTTTAAAGATAAAGAGTGAAGTTTGTCTATGAACGATCTCGCTGAACATAAAAGAATAATGAAAGCAACAACGTCAGAGCAGTAGGATGGAAAGAAGCTGATCAGATCATCGGAAAAGGACAAGGGTCCCTTGTGCTCAGGCCACTGCAAACATGAAATCAGCATTAGTGCTCTCCGTGCCTTTGACGACAGCCCGCGCTGAAGCAAGCACTTAGGCTCCATCAGTAGCAATTTCAGATTACATGCATGGAAGTGCAGTATCCCACACAAGGGAGCTGTTCCAACCGTCCTCTTCGCCACGGGCACCGATCTTCCTCGGTTTACAAATACCCTCATCCCCTCCTGGACCCTGCTGTCTCCTCAGCTTGATTTTTTTTTCCTCTCCATGAAACTGCATAAGGGCCAGACAGCATCTGTTGCTCCCACACCTTGTCACTTGCTCTTTAGACCATGTCAGCACCCAGAAAATTCTTTTGCCCCCTGCTCTTTAGACTGTCCTACAGTCTGACGTCCTCAGGATAACTTAAATTTTAATATATCGCGGGGTGCCTGGGTGGCTCAGTGGGTTAAGCCTCTGCCTTCGGCTCAGGTCATGATTTCAGGGCCCTGGGATGGAGCCCTGCATTGGGCTCTCTGCTCAGCAGGGAACCTGCTCCCCCCACCTCTGCCTGCCTCTCTGCCTACTTGAGATCTCTCTGTGTCAAATAAATAAATAAAATCTTTTTTAAAAAACACGTAAAAAAATTTTAACATATCGTAAGTCACATTCGTTGTGTCTCCTACGTTCCTTTCAAAGAGCATGCCCCTGGTTCCATTTATATGAAAAGTCCAGAAGAGGCAAATCCATAGAGACAGAAAGTGGATTAGTGCTTGCCAGAGGATACAGGAAGAAGGGGAATTGAGAGTGACTGCTAACAGGCACAAGGTTTCTTTTTAGGGTGATGGAAATGCTCTAGAATTAGATAACAGTGATGGCTGCACAACACTGTGAATATACTGAAGGCCATCAAACTGCACGGTGAGTGTTATGCTATATGAATTTTAGCTCAATAAAAAGGTTGCCAATTAAAAACAAACAAAAAAAGTGCATCACAATGCTGTACAACTACACACATACACACACACACACACACACACACACACAGCATTTCCCTCCTTCTAACTTCCCTTTCACCTTGCAAAATAATAAACTCCCCAAAAGTGGGAATTATTAAGGCAGAAGCCAAATGATCATCTGTCAGCAATGAGCTACTGAAGAGCTAATGGGAGTGAGGGGGAAATTACACTAGACTACCGCGAAGGGTTTTTCATCTGTAAATTCCTATGTCACAAACCACAATGAAGAAATGAGACTCGGGGAAAAATTTTTAAGTAGCCAGGAAGAAAAAATACGAATCATCCCTTCCCATTCAAAATGGGAACTGTGGAATATAATAAAGCAAAAGAAAAAAAAGTGCAATAGGTCCAAAAAGGAAGAACATAGAAGACTAAGAAAAGAATATTAAATAGAAAAGCAAAGAAATTAAGTAACAGCTCAAAAGCCAAGAAATGATATTCAGAGTTTAACATAGCAATGCTTGTTTTGTTTATGCAGATACTATCCCATAGCTAACTGTATCTCTCTAGAAAAATTCCAAAACCTTTTTTGTCCTTGAGTGGTGAAGAAGTAAGATGTTGAAAAAAAAAAAATTTCTAATGCAGATGAGACTTAAATCAGATTACTACCGTTGGGCATATAACTGCGTTAATAAGGTAAACAAGGCATGGATAACATAGGAAGTTATTTTCCCCTAAATACAGTCTCTTCCCTTTAAAATCCATTAATGCCAACAACCAGTGTCCTTTGTGAGGAAGTTTAGAGGGGAAGATAAAAATTATGGCTGATACAAAAAACAAAAAACTAAATCTTTCTACTACAAATAAATGCCAGCAAACGTCTGTAATAGTTTGTTGTAGAAAAGAACCCCTTTTTGCAGACTAAATGACCAGCATTTAGTAAAACAGAAAAGAGGTATTAGTCTACACATTCAATATTAGAAAAGGGGTACATTAAAATATTTGTACATTAAATGTGTATAGTACATTAAAATATTTGACATATTTACCTGGTTATGAATCAAGACATCAGAATGTTAAAGGAAGTCCAATTTAAATGTTACGAAATCAAAGTTATCCAAAGAAAAACAAACTAAATAAGACAACAATCCTATACTCTTCTCTAGTTTATTAATTTAGGCTTCCAAAAAATGAAAGAAATGGAGTTTCTGAGTCTATCAAGAACTGCTTCCTCCTGCTTTTTTTATAATTAAAAAGATTTTCTTAAAAAGCTCACATTAATAGTTTGCAAACTGCTATTTAATTTTCACTCTAGATTTAGCAAGTTCATCAGATATATCTCAAATTTACTTAGAGTAATGTTTTTTTCGAGCATATTTTCTACAACTTATATTAAGAAATATGTCAGGCACCTGGCTGGCTCAGTCAGTTAAGCATCTACCTTCAGGTTATGATCTCGGGGTCCTGGGATGGAGTCCCGTGTCAGGCCCCCTGCTCAGCGGGGGTTCTGATTCTCCCTCTCCTTCTGTCCCTTCCCCTGCTTGTGTTCTTCTCTCAAATAAATAAATAAAATCCTCCAAAAAGAAAAAAAAAAACCAAAAACAAAACTTAACACTCTTGTATAAAACTCTTGTGTGGTCTAACACAAGAGTCTATGATGTGACATTTTAATGACCCAAATTTTTTATGAATTTAGAGGTCATAATCCACTCTTGTATCCACAACTATCACGCACCTTACAACTTTACACCTGCGTCAGCTTCAAAGAACACAATTCCACAAAACCAGCTATAGCAGACCAATCTGAAAAGCAAATGTGTTAAAGGATTCCCCAACATTTGGTGACCAGCTCTTGTCAGCAGTCAGAAAACTACTTCACAATCATATTCCAAAGAGCGATCTGTTGACCAGCAGCCTCAGCACACACTTGAGATCTTTTTAGGAATCCACAATCTCACCTGAGACCTACTATTTGTGAATTTGCTATATTATTCAACAATATTAAATTCTGTTATATAGATCAAGAAAACAAATGGGGGGGCACCTGGGTGGCTCAGTGGGTTAAAGCCTCTGCTTTCAGCTCAGGTCAAGATCCCAGAGTCCTGGGATCGAGCCCCACATCGGGCTCTCTGCTCAGCAGAGAACCTGCTTCCTCCTCTCTCTCCGCCTCCCTCTCTGCCTACTTGTGATCTCTGTCTGTCAAATAAATAAATAAAATCTTTAAAAAATAATAATAATAGGGGCACCTGGGTGGCTCAGTGGATTAAGCCGCTGCCTTCAGCTCGGGTCATGATCCCAGGGTCGTGGGATCGAGCCCCGCATCGGGCTCTCTGCTCTGTGGGGAGCCTGCTTCCTCCTCTCTCTCTCTGCCTGTCTCTCGCGGACTTGTGATCTCTGTCTGTCAAATAAATAAATAAAATAAATCTTTAAAAAAATAAATAAATAAAAAATAAAAATTAAAATAAAAAATAATAATAATAAAATAAAATTTAAAAAAGAAAACAAATGTGATGGTCACTAACGCTAAGTAAGCTAATAACTTAAGGAGGTAAAGGCCACACTCAGAGGCTCAATTAGGTACAGATAATAACAGCTTATAAGCTTCTAAAAACGAAGGCAAAATTTTTAAGATGTGCTAAAAATAGTTAAGTTAGTAAGCGGAAAGACATTCCAAAATAGAAAATATATTGATGGAACAAACAAGAAGTTCCCTTGCAGAAAGAAAAGGGATGGAAAGACCAAGTCATCCTCGTGCCATCTCTGGACTGCCAGATACGCCATCTCCATTCCAGCCACCCACCGAGGCCGCCCCACCTGGTCTTATTTCAGACTCACAGGTGCCTGACCCAAGAAACACAAATAAAACCCAGGGAAACTGGCAAAGCTACCGCTGTCTGTAAGCGTACTTGTACCGTCTCTCCTCTGTAGAGCAAATACCATGATATCATGAGCTGAGGGGATTATTAGTATGTGGAGCCCATGCTCAAAAATCAACTCTGGTCCTCATAACCGCACCCTTAGTGGGAAGGGTGATGTGAAAGTGAGAGGGCTGGCATATAAATACTGTGTACCTGGGCCTCAGGTTCCGTGGTCCCACCAAAGTTTGCTCCTTACCTGTGTAAACTTTCCCTATGGCTTTCCTCTTGCTTCGGGCTGTGTGTTTTAAACTGATTTGATAAATACTGTGATTCAGACATTTAATCTGGTTGCTGAGCCTGTCTATTGTATAGCCCGTGGGAAAGCTGGTGATGTGCTTGGAGGTTAATCTTTGCATCAAGGTGATTCCCCCCCCCCCCAAGTAACTGCTGAATCAGAAATCCGCACTTTAAAATATCCCCAGGGGTTTCATAAGCATATTAAAGTTTAAGAGCACTGAGCAAGACTATCTGAAGAAACAGAATGACCGAAATTTGAATCTCAGAACTATACTCTGAACACCTCCCAAATAAAAGATCTTATATATGTCCTGTGTATCAACTCGGAGCCCCCCAAAAGAAAGAGAATGCTAAGGGAACCCACTTTCAACAAGTCTCATGTAAGATTTAGAGAAGCACTGCAGTCCTTGGTGATTCTCCTTTGAACCCCAGCTCTGCAAACTCCATACAGCTAGAGAGAACATTCAGAAAGGTAGAGCACAACATACCGTCACATTAACCCTGCAATCTCCTTCTTGCTAAGGGAATTGGGAAAATACCCTTTTTCATCGATGCTAAGTTTCAAGAACACCTATCCAAAGGACATAAGACTACCAGAAAGAGAGAAAGGGTTATGACTGCCTTAAAAGGGTTGCAGTGACCTTAGAAAGAGCATCCAGGAACAGTTCAGGAGAACAGCCCGAGAACCATCCTTCAGGGGCTATCCACTCCCCACCTCCTGGCATTTGCTGACCTGATCAGCTCCAGTCACTTTCTGTATTTATTACATTTTATAGTATATTGCACTGTTAACCCACACGTAGCAAGGTCTCAGTAAATATTCCAAATTAATAGAAAACAATAATGAAAAATGTCACCACTTCTCTCCTGGGTTCATTTAAAGCAAAGCTAATTAATTCAATCTCTTGGTTTTGAGAAATTCCTGAGAATGAAGGCATAATTCCATAGCTCAAATTAGCATGGTTCATAACACTCTCTCACTCCATATTTCAAACTTGGATTTTATATTTTCCATTATTAATCAATCCCACTGTAATTTTCCACAACACTGTGAAACACATCAACCTATCCATTAAGAAACAATCCATTTCTAAATGTCACCGATTATGTATAAGTAATACGTTACACAGGAAAGATCAGCTATCATTTTGATGCTTTCCTAGATCCAGATTTAAGACGTCTCGGGAAAGTATCTATTTAAAAAAATCTATAGAAGAACTGAAATAAAAACTGACGAAATGATCACACACATAAAGATCATACACAAGATGTAAAACAAAAGCCTAAAAGTGTTGAGAATATTTACTCTGGTGAAGAGTAAATGAGAATATCAGGAAAAGAATGTAAAAGTTCTAAAGATCATTTCTGTAAAGAGTATGTCACCTTTGGTTGCTGAAAGAGGCAGTATGTTTAAATTTCAAAAGAAAAGGTTTAGGTTGGAAATCATAATCTCCCATTCTGTAAGTGCAACTTTACAAAAGGAATAATGAAACATACATAGGGAATGGCACAGTGTATTTCCTTCCAAATGGTTTATCAAATCCTGTTCAATCCATGCATTTAGCACAGCCAAGGACAGTTACAGTCCTCACAGGACATGAGACATTTCAGCACAGGTTTTCAAACTGTGCTATATGTGTTTTAAATAACAAGTATTGAAGAACCGATTCAACCAGCTCACATAGGAAAAAGGCAACATTGTAGATTTGCGTGCCTTCTACCTCAAACAGCATGAGCACAGACACATGAAAAGCCTTCAATAAACACTTGTTGAACTTCATTGTTACCACCCTCTGAGGCAAAAATCTTAATTGGAGAATAATCTAAATACTCTCATCCCCAGTACCAGTAGAAAAGGGACTCTCAAGATTTCCAAGTGAATCCACTTACATGTTAAACAGTGAGAACAACAAGAAAGAGTAATTGTCTTATTCATTACAAAGGGCTAAGAATGAATCTTCTGTTTGCAAACTTAATCCACTCCAACTAATACTTTTAACTGCCCACTAAAACCTAGTACATTATCTTTGTTTCACAAACCTTATTCTTGATAAAATGTGTTACAACTTATATGTATGTAATCTATTTCATTCCTTGTTATATAAAACACATAATTTATTACATGAAAATTAAAAGGCAAAATGCTTTTGTTATAAGCAACAGTAGGAAAAAATCACTTGAATTTCAGAATATCTTATCCCAAACCTGGTTTGTTCACCTATGAACCGCCATATTTCAATAAGAAATCCTTTAAAATGCATTAAACCCATCACCATGTATTACATTTTGTGCAGCTCCGGACGCAAATACAAGGCTGGTGCCCCATTTGGTCGAGTGGGTAGTGTTCTAGTTGATAAATTTTCGTTAAGCTGCTATCTCCCATTTGGGAGTTAGTCACTGGTTTTAACAAACTCCTTGAAGAGTTCATTTCAGTTATTCCTGCCTTGCTCAGTGTAAAACAATTTAATCTTATTGCTTTCTTCCTAAGGGGCAGAAAGATGATGCTCAAAGGAGAGCACTTGGAAGGGAACATGCACAGCGAAATTTAAGAACTCCCTGGATAAGCCTGATGGAAAGACACCTCTAAAGAGAGAGCCTAAGACTTGGGGAGTGGGGGGCCGAGGTTTAGGGGAGAGGCTCACAAATGAAAGTGGGAAAACACAGCAAAGAAACTTAGCTTACTCAGAAACCACACTCACATCCCTAGTTATTTTAAACACAGTGTAACTTGGCATGGCCCATTCTGACCCAGAAATTTTGTCTTACCCTAATGAAATGAACTGCCTACTAACACCTATAAATAATTTCATAGATTATTTATTTCAAATTAGTATTTCATAATTAGAGTAAAGTCAAATTTCTCTTTGCTTTGTAAATTCTCTCTCACAGCCTTATATGGAAGTTTCAAAAGAGGGAAATGACAATAGACAGTGGATTTCAGATTCCTTTAAAAGACACCACATCAAATTCCAAATCTATTATATATACACACAGGACAAGCTGGGAGTCCCTAGAAAGTGGTTTCAATCTACACATTTCTACCACCACAACCCTTCGATTCCCCTAGGAGGGCATGCCAGAATCTTAGGACGGAGGCTGATGGGCAAGTACACTTTGAAAAAGCATTCCAGGAGTCTGTGATACTCAACCCACGGCCTCCTGCCCCTCCTGCCATTATCAGCTAATAATGCTTCACCCCCCGCTTCTGATGTACGCTGTGCTATTTCTTCTACACCAAATGTTAAGTAAGTGAAGTCATTAGAATAGAGCATCTGAATTCAATTGGCATTTATCCAGCTTTTAAGAGGTAAAAACATATACATGAATGACAAATCAATTTAATTTCCTTTCATAAAATTTCATTTCAGGGCTACATCACAAGTTCTGAACTCAAAGCTAATCACAGTCATAGCTTTCCAATTAAAGTATTTAAGTCCGCTAATATATTTCCATGAATCAAACTTTCGCTACTAAGTAGCAGTACAAAAAAAAATAGTAAGTTTCAACATTCCTCACAATCCACTTACACTTAAGTAAGAGAGAACTCAAGAATTTTTTAAGCAAGTAAATAAAGACTATTATTTCAAGGTCAACCATGACTTTCTCATTGTACATTATGCCTCATATCCTAGAGGGTCCAAATTCAGAAAATGTTATTACATATGGGTACTTTTAGTAGAACTAGTTAAAGAGGTAATTCTATTTTCAAACTAACACTCCCGGTTTTCCGGGTTCATATTATTCATACTCCAGTCCATTGGAATGTATCTCACAATCCTCAAACTTCTTCAACTTTACTATTAGTCAATACCGGTTTAAGCAATCCTAAAGTATATTAGGAAATATGTGGACATCTCCCAAACTTTTAAAATCACTTGACAACATGTGTATATCAACAACCGTGACTTCCTTATAGTGGTCAAATATTCTACATACATTTAGGCCCAAATACCAAAAAAAAAACCACAACTTGGAAATTTCAAAAACAAACTGAGAAAACATACTTACCTTAATTGGAGCACTACTAAACTTAATTTTCCTATTTGCTGGGATGTCGTCTTCTTCTGGCAATCCAACAATTTCCGAGTATTCCATATCAGGTTGATAGTAACTGTTTTCATCACTCTCTTCCTGCTCATCCTGCTCAGTGCCCGTCTCTCCCCAGTCTGAATTATACCTGGACCTGACCCTGTATACATTATAGTCACTGTGCATGTAAACATGGGAACTCTCAAAATGAACCGAATCTTCAGGTACTTCCTTTCCACACCTGGATCCAGAAGCATCAGCAGAGGTAAAATCACCACCTGCCAGTTCTTTCTTCTGATGCATTGCTGCCTCACTCCCAACTAAATTAGCTTCAGCGTCTTCTAAAGGTTCATTTTGTGGTGAAGGGATTTCAGACTCGGGCATTGCCTTAGTGTCAGCACAAGGTTCTTCAGGAACGTCTCTGTCAATCCCGACAGGAGTCTCTTGGTTGGATGTGGAGTCCTCGGCTTCCTCGCTCTGCTGTGTCTCTTCACTGGGTATGGAGGCTAGAGAGGTACTTTTCAAAGCCACTTCTGGTCCCGGAGTTGTATGACCCTTCTGAGAATCCTCTGCATCATCACCGTGTTTGCTTGGAGGAGACCAAGAATTAGAATCCTTAAGGTGACCAAAAGTGTCAAGATTTGTAACAGTAACAGATGGTAGATTCAGGGGATAATGGCCAGTCACTGAGTATGCGTTGTTCTCAGCCTTCTCAGGAACAATGGCACTGGGGGAATCGGTATTCTCAAACACTGCACTCAGTTGACTCACAGTTGGGGAGACAGCCTCTGTCCGGGAGCTAAGGCTGTCCAAGGAATCGGTACTGCCTCTGTTGGACTTCGAGCCACCCCACTCATCCTGAGGCTCACTCCCTCCAGCTTTCTCTTTCTTTGGGGAATAGCGGTTGTTCTGTCCTGACTCATGCACACTTCTCTCAAACATCTTCCGAGTTTCTGTGAACTTAGAATATGAAGGGCCATCGTACATTGTGTCAAATCTACTGATTCGTTCGGAAACAGAGGACTCCAACTTAACAACCGAGCCATCTGTTTTTTCCAGAAATTCTTTGGGCCTCATTCTTCTCTGTGGAGATGAAGGTCCACCTTTCCCCCTTGTTTTGGCAATGACTGCAGCATTTTCATTGGGTTCCATACCCATCTGCATAAATAGATTTTTAATTCTGTTGACGTTGGAGCCATATTTCCTCCCCCTGCTCTGCTGGGAGCTCTCACCTTCTTTTGTTTTTTGCTCCCCATCTGACTTGGGTTTGTCAAAGGTACTTTTCAGTGCCTGGAACTCAGTTCTATAAGCATTCCTGTGAGGAGAGGCACTTCTGAGAGTGGTTCGTTCACCTGAAGACTCGGTTTTCAACATTTTTACTTCAGGGGTGAAAAGCCAATGTTCATAATGATCAGGAAAAAAAAAACCCCAAAACAAAAAACAAAAACAAAACACCTCTCTTCTCTAATCACCAGTATTTGGTCAAGAAAAAGTACCTCTCAAATGCCATACTGTATCAGTGATCCTCCCAACAGGTGTATTAGGAAATTATTCAGTCAGGGGTTACACAAAATGGCTTTTTTCAAAGCGAGACTAGAGGTTCATCTGTAACAGAAAAGAATGAATTTCTAAATTCATTTACTTATTTGAATTTAAGTTCAGTCAACTAACAATACACTTTTCAATGTGGCTTAGCCATATGTCAAACAGGAAAAAAAATCATTTATTGATAAGGGAATTTAAAAGCCAAGAATTTAAAAGTTATCCCTCTAATTGGCCTTAGATAACAAAAATGTTTCAAACACAATTTGGAGATCCCTACAGAAATCATATACTGACACATATACAAGTTACACATGAGTACAAGTACATAACTTTAGCCTAAGTTTCTGTTGCTTTTGTGAATGACCTTCAAAGAAACCAGCAGTTCACAGATCTTTAAGATATCACCAAACCTTCAGAAAAATGAATTTCATTTGAGGTGCTCCCCATCAGGTAGAATTTATTCTTTCCGTATAAGTACAATTCAAAGTTTGGAATCTATGTTTCCAAAGTCCAAAATATGCTTACAGAAGCTTAGTTCACCCTCTTTGGTCCAATATTCTCATGTACAGCATCCCCCGAGCAACATTAGTACATTTTCAGACCAAAACAAGCAGAAGAAAGTTCTTAAATGAAAATAAGTTTCACTCTAAGTGCACTCACATCTAATATTTGGAAGTTTCCTAAGCGTGGATACTATTAATTATAGAGTGAGATGTAGAATATCATGGGAATAAATGCAGAACGTGACGATCAGAAAGCAAATATAACATGAGCCCTCTTTTCATAGTCCTGATTTGTTCACTCCTCTAACTTACTACAAGCTCAGAATGCAACGCAATGCATGCTTGCTGGTCTCCACTAGCCCACAGCTGGATTTTATATCAATATGCCAGTAATCAAATACTTCAAGATCCGCTGAGGCACAGACAATGTAGCTCCAAAGATTTTTCATTTTGTTTTTGCTTTGTTTTGTCTTTTAATATTAGGCCGAGCCATATCACCCTCACGCACCATCAGCTGAGGAAGCACACACTTTCACTTAAACCGCCTCCAAACTCGGCTTCTGGCCCAGCACGCATGCATGGCCCATGCAGACAAACAAGAAAGGCTTGAGAGTGTGGTGCCTGTTTTTTTGTTTTTTTTTTTTTGTAAAGCATCGACAATCTCCTTGTACCCTGACATTTGTTTAAGCCCTGCACACCCTCCCCTCCCCCCCCCACGTACACCCCACTCCCTCCCCGGCCAATTCGAACCCGAGGGGGCGGGGGCGGGGGAGATGGGGCCGCCGGGGGACTCAAAACCTGCCCTCACAAAAGACAAACATAAATAACACCAACTTGAGAGGCAGCCGGTTCCCAAGCCTGGTTCGGGACGCAATCCCTCGGCCCCGGGGCAGGGCCGGGAGAGCAGGTGACGCCAAGCGCTATGGTAGGAGGTCGCAGTCTAGCTTTGTGCCAAAAAGCACCTGAAGTCCTAACACATTGGCTGCGGCTCCCGGCGGCTGCCAGGCGGATCCCAGTGTGGCACGGGGAAAGCCGAGCTCCCTAGCCACATTAAAAAAAGAAAAAGAAAAAAAAATTACAGGGTAATGATAATAAATCCCTTTGTTTTTCCTCCCAATGTGCCAGGAAACAATAGATCCCACTGATAATGCCTCCGATCCTCAACCTATCGCTCCCCAACCACAACCCACCCCCACCCCCAGCCTGCAACTCAGCCTTTGTACATCCCGATTTTTTTCCTCTTCATCTCCACCCTCCCCAACTCCTCGCCCCGCGCACAGCCTCCCCCTTACCCGAGCGGGAGCCGCCGCCGGCGGGGAGGGTCGGGCGGCCGCGGCTCCCACCCCCCTCCTTAGAGGCGCCCCCCGCCCCACGGTGGCCGCGGCTCTCTCCGCGCCGGCCGGCTCGGCGCCCCTCCACCCGCCGCTCACGGCGCAGCGCGGAGGGCGGCTGCGGCGGCCGCTTCCACTCGCGCCGCGGCCCCCACGCGCGCCCAGCCCGCGGCGGGCGGCCCCGGGAGGCGCGCTGCGCTCCCCAACGCCATTGCGGGCGGGCGGCGGCCCGGGCCGCGACACGCTCGCACACTCGGGCCGGCCTGGGGCGGGGGTCCCGGCGCGGAAGGGGCTTGGCCCACGTGCGGTCACCCGCGCCGGGCCATTTGGGCCGCCCGGGAGCCCAGGTGTAGTGGGGGAGAGGCCGCGGGGGTGAGGAAGGCCCAGGGTAACAGGTGCCTCACCTCGGCTGATGGGATTAACTCTAGGGCCGCAGAGAGAGGGAGCCCGGCAGCAAAATCCCAGGAGAGGGAGAGAGAGAGGGAGCCTCTGGCGGCCAACCGAGGGCGAAAAGCACCGGCCCGAGGAGAGGCCGCCCCACCCCCTCGGCCGCGGGCTAGGGGCCTCCGGGGCCTGGGGCAAGGCCTGCTCTCTTCTCCTCTCGGCCTTGCTGAGAGGGGTTGGTTCGGCGCAAACTGGGCTACCGCCCGGCCCGCTGCTGGGCCCCCACAAAGTCTGCATTAACTTGATGACCCCAGGGCATCTAAAACCCCAGGCCACTCACCAGGCGGGGAAGGCCAACACCTAGGCCACTGTGCCCCGCCTAACACCCACCTTGACCTCAAGTCTCCACTGTTAAAAAAGAAAAGGATGAGGAGGTCTTCTGACGTTCGCGTCAGGATAGAATTTTTCCGACCCCCAACCTCCCCCTTTTGCCGCTACTCCCCCTTCTCCACCCCCCACCCACCCAAAGACCGGAAGTGTTACAGCCCTGGGGCAAAATACGAAACTGATCATGACGATCAATGTGGATTTTTTAACCAATCCTCCCAAATATTCCACAGGGTAGAAATGACTAAAGGATAATTTTTGAAGAAGGTAATACCGTAGCCTCTCATGGACATAGAAAATAAAAATGTGTCCGAAATATCATTTAACTCATTAATTAGGGAGGGAATCGCAAGATGTTACAACCCATTCCAACAAGGATGTAAAGAGCAGATCTTAACGGACAATCCGTAAAGAGGCCAAACTGGTTAAAACTCTATAAGGCCTCAAAATGAAATGTTTCGAATTATCTGTTCTACAGGGAAGTAATGGTATCTCTAAGAAAAACAAAGTAATTTTGCATTTCTATAGATAAGAACATTTACATTACCATTACTTTCTACAGCTTATAAAATAGTAAAATGGCCTTATCGAAGGTCAAAGGTGCAGACTGCCTTAGAACCAAAAAACCAGATTCCTGTAGATAACATCCAGCCTGCCACTGAAAGAACTCCCTGTGATAATTTTGCCCATTTCAAAGTCTTAAACAAGTTTTCCCAACGGAACTATAATTATCTGCATTTCCCAGATGGGAAAACTGAAGTTTAGGTTTGTAACTTACCCAAAGCTTTATCAACTACTAAATGATTGTAGATGGATATGAACTCCAGCAAGTCTGTATACAGAATCTATACCCTGGAAGCAAAATCTCTCCCCACTTAATTTCAAAAAGCCTTTGTAGTTACTCAATTCTAAGTATTTTGAACAGTGAATTTTTTTCTTCAAGCTCACCAAATTCTGGGTGCTTTCCCAAGAAATTGGCATTCTCTGTCTACAAAGTGGATGTCACTTCTATAAGCATAAACAGATGTAGCAGGCAACGTGAGGGGGCTGTGGTTCCAGTCTCCACTTTTGGAAAGAACATTTGTGCTGTCTGGGATAATTTAGTGGAAAAGTTCCTGTCATTTATTTGCAGTATGGAAACCATGTTTTTTAGGAGAGTAACCTAAATAAATGCAAGAACCTAATCACTGAGTTCTGTCTGTAGAAGAGGGGGCAGAGTTGGCAATAAAATCAGTCTTACACCTCTTTGCAAAAAGATGATTCATACAGAAAAGCAACCTAAAGAATTTGGTTGGTTTTTGTGTGTGTGTGTTTTTTTTTAATGTGAACCTTCTGGAAAAATTCATACTGAAGGAATGAATGACAGAGTTTTTAAAACATAAAGCTGATAATTTTAAGATTTCTTGATTGCCCATAATCTACTTTCCAGTTCTAACACTTACCTATTTGAAGAATCTACTAGACCAGTACTAACCAATACATGTGGCTGTTTAAATTACTTAGAACCAGATACAATTAAACATTCAGTTCCTTAGTCCCACCCGCCACATTTGAAGAACTCAATGGCTAGAGGCTACCCTATTGAACAGTGTAGATACAGAACATTTTTATCACAGAAGTTTCTATTGGACAGTGCTATCCTAGACAATGTTTGCATTTCTATAAATTAAAAAAGGCATATTGACTTTATGAGGGTTGAAACTTAGTTTAGTAGCTCATTAATGTATTGAGAGGATTCAAGGTCCTACATTTTGCATTTTCCAGTTGGAAAGGGGTTGGAGCAGTGTTAGGGTATAACAGGTGATGTTTAGTATTGACATGAGTGGAATACAAAGTACAACACATTGGGGCAGATGATTTTCCTATATGATTTCTTTCATAAGTCCTGGAGGATATTGTGGACTGTTATTCTTAGTTCCTTTGTAATCAGTAATACCATGATTAGTAAAAATGGACCATAAGTTTAGTAGATAAAAAGTACAAAATGTAGGGCACCTGGGTGGCTCAGTTGGTGGAGCAGCAGACTCTTGATTTCGGCTCTGGTCCTGACCTCCAGGTCACCTAGTCAAAGCCCGGTCTCTGGCTCCAAGCTCAATGCCTGTTTGGCTTCAGAGTCTTTCTCAGGCTCTTCTTCCTTCCTCTGTCCCTCCCTCTCGCATTCATGCTCTCTCTCTAAAACAAAATCTTTAAAAAAAAAAAAGTTCAAAATGTACTCTATGTTGTTTTAGGGGTTTTCTCAATATATTTTTAAAGTTCTCATAATGGATATTCTGAGTAACTAGTCAAAGAGTTATTATTATTCATAAGTGTAAGTGAAATATTGGGTACAGTTATAAATTAAGCCTAAATCAAGCCTGAATCAAATTTAAGACTAGATAATATTCACTAAGATAAGCCTGAAACCTGCCTTTCACGCCGTAATTTAATGCAGGAAGGCACCTGGCTGGTTGTATATTAACAGAAGGTCATGGAGAGAAAAGACTAGAACAGAGTTAAAGGTCTCCACAATAATCTCTTTATGCAATACACAAAATAATGGAAGAGCACTTTATATAAGTAAGTTTACACATAGGTTTAGCATAAAAGGATATTTTACTCCTATTACTATTTCTTTACCAATACTAACAAGAAAAATGTGTTGATAGTAATGAAGCAATTTGGTTGCCAAAAACATATTTATAACCGCTTATTTCACATTTGCAAATACCAGAGTGCTTTGTCCCCTTCAGATGTGAATGTTGGTATTCGGGTATCTTAAAGGTCCATCTTTTAAATTTTAAATTTTTTTACCTATTTAAGGGTAAAAATTGAAGTCTGCCTTATGGTGTTTTAGGTTTTTGATATTCCGCACACACTCCGTTGTAGAGATGAACTACATTTCAGTAAAAGACTGAATGTAAGTTTTCAGCTTACATTCAGAATACAAGAGATATCTCTGATCAGTCTGATTTTGTGTTACTAACTATGAAATTAAGCTTAAATCAATAAACAGATTTTCTAATCTAGAAGGTGTCATTTCTGCCCAAATAAATTGATAATGATTCAGCATTGCTTTCTACCTACATTCATGCCTTGGCCATGCCACTGAAAATTTATACCATCACTTTGATCGATTTCTTATTCTACAATACATCCAGTATCTTGGCTGTTCCACCTAAAAGTAGGCTCGTGATGGGTTTGAGTATTTACTTTTATTTGAAAGTAATAAACTATGGAACTTCTTGGGATTCCTAAAGTCATTTTTTAAGTTGCTGTTAATTTGTTAGCTCTACAAATATAGCACAATAGATCTACAGTGTGTTCACGCTAAAGTGATACCTCTTCTGTTTTATTCCCTATTTTTACTTTATTTGGTTGCCCATACAAAACACAGTAAACCAAGGATTTTATTGGATTAGACATTGGTATGATGTTTTCATTACTGTCGCTGCTTCTAAGTTTGAAACAATAGCTGCTGTAAACATTCTTCTCAGTTTTCAGTTTTACAACAGTATAAACTGCATGTTTAATAACAAGTGTGAGGTATTATCTGTTCCTACAGAAGCCCATTTTACTTTCAGCCGATTAGCCCCTCTGGCAAAAGGATTCTTGCGGTGGCATTCTATGTGCCAATTCTCCACCCACAAAGTGCACCCGAACTCTGGCATCTTTGGGATTGACATGTTGTCTCCTCTGCTTCAGAATAATGTTATATTTCAAGACAGAGACAAAATGGGAGAGTCATGGTAATCCTTCACGGAAAGAACAGGTAGCAAAGTGTCAAATTGAGATTCAAGTTGAAAACATTTTACTGGAATTCATATTCATTATTCTTTTACCTTAGAAATGCTAAGCCTATTTCTTGAGCTATATGATAGCATAGCTCTTCTTTGCACACAACTGTTGGAGGAAATGGTTGTCCAAAATACTCTTAGTTGTGAAAATATGAAGGAAGGAATCGAAAAATAACAAAACTATGTCAGTAGCTTCTCTGTTCTATGGCATTAGCTTTGGTGAATTAATTATTAAAGCTCATAAATAAACACCCCTGTTTGTCTACAATTAAACAGGAAATTTCTTTGATTTTTATTTCCATTTCTAGTCTGGTTCTAGTAACAGAACTAGATCTTGAGGAGGTCCATTATAGTCCTGTTTGGTAAAAAATCCAAGTTATAAAAAAACATTTTTTAAAAACTCTAGTATTAGGGGTGTGTAGGTGACTCAGTTAAGTATCTGACTTTTGATCTCAGTTCAGGTCTGGATCTCAGGGTTAGGAGTTCAAGCCCCAAGTGGTGCTCCATGCTGAGCATAGAGTCTACTTAAAAAGAAAACAAAAACAAAACTCTAGTATTTAACTTGTAGATGCGATTATCTGCTTTTAGAAATAAGGAGTGCCTGAGCACTGTAGTCAGTTGAGTCACCAGACTCTCAGTTTCAGCTCAGAATCTCAGGGTCATGGGACTGAGCCCAAAATCACGCTCTGCACTTAGCTTGGAGTGTGCGTAAGACTTTCTCTCCCTCTCCCTCTGCCCTTCCACCTAGCACTCTCTCTCAAATAAATAAATTTTTTAAAAAAGAAAAGAAATAATAAAAAATTTGTTCTGAGTTGTTAGTACATTTTTCCATAGGTTCTTAGCTATAATTCTGATGTCCAGCATAGAATGTTATCGATAACAATTATTTTAAAATGAAGTTTGAAAATATATCATAATGCCTTGCATGTTTCTACACGATTAAATTTTTGAATTGGATGAATAATGAGCAAATACTTATCCTAATCGGTGGGCAGATCTAGAGCAACCAACACTTTTGTTCATGTCCTAGGACAGTACCCAGCACTGTAATTGTATTTGGAAGTATTGCTGGCCCTAGAGTTAGTTTCTTGATTAAGCCACAACAAATTTTTTTTCACTCAGCTAGTGTTTTTGATTAGATTCTAAAAGTGTAGATGGATCACACACTTTCTGGGCTTTCTTAGTATTGTAGAAGAAAAAAAAAAAAACCTGTCCAACTGAAATTAGGAGACTGTAGTTTTATTTTTTGTTTTTTTTCTTTAATGTATTTGTATAAATTAAAGAAACCAGTTAGTATAAAAAATTATGTATCTTAACTCTGCTCCTGATTTTTGTCTAATTGAGGGAAAATGCTGTTAAATTCCACATTAATAATTCTCTGCCTTACAATCCAAGTGTTTGTTCCCTTTTAAAAAAGAAAGCCATGGACACCAAGGCTGTATATGTCCATGCAAAAATGATAATATACTACTATTTCCCATATTGAATTGTGGCAAAACTTAAACAAGAATCTCTTATTTATTGTATGGCTACAGAAACAGCATAATGAGTAGTTGAAAACTGCCTAACACCTAGCTGAGTCCTCAAAGGAAATGAAATTCATATTTTATGATCCTGGGAATAGAAACAAATACATTAATGTGAGATGAAATTGAGCTGATATTAATTAAAATTTTAGAAGGGAGTTAAGTACTACAGTTTCAACAAAACAAAAAGAAGATATCATCTTTGCCAAGAATGTAAATTTGACCTATTGTAGCTTTAAAGGGAAGGAAACTGAATTTTGTGGATTTTTAAAGAATTTTTTGCTTTGCTCTAAAATTTAACAAGCTACTCTGACATGATTTTGTGAAACCTGAATAATTTTCTTGTAAGAGATTACATGTATTTAAGTACAATGTGCTATAATTTAGCAAAGTATACATATTTTGCAAATTCATAAATTGAACTCATCTCTAGAGCCTCAGAGATTAAGCAAAGAGCTACATAAAACCAAATGATAGACTACCACATGCTCATCCAGAGGAGAGTTGGACCAAGGCCAAATGAGGCATTTAGATGCATAAATAAATAGTCATTTATTATGTGTTGTAGCTTTATTTTCTGAAAGCAAATGCACCTTCAAAAATCTAACACTAAGCCTAAAATCGACACTGAGATGCTCTCAGATGAGTGCTGACCCAGAAACTTACATATTTACATATAAACAGTTTCCAAAATATTTGGACATAATCATCACCTCACTGAAACCTTTCTGATCACTTCTCTGAAATTTTTGAATCACAAGGTCAATGCACCCGACAATTGCTTTTATTTTGCTCTAAGTAAAATTTTCTCCAACTGTGGAAAATTAAGACTTCTCTGCAAGATTCTAACCATATGTTTGGGTATGTAAAACCAGTCAATTCAGAACTGACACAAAATGTTTTTTAGAAACTATTACCTTTTAGGCTGACTGTGTAGAAATCAAATACATAATTGATTTTGAATCAATTGAATAGTTCTTGGTAGGATTTAGAAATTAAAAGAAAAAATAAATGCCTGGTATATTAATTAAGTTCAAAAGAAACCAGGTATGTGGCTTATAGAATCTTTATTAAATAAGACTCTGCTATATTCCTTGCCCATAAGAAAATTTGTTTGTCTGATTTAATTGCTTGGCACAGTGTGAGGCATGAACAAGGAACATTAACTGTCCTTGGCCTGGTAAAGAACGCTTGGAGAGCAATATAAGAAAACACGTGAATTTATATTGCAAGATTTAGGAAGTATTTCTCTTCATCTGTAGTATCGTATCTGCTGTCTCCAAACCTTGTGTGAAAATCAAAATGACTCAGGGGCGCCTGGGTGGCTCAGTTAGTTAAAGTGTCTGCCTTCAGCTCAGGTAGGGGTCCTGGGCTTGAGCTCTTGCTAGGTGGGCACCTGCTTCTCCCTCTCCTCCCCACTTGTCATTCTCTCTCTCTCTCTCTCTCTCTCTGTCGCTATCTCTGTCTCTTTCTCCCTCAAATAAATAAATAAAATCTTCAAAAATTAAAAAATAATAAAAAGGAAATCAGAATCACCTAGAGAGCTTGATCAGATTAAAATGCCTGGGTTGTAGGCCAGCTCTCCTAATAAGAATATCTAGGGTGGAATCTAGTAAATTCCAGAATGTTCTAAAGTTGGTACTGTTGTGCAGCTAGACTGAGAGCGGATGTTTGGGAAACACTAACTAGATGATGTTACTGGTATTAGAATCCAATAAGTTACGATATCTAGTATATACCTACAGTTCTCATTCCTGAATCACTATTTGGTTACTGCTGTGTAGAGTGTTGTGATCTATGTGGGGGAGCCTCTGGAACCATGAACGGGAGGTATCAGAAACCATGCTACTCCATCCTCCCTGCTATGTTTTTGGATATGGAGGTCGATGCTTGGCTTTTTGGTTAAGAAAATCATGACAACCATTGCTTTGTAGTTACTGTCCTGATTGGCTCTCTATATCAATCCAAGTAGGATAGAAAAACTTATAAATGTGGTTCTCACATTTCTAAGAATTGAGAAGACTCCTTGAGTCCTTCTGCTCAAAACTTTCCTCTAACTTCAAAACTACAGAGAAAACTTTAATCTCTTAGACAGAATGTATTTAAATTTGAGAATACAGTGATAGGTTAGCTAACCTTTGTTGCGATTTCAGAAATGTTTTAACCAACTGGTGGATACTTCTCAGAGCCACTAAAATTCTAATTCCATCAGAAAATGCAGGACTTTTGGAGGCAGACAAACACTGAGGGTGTTGTTGAAAGATCATTTTCAAAAAAGGTAAAATCATGACTCCCATACAGATTAAAAAATAAAAATGTGTTAATGATTTTATTTAATTCATTAATGAGTAAACTGGCAAGATATTGCAACCAATTAAAGAGAGATCATTTTTTAAAAAACACATACATTTGGAAATCAGAAATATTGAAGTTAATGTATACATGAAAGCAAAAATGGCCTGTTCCCCAGTGATGGAGAGAAGGCAGGTGAACCTCTATCTGATAGAACTTATAGGTCTATAGGTGGGAATTATTTTGCATTGTTATCAGGCAACCTACACTTCAAAGAATTGTAAAATAGCTCAATGACAATGAAAAACTAGAATCAAATACCTGAAAGAATGTGATCTAAAAAATGTATAGTTTTCTGTTGAAGCATATGTTCTTTTTTACAATGGCAGACTTCCCTAAGGTTCCCCTTCTTTATTTTCAAATACTTACATCAGCAGTCTTTGGGCTACACAGGAATGTTCATAACACCATTATTAACAAATTGTCAAAAGGGGAAAGCAACACAAATGTCCATCAAAGGATGAATAAGTAAATAAAATACTGTATATCTATACAATGGAATATATTTGGCAACAAAAGGAAGTACTGATATAAAAATTGAAAACATTAAGCTCAATGACAGAAGTCCATTACAAAAGGCTACATATTTCAGGATTCCATTTACACAAATGTCAGAATAGGCAAATCTATAAAGACAGAAATTAGCTCTTACTTAAGGCTAGGACTGGGGAGGGTGATGCTGGTGAGTGATGGCTTATAGGTAGGGAGTTTCTTTTAAAGGATAAAAAGTGTTCTAAACTTTGTGGTGGTGATTGCACAACCTTACGAATATACTAAAACACACAAATAGGTACACTTTAAATGGGTGAGAAGTGTGGTATGTATATTATATTTCAATAAAACTGTAAGAAAAATTTTGACTAATCTATAAAGTCTATAGCCCCACAATTAATTGCCTAGATCTAGTATGACTCCCACTTTTCAAATCAGATTAGTTTTATTAATTAACACTGTTGTCTACCACTGAATGGTTCTCTTAAGGTACTAGACATATAGGTCAGGGCTAATTCTTATTAAAGCCGAAGAATTGGTTAGCTAGAACTAAGTGGAATAATTCAGATTTTTACAGTTATGTGAGAGAACCTGTATACCACAAGTAAACAGAATTGAAATAAAGTATCAAAACATTCAACCAATAATTTCACTCTGTTTGGGAATTTACAGAATCTGTGACTTGGCTGGCGCTGCTTATACCATGCTTAAAATTCTTTTTGGAATGCAGTGAAGATAAAGACATATATAAAAGTAATTCTTTGCCTGATTTGACATACCCAAAACATTAGAAAGGAATATGTGAGGTACTCATGGGTAGATAACCTCTGTAAACACTTGATTTTGTCATTTTATTTATTTTCTAAGAAGTCACAATTAGTCAAAACTTTTTATATATGTATATAAGTATATATCAGGTAATATGAGTGATTTTTAAACAAGCAGGTCCAAAATGTATTTGTATCCAAACAATTCTTACCTCAAAGCAATTTCCTAATTTTCCAAATTCCTACTCAGTAATGAATGCCTTCATTCTTTGAAATAGAATTTGACATTTGTAAACACTCTAAAGTCATTCACAGTTAAATATGATATGAGAAATGAAAGTAGTGAATCCAGTTTTATTAAGTAGGTTGTTGACTAGATCGGAAGCTAGTTCATAGTAAAAGAAGAGCTCCAAAAGGTAGTTCTTAGTATTACTTGAAAAAGCATATGGTTGAAAGAGGAAGAAAGGAAGAAAGAAAGAAAGAGGATAACATTCATTTACACATTTGTCATTTTTAAAGGCACGTCATTATTGTCATAGTATTGGTTAACAGTATTCTAGAACTTATACAACAAATACTATACAAATAAAAACAATCACTGTTTACAATGTAGTAGGTAAAACTACAAAGTTTCATTATACAATAGGAAGCTGTCCCAACCACACTAGATAAAAATGTGTAAGAGGATGACACAAAGTATTTTCTCAAAGCAAGTTTTCATTGTTAAAAGTGTGATTATCTCATAGTCAATGTTCATTGTTTCATTTTCATTGATAAAAGTATGATTTCTTCGTAAGAAAAACAAAGCTGGAGGCCTCACACATTAGGATTTTTTTTAAAGATTTTACTTATTAGTTTGAGAAAAGGCGAGAATGAGAGAGAGAGCACAAGCAGGGAGAAGAAGCCCTCTGCTATGCGGGAAGTCCAGTGTGGGACTCCATCCCAGTACCCAGGGATCATGACCTGAGCCAAAGGCAGGCGTTTAACCCACTAAACCACCCAGGTGCCCCACACCTTCTGATTTTAAAACGATATTATGAAGGTACAATAACCAAAACAGTATGATACTGACAAAAGGATCTATAGACCAAGGGAACAGAATAGAGGATCCAGAAATAAACTCTTACACATATGACCAAATGATCTTCAAGGAAGGTGCCAAGTCTACACAAGGCGGGAAAGGATGTCTCTTCAACTAATGGTATGGGAAAATAGATTATAAAGGTGCAAAAGAATGAAGTTGGCACCTTATGTTAACATCATATAAAAAAATCAACTCACAATGGATTAAAGACCTGAATCTATAAGACTTCTAGAAGAAAACATATGGGGAAATCTTCATGACATTAGAATTGTCTATGATTTCTCTGACGTGGTACTGAAAGCACAGGTAACAAAAGCAAAAAAAGGCAAATGCGATTTGTATCAACTTGAGAATTTCTGTGAGCAAAGAAAACAATTAACAGTGAAAAGGTAACCTACAGAATGGGAAAACCATGCTTGCAAATCATATATCTGAAAAGAGGTTAATACCCAAAACAGATAAAGAATTCTTTAAAAATAAATAACTCCTACAACTCAACAATCTAAAAAAATTAATTTCAAAAAGAGCAATGACTCCAATAGACATTTCTCCAAAGAATATATACAAATGGCTGATGAACACATTAAAAGATGCTCAACATCACTCCTCATCAGGAAAATGCAAATCAAAACCCCAGTGAGACATCACTTCACACCCATTAGAATGGCCACTATCAAAACAAAAACAAGAAAACTCTCATTGTTATTGAGGCTGTGAAGAAATTGAAACCGTTGCGACTGTTGATAGGAATTAAACTGATGCAGCCACTATGGAAAACAGTATGGAGGTTCCTCAAAAATTCTTAAATAGAATTATCAAATGTTCCAGGAATCTCACTTCTGGGATTTTATCACAAATAACTGAAAATAAATAGAGTCTTGAAGAAGGACGTGCACACCCATATTCATTGCAGTGTTATTCATATGAACCAAGATATGGAAGCAACCTAAATTCTGTCAACAGAAGTATGGATAGAGAAAATACTGTATGTACATGGAATGTTGTTCAACCTTAACAAAAAAAAATCTTGTCATCTGCTACAAAATGGATGAGCCTTGATTACATTATGCTAAGTGAAATGAACCAGGCACAAAATTATAAATACTGAATGATTCCACTTATGTGAGGTATCTGAAATGGTCAAACTCTTAGACACAAAGCAGAATGATGGTTTCCAGGAGCTCGGGGACAAGGGTAGGGGAGAGGCAAAAGAGAAATTGTTCAATGGATATAGAGTTTCGGCTTTGCAAGATGAGAAAGTTCTAGATTTCTGTTGCACCACAGTGTGAATGTAGTTAAATATTACTGCATTGTACAATTAAAAAAAAAAGATTTTATTTATTTATTTCACAGACAGAGATCACAAGCAGGCAGGGAGGCAGGCAGAGAGAGAGATGGGGAAGCAGGCCCCCTGCCAAACAGAGAGCCTGATGCAGGGCTCGATTCCAGGACCCTGGGATGAAGGCAGAGGCTTTAACCCACTGAGCCACCCAGGTGCCCCGCATTGTACAATTTTTAAAAGTTGATAATCAATGTGTGTTTTTGACCACAATAGAAAGAAGTGTGGTTTCATTGCTTCAAGATAAATCTATAACAAAGCAAACCAATTTTACATGTAAGATCATCCCTGGATAATCATTAAAATCAAAGGTCATTGGCAGGAGAAGGTAATTCATATACAAGTGTACTTTGCCAGGTTTCATGTTGCTAGCTTCACAAATAACTCAGAAGGTATGGGAATTGTTTCCTTATTTTTCAGGGACTTTATTACTTAGCTAGGTCATAAAAGTTAAATGCCATATACTTTGAAAATATATGAATGCTTAAGCTCTTTTAACCTTGACTTTTGTATTTGTAATTGCAAGTCTGACTTCTTCTGTACTGATGCAGAACAAAAAGTCAAACGACTATTTCCTCATAAATCCAGATGCCATTTGGATTCTGATTCCTTTTCTGGATACTGGATTAGGTGGAGACACTGTGTCCAGTCTCATAAGGAATGATTTCAGCTGGTCCACTCTCCCTCAGCTCTATCTTTTCTCTGAAATATGAGATACAGTCAGTTCTCTGGTATTTCTGCCATAAAGTTGATCCCCTAAACTTGAGCCAGAGAGGTCTCCAATATTCACTGAACTCTGGAGTTCTTATGTCATTGAGCGTTACCTTTCCCTATTATGAAATTCTCTCTCTCTCATCATTCTGATCAGTAGATAATAGTAGGAACTGTGTATCTGGTTAACCTTGACCATCTATAAACAGCATGTACATGTTGGTCTCACTTTTTGACTTTAACCTAAGGAACAGAGTTGCATTTGTTTATCCATTTAAAAAAGCAAACTAACAATACATTTGATAGGTCTAAGAAAAATCATGCAGCTTTGTTATTGGTCTGAAACTTCATATTTAGTTGTGTTAAATATTAGAATTTTAAAATATTTTCTGTAAACTAGACTGAAATTCCAGTATATTTCCTGTCTATTTAGATGTATGTTAGTTTGTAAAACAAATGTGAGAAAACTAATGTATTCTATCAGTGGTGTACTGATAATGCTTAACATCTGGCTTTGCACAGGGATTAGGGGGTCCTGGTTTGCAGTATTTGCCCATTTCCACGCTGTCATTACTCCAACCATGGCCAATTCAAACTATCAACATAGAATTCCTGAAAACTTAATAGTCAGCCTTCAGGCTAGTACAACCCAGTACCAGTTCATCACTGAATACATCACCATATACTATTAAAAAGATATATATGTTCAGTAATATATACACACACACATAAATATATATATTAGTACATATACTGAATGTATATGTATATATACAATATATATGAATATACAAATGTATGTGTATATTCAGTAAATTTTAAGAGTATCTTCCTCAAAGTAAAATATGAGATTTAAAGTATGTTTGAGGGGTGCCTGGGTGGCTCAGTGGGTTAAGCCTCTGCCTTCAGCTCAGGTCATGATCTCAGGGTCCTGGATCAAGCCACATGTCAGGCTCTCTGCTCAGCAGGGAGCCTGCTTCCCCCCCCCCCCCCCCCCGCCTCTCTGCTGGCCTCTCTGGCTACTTGTGATCTCTGTCTGCCAAATAAATAAATAAAATGTTTTAAAAAAATAAAAATAAAGTATTTTTGAAACTATTAATGTGAATTTATAAAAGGGCACATTCTGAGACAATAGTGGGTTATATCATTAGCAACAACTTCACTTTTATCTAACAACATGATTTGCACTGTTATTTCTTTTAAAGTCCAGAGACACAGATGGATGGCGTGACTTAAAAAGGTAATTCAATAAAAGCAAGTCACTGAGAGATTCTAACAATTAGATTTGAGACTTGGATTAATTTTGAATGTCCAATCTGCTTCAAAGGTAAAAGGTAGGTTTGGGGTATCTCAGTCAGTTGAACCTCCAACTCTTGATTTCTTCTCTGGTCATGATCTCAGGGCCCTGGCATGGAGCCCTGAGTATCCAGCTCCATGCTCAGTGGGAGTCTTCCTGAGATTCTCCCTTTCCGTCTCCCCACCCCTTACCCTTGGGTGTGTGCACATACTCTCTCTCATAAATAAATAAATATATGCTTTTTTAAAAAGATTTTATTTATCTATTTGACAGACAGAGAGCCACTGAGCCACCCAGGTGCCCCTAAATATATATATTCTTTCAGCTTTGGTGAAACGAACAAATTAGGAGGTGATCGCCACTGTCAAGATGTCTTGTTACTCACAGCAAGGAGGGGGGCACATCACGCAAGAACGGGACCACACAGGGAAGCACCAGTCAGGAAGGAGAGGGAATGAGAAAGAAACATGGTAAGAGCAATTACTGTGTTTTCTGTTGGAAGAAACTGGAGAAGTAGGGTAAGCAGGTTTAGGATTGGCTAGCTTGAATAATCTCAGCAGGCTCTGGGGTATAAAGGCTGTCTGTCTGGTACCTGGCCCTTGGGGGATTAGTGCAGGAGAATAGTGTCCTGGGTGTGAGAACCCAATAAAGGGGATGTCTTTGGCCCTGGGCTCCACCGGTTGGTTTGCATGTGAAAGGTGCTCTCACAGGTACATTGTTGATGATAATCTCTAGGAAGTGGCTTGGAAGAGGCAGTCCCTCCAGGGTCAGCAAGGCCCCACACGTCAAAACATCAAAACCACAAAATAAAATGGGTTAATTAATACAAATGAAGAAAAGTACTTGAAATACTTCTATCAATATCCCAATAATTATTTTCCCCAGAGGGATTATAAGAATTGGCCAATAAGTAGTCCAAGACATACTCTTTGGTAGGAATTTGAAATGAACATATTCTATTTTGCCAAATAAGAACCGACTGATATGCTCTGACAATCAACTAATTGGCAAAGTAGGAAGATTCCGTCTTATAAAAATGAAGGCCGCCAAGGAGGCACATACTTGAACAGAAGACCTGAGTGCTTCCAGCAGAGATGGGCCAAGAATCTATTTTTAGGCAAAGCCAAGGTTTTCTTACAAAAGTAATTCTGGATCTTCCTAGTACTTAGGTAAACGGATGAGGAAGACCTCAGTGTCCTGCTTTAGAGAGCAGCAGTACATTACCATAATTACTTTTGCCTGGGAACTATTTACAGGAAATGATACATAACTCAATAAAACACCCATAAAATATTGGATTTTCTAAAATATAATGTTCTAGTGAACCTTCCAAGATGAAGTAGTAGCAAAATAAATACCTACATATATTGATTTAATCTCCTCTATAGTATCGATCTGTATCATTAAGATTTAAGTTTAGCAAATACTGGCCGAAGTCTACCCCCAAAATGATAACTTACATTTAATCCTGGTTGTTCTTAATCCCTTCTTTCTGGCAACAACTTAATAATGAAATAATGCGTAGTTTCTTCGGGGTATTAACTCATTCACTGACAATAAAAATATTTAATCAGGACAAAGAATACTCGTATTTACGTCCCTTTAGTCAACAACGTTCACTGCAGGGGCACCTGGTGGTTCAGTTGAGTAGGCATCTGACTCTTGATCTCAGCTCAGGTCTTGATCTCAAGGGTGTGAGTCTGAGCCCCGAGCTGGGCCTCACAATGGGCATGAGCCCGCTTAATAAAACAAAACAACTTCTTACTGAACATCTACCGTATATGAGGCATTGTGCTAAGCACTAACAACTGTTATCCATAAATTATGCCAAGTCATTAGTTAGTCAGTTAATACGCTTTCTCTGATCTTTGCGATACACCAATTATTAGATATATATGGTCAATAGGTACTCATCAAAATGCAAATTTTCATTTAACTCTGTCTCCTGGGTATTTATGTTTATTGCATAGAGCAAAGGGCAACACAAATGAGTATACTAAACTTACAACAACTGATCAAATCCACAAATATAAGTATATGTAAGTGTGTGCACAATTTGGGGCTTGGTTATCTTAGTCTGAAAGCGCAGTAGCTTTTCACATATAAGGCTGGTGAGTAGAAGGGGAGAGAAGCAGTAAGAAGGCCAGCCCAGGTGGCAAACTGTGTCTTCAGTTCATCTGTGTGAACGCCTGGCTGGTTCCGCCTGGCTGGTTCCGTTAGTGCTCTTCAACTCCCAAAGGCCCCAGTTACCTTGCTGTCTCCTGGCCACAAACATTTCCTTTCCCCACAGGAATCCCTTAATGCAGTGTTTCATTTCTTGACTTCCTCTTCTCCATTGTCAAAAATTTACAGATTGGTGTTTCATCACAGCAACTTTTGGCTCTTGTTGCCAACTAAGCCTCGTTGGCCCTTCGGCAGTTGCTCAGTTCATTTTAATGACTATTAGCAGCTCTCATTGAGGCTGGACCTTGGGACCAAGCGGTATGTTACAATGAAGGAAAATCTTAAGTAAGATTCTTGATCAGTCATTCTACTGGAATTCATGCTTTTCCCTTGTCAGTTTGCAGGAGTTCCTCCTACATTACATGTTAGTCCCTTTCTGGTTTTAGACATTGCGAATATCCCATGTCCCACTATGTCATGTCTCTGACTTTGATCTTTAATTTTAATGTACTAATATTCATCTCTTTTTTTTTTGTCCTGGAATCTGTGCCGTTTGAGTTTTCTTTAAGAAATCCTTCTTTAGGGGCGCCTGGGTGGCTCAGGTGGTTAAGCCGCTGCCTTCGGCTCAGGTCATGATCTCAGGGTCCTGGGATCGAGTCCCACATTGGGCTCTCTGCTCAGCAGGGGGCCTGCTTCCCTTCCTCTCTCTGTGATCTCTTCCCTTCCTCTCTCCTACTGTGATCTCTCTCTGTCAAATAAATAAATAAAATCTTTAAAAAAAAAAAAAAAGAAATCCTTCTTTATATCTCTACCACAATGATATTCTCCTATATTATCTTTTTCTTTCTTTCTTTCCTTCTATTTTTTTTTTCCCCCAGTTGTCTCCATGCCCACTGTGGAGCCCAGTGCAGGGCTTGAACTCACGACCCTGAGATCAAGACCTGAGCTGAGATCAAGAGGCAGATGCTTAACTGACTAAGCCATCCAGGTGCCCTTATATTATCCTTTTTTAACATGATTGTTTTGCTTTTCACATTTATGTCTTTCATCCATTTGGAGTCTGCCTTTCTATAGTGTTAGGTAAAGATCATGTTTCATAACTCTGGATTATTGTTATGGGAAATTGCCACATACTCATTGTAATAACTATGGAAAAATAAAGAATAATGAGTTGTTTAATCAGTTGTAGAAAAATATTTTGTACTTCAGCAAAAAACTGTGCACTGTCTATAACACATCCTTCCAGTTGTCTAGTAATACCCCTGTTCATTGTCTTTGAGCAATTCTGTACCTCTGTTTAAATTGCAGATAATGAATGGATATGAAGACCCTGTTGTCTAATACAGATTTGTTTGACCTCTCTAACTCCTATAGAAAAATCAGTTTTGCCTCCCTTTGTAATCTAATTCCTTTATTTTACATAAATTTGTGCTTGTTGACTTTTCCTTTGAACCAGTTTTAGCATCTGTCTGGTTCTCTCATTGATTAACCAGTAAAATAAAATCTTTAACACTATATAAGAATCATTTTTTATAACTATCTGAGAGTCATTTTAATTCTACTGAGAACTATCTTTTAACCCAGTTAGAACAATTATTCATGACGTGTTAGCTAGCTAACAACCTTTTTCTCCAGATTTAAAAGAGCCATGTGTAAATTGAAATGATTCTTGAGATGTAACATTAATATAACTATGCCTTAAGGAAGAAGCCCTTCCTTTATCTTAAAGCATCTCTTGTAAGGGGACTCTGGTCTGCTTGTACATAGGACTGACCCAGAAGAGATGCTTGAGCAAGTGATACTGAGTTTACTTTCCTTAAGTTTGATAAGCCTGAAGCTCATTCCTTCAGCTTTATTTCCATTCCTCTACTTCTTGGCAAATGGAGAAGGACATAATGCTCTCCTGAAGAAATCGGGTGGTAGAGTAGCCAGGGCGCAGGGGGTCCCAAACAGACCAGGTTCAGCCACTCACTGCTGAGAGAATCCAAAGGCAGAGAGACAAGTCATGGTGAAACAAGAAAGAAAGTTAGTTCTGTGGGGCCCACAGTGGCCCAAAGTGCCAAAAATATTTCCAGCTTTTTATAAGGAAAATGCGGGGCAATGTGGGTGGGGATGTGAAGCTAAGCAGTGGAGGGTCAGACCCATCATTGTCCTAGAATCAATCATGGGCGGGGTTTGCTGGCGCAAGATAGTCCTTATTGCTTGAGGGGCTCGTTTTGATTCCCCTGGAGGGTGCTTTGCCCTCAGGGTAACCCGCCTGAGCGCAGAGACAAGCTGGAAAGAAGAACCCAGCTAGAAAGTCTGAGGTCAAAATGGAGGCAGCCGAAGTCCTCTTTCAGTGGAAGTTAAAAAAAAAAAAAATACTCTAAACTTGAGAGTCAGAAGTTTTGAGTTCTAGTCATAGTCCTGGGTAAGTCCCTAGAGTCTCTGGACCCCCATGGTCTAGTCTGTCAAATGTAGAGACTGGACTAGCCTTGTGACCACTTAACCTCATTTCATCCTTCACAATTAATTAGGTTATTTTTTAAATAGCTACTATATGTGGCCACCAATATTTAGAGGTAAAGGCTAGCACAAACTCGCTGTTAGGTGAGATGTATTACAAGGAAGGAAATCTCAGACTAAATTCCTCTACACATGCACACACTTACTAGCAAGCAGACACAAGCTATTCTGTAAGCTCACAGAAGTCCCTATTCTCTGTTTTGTTCTTTTAGGCACTCCAATAAGCCCCTTGTATGGAAGTTTCATTTGAGGATACTGTACAATATCATAGCAGCAGAATTCAACTAACCATTTAGGAGGCAGAGGACAAAATTTTAAGTTACATAGTTGCATGTAGAACTGGTTCAAAATATTAAATCTAGGATGCCATTCATTTCAAACTTTGCATTTCAAACTTTAAAGTGCATACAAATCTTATTTTATTTATTTTATTTTAATTTTTCCTTCTTTTCCACTATGTTCATCTGTTTTGTTTCTTAAATTTCACTTGTGAGTGAAACCATGTGATGTTTGTCTTTCTCTAACTGACTTATTTCACTTAGCATAATACCCTCTAGATATTTGCCATTGCAAATGGCAAGATTTCATTCTTTTTGATGGCTGAGTAATATTCCAATAGAGTGTGAGGCAAACCATAAGAGACACTGAACTCTAGAAACAAACTTAGGGTTGCTGGAGGGGAGGTTTTTGGGGGGATGGAGATAACTGGGTGATGGGTATTAAGGAGGACACATGATATAATGAGCACTGGGTATTACATGAAACTGATGAATCACTAAATTCTCCCCCTGCAACTAAGAATACAGTATATGTTAACTGAATTAAATTTAAATAAAGAATTAAGGGGCACCTGGGTGGCTCAGTGGGTTAAGCCTCTGCCTTCGGCTCAGGTCATGATCCCAGGGTCCTGGGATCGAGCCCCACATCAGGCTCTCTGCTCAGCAAGGGAGCCTGCTTTCTCCTCTCTCTCTGCCTGCCTCTCTGCTTACTTATGATCTCTGTCTGTCAAATAAATAAATAAATAAATAAATAAAATCATAAAAAAAAAAGAACTTAAATTTGTGTCGTTAGGTCTGGAATGGGGCCCGAGATCCTGCATTTCTAACAACAGCAACAACAACAAAATAACCTTTTTGCTGATGCTGCTAGTCCAGACCACACTTTGAGTACTAAGGGTAAAGAAACTCCTGATCTTGGTAAATTCTAATACCCTGCTCACACAGAGACAGGAGGACCGATAGAGTCTTCTTGGCCAACCACATATCTTGGACACCAGTGAAAAATTTCTAATACTTCTAATGACATTTTAAAACACACCTGTGTTTATAGTAGTTCGAATAGCTGCCTCTCAAGCCTAGAGTATAGAATTGCTTAGCCTTTCAGATAGAAGCAATCTACCCCTGGGGGTATTGATTGGGGTGCTTGAAATGTTAGCTTACTTCTCTATTACAGTGCTTGTGCTGGGTCATTTGCTGTAACCTAGGCTCTTTCCTGCTCTGACCTTCTACATGTAATCCTCCCCTTTTCCCTTTCCTCTTCTTCTCTGTTTCAAATCTAAAAGTTAAGTTTTCCTCTTCGCTATCCTTCCTCCTTCCCACTTTGAATTATTGTTCTAAGCCTTTGTTCTCAACCCTGGCTGTCTGTTGTATGAGCTGGGTAATCTCAGAACAATTGAGTGGGAGTCTCTAGGGATGATATACAGGTAGCTGTCTTTGTGAACTGTCCCTATAATTCTAATTTGCCTCCAGCGTTGAGAATTGTGACACTAGTGCACTGATTCTTAAACGTGTCTACATATTGTAATCCCCTGAGGAGCTTTTAGTTTTTTGTTTTTATTATTTATTTATTTTTTTAAAAGATTTTATTTATTTATTTGTCAAAGAGAGAGCGAGAGTGTGCACAAGCAGACAGAGTGGAAGGCAGAGTCAGAGGGAGAAGCAGGCTCCCTGCGGAGCAAGGAGCCCGATGTGGGACTTGATCCCAGGATGCTGGGATCATGACCTGAGCGGAAGGCAGCTGCTTAACCAACTGAGCCACCCAGGTGTCCCTTGTTTTTATTTTTTAAAAGATTTTATATATTTATTTGAGAGAGAGAGAGAGACTGAGAAACTGAGAGATAGCAACGGAGAGCGTGAGAGGGGAGGAGAGGGAGAAGCAGTCTTCCCACTGAGCAGGGAGCCTGACACAGAATTTGATCCCAGGACCCCAGAACCATTGACCTGAGCTGAAGGCAGACGCTTCACTTACTAAGCTACCCAGGTGTCCCTATTTGAGAAGCTTTTAAAAAAAGTTTGGGTCCCACTCCAAAAGGTCTTCATTGTTCTGGAGTGTGGCCTGAGCATCAGGATTTTTAAGAACTCTGCAGGGGATGCTAATATATCTCAGAATCGAACTCAGCTTGGTTCCATTTATAACCCCAGTTTCCAGGATTGATCAAAGTAAATCAGCAGGATGCCTAGCAATTTCTCTTACATTAGGGAAAAGGATTCCATTTACTTCCAAGGCATAATTTATGACTCATTATTCAGGCCTTCCTGAAAACCTGGTAAATGTTATTTGTAAGAATATCACAGCTTATTGTAGAATATGTGTACATCTAAGGCTACCCTAGTGGAGCTCTCCAATTTTAAACTGCATTAACAATTACCTGGGATGGTTGTTGACAATGCAGATCAGAATCTCCAGAGATAGGCTGGAAAAATGAAAAGCAGTCTGCATTTTTAAGGAGACGCTGAAAGCCTTTGTGAGATTATGGTGAGCACACCAATGAAAATAGAGCTGACTGAGTAAGTAAGTGCTTGGGTAGCCATCTGTCTATATGGGGTGTGTGAGGCTGAAGATCAGGATATGCTACCTCATAGTGTGCCACTCTGACAGGAGGATTATATTATGCTAAAGGCAATTGACAATCGACATGCAGAAAAAGTTCTCTGCCCTCTGCTATCTCCTTGAAAGAAGGCATAAATTTTCCTTTGTGAAGATGTTTCTTCCCCTTGCCTTCCCCTACCAGGAAGAACAACTTACTTTTACCAGAGATGGAGAGTTTATACCCACCTAGATGAGTTTGCATAAATGAATATTTCTAAAATAACTCTTATCATTCATTAGTTACCTAATACATTTCCTAGTCACTTCCCTATAGTTTAACATCCCTCAAAGCCCAAACCCCCTTTTCTTTATTAAAATGGTATAAAAGCCTCCAAGTTTAACCACTTCTTTGAGTTTCACTTCTTTTCTGTGAATTCCCATGCATATAAATATCAATAAAAACTGTGTGTCTTTTTTTCCTGTTAATCTGTCTTTTGTTTGTTTAATTCATAGGCCTCCAGTACTGAACCTATGAGGGTGGAGGAAAACGTTTTCCTCCCTGACAAGGTTCACATGTGAGGTTCTCCTGTCTACCATGACCTCATTTACTGGACTTGCTATGGTGATGATAGTTTCCACTCTGGACTCACTCCTAAGATAAGGAAATTTTTCCCCAAATACAGGTAAAAATGCCAACATGTCACCTGAAACTAAGTCATTGTCACTATTCTCCATCAGTTTTGGTTGTGCACTCCCTATAAAATACACAGAATATGGAACTAAAGCAATGGAGCCCCAAAAAAGGTAAGTTATGTTTTGATAATAGTAGAGTCAAGATGTTCTAAAAAATAACACACCAACAGGAAGAGCAAGGCCAGGGTGGAAAATACTGGGCTCCATCAGACACCTGGAGGCAGGGATGGATGTGGAAGTCATGGGAATAAGAGAATGAGCAGAAAAATAGGCATCTGCTGTAGTTTGGATGAAAACCATAAAACGGTTTAGGAAAAAGTAAGTGAAGAAAGCCTTTGCCTATATCAATATTTGGCCTTTTGCTAAGTAATAACTACCATTTACTAGGGCCCTATGCTAGGTACTCTACTAAGCATATTACACTGATGTTTATATTAATTCTCACAATACCTCTACAAGGTGGGTTGTATTTTCCAAATTTGTTAAGAAAAAAACAAAAAATCTCTGAAATTCAGAGTTTGCATAATCTTCTGAAAGCTTTTAATATGGAGTAGGACTAGAATATGAACCAGACTAGAACAATTCAAGAGCCCTCTTTCCTCCTTAGTATCTTCCATTACAAATAAAAAAGCAAATTAAAGTTTTGTGGATGAAGAAGAAAAACTAGAATCTAAGCTCCATTTGTTTTAACCAGGGTAATTGAATTAACTCGTCAACATTTGCTGAGAATTCATGAATTGTTAATGGAATTGTGAAAGTTCTATCACCTTTGCTGATGCCTGCTTGAATAGAATGCCTTAATTTAACTCCTGGGTGTTTAAATTGTTTGGCTTCTCAGAAGCTTCATTTAATAGGCCCTGACCTGGAAATTGGCCAAGAGCTCTTGACAATGTTGCTGGCCACTACACCAAGAAAACTTATCTCTTGTACTATTAAGAACTAGAGCAAAAAGAAGACTATCACTGACTACATATTGCTCTATTGGCCCAACTTATATGTCTTGTAAATTATCAACGATAGGCACATATTACCACATATTCCCATTGTATTACCATATAAATAGGAAACAACACAAACAAAAAAAGTCCTTCTTTGAAGAGGGAAGTAACTTTACAGACTGTACAAGCTTATAGAAGTTAGATGCTGTGACTTCTTTTTCTGTATTGCTCCCCCCCCCCACCTGCCCTTTAACACTAATGGAATTGACAGCTCATGGGCATCATAAAAAAGCAAAGTGATAACTCTAACTAGAAACAATCTGAACTACACAATGTACACTGAGGCCTAGACTGCTTCATAAAATTGAATTAAAAAATAAAAGGGAAAATAGTGACTATCATGTATAGGGGCACATGAGTACTTATCAGTGATACTGGTTATGCAGGAATTATGCAAAGTTGCATTTTTAGTGTTGCAGAGAGAATATGAATAAGAAAAAGAAGAAAAAGGACTAAGTATGAAGAGGAAGACCTATTAATATTGAATATCTCTTCTTCCCAAGGCAAAATAAATGTCTTGGGCCTAGCAGAGGACAAAAAAAGATCTTATTTATTTCTTTTAGCTTAGATTTCTTAGATGGAATTCTAATGTATTCCTAGGCTTTTATAATCAGCATTTTAATATTTAAATGATCTCACAGATAATCTAATTCAATGCTTAATAGTAGTAGAGTCCAGACACTACCTGAATCAAAATCAATTTGAATGATTAAAAAAATGCATGTTCTAAGAAATCACACCAAACACTTAATCAAAATCTCTCATAGATATGAGTCAGAGAAACTTGCTAGCTTGGAGTATATACAATATTTTCTTTATTCATAGACATATGGGAGACTCATAGAGGAATACCCATGCCTCTCATTCTCCCACATTTCCCCCAAGTTTGGAGGATTTGGTTTGAATACCCACTGTTATGGACTGAATGTGTCCCTCCAAAATACAAATATTGAACCCCCACCACACACACACATAGACACAAACACACTCCATGCAATGATATTAGGAAGTGAGGCACTGGGATGTAATTAGGCTTAGAATGAAGTTTAGATGAGGTCATGAGGTTGGTCCCAGTCACCAAGATGGGATTTATGACCTTAAAAGAAGAAAATAGAAACCATAACTTCCTTTCTCTGCCATGTGAAGGATCAGCAAGAAGGCGGCCGACTATAACCCAGGGAGAACTAATCTGCAAGCATGTTGATCTCAGACTTCCCAGCCTTCAGAACTCCAAGAAATAAATGTCTGTTGTTTAAGCCACCCCAGTGTGTGCTGTTTTGTGATAGAAGCCCCCCTGAGACGTTCATCCCAAACCTGTATTCTGTGTCATTTTTTTTAAACCAGGACATGTTTTTGCCTTTCTTCTTCTATCAAGTGTCCATAAAATATATTTTTTGTTGCACAATATTTCTATTTTTGCCAGTGGGGAGAATGTTCAGATTTTTGTAGGAATAATCGGCATTTGGGATTTGTAAGACCCGTGCCTGTTGGATTTTAAGTTTTATGAGATTTATACACACTCTTGAAAATTAATCATGCGTGATCTTTTAAACTTGACAAGGGGCACAGTCAGAATTTAAACTCAATCCTGACTTGTTACTTTTTTCTTTTTCAGTATATGATGCCATCTTTAACAATTTATGCCATATAAAGTTGGTGTTATGGTATTGAATTAAGAACTACTACAACTTGGGGTGCCTGGGTGACTCAGATGTTAAGCACCTGTCTTCGGCTCAGGTCATGATCCCAGGGTCCTGAGATTGAGCCTCTCATTAGGCTCCCTGGTCAGAGGGAACCTGCTTCTCCCTCTCTCACCCTCTCCCTCTACTGTTCCCCCTGCTTTTGCTCTTTCATTCTCTCCACGAAAGAAAGAAATAAAATCTAAAAAAAAAAAAAAAAAAAAGAACTACTTTAACTGTAAAGTTTCATTAAACTGTTGTTGTTGGTTTTTTTTTTATGAGTAAATTACAAGAAAGATTTGCTTCAATGTTTAGGGTATTACAGACTAAAAATATTCTTAAAAATAATAAAATATGATCTTCCAACTTTACAGATGAGGAAAAGAAAAGATTAATAATCTGATGCTTAGTCATGAAAAGTGTTGCCATAAAAGGCTAATGAAAAGAAGGGTGGGTGGACTATTATTTATTTTTGGCTAATAAAATATATCAAAAAACTATTAATAAAAAAAAGAACAACCCCCGCACTCTACTGTCAAAGATAAGTGTGACAGCTAAATCAAAAATATTTCTCAAGGCCAATTTAATGTTTTTACAAAGACCTAGCTCTGTTGGAATAAAGAACATGAATCCTCACTTAAGGAGGAAAACCATAGCATTAATAGCCATAACAAAAAATTCAATGGTAGGTGGATTTGAACACCACATATTACTTATTAATAAAGAGCAGTGTTCACAAAAACTAGGTATTCATTCAGTGAATATTTGTTTGATGTCTGCTGTGAGTCAGAATGTACAAGAGCACTTGAAATTCAGATAGGAAAGAGACAGGTTCCTAAACCCTAAAACCATGCCAGAATAAAGACAAAGTAGAAGCCCACGTAAATATGTAACGATTTCTTCAATAATATCAAAAGTGGGATGGTACTAATAATTAGCAACTATGAAGGACATTGTTTTTTCAAGACCCTTTGCACATTAGCTTATTAACCTCGCTGTGAGAAAAACAAATCTTGAATTCTTTTTATTAGTAAGAAAAACTAGGCCAAGAAACTATGTGATTTATGTGTGGCAATTAAATACTGTTAAAAAGAATTTACCCCAAACTTGGAAATTGGGGGAGGGCGCATATACAGTATGACCTTCCACTGTGTTAAAGGCCCACCCAAGGACTATTTAATTCTCTGAGAAATTGTACCAGTGCTTGACTTTGCTATTTTGTTGCTTGATTAGAACATAGCTACTATAAATGACATGTTAGCTTATAGATTTTTATTTGGTGGAAACAGTAGCTTCAAAGGTTATGGTTTAACTGTCCTGCAGGACATTAGTTTGTATTTAACATTCTTCCCCTATCACTTCCCCTATCACTCCCAAAATGCCAGTAAGTAACCAAAATTATTTTTGGACAAGCTTTATCCATCTTGACTGGCTTCTTCATTAGTGACTTAATATATCTATGGCAAGTATTTTTTCTATATTTGTATGAGACTCCCTTTTAAGACTTTCAACAATTATTATTTGATACCCTGCTAATGACTCAGACATTGATTGAATTCTGTAATTATTACAATTAAAAATAACATTATTACTCTGAGTTTCAAACCAAGTGTTTTCTGACTAATTCAACAACCAGTGATAAAATAGTCTTATCACATTATCCGTGGCCCTCATTATATACTTAATATGCTTTTTTTATAAAAAAAGATTTTATTTGTCTATTTGAGAGAGACAGAGATAGCGAGAGAGAGCACAGCAGGGAAGAAAGGGAGAAGCAGGCTTCCCACCCAGCAGGGAGCCTAATGTGGGGCTCGATCCCAGGACCCAGGACCCAGGGATCATGATCTGAGCTGACGGCAGATGCTTAACCGACTGAGCCACCCAGGTGCCCTGGAATGATAACTTTGTGAATAATCTCTCACTCTGTGCAGATTTTAGAATATCACTCCTTGTTTGCATTCCTCAGGGTACAAAATGAGTAAGCAGGATAGAGTCTCAATATTTATGTTGTAAATGAACTGAGCGAACTATGTAATACCTTAATGTGGACAAAGCAAGTGTGTCCAAATTGGTTTTCACAGAGTGAGTTTTCTAACAAAATAGAACTGGCTGTTAGGGAACTGGAAGAGAGAAATGGTAAGATTTCCAGGTTTCATACAGCTACAAGTCTGTACATCTATGTGACTAGTTTAAAGAGTAATTTAGATTTCATAGACAACAACAAAAAACTTAGAAGCACCTATAACAATGTAGCATATATTAATTAAGTGTCAGGTGAAAGAACAAAGAAAGTGGGAATTTTAATTAAGGCTGGGAAAAATTGGCTCTGAATGACAGATACTGACAGATACAACCAGGGTTTCAAATTAAAAACTCATCACAGTGAGGGTAAGAGACTTTCTAGGTTTACTCTGGCCAAGTACAGTAATGATAAGGAAAAGCTTTTTTTTTTTTTTTTAAAGCAGAATTAATTAGTTCTTTACTTTCAGTATCGTCATGTTGCTATTAGAACATCAGCATTCTATTTGACCTTTTCTCTCCCCATCCTTCTAAGCCCTGTATCAGTCTAAGCAGCATTATACATTCAAGATAAATCATTAAATTACCAAGTTTTTCTCATCTGCAGTCCAGAAATTTGTGGCAGCCCCATTTTTCCCTCAAAAATGGTTTAGAAGGTAGAAGTAACTGGACAGAAGGACATTTGGTAATTGACTAAATAGTATTGGCAATAAATTTAATCATTCCTAAACAGTGAAAATGATCTTTGAAGCTTTATTTTCAGAATAAGCTGAACATAGTTCTCAAATATGAAACATTCACAGTACTAAGAAATAGAAGATGACATGAACTCAAGATATCAAGCATATTTAATTAAACAGCCTTCATGAAATATTCAAATAAACAATTGTTTTAGAGCGAACAAACAACTTTGTATAGCTTTACTCATTTCATGTTTGCTTATTTCACAAAGACACAGTTTTTATTCTGATTTGTTATAATGCCAAATTACATGCTGGGAGCACTCATAATAGTTTTGCAATTTAGCTAAATATTTGCACAGTTTTATTACAATGTTGATTTTTGTAAATTTGTTAAATATCTCCTCTGCAGCGTTTGCTTAGTTCCTCTTTTAGTTCACACATGTAGTCCACTCACATTATCTACACTAATGCTTAAGAGAAAGAACACTGGTATCTTGAAACAAAAGAGGACTCGGGAGCGACTAAGAGTAGCATTTACTATCATACCGTCACATTTCAACCTCAAGCATACACATAACATGCATCTTTATCCAACCTCATGCTCTTCTGGTTTTCCTTAAAGCACCATATAGGGGAAATAATCCAAGAAAATAGTGAGATGAAAGAGATAATTTGTGATTTTGGCTGGAAGGTAGGAGAATGACACATATTGTGTGTCTGAGTATTGATATGTATTAATATTACACTTGCCCAGAGCACGGTGAGCCAGGAGATACAGACATGAGACATCACAGGGGATACAAATGAGGGTAATATTCTGGACTCGGGTTAGGGAGATAAGATACAAATAGGAACAATTATCAAGCACTTGATCCAATCACTCGATTTGAATTCCACCAAGAATCCTAGAAAAATCTCTCTGCTGATGTATTTGCATTGATTTCAATATTCTGTTATCAATGACCTCCCTTGCAAGCACATGCCCACAAAATCTGAGTGAAGTTTTATGAAAAGTTAGAAAGATTCAGAAGATAAAACCATAGTCTATTGTTGCAATGTTTTGATCACAGAATGAGGAACCTTCAGCATGTTCCGGAGCATGTCTCACTTCACTAGCTGCATTACCTAGGCTGCCCAGGTCCCTTTGAAGTGATGTGATGGCCATATCCCATCTCCACCATCTGCATGGTCACCCTGGTAACAGTCATGTAGGGTCCCTGGAGGCTAGACTGTCCTCTGCTGGTGCAACCCAACATTTCCAGGCCATGGCTTCTCTTAGACATCCAAGTCATCTCTAGTCTTTGGGGATTTATGGAACAAACATCTCATGAATGTCAGCATTTACCAGGCCACTAACCACCTTAGATATTTGCAAGAGAAACTTTGAGGAATTCTTTTAGTTTGACTGATGTTCTCAGCAGTTCCATTTTACACTGCAGTTCTAGCACGTGGGTGCCAGAGCTATGGGAAACTACTTCTTGGACTAACCCTTTATTTTACAGTTCAACCCCAGCCGCAAACACTGGACTCAGGACAGGGGTTACTGTGGCTCTAAATGTCACTTAGCTCACACTCATTCTAAATTTTACAGTAGTAGACAAATAATAAAGTAAAATCAAAACCTCTTTTTGAAAAGAACCATAAAATTTATAAAATTCTATTCACAGTGATCTAAAAAAAAGAGAGAGAGAGAGAGAAGATAAAATGACCTCCATCAGGAATGAAAAAGGGGGCATTATCTATACATCCTGCAGACATAGAGGGTAATAAGGCCATATGATGAACAACTTTATGCCAATACTTGCAAATTAAATGGACAAGTTCCTTGAAAGACATAACGTGACAAATCTGAATTGAGAAAAATTAGAAAATCTGGTTGATCTTATTCTTTCAAAGTTCAATGGTAAATTCAATAAACATTTCAGAATGAGAGAACCCCAATTCTAGACATCTCTTTCAAAAAGTAGAGAAGGAAGAAAGGCTTGTCAACTCATTTTATGAGGTTAAGAGTACCCTTATGTGGAAACCAGATGAAAATATTCCAAGAAAAGGAAGGAACAGATTGATATTCCTCATGAACATAGTCACAAATATCCTAAACAAAATATTAAGGCCTCTTTGGGTTAGGTGAGGTTATTTAATTATGTTTGGTCAATGATTATGGGTAGAATCTACATGTGTTAGTTCTCTGCTGAAGTGTTTCTTGCTGATGTAAAACTCTGCAAAGCTCTTGCTTTCCCACTGCTATACACCAGAGACAATTTTTGAGATAGTAGTTGTTCCTTGGAATGAGGTTGTAGTAAAGCAGGACCTCCTGGTGACCTGCAAACGACTTCTTGTGTGAGAGAAAACCAAAAACAGGCAAAAACAGCTTTATTGTGTAAAGCCAAAGAGATTTTGGAGATTTTTGTTAAAGCAGCATAACCTATATTATCCTGATGGTATAAGCTATGAGATCTGCAGGTATGTCCATGCTAAATACCCATTTTGTAACACCTATATTAATGTTATTGTGGTGTGTCATCATGGGATTAATAAGCTTTTACACACGTAGTAAAACATGAGGTCATTATGGATCAGGACCTCAGAGATGTGAGTGAAAGGCTCAGAAGGGAGCAAAAGAGATGGGTTTGGGTTTTCAGTTTTTTCTAGGAGATGACGCAAGCCAGTTACCTCCTTCACATTTCTTTTAGTGATTCCTCTTGTTCTTCCTGACTGCTCTGTGAAACCATTGCCCAAAGTTCCAATTTTGCTTTAAAATTCTCACTGTCATTACTGCCTTGATATTTTATCATTTTCTGCATACTTCCTTACATATCTACCTAGATGTCTTCCAAATCAATTTCCCTATAAGGGGCACTATTTCTGAGAACTGATGAGAGATTTATGTGCCTTATAGTATCTAGTTGTACTCAAACTGTTATTCATTATTCACAGATTCTGTATTTGCATATTTGCCTACTCACCAAAATTCATTTGTGACCTCCCAAATCAATACCTGTGTCATACTTGTGGTCATTTGTGGACATGCATAGAATGGTAAAAAAAAAAAAAAAAAAAATTGAGCTGTTTGACATGCATGGTCCCAGCAGAGACTGAACAAGCTAGTGCTGTCTTATTTCGGCTCCCATACTGTCATTTTTGTGGTCTGTTTAGTGCCATGGTTTTTCCTCTTTTGTGATTTTTGTTGGTGATTTTGCTATTCGACATGGCCCGAAAGCACAGTGTTGAAGTGCTGTCCAGCATTCCTAAGAACAAGAAGGCTGTGACGCGATTTATGCAGTACAAATACGTTTTAGATAAGCTTTGTGTCAGGAAGAATTATAATGCTGTTGTATGTGTCAAAAAGAAAATCACAGGCCCAAAATGTTGTTACTTAAGCCAGGTCACCAAATCTGGACTTAATACCTAACCTTACTGCAGTTTTAATCTCCCTCAGAAGTGTAGTCTTAATTGGTGAGTCAGGAATCTTCTGCTCAACTTCAGGGAGGAAGATGTCACATGGGCCCTCTCCTTCCCCCAGAAGAACAGGTTATCTGCCAACAAGACACCTGAACTTCCTCTTAAGGGAAGGTGATTTTGCCTGGAACAATTCTTTCTTTACTTTTGCTAATAACTTTTTGACCCAATTTCCTTTCATAAAAGGCTTCCATTTGTACAACTCCTCCAAACTCCCCACTATTTGCTAGATGGGATGCTGCCTAATTCATGAAGTGCTTAATAAACCCAATTCAGGGGTGCCTCAGTGGCCCAGCTGGTTAAGCATCTGGCTTTGGCTCAGGTCATGACCCCAGGGGCCTGGGATCAAGCCCTGAGCTGGGCTCCCTGCTCAGTGGGGAGTCCGCTGCTCCCTCTTCCTCTGATCCCCTTACTTGCTCGTGCTCTCCCTCGTATGCTCTCTCTCTCAGATGAATAAATTAAAAAACTTAAAAAAAAATAAAGCCAATTTGATCTTCAAATTAATTTTTTTTAACAGCTGTGAGTTCAGTGTTAAAAAAATTAGCAATATATATTTAACGAGGTGTACGTAAACAAGGTTATAGATTCATCTGTTGACAAAAATGCTGTGACCAGTTGGTAGCAGGAACCTAACCTTGTCTTTATCCTAGGAGCAATGGTTCGGTATTCGCTAATGCAATATTATGGGGAGTTTATCGAGTGTAATTACTGTGAATAATAAGAAACAACTCTGTTTCCTTCTGAGACTCTTCTTGTATCTCACAGAAAACATGCTTGGAAGAAAGTTCACATACTTAACAGATAAAAGACCCCTCATTTTTTTAACACTTGACTTGTAACATAGTAATATATACTCAGTAATGTTCATAAAGCACACTAATCTTAAATGAAGAGTTAACTAATTTTTTAATATACATATACACTTCTGACACCCCAATTGGAACATTTATTATTTATTATTAATATTAATTAATATATTATATAGAATATAATTAATTACTATTAATTAATATTAATATAAAATTATAATATTGATATTTAATATTAATAATATTATTTATTATTATTATTATTATTGGAACTTTCCAATAAAATTCCTTCATTTCCTTTTACAGCCAATATCTTCAGCCTGAGATAAGCATTCTTCTGACATCTATCCCTACCTATTTTGTCTGATTTTTGACTGCATGTAAATAGAATCACCCCATCTGTATGCACCCTTTGGTGTCCATCACCTTTTGTTCAACATAATGTTTGTGTAACAGTTGTGTTCATCAGTAGTGCGTTCATCGTATATTACTGTGTAGTATTCCGTTATATGAATTAACCAAAATGTTTCTATCCAATAGATCTGTCCCTGGTTGGTAGACATTTAGATTATTTTTAGGCTATGATGAATAAAATTGCTTTGAACATACTGTGTGTGTATTTTGGTGGACATGTAGACAATTTTTGTGAAGGTACAGCTAGGATTGGAACTGATGGATGTTCCTACATCATAGGATAGATGTAGGTTTATCTTTACTAGACGTGGTCAGTTTTCCTAAATTGCTTAATGTCTTCCTCCCTCCCACCCCAATTAAGAATGTGTGAGAGTTCCAGCTGATCACTACTTACCAACATTTTCTATACAACTTTTTATTTGCTAGTTTTATATTTCAGTCATTCTAACGAGTGTGAAATTCTGTGTCATTGTGGTTTTAATTTGTATTTCCCTGGTGACTAACAATATTGGTCATTTAATGATATGTATTAATTAAATTAATTAGCTTGCTGTTCTTTTGTGTTCTGTTTAAGCAATACTGTTCATTCCAATGTCATAAAAATATTCTATGCTATATTCCAGAAGCTTTAAAATTTTATCTCTTAAATTTAGGGCTTTTGGTATAAATATGGATATCCAATTGTTCCAGCACTATCTTTTTAAAAAACGATCCATTAAAAAAAAACCATTAGCTTTTAAAATAAATTTATTTATTTATTTATTTTAAAGATTTTATTCGTTTATTTGACAGAGAGAGATCACAAGTAGGCAGAGAGGCAGGCAGAGGGAGAGGGGGAGGCAGGCTCCCTGCCACACAGAGAGCGCATGCAGGGCTTGATCCCAGGACCCTGAGATTATGACCTGAGCCAAAGGCAGAGGCTTAACCCACTTAGCCACCCAGATGCCTCACCTCCTATAATGTAAATAAAATGAATCTGTTTTAAATCAACTGATCATATATGTATGTTCTAATTCCATACATTTTTCTATTATGCTGTTTTTTTTGTCTGTCCCTTGCACTAATTATCACAGTCCCTTAATTTTTATAGTTTTATAGTAAGTCTTAAAATCTAGTGCCATATGCCCTACATCACTGTCTTTTTCAAAGTTTTCTGGAGTATTCTATATCTTTGTAGTTTCCCACACATTTTTGTTGTTGTTATAGTTGTCATATAATATTATATTAGATTCAGGTCTACAACATAGTCAGTCAACATTTATATACATTACAAAGTGATCACTGTGATAAATCTCATCACCATCCATCACCATACAAAGTTGTTACATATTGTTAATTATATTCCTTATGCTGTACATTGTATTCCCATGTCCTATACACTTCTAAATCAACCTTTCAATTTCCTCAGGAAATAACCTTCTGAGATTTGAACTGGAATTGTATTGAATATATAGGTAATGTTGCTAATGACTAAGATCCATTGTCTATGGACATATATTAAGATATTTTAAAATTTAGGGGCTCCTGGATGCCTGAGTTGGTTGGGCATCTGCCTTCAGCTCAGGTCATGATCCCACATTGGCATCGGGCTCCCTCTTCAGCTGGGAGCCTGCTTCTCCCTCTCCTGCTTGCTTCTCCCCCTGCCTATGCTCTCTCCCTCTCTCTCTCTCTCTGTCAAATAAATAAATAAAATATTTTTAAAAAACATTTAAAAATTTTACTTGAGTAGTATTGATGGAGCTATAGAAAACATTTTAAAAATGTTTTTGCATGGGTAGGGCTTTCTGAAGAAAAGAAAACTAACCCTGGGGTAAAACACAAGACTTGGAAGTTAAATCATAACCAAATAGTGAGAACTGAGGAGATTTACTTTCACAGAGCTATGAGTTTTCATATTTCAAGGGGATGGGTCCTGAAGCCATGGAGCTAAAACCACACTTTGCTGGTAAACTCAAAGGGTTTTCTCTTCTCTTCCCCTAAAGACATTTATTTACATCATAAAAGGTAGGAGTTCAGGTTCTTTCCCTTTCTCTTCTCAAAGAATGTTTACATTAGGGAGTTTTCTCAGAAGGGAAAGTCAAACAGCTTTTCTAATCCTATTTAAACTTCTGTTCACATGAATATGGTTCCTGGCCCGTAGTACAAACCCCAGTACTGGTAAGGTAACATCTAATCTGAATCTTTTCCTATCTTCTCAGAGGAGAAAAGAATGGGGGCAGATAAGAATTAATACGGTCATTGCTATCAGGATGTAATCTGTTTCTGCACTAGAAGGCTCACACTAACTTTCAGACAATACAAATAAATAAAGATACCATAAACTTATCAGTATTTTATACATTTTAGTGAAGAAGCTTTTCACATCTTCAAAATATTATATCTGAGCATGTAATGTTTTTATTTTTATTTTTAAATATTTTATTTATTTATTTGAGAGACAGTGAGAGAGATCATGAGTGAGGAGAAGGTCAGAGGGAGAAGCAGACTCCCCGTGGAGCTGGGAGCCCGATGTGGGACTCAACCCCGGGACTTCAGGATCATGACCTGAGCTGAATTGAAGGCAGTCGCTTAACCAACTGAGCCAGCCAGGCACCCCATTTAAAATTCTAATATGAATGATATCTGTAAATTTCTTTTTCCCATAGTTTGTTGCTGGTATGTAGAAATTCAATCCTTTCTTTTGTGTATTTAACCTGTACCAATCTTGCTAAGTTCACTTATTAATCTACTGGTTTCTTTGTAGATTATTTGGGGGCTTTCTATGTATAGAATTATATGGCTCAGCCTCTCTTTTTTTTTTTTTCTTTTCTTTTCCATCTTTTCCTTTTCCTTTTTCTTTTTATTTTATGGTTTTTGATTTGTTTGGTTTTATTTTTTTGTCTTGATGTATTCACAAAGAGCTCCAACACAATACTGGTAGAATTCTGCTTATATCCAGTTAGTCTTGTTCTGGATTTTAAAAAGAAAGTATTCAATATATGCCCATTAAATATGATGATAGAAATAGATCTTACCAGATACTCCTTTTCAGATTAAGGACGTTCTATTCCTAGCTTCCTGAGAAGAATAAATTTTCATAACATGAACAGAATTTTAATCTTTTTTAAAATGCTATTTTTCCATCTATTGAATTTTGTCTACTTAATGTGGCAAATTAACATTGTTTGCTTTTCAAATTATAAACTAATCCTCCATTTCTGAAGCAAAAATAGTTTCTAATGTAAAACAGCAGTATGTACATAAAATATTATGCATATAATGGTTAGGTATAACATTCATATGTATTTTCATGGTAAGATTTACTTGGTAATATTTCATTGAGGATTTTAAAATTTATATTCACTTGAGATATTACCTGTAATATTGCCTTCTTATAATGTCCTTAGAAGAATTTGGTAGTTTTGGTATCAGAGTTATGCCAGATTCATGGAATTGATAGGGAAGTCTTTCATTTTTCTCTATTGTGTTAAAGAGTTTGTATAAAATTATTTTTTCCATAAATATTTGAAACATATTGGAAGTCATCCTTGCCTGAAGTTTTCAAGAATTTTTTTTTTTTTTAAAGATTTTATTTATTTATTTGACAGAGAGAAATCACAAGTAGGCAGAGAGGCAGGCAGAGAGAGAGAGGAGGAAGCAGGCTCCCTGCCAAGCAGAGAGCCCGATGCGGGACTCGATCCCAGGACCCTGAGATCATGACCCGAGCCGAAGGCAGCGGCTTAACCACTGAGCCACCCAGGCGCCCCAGTTTTCAAGAATTTTTAACACTTTATCCAATCTTTAAATTTTCAGTATCCTCTGATTTTTAAAAAAGATTTATTTATGGGGCACCTCGGTGGCTTGGTTGGGCATCTGCCTTCAGCTCAGGTCATGATCTCAGGGTCCTGGAATCCAGCCCTGCCTAGGACACCTGCTCAGCAGAGAGTCTGTTTCTCCCTTCTGCCCCTTCCCTCGCTCATGCTCTGTCTGTCTGTCTGTCTCTCAAATAAAATCTTTAAACATAAAAATAAATAAATAAAAGTTGTTCTATTTCATCTCTTCTAACTTTTTAGCTATACCCTTTGTATTAATCTCTACATGTTTATGTTGCCCTTTATGCGTTATCCTGGAGCTTATTTCAGACTATATCGTATTAGTAATTTTACCAGTTTATGGATAACTAGGAAATCTTTTGACAGTTTAACTACATTTTCCAATCTCCTACACTCCTGCCCTTGTGAAGATGACAAAGGAGACTACCTACACCTGCACTGGGCACCACTGAGGCCAGACATTGCCAACATTCTGGACTGGGTGTTGAATCAAGACTTTACCACAGCCTACAGAGATATTATGGAGTTGAAAATGCTGAAAGGGTTGGTGTTACATGATATCCTGATAGAGATAAAGGCTTGTTTGTGCAGAGCTGCCTTTCATTCTTGAATTCGAGTACATTTATTGACCAAAATGGCAGGCAGTGAGTACAGACTTTGTGTTGGCACCAATGAGAAGATTCAACTGAGTTCCCTCATTGCCACTTTCCAGGTCACCAGGGACTGGATTGTCGTAGAATCCCAAATGCTGAGGGCCATTCACCACAATTCGCAGGCGCCGCAGTGACTGAAGAACAGGGGACTGAGGGATAAACAGCTGCCCAAGCCAGGAAATGAAACCACTGTCACCCCAGGCCAAGGAGTGAAGTCACAGATACCCCAAGTTTTGGAAGACTCTGTTCCAAGCATGGATGGGCAAAGGTTTAAAGAATACCATATTTGTGGCTGTTTGGAGCAGGTATATACAAAACAATTTTAAAGTACAGTTCTAGTATTGCACTGTCTGTTCATGTTTTACGGGGGAAAAGAATAAGAAAAGCTTTTTTTTTTTTCTTTCCTTAAGACTTTTACTATTCAGTTGCTTGGATGACAGAAAATTGGCCTATCCCATTTCGGTCTAGAACATAAGACTTCCAAATCTCATGTGGTGCCAGTATCTTCTAACTCAAGATAAGAAGAACATCTCTAAAATTAAGTGCATAAATCTCATCTGTGGCACCATCTCTGTATCTACTTTAGATAGTGTTAATGAATTTCTGGCCCAAACTATTATACTCTTCTTTTTTTTTAAGGTTTTTTATTTATTTATTGAGAGAGAGCGAGAGCGAGAGCAGCCATAGAGGGAAAAGGCAGGGACCAAGATGCTGGGCTCGCTCCTGGGACTCTGGGATCCTGACGGGAACCAAAGGCAGACGCTTAACTGACTGAGCCACCCAGGCGCCTCATCTAACTATTGTACTCTTATAAAACAGCCTCCGTACTCTCACTTTAAAAATCTCTTTTTATTTGTCCTCTACTAGCAGGTTCCTAACTATGGTGTAGACAGTGAAGGGTCACTTTATGCCCTGAGGGCAAATCTATCTCAGTATTCCCTTGTTAATGTAGGGAAGGCAGCTGCAATGGGATGTGAGGAGGGGAGCCCAGGCCGGACTCACAACCTGCCAGCGCTGGAAGGATTAGGCCCTGTGCACACTGTAGCAAACAGGCTCCGTTTACGACAGTGTTCATCTCAATAAATTAAAGCAGCTTGATAAAAACAAAAACAAAAACAAAATGGGGCACCTGGGGGAGGAGTCAAGATGGCAGAGAAGTAGCAGGCTAAGACTACGTCAGGTAGCAGGAGATCAGCTAGACAGCTTATCTAAAGATTGCAAACACCTGCAATTCCATCCGCAGATCGAAGAGAAGAAGAACAGCAATTCTAGAAACAGAAAAACAACCACTTTCTGAAAGGTAGGACTGGCGGAAAAGTGAATCCAAAGCGACGGGAAGATAGACCCCAGGAGGAGGGGCTGGCTCCTGGCAAGTGGCGGAGCAAAGGAGCACAAATCGGGACTTTTAAAAGTCTGTTCTGCTGAGGGACATCGCTCCAGAGGCTAAACTGGGGCAAAGCCCATGTGGGGTCAGCATGGCCTCAGGACCTGCGGGGTCACAGAAGGATCGGGGGTGTCTGAGTGTCGCAGAGCTCACAGGTATTAGACTGGGGAAGCTGGCTACAGAGACAGAGCTGAGGAGTGAGCTCTCAGCTTGGGGTTACCTTGAACTGGTTGCAGGCTCGGTGAGCTCGGAGCGTGGCCAGAGGCCAAGGAGACGGGAGTAATTGGGGGCTGTTCTCTGAGGGCACACTGAGGAGTGGGGCCGGGAGCTCTTGGCTTCTCCAGGCTGGAGACTGGGAGGCCGCCATTTTCATTCCCGTCCTCCGGAACTCTACAGAAAGCATTCAGGAAACAAAAGCTCCCAAAAAAGAACCCCAGCGGATTACTCAGCCCGGCCCCTGGTATGTGCGGTGCAATTCTGCCTGGGGCAAAGACACTTGAGAATCACTACAACAGGCCCCTCCCCCAGAAGATCAACAAGAAATCCAGCCAGGGCCAAGTTCACCTACCAAGGAGTGTAGTTTCAATACCAAGGAGAGCAGCAGAATTCCAGAAGAGGAGAAAGCAAAGCACAGAACTCATGGCTTTCTCTCCATGATTCTTTAGTCTTGAGGTTAATTTATTTTCTTTTTCAATTTTTTTTCTTCTGCTGCTAAACTTTTTAAAACTTTTACCCTTTTCTAACTTTTTAAACTAGTTTATCTAATATATATATTTTTTTCATTTTATATTTTTCTTTATTCGTTTTCTTTCTTTAATTGTTTCCTTTTTTTTTTTTTTTTTTCATTTTCTTTCTGAACCTCTTTTTATCCCCTTTCTCCCCCCTCACGATTTGGGATCTCTTCTGATTTTGTTAAAGCATATTTTCCCGGGGTCTTTGCCACGCTTTTAGTATTTTACTTGCTCCTTCATATACTCTTATCTGGACAAAATGACAAGGCAGAAAAATTCACCACAAAAAAAAAAAAGAACAAGAGGCAGTACCGAAGGCTTGGGACCTAATCAATACAGACATTGGTAATATGTCAGATCTAGAGTTCAGAATGACGATTCTCAAGGTTCTAGCCAGGCTCGAAAAAGGCATGGAAGATATTAGAGGAAACACTCTCGGAAGATATAAAAGCTCTTTCTGGAGAAATAAAAGAACTAAAATCTAACCAAGTTGAAATCAAAAAAGCTATTAATGAGGTGCAATAAAAAATGGAGGCTCTCACTGCTAGGATAAATGAGGCAGAAGAAAGAATTAGCGATATAGAAGACCAAATGATAGAGAATAAAGAAGCTGAGCAAAAGAGGGACAAACAGCTACTGGATCACCAGGGCAGAATTCAAGAGATAAGTGACACCATAAGACGAAACAACATTAGAATAATTGGGATTCCAGAAGAAGAAGAAAGAGAGAGGGGAGCAGAAGGTATATTGGAGAGAATTATTGGAGAGAATTTCCCCAATATGGCAAAGGGAACAAGCATCAAAATCCAGGAGGTGCAGAGAACCCCCCTCAAAATCAATAAGAATAGGTCCACACCCCATCACCTAATAGTAAAACTTACAAGTCTTAGTGACAAAGAGAAAATCCTGAAAGCAGCCCAGGAAAAGAAGTCTGTAACATACAATGGTAAAAATAGTAGATTGGCAGCTGACTTATCCACAGAGACCTGGCAGGCCAGAAAGAGCTGGCATGATATATTCAGAGCACTAAACGAGAAAAACATGCAGCCAAGAATACTATATCCTGCTAGGCTATCATTGAAAATAGAAGGAGAGATAAAAACCTTCCAGGACAAACAAAAACTGAAAGAATTTGCAAACACCAAACCAGCTCTACAGGAAATATTGAAAGGGGTCCTCTAAGCAAAGAGAGAGCCTAAAAGTAGTAGATCAGAAAGAAACAGAGACAATATACAGTAACAGTCTACAATGGCACTAAATTCTTATCTCTCAATAGTTACCCTGAATGTTAATGGGCTAAATGCCCCAATCAAAAGACGCAGGGTATCAGAATGGATAAAAAAAAAAAAAAAAAACCTATCTATATGTTGCCTACAAGAAACTCATTTTAAACCCGAAGACACCTCCAGATTTAAAGTGAGGGGGTGGAAAACAATTTACCATGCTAATGGACATCAGAAGAAAGCAGGAGTGGCAGTCCTTATATCAGATCAATTAGATTTTTAAGCCAAAGACTATAATAAGAGATGAGGAAGGGCACTATATCATACTCAAAGGATCTGTCCAACAAAAAGATCTAACAACTTTAAATATCTATGCCCCTAACGTGGGAGCAGCCAACTATATAAACCAATTAATAACAAAAACAAAGAAACACATCAACAATAATATAATAATAGTAGGGGACTTTAAAACTCCCCTCTCTGAAATGGACAGATCATCCAAGCAAAAGATCAGCAAGGAAATAAAGGCCTTAAATGACACACTGGACCAGATGGACATCACAGATATATTCAGAACATTCCATCCCAAAGCAACAGAATACACATTCTTCTCTAGTGCACATGGAACATTCTCCAGAATAGATCACATCCTTGGTCCTAAATCAGGTCTCAACTGGTATGAAAAGATTGGGATCATTCCCTGAATATTTTCAGACCACAATGCTCTGAAGCTAGAACTCAATCAAAGGGGAAATTTGGAAAGAACTCAAATACATGGAAACTAAACAGCATCCTTCTAAAGAATGAATGGGTCAATCAGGAAATTAAAGAAGAATTGAAGAAATTCATGGAAACAAATGATAATGAAAACACAACGGTTCCAAATCTATGGGACACAGCAAAGGCAGTCCTGAGAGGAAAATATATAGCGGTACAAGCCTTTCTCAAGAAACAAGAAAGGTCTCAGGTACACAACCTAACCCTATACCTAAAGGAGCTGGAGAAAGAACAAGAAAGAAGCCCTAAACCCAACAGGAGAAGAGATCATAAAGATCAGAGCAGAAATCAATGAAATAGAAACCAAAAAAAAACCAATAGAACAAATCAACAAAACTAGGAGCTGGTTCTTTGAAAGAATTAATAAGATTGATAACCCCCTGGCCAGACTTATCAAAAAGAAAAGAGAAAGGACCCAAATAAATAAAATCATGAATGAAAGAGGAGAGATCACAACTAACACTAAAGAAATACAGACAATTATAAGAACATACTATGAGCAACTCTACACCAACAAATTTGACAATCTGGAAGAAATGGAGGCATTCCTAGAGACATATAAAGTACCACAACTGAACCAGGAAGAAATAGAAAACCTGAACAGACCCATAACCAGTAAGGAGATTGAAACAGTCATCAAAAATCTCCAAACAAACAAAAGCCCAGGGCCAGACGGCTTTCCGGGGGAATTCTACGAAACATTTAAAGAAGAACTAATTCCTATTCTCCTGAAACTGTTCCAAAAAATAGAAATGGAAGGAAAACTTCCAAACTCATTTTATGAGGCCAGCATCACCTTGATCCAAAAACCAGACAAGGATCCCATCAAAAAAGAGAACTACAGACCAATATCCTTGATGAACACAGATGCGAAAATTCTCACCAAAATACTAGCCAAGAGGATTCAACAGTATATTAAAAGGATAATTCACAATGACCAAGTGGGATTTATTCCAGGGCTGCAAGTATGGTTCAACATCCACAAATCAATCAATGTGATACAACACATCAATAAACGAAAGAACAAGAACCATATGATCCTCTCAATAGATGCTGAAAAAGCATTCGACAAAGTACAGCATCCCTTCCTGATCAAAACTTCTCAAAGTGTAGGGATAGAAGGCACATACCTCAATATCATCAAAGCCATCTATGAAAAACCCACCGCAAATATCATTCTCAATGGAGAAAAATTGAAAGCTTTTCCACTAAGGTCAGGAATACAGCAGGGATGTCCATTATCACCACTGCTATTCAACATAGTACTAGAAGTCCTAGCCTCAGCAATCAGACAACAAAAGGAAATTAAAGGCATCCAAATCGGCAAAGAAGAAGTCAAACTATCACTCTTCACAGATGATATGATATTATATGTGGAAAACCCAAAAGACTCTACTCCAAAACTGCTAGAACTTGTACAGGAATTCAGTAAAGTGTCAGGATATAAAATCAATGCACAGAAATCAGTTGCATTTCTCTACACCAATAACAAGATGGAAGAAAGAGAAATCAAGCAGTCAATCCCATTTACAATTGCACCCCAAACTATAAGATACCTAGGAATAAACCTAACCAAAGAGGCTAAGAATCTATACTCAGAAAACTATAAAGTACTCATGAAAGAAATTGAGGAAGACACAAAGAAATGGAAAAATGTTCCATGCTCCTGGATTGGAAGAACAAATATTGTGAAAGTCTATGTTACCTAAAGCAGTCTACACATTTAATGCAATTCCTCTCAAAATACCATCCTTTTTTTTTTTTTTCAAAGAAATGGAACAAATAATCCTAAAATTTATATGGAACCAGAAAAGACCTCGAATAGCCAAAGGAATATTGAAAAAGAAAGCCAAAGTTGGTGGCATCACAATTCCAGACTTCAAGCTCTATTACAAAGCTGTCATCATCAAGACAGCATGGCACTGGCACAAAAACAGACACATAGATCAATGGAACAGAATAGAGAGCCCAGAAATAGACCCTCAACTCTATGGTCAACTAATCTTCGACAAAGCAGGAAAGAATGTCCAATGGAAAAAAGATAGCTCTTCAATAAATGGTGTTGGGAAAATTGGACACCACATGCATAAAAATGAAATTGGGCCATTTCCTTCACCACACACAAAAATAGACTCAAAATGGATGAAGGACCTCAATGTGAGAAAGGAATCCATCAAAATCCTTGAGGAGAACACAGGCAGCAACCTCTTCGACCTCAGCTGCAGCAACATCTTCCTAGGAACATCGCCAAAGGCAAGGGAAGCAAGGGCAAAAATGAACTATTGGGATTTCATCAAGATCAAAAGCTTTTGCACAGCAAAGGAAACAGTTAACAAAACCCAAAGACAACTGACAGAATGGGAGAAGATATTTGCAAACGACGTATCAGATAAAGGGCTAGTGTCCAAAATCTATAAAGAACTTAGCAAACTCAACACCCAAAGAACAAATACTCCAATCAAGAAATGGGCAGAAGACATGAACAGACATTTCTGCAAAGAAGACATCCAGATAGCCAACAGACACATGAAAAAGTGCTCCACATCACTCAGCATCAGGGAAATACAAATCAAAACCACAATGAGATATCACCTCACACAGGTCAGAATGGCTAAAATTAACAAGTCAGGAAATGACAGATGCTGGCAAGGATGCGGAGAAAGCGGAACCCTCCTACACTGTAGGTGGGAATGCAAGCTGGTGCAACCACTCTGGAAAACAGCATGGAGGTTCCTCAAAATGTTGAAGATAGAACTACCCTATGACCCAGCAATTGCACTACTGGGTATTTAGCCTGAAGATACAAACGTAGTGATCCAAAGGGGCACGTACACCCAAATGTTTATAGCAGCAATGTCTACAATAGCCAAACTATGGAAGGAACCTAGATGTCCATCCACAACTGAATGGATAAAGAAGAGGTGGTATATATACACAATGGAATACTATGCAGCCATCAAAAGAAATGAAATCTTCCCATTTGCGACAACATGATTGGAACTAGAGGGTATCATGCTTAGCAAAATAAGTCAATCGGAGAAAGTCAACTATCATATGATCTCCCTGATATGAGGAAGTGGAGATGCAATATGGGGAGTTAAGCGGGTAGGAGAAGAATAAATGAAACAAGAAGGGATTGGGAGGGAGACAAACCATAAGTAACTCTTAATCTCACAAAACAAACTGAGGGTTGCTGGGGGGAGGGGCGTTGGGGAGAAGGGGGGTCTAATTATGGACATTGGGGAGGGTATGTGCTATGGTGAGTGCTGTGAAGTGTGTAAACCTGGAGACTCACAGACCTCTACCCCTGGGGATAAAAATATATTATATGTATATAAAAAATTTTAAAAATTATTAAAAAAAAGAAAGAGAAACAAACAAACAAATGAACGAACGAACAAAATACGGGGCACCTGGCTGACTCAGTAGGTTGAGCACACAACTCTTGATCTCGGGGTTGTGAATTTGTTTTGCCAAGAAACATTTCATTTCCCTTGCAGTAGCTTTTCGTTAATTGCACAAAATCATCTTTTTTTTTTTTGCCATCACACAATCCCATCTGAAAGACAAATGTTCATTAAGAACAAAGCGAAAGTAAAAATCACAACCTTAATTATCTAGAAGATGTGTCACTTAAAGAAGGCTTAAATGCAAAAAAAAGGGTGGGGGATGGCAAGCGGGGCTTTCCTATAAGCTTTTCCACAAGTGTCACATTTCCTCCCAAAAGGGAAGGATTTTTAAACAAAGGTGAAAGAGCTTAAACAGAAACATTCATAAAAAGAAACTTTACAGAATTGTCAACAATATTAAGACAATGTTGACTAACCAGTTTCATTATAGCATCTTCCCCTACCCTTTACCCCTACCCCTCCCCACTACCCGGAGTGTCCAGCTAGAACTAGAATATGCTTTGTGTTCAGACAGAAAAGATTTCCAAATTCCAGTAAAATTATGCCAAAACCCCACAGGAATTTTCCTTGCCCTTCCTCTATGTTCTTCTGAGATCCCCTAGCCTGGGCTCTGATCAGTGGAAAACGACCAACCCAGGTGGTGTGGGGACAGGGCCCACACCTGAATGGTCTCCTCATTATACATATTCACTAGAAATGCTGACCTGCAACGTGGGACTTTGGAAAATGCAAGCCACTCAGAGGGAGAGGATACTGGCATCTTTCAGGTGATTTCTTGTCTTTATGCCACATGCCAAGCCCCCCCAGCCAAGGGGAAATGTTCGGGTCTCAAGGATGTCTTCCATTTCCCTCTTAGAGTCAGGTCATTCAGGCTGGATCAGACGCTGCTATCATCTCCTGCTGCTACTAATGTAGATTTCATTTCTACATTTGGTATAAGTCTAGAAGACATCGATTATTCCTGATTTTAACAGATTATTCTTTTGTGTTCACCTACATGTTTACATTTCAGATACTTTTTGTTCCTTTCCACCGTGTTACATTCCTCCATCTGGTATCAGTTTATTTCAGCCTGAATAATTTCTTTCAATCTTTCTTGTCCTGTGGGTGTGCTGACAATTGTTTCAGCCTCTGTGTGCCTATGAGCATTTTCAGTTCACTTTCATTTTAAATGACATTTTTGCTGAGTATAAAATTATCATCTGTTAGTTTTGTGGTTTTTTTTTTTCTTTCGGTACATTAAGATGTCATTCACTTGTCTTCTGCATCCAGTGTTTCTTTTGAAAAATTGTGAGCTTCTTTCCTTCCTTTTTTGTTTTTCTTTCTTCTTTCCTTCCTTCGTTTGTTCCTTCCTTCCTTCCTTTCCTTCCTCCCTCCCTCCCTCTTTCCATTCTTTTTCTTTCTTTTAAAAATCTATTTATTTGAGAGAGAGCATGAATTGGGGGAAAGGGCAGAAGGGCAGCGAGATAATCTTCAAGCAGACTTCCCTCTCAGTGCAATATCTGACTGGGGCTCAGTCCCAGGACCCTTAGTTCATGAACTGAGCCAAAATGGAGTCCGAGCCCTAACAGACTGAACCTCCCAGGGACCCCAGCTTTATTTCTATTATTGTAATGTAATGGGACTTTCTCTTTGGCTGTTTTTATGAGAATTCCTTCATTTTTATTTTTAGCAGTTCACTATAATGTGTCTGATGTGTGGTTTTCTTTATTTATCCTGCTTGGAGTTCCTTGAAGTTCTTCAATCTCTGTGTTTATATATTTCACTAGTTTAGGGAAATTCCTGGATATCGTTTCCAATATTGTTTTGTCTCATTTCCCCTCTCCCTCTCTATTCCATCTGAGTCCCTGATTATACTAATAATATACTGTTTGAGTCCTTTTTCATTCACTTTTTAACTTTCTTTTCGAGGCATTTTGTTGTTAATGTATAGAAATGCAACTGACTTATGTGTGTTGATTTTGTATACTGCAAGTTTTCTGAATTCGTTTATTAGTTCTAACAGTTTTTGGGTGGAGTGTTTAGAATTTTCTAGATAGATAGATATGATATGATATGGTAAGATCATATCATCTGCAAATAAAGACAGATTCACTTCTTCCATTCCAATTTGGATGATTTTAATTTTTTTTTAATCTTACCTGATTGATCTATTTAAGGCTTCCAGTACTTTGTGGAGTAACTTTAAGAATAATCTGTTAAAGTCAGGTGAACACAAAAGAATAATCTGTTAAAGTCCATTCCAATTTGGATCATTTTAATTTTTTTTTTAATCTTACCTGATTGATCTATTTAAGACTTCCAGTACTTTGTGGAGTAAGAGTGGTAAGAGTAAGCACCTTGCCTTATTCCTGATATTCAGGGGAAAATTTTCAAGCTTCGGCCATTGTGTATGACATTAGCTGTGGCTTGTCATATATGGCCTTTATTATGTTGAGGTATGTGCCTTCTATACCCAATTTGTTGAGGGTTTTTTTATGAAAGGATGTTGTGTTTGTTAAATGCTTTTTCTGCATCTATCAACATGGTTATATGATTTTTATCTTTCATTCAATTAATGTGGGGTATCCCATTCATTGGTTTGTATATTTTGAACTATTCTTTCATCCCAAGGATAAACACATTGATCATGATCCTTTTAATGTGCTATTGAATTCAATTTGCTTTTTTTTTTCTTTTTCCTAAAGAAGACATACAAGTGGCCAGCAGGTATATGAAAAGATGTTCAACATTATTAATCATCAGATAAGTGTAAATAGTGTAAATCAAAACCACAATGAGATATCACCTCACATTTGATACAATGGCTATCATCAAAAAGACAAAAGATAACAAGTGTTGACAAAGATGTGGGGAGAAGGGAACTCTTGGGCACTGTTGGTGAGAATGCACATTGGTACAGCCACTATGGAAAACAGTATGAAGTTTCCTTTAAAAAATTAAAAGTAGATCTACCATACGATCCAGGAATCCTACTTGTGGGTATATATCCAAAGGAATAAAACCAGGATATTGGGGGCACCCGGGTGGCTCAGTGGGTTAAAGCCTCTGCCTTTGGCTCAGGTCATGGACCCAGGGTTCTGGGATCGCATCTGGCTCTCTGCTCATCAGGGAGCATGCTTCCTCCTCTTTCCCTGCCTGTTTCTCTGCCTACTTGTGATCTCTGCCTGTCAAATAAATAAAGTCTTAAAAAAAAGTTTCTAAAGAAAATGCAAAACAGGATGTTGAAAAGATACCTGCACTCCCATGTTTACTGCAGCATTATTCACAGTAGCCAAGATATGAAAACAACCTGTGTTTGTCAATGGATGAGTAGATAAGAAGATGCAGATATACACTATAAATACACACACACACACACAGAGCCATGATAAAGAAAGAAATTCTTTCTTTCTGCCATTTGTGACAACATGGATGAAATCTGAAGACATTATGCTAAATGAAATAAGTCAGCCATTGAAAGACAAACACTGTACGATACCACTTATCTGTGAAATCTAAAAAACCTGAACTCATAGAAACAGTGATCAGAATGGTCATTGCTAGGGGTGGAGGAATTAGGGAGATGTTGGTAAAACAGTACAAACTTCTAGTTAGGAGATGCTGTGTCACATACTTACAAATTGCCAAAGAGAGTCGACCTTAAATGTTCTGTCTCTTAAATTGTTTCTGTCCATATTATATTTCCCAAAAATAAATTGTAATTATGTGACATGACGGACGTGTTAGCTAATGCTACAGTAGTAATCATATTGCAATATATAATCGTGTCACTGTGTCCATCACATTGTACATCTTAAACTTATACAAGGTCAATTATACTTCAATAAAGCTGGAAAAAAATGTGGAGGCTCACCTCCAGAGTTTATGGTCTAGTCAAAATGATAGAACCCACACATTAGTAACCCTCAGGCATACTTACAAAGCAACATCAAAAAAAGGTGCTAATTGGCGAAAAATGCTAAAGCAGGCCAAAGATTGACTAAATTGAGCAGAGCTCTGTCAAGGAGATTTGGACCAGGTGTTGAACTAGAGGAAAACCTTGTAGTGGTAGCAAGAATGAATTTCAGTTCTTTCAGTTCTTTCAACTGGAAGAAGCACTTGAACAGAGAGCGAGAGAGAATAGGAGGCAGATAGATTTTATATTTTGTTTTAGAGGAACTAGCTGACATAGAAAGTTTGAGCTGTTTGCCTGGGAATCTATCATATCTACAAACAATACTTACATATTGCTGATCTTCATCTCAGGGACAACATGTCTTTGTCTTGCTAAAAACAAAACAAAATAAGAGAATACATTTACTCCAATTCCTGCAAATTGAGTTGCCGTTGTCCACTTCTACCCATCTCCCTCACATTCTTTCACTTAGTTTTACATCAAACTCTGCGTCTGTGTTCTATCGATTTTGTTTTGGATGCTCTGCTCGCTGCTGCCCTAATTTTGTACAACTTCCAGGCACCATTCAGCCATCTTTCTCTCATTTGTCCCCACACATGCCCTGGCCAGCTGACCTGTGGCATGGGGGAATTCAGCTTCTCAGGGTGAGCCGACTGGCTGCGTTGCAGGATGTCAGCATTGCTCTTTCTTTCTTTTCTTTTCTTTTTTTTTTAAGATTTTATTTATTTATTTGACAGAGAGAGATCACAAGTAGGCAGAGAGGCAGGCAAAGAGAGAAAAAGGGAAGCAGGCCCCCTGCTGAGCAGAGAGCCGGATGGATGCGGGGCTCGATCCCAGGACCCTGGGATCATGACCTGAGCTGAAGGCAGAGGCTTTAACCCACTGAGCCACCCAGGCGCCCCTGCATTGCTCTTTCTGAAGGCAGTGAAGATGAAGAACTTTGGGAGGACTCCAGTCGAGGACAGGCTACTTTGGTTCCATATGGTACCATACTGACTCCCGCCAGCTCTCTCGGTGGTTTCATGACCTCAGCTCTGTGTACCTTACTCTGTTGGCCTGGATGTGGCCTTCTTAACTTTATCTGCCTCCAGCTTTGTCTTATACTGACAGTGTGGCCCCGGGCCCGTGGCCTCCCAACTCCCAATTGAATAGAATATTCTATTTCTTGTAGAATATTCAGGAAAAATGGGTTTTATACAGTTGTTTTATTTTTATTCTTAACTACTTAAGATTCATGTGGTTTGAGAGCTGAGTGCTATAAGCAAAGTTGTAAGTCTATTTTTGCATTTGTTGATGGGTTTTATATAAAAATTTTTTTTTTTTTAATGTAAAGGTAAGCACCATTGTAGGTGTTAATTATTGGGTACATTTTAGTCATTCCAGCCAAAACGTGTCCGAACACACTGTGCAAATCTACAAATTCAGTCAGTACAATAATCATCATTTTGAAGTGTGAAGGCATTTTTGAAAGGATTTATTTATTTGAGAGAGAGAGTTGGGGTGGAGGGCCAGAGGGAGTGGGAGAGAGAATCTTGAGCAGACTCCCTGCAAGTGCAAAGCCAGACATGGGGATCCATCTCGTGACACTAAGATCATGACCCAAGCCAAAAACAAGAGTTGGATGCTTCCACTGCATTACCCATGTGCCCCTTGAGGTCTTTTGTTTTGTTTTATTTTGTTTTTTGAAAATTTGCTAACAAAGCCCCAGAAGTCAGGTAGTATCTTTCCTGGCACATTCTACTAATAAACAAAGCCTTCCCCAGGTTGATATGGAAGGATAATGGACCCCTCTTCGTGGGAGAAGTCAAAGAATTAGTTTATGTCAAGGAATTTGTATAAATGTTTAACAATCACCACAACTGTAGACTCTTTCTGTCCAAAATCCAGGTTTTTTTTGTGTGTGGTTTTTTGTTTTGTTTTGTTTTGTTTTGTAGATTGCATTATTGGCCCTGTTCTCACTGATCCCTTTAATGACAACCTTAGCTCCATCTGATATAACAAAATACTAGAGACTGTATGGCTTAAATAGCAGACATTTTTAAAACCACAATGAGATACCACCTGTTCACAGCAGTCACAATGGCTAAAATTAACAAGTCAGGAAACAACAGATGATGGTGAGGATGCAGAGAAAGGGGAACCCCCTCATATTGTTAATGGGAATGCAAGCTGGTGCAGCCACTCTAGAAGACAGTATGGAGGTTTCTCAAAAAGTTAAAAATAGAGCTGCCCTACAACCCAGCAATTGCACCGCTAGGTATTTCTTCAAAAGCTACAAACATAGTGATCCAAAGAATCATGTGTACCCCAGTATTTATAGCAGCAAAGTCCACAATAGCCTAATTATGGAAAGGGTCCAGATGTCCATCGATGGATGGATGGATAAAAGAAGATGAGCCCACATGTGCATGCACACGCAAACACACACACACACACACACACACATACACACACACATACGGAATATTATGCAGCCATCAAAAATGAAATCTGGCCATTTGCAATGACATAGATGGAACTAGAAGATATTATGCTAAGCAAAATATGTCAGTCACAGAAAGACAAATACCGTATGCTTTCACTCATATGAGGAATTTAAGAAATGAAACTGATGGACATCAGGGAAGGAAAGGAAAAATAAGATAAAAACGGAGAGGGAGGCAAACCATAAGAGACTCTTAAAGATAGAGAACAAACTGAGGGTTGCTGGAGGGAAGGTGGTGGGGGATGGGATAACTGGGTGATAGGCATTAAGGAGGGCATTTGATGTAATGAGCACTGGGTGTTACATGCAACTGATGAATCACTAAATTCTACCTCTGAAACTAATTAAAAAGAAAAACAGCAGACATTTATTTCTCAGTTGTGAAGCTTGGAGTTGAAGGTCCTAACAGATTTGGTTATTTGAAGCCTCCCTTTCTGGCTTGCAGCAAGCTGCCTTTTTACTGTACCCTTACATGGCAGAGAGATGATGCTTTGGTGTTTCTTCCTCTTCATACAAAAGCACAAATCTCACTGTAACATAAGACTGTTTTGGCTGAGCATTGCTGCATTAAAAAAAAAAAATACCCACCCCAAAAGAGGGTGGTTTACCCAAAGGCCCAACATCCTAATACTATTGCATTGGGAGTTACGGCTTCAACATATGGATTTTTATGGGGACACAAACTTTCAGTCCACAACACAACCCTTCCGTGTGACTTTGCAGCCCCTTCTACTCCTCCCTAGGAGGAGTAATCTTTTCCTGTCCATTGACTTTGTCCTTAAACATGCAGACTTGCACTGGTCAATGATATACTAGCAGAAATCACAGAAGCAGAATTTGAAATGCGCTTGAGTCATGGACCTGCCTCTTTGAGCCTCTGCCACTGCTGTTTGGAGAACATTACCCATGTTTACTAGAGTCCCAGGAGGAGGATGAGACTTGGGTCAAGCAGATCTATCCCAGTTGCCACAATCTGAAGAAGGACCCCAACTAGTCTGCAGAATTCCAGGGAGAAGCAGAGCTGCCCAGCCAAGCTACTCACAGGCCAGCTACACCCCAGCAAATTTCCTAATGAATATTTTAAGTCACTTAGTTTTGGGGTGGGTATTTTTTTTTCTTAATGCAGCAATGGTCAGACAAAACAGTCTTATGTTATTAAAGGGTATCTTGTGTTCCATCGTGGAATTGCGAAATATTTTTTCATATATGTCCTTTATGTATTTTCTTCCAAGTATATTTCCAAGTTTTTGCTTATACATTGTTACTTTGAAATACTCACCATTGTATTTCTCTTTAAATTTTTTTTTAAATTTTAAGTAGGCTCCACACCCAGTGCGGAGCCCAGCTCCACACAGGGCTTGAACACATGACCCTGAAATCAAGACCCGAGCTGAGACCAAGAGTCCGACACTTAACCTACTGAGTCATGCAGGTACCCCTCATCATTGTATTTTAAACTGTAAATAGCAAAGCAATTAAGCTTTTTTTTTTTTTTAGATTTTATTTATTTATTTATTTGACAGAGAGAGAGAGAGCACAAGTGGGGGGCACAGGAGAGGGAGAAGCAGGGTCCTCACTGAGCAGGGAGCCGGATGCTGGACTTGATTCCAAGACCCTGAGATCACGACCTGAGCTGAAGACAGATGCTTAACTGACTGAGCCCCCCAGGTACACCAACAATTAAGATTTGAATATTAGGGGCACCTGGGTGGCTCAGTGGGTTGAGCCTCTGCCTTCGGCTCAGGTCATGATCCCAGAGTCCTGGAATTGAGCCCCACATTGGGCCCTCTGCTCAATGGGGAGCCTGCTTCCTCTTCTGCGAGCCTCTCCGCCTACTTGTGATCTCTGTCAAATAAATAAATAAAGTCTTTAAAAAAAAAAGAGAGAGAGTTGAATATTAGTTTTGTGTCCAGATACCTTACTGGATTTTCTTATAATTATTGATACCTTTTCAATATTAGTTATAAAAAACTGCATTCTGTTTTGTATAGATACTAGATGATTATACTTAAATCTATGTTTCACTGTATGCAACTCCAAAACCGTATTTTTCATGCACAATGTTTACCTGTGAATTTATTATTTTAAGTCATCTTTTGTGTAACTGGACTATATCCTCAATAAACTCTATGCAGGAATAATTTATATGCAACAAAAGACACATATTTTAAGTGTACAGTTTAATGAGTTTTGACACATGTATACAACTGGGTAACCACCACTATAATCAAGATACAGAATGTTTCAATTATTCTACAAGGATCCTTTTAGCTCTGTGAAGTTAAACTCTACCCTGAACCCCAAAGCATATGTTGATCTCCTTCTTGTCACAATAGATTAATTCTGTCTCTTCTAGAATTTAGTAAAATTAGAATCATGCAGTTTGCTCTTTTGTATCTGGTTTCTTTTGCTCAACATAATATTTCTGCAATTCAACCATGTTGTTGTGTGTATTGGTAGTACTGTTATTTTTTAAATTGTCAAGTAGATGTTCAAAACCTTTTCATATACCGAGTAGCCATTCAGATATCTTGTGTGAACTATCTATTTAAATCTTTTGCCTATTTTTAAAGAAGTGTTGTTTGTATTTTTATCAGTTAGTGGAAGTTCCATACATCTTGAATCGCACAACATGTCACCCGTGTGCCCTGTAAAAATTTTCTTGTATGTGCCTTTCCTGTTCATGTACTTAACTGTATCTTTGGAACAGAACAAGTTTGGGAGACAATTCTTTGCATGTTTCTCATGTTTCTTCATTTATTGTGAGCAAGTTGCTAACAGAACTTTTCTCTGGACTGTGTTTTAATGGGTGTTTATATAGCACTCAGTCTTGAAGGAAGGAGACAGTCTCCCTCCAGTGCAGAGGGCAGGGATGCTGACTGTCCAACGTAATAAAGATAATGTTTCCTTCAAGTGCAAGGGGCAGTCATGCCTATTACTCATCATAAAAGATTTAAATTCCTTAAGCGCTGGGTTCCTCCTCTACAGTGCAACTCACTGTCTGTTCAGGCATCCATCTGGGCCCATCAGCCGTACCCGAGTGGGATTCTGGGGACAAAGAGAATTGGTAGAAATAGGCTAATGGTGACCTACTCGCTGTGGCACGAGTACTCAGGCTCTGACTCAGGATTCTCATGTGACAACATCCGTGGAACTAAGGGAGGCTAACTCATTAGTTTGTAAGTTGGATGAAATCTCAGTTCTTTCACAGTTCTTGACAAAAGACCTTTTTAACTTTGTGAAGCTTATTTTGTCATTTTTCCTTTTCTCACTTGTGCTTTTTGTTTGTTTGTTCTGTTAAAGAAACATATCCCAAGATCACTAAGATTTTCTTCTAAAATTTTGTAGTTTCGTTTTTATGTTTAGGTCTGTGATCTTTTTCAAGTCAATTTTCATGTATGTTATGAAGTGTGAGTTGTTTTGTTTTAAAAAAAAATGGAAACCTAATTGTTCTAGCACCATTTTTGTAAAAATGATTATTTTCCTCTGAATTATCTCAACAGCTCTGTAATAATCAAAGGACCATAGATGCATGGGTTTATTTTTGGATTCTCTGCAGTTCCATTGGTCTATCTATATCTATCTACTTATGTACTACAGCTTCATAATATGTCTTGATATCAAGCAGTTTATTTCCTCCAACATCATAATTAAGAAGAATAATTTGGATCTTCTAGGTCTTTGCTCTTTCATATACATTTTAAAATCATCTTAGCAATTTCTACAAGTCTTGCTGTGGTGTCATTGGGATTGCATCAAATCTATCAATTAGTGGAAAACTAAATATTTAGTTTTCCAGTCCATTAACAAACATCTATTTATTTCAGTCTTCTGGATTTTTCTCACCAATGTTTGGTAACTTTCAGTCATACTTCTTTCAGTTATTTTGCTAAATTTACTCCTAAGTATTTCATGCTTTAGGATGCTATTGAAAACGGTATCATTTTATACAATTTACTTTATTATTTATTTATAGCATAGAGAATTAAGATTAGTTGTTGTATCTTGTTTTTAAAGAGAAAGTGATTTTTTTAAAAAAGAATTTATTTATTTATTTCACAGACAGAGATCACAAGCAGCCAGGGAGGCAGGCAGAGAGAGATGGGGAAGCAAGCTCCCCGCCGAGCAGAGAACCAATGCAGGACTCCATCCCAGGATCCTGGGCGAGGCAGAGGCTTTAACCCACTGAGCCACCCAGGCATCCCTGGTTGTTGTATCTTAACTTGGGTAGTACTATATTGCTGATTTAAGCTCTGGTAGTTTTATGTAGATGATGATATCTGTGAATGAAGAAAGATTTACTTCTTCATTACTGACCTCTATGTCCCCTTTATTTCCTTTTCTTGCTTTTTTGCACTGCGAGCCTTTCTTTGTGGAAGGATATTAATTAGAAATTTTAATTTCGTTAATAAATATAGGACTTTCTGGCTATTTGGCTTCAGGAGTCTGTTTTGTAAATTTGTGTTTTTCTTAGAAAAGTCTTAAACTAATTTGGCTTTTCCATGTCTTCTTGAGTCTATTTTGTAATTTGTGCTTTTCAGGGAACTTGTTCACTTCATCTAGGTTATTCAGACTATAGGCATACATTCTTAAAGGAATCTCTTATTTTTTAATGACTGTTTAATCTTTAGCCATTTCTCTTCTTTTATTCCTGATATGGTAATCTGAGTTATCTTTTTGTTACTATTCAATTCAGCCATAGCCTTAACAATGTTATTACTCTTCAAAGCACAGGTTTTTATTTCATTAATTTTCTCAATTTTTTGTCGTTTTTGTTTTATTGATTTCTGCTCTTATTCTGATCATTTTTACTAACATTAGGCTTAATATTGCTCTTCTTTTTAAGGTTTCATAATGGGGAATCTTTGATAATAGATTTTAGGATATTCTTTTTTTCTAATATAAGGATTTAAAGCAATAAATCTTCCTATAAATAATTGCTTTAGTTGCAGTCGATAAATTTTATTATGTTTTATTTTCATTTTCTTTTAAGTCACATTTTCTATTTTTCATTGTGATTTTTTGGGGGCCCATATTTATTTAGATCTGTGTTATTAAATTTGGAAGTATTTGGAACACATTCCAGGTATTTTTCCATTATTGACTTCTAATTTAAATCTGTTGTAGATAGAGACAGGATATATAATTTATAGGGACCTCTTTTGTGGACAGTAAATGCTCTATCTTGGTGAATTCCACTTATGCTTGAAAACAAACATGTATTCTGTGGTTATGGCAAGGAGTATCCTATAAATATCAATTAGGTCAAGTAGGTTTATCATGTGCATATCTTTTACACTTTACTGCTTTTGTCTTTATTTGCTCTTTAAACTGCTATCAATTGTTCTATCAATTTGTTCTACAATTACTAAGGAAGTCATGTCAAAATCTAATAACTCTTATTGTGGATTTATTTTTCTTTATAGTTCTGTCATGTTTGTGTTTCATGTACTTGGATTTACCCTTTTTGGCAGTCTTCATTTCTTTGTGCATACCCAAGTTCCCTTCTGGAATTGTATTTCTTCTGTTCTACAAACTTTTAAAAATATTTCTTATAATCCAGGTTTTCTGCTAACTAATTCTCTCAACTTTTGTTTGTCTAAAAGTTTTCGGTTTGTTTTCATTTTGGAAGATAATTTTGCTGGGTGCCAAATTCCAGGTTGACGCATTTTTCTTTAAATATTTAAAACATGTCCTTTTGGGGCTCCTGGGTGGCTCAGTGGGTTAAGCCTCTGCCTTCAGCTTAGGTCATGATCTCAGGGTCCTGGGATCAAGCCCCACATTGGGCTCTCTGCTCAGCAGGGAGCCTGCTTCCTTTCCTCTCTCTCTGCCCGCCTCTCTGCTTTCTTGTGACCTCTGTCAAGTAAATAAAATGTTTTTAAAAAAATGTCATTTCACTGTTTCCAACCTACTTTATGACCAGGAGTTTGCGCTCATTCTTATTTCATATCCTTGAGAGCAGATAAAGAAAGAAAGTAAGCCCTAGAGCTCACTGGCTGGAGACAGTGTTCACTCAGCAGCACACTGAGGTGAAAGCTGCATATAGCCTAGTAGAGTTGGTGAGGCAAGGATACAGTTTAAAGTTTGCAGAGGTCAGGGGAGCTACAGTTTTCAGGACATAATACTGAAGAAGATGGAGCTATTAGGGAAGAGTTCTGTTGCTCTGCAGAAGAGTCTTCCTGTCTTTTTTTTTTTTTTTAAGATTTTAGTTATTTATTTGACAGAGAGAGAGAGATCACAAGTAGGCAGAGAGGAAGGCGGGGGGGTGGGAGGTAGGCTCCCCGCTGAGCAGAGATCCCCAGAACAGAGACCCAGGACACCAAGATCATGACCTGAGCTGAAGGCAAAGGCTTAACCCACTGAGCCACCCAGGAGCCCCTGAATCTTCCTGTCTTTGAGTAGATACTGATCTGTGAAGGCACAAGAAGAAAGTATAGACTCTGACGAAGAACCACCAGACCAAACTGGACACAACAGCTCCTGGAGCTCACAGGGAGGTGGGAACACATTATTTTCTAACCGGCTGAAGTCAAATATCCTCCTAATGAATAAGGCATCAGAGTTCTCAGACTTGGATTATCTCTGCAGTAGAGCCAAACAGCCTTTGAGTAAAGGACAATGATGTTAATTAATGAAGCTTAAAAATCAAACTTGAAAAAAGATCAAACTGAATTCAAGGAATTTATCTGCACCTCAAGACATGCCCTCAGATCTTTTTTGAATTTGGTTTTATTGTGGTAAGAACACTTAACATGAGATCTACCCTCTAAATTCATTTTGAAGTGTACAACACATTATTGTTGACCTCAGGTGCAATATCGTAAAGCAGGTCTCTACAGCTTATTCATCTTGCTTAACTGAAACTTAAGCACAATGATTAGTAACTCCCACTTCCCCCTCCTTCCTGGCAACTACCTTCTATTCCTTGATTTTATGAATTTGACTATTTTAGATACTTCATGTAAGTGAAATGATGCAGTTCATCTTTTTGTGACTTGCTTATTTTACTTAGCACAATGCCCTCGAGGTTAATCCGTGTTGTTGCATATTGCAAAATTTCCCTTTTTTCCCCTAAAACCTAAATAGTATTCCACTGTATGTATATACCACCATTTCTTTATCCATTCATCTGTTGATGAACATTTAAGTTGTTCCTACATTTTTGGCTACTGTGGCTACTGTGTCAATGAACATGGGAATGCTAATATCTCTTTGAGATCCTGACATCATTTTTTCTAGATAATACCCAGAAGTGAAATTAATAGATCATATGGTAGTTCTATTTTTAATTTTTTTATAAACCTCCATACTGTTTTCCATAGCAGCAGCACCATTGTGCATTCCCACTGACAGTGTCAAAGGCTTACAGTTTCTCCACTTACTTGCTGACACTTACTGTATTTTTGATAGGTGGGAGGTGATACCTCAGTGTGGTTTTGATTTTCATTCCCTTGATAACCAATGATGCTGGCATTTTTTCATGTACCTGATGGCCATGTGTATGTTTTCTTTGGGAAAATCAGCTATTCAAGCTCTTTGTTCATTTTTGAAATCAGTTTTTTAGGTTTTTGTTTTTGTTTTGCTATTGAATTATAGGAATTCTTTATATATTTTGGAAATCAATCCCTTGTCAGATATATGGTTTGCAAACATCTTCTTCCATTCTGTAGGTTGCTTGTTTGCCCTGTTGATTGTTTCTTTTGATGAACAGAAGCCTTTTCATTTGATGTAGTCTATTGTTTATTGTAGTTTTGGTTGCCTTTACTTTTGGTCTATCCATGAAATCATTGCCAAGACCAATGTCATGAAGAGTTCCCCTATTTTTTTTTTTTTTAATTTTAGGATGTTTACAGTTTCAGGCATTACATTTAAATCTTTAATCTATTTTGAGGGTTTTTTTTTTTTTTAATTCTCTAAGGGTCCAATTCATTCTTTTGCATGTGGATATTCAATTTCCCTAGGACCACTGAAGACACCGTCTTTTCTCCATTATGTATTCTTGTCACCTTGGTCGAAGATCAATTAGCCATATATGCATGAATTTATTTCTGGGATCTTTATTATGTTCCATTAGCCTATATACCTATCTTTATCCCAATGCCATACTATTTTGATTACTATAGTTTTGTAATCAGAAAGTGTGATACCTATAGCTTTGTTCTTTCTTACATTTGATTTGGCTATTTGTGTTTCTGAGTTATGTAGTTGTTTTTTACTATTTCTATTTTTTTTTAATGCCATTTTCTGCCTAAGTTGGTACAGCATGTGACTCTTGATCTTGAGGTCAAGAATTCAAGCCCTCATGTTGGGTGTAGAGCTTACTTTAAAACAAACAAAAACACAACAACCCGCCATTGGGATTTTGATAGGGATTGCATTGAATCTATAGATTGCTTTGGATTATATGGACATTTTAACAATATTAAATCTTCCAACCCCTGACATGAGATGTCTTTCCCTTTGTTTGTGTCTTCTTTAATTTAACTCATCAATGCTTTGTAGTTTTCAATATACAAGTCTTTCACCTCCTTAGTTAAGTTTATTCCCAAGTATTTTCTTTTGGTAATTGTAAACTGGTTATTTTGATATTGTTTTCCTAATTTTCTTTTCAAATAGTTCATTGTTAGTGTATAGAATTTCAACTGATTTTTATATGTTGATTTTTTTATTCTACAACTTTAATGAATCCATTTATTCTAACAGTTTTTGGGTGGGGGCTTCAGGAGTTTCTATAAGACAATGTCATCTGAAAAAGGGGACAATTTTACTTCTGTCTGACAATAATGCCATTTATTTGTTTATTTATTTACTTAGCTTATTTCTCTGACTAGATTTCTGACCCTATGTTTAACAGAAATGGCAAGAGTGTGCATACTTGCCTCATGCTCAGTCTTAGGGGGGAAAAGCTTTAACGTTTTCATCATTGTTATGTCAGCTGTGGGCTTTTCATATATGCCTTTATTATGTTGAGGTACTTTGGTAGTTTGGTGAGAGTTTTTCGTGAAAGGGTATAGAATTTTGCCAATGCTTTTTCCTTATTTCTTGAGATAATCATGATTTTACACTTTATTTTCTTAATGGGATATATGACATTAGTTGATTTTCCTATATTGAGCCATCCTTGTGTCCCACGGATAAATCAAGATAGATGATGCTTTTAATGTGCTGATGAATTTGGTTTGCTAGTATTTTTCAGAGGATTTCAGCATCTATATTCTTTCCTCATGGTGTCTTTGTCTGGCTTTGGTTTCAAAGTAATGCTGGCCTCATAAAATGAGTTTGGAGATACTTGTTCCCCTCCATTTTTTTAGAAGAGTTTGATAAAGATTCGTGTTAATTCTTCTTTAAATGTTTGGTGGAATTTCCCAATGAAGCAATCTGGTGCTAGGCTTTTCTTTGTTGGGAGGTTTTGGATTATTGATTCCATCTCCATACTAGTTATAAGTCTGTTCAAACTTTCTATTTTTTTGTGATTCATTCTTAGTAGATTCTGTATTTCTAGGACTTGATCCATTTCTTCTAGGTAATCCTATTTCTTAGTGTATTGTTCACGATGGTCTCATGATTCTTTTTATTTCTGTGATATCAGTTCTAATGTCTCTTCTTTCATTTCTGATTGTTTCCATTAGCTGCCTTTTAGTTCACATACTTTAGTCTCTTTTTATTTAAATAATACCTCATTTGTTAATTCAATGAATTTTTGTTGAGACCATTGTATGTTATACATTGATGATGCAGGTATGAATAAATAATCAGGTAAGAACTCTCCCCTTACGGATCTTGGGATTTATTAATATGGTTATGGCAATGCTTATGTCTTCTAGAATGAAATGAACCTATGTCAGTACTAAGTTAAATTCTATTTCCCTTGTCCAAATACAAATGCATAATAAAGCTGAGTTAAATTTCCACTCCAACCACACTGTCTTCCTCCTCTGCCCAATAGATGTCTCCCTTCTTCTCACATATTATTGTATTATCACTTGTATCGATGTGCAGACCATATATCACACACTCTCAATTTAATTAATTAAATGTACTATCCTAGCATTTTTATTCTGTATTTATGGTCTTTTTAATTTTTTATTTAAATTCCAGGTAGTTAACATAAAATGTAATATTAATTTCAGGTGGTTATTTTTTAACATTTTTTTTTCACACTACAATATTTCCTTTAGATCTGTCAAAGGTAAACATAGTATAACATTAGTTAAAGTGGAGAAAACAGATTTTATTCAGGAACTACTGACAGTAGGGGAAAGAACTGAGTTCCATTCCAATTGGTGCAGAGGTGGCTGAATGTTTTAAAGGGAGAAAGAGGGAGTAGGGAAAGGGAGGGTTCAAGCAGTGTAGGGGGGAGTGAAAAATGACCAAAAGTAGGTGAGAGGGTCGGTCAGTGTAAATGCAATTAGGCCAGCTGTGTTTCCTAGCTAGCAATTATTGAAGTTAGGATTACATACTCCCACAGAGACTGGGAGAAAGAAGTCCTATCCCTCCCTAAATTTATATTTCAAAGGGATGGCTTCAGGTTCTTGAGAAAGACACTCCTAAATTGTGGGAGAGAAGTATGTATCTCAAAGGGACAGGGATGGATTTACAATGATAAGATGTATTTATTTATGTATTTATTTATTCGGAAATGATCTAAAAAGGTGGGGGCAGGGGCCTGTTGTCAGATACTGAATAAAACAAACAGAAAATTCTTTTGACAGCCTGAAGCTTTTTTAGGCAGGAACTCAGAAAGAGTGGGTAGTCCCGGGCATGTGGCCTTAGGCTGCCAGATGTCCTGACTGGTTTGAAAAAGCCTTAGTATAGGAACTTGAAGAAGTAGTTATGTCCTTAGAGTTCTTTTGTACTTCCTGAATCCCATCCTTATAACCCTTACTCAATATTCCTGACACATAGTAGGTTCTTAAGGAATGTTGATCAAATTTATTTAAATACTCATAGTCCTATAAAACAACCAGATCCCAGTCACCTTTTTTGTCCTTTTCTGTTGGTATTCATTGGCTGTTCTACTCATCACTACATACTCAAGACCTAGTGCGAGGGCTGCCTTGTGCCATTTATATACTGCACAGGTATGTCTGGATGAAGAAGTGGAGGGTAGCTTCAGTCCAGCATGTGCTTTACTTGCTGTGAGCCCTAACACCAGCATTCATACGCTCTAAATCACACAAATACATCATATGGCTATCCTGCCAGTTACAATTCCTGGGTCACAGAGTTCTAAATGATTTGAGGTTGACATATTCCAACTTGTGGAGAGTCAAGGTGAAAGCAATTTTAAAGCAAATTCTTCAACAATGACCTTGATTTTTGCCTTGTTTTGCAGTAAGTTTCATTTGCTAAGGTTCAGGTGTTTGAGCACTAGGGAACACAAGTTAGTCCATTATAAGGGTCTGTTTGATTTAGATTCTACTGAAGGTCTTCAAGAGTTTGGATTTGTAGCCAGGGGCCTCTCAGATATAGTCATTACCTTGGTAACCAATGTCACAATCAACTAAGACACAGATTCCTCCCTAGGGAGTTAAAGAATTAAAGAAAAAGAGAGAAAGAATTAAATTAAAGAAAATTTAAATTTAAAGAAAAAGAAAAAAAAGAATTAAAGAACAAAAAGAATCTTTTTGTTGATTTTGTTTTTTGGGTTAGGGTAGATTCATCTGTTTTCATTATCTTTGTAACACAAATTTATGCGGAGATATTTTCAAGTAGGGCCACAATTTGTTCTTGAGTAATACTAATTTTCTTTTTTATGTTCCTGGATTATTTTTTTAGACTTTGAAAAGCTATACCTATTTTTCAACTCAATAGTTTGACCATGTTTCTTTCCTTCACATATTGACTTGTACATTCCCATTAACCCATCCCCAATTTTCTCTACCAAAAGCAAACAAATCCCACATAAAAAATGAAACACCATTTTGAATTTTTGCAGTGCTTATAAACTGTATATTACTTAGGAGGTAATTAAGTTAAAAACTGACAATGACAATGGAAAGTGATATATTTACTTGGATTAAGAAAATTGGTTTTTAAAGTTCTTCATGGTAGTATAAAATATTTAATGTCAGATAATAATATATTGCTATACATTTTTATATCTTGAAAAGGATAAAACAGCTTGTATTCACCTCAATTTTACTAATATCTACCTTTTAGACTTGTGTAATTGACAGAACTGGCTTTTTTTTCAGCTTTTGTCTGAAACCGAAATAGATTCAAATGTCTTCCATTAAGCATTAGAGAGCATTAAGCATTAAATTGTTGCCCACTTGTAAGAAGCAAAGATTCTTATTTGTCTGTTTCAAGACTCATCAGAGCACATTCTTCAGTTACCATGGAAACTATCTCCAGCTAAATTTGAGAGGGTCTCTTAACAGAACTGAAATGCCAACACTAATAGAAAGAGCCATGTTTTAATTCTTCAGGAAATTATTTGCCTTTTTTGTGGGGGGTTGGGGGGTAGGCTCAGCTAAGGTGCCAAATTATTCAGTCAGACTACAGTGATTTGGCTATTAATGATTCTGAAGATATACTTCAGTGAATGTATTTTTTTGATAGAGAAAGAAGAATGAGAGGATTGGAAAAGACAAGCTGTCAGAAGTCACACTGATGAACAAATTATTTAGTTTTTAAAGTTTGGCATTTCAGCATATAGCTGATTTTACTATTGATTTCATCAGTCTTACTCAAAAGTGAATGTTATGATTCATATTGGTTTGTATTTATATATTCTTAGATACATAGTGACAATCTGTGTAATGCTTATTTTCAGAAGTTATTTTGTAATCTTTGTCATATAATATAGTTACACTTTTAGTCAGTATATAAAAAATATTACAGAATGTCCAACTTTAAGAGATATTTACAATTTTGTTTTACTTGATATAGTTACAGGTAATGTTACAATAAATTGAACACTTCTCCAGTAACAGAAATTCATAGTTGTATTATCAGGTTATTTTAGCTTTTTTGAGTAATGTAAAAACTAGATATAATTATGACAACAATTTTTTCCCCCGAGTAGAAATATTTACAAACTTTAGATGCTTGTTTATGTTTTCATAAACATACACCTTTTATTTGGAATTTATTTTTCATGATGGGAAAATTTAGAGAAGTCAATGAATTATGAAATGGAAAGGATGGAACATAGACATAGAAGTTAACCCAGCCCTCTAATTTTCCATTTGAAGAAAACACTCCCAGGTGGTTTCCTAATTTTGTCCTATCACACTTGTATTGTGAACTCTTTTGGAACCTGAGGTTCTTAATCCCCAATCCAATGTGACTGGCTTTTCCATGTGACTTCTTTTATACATCACTTTTCTTTTCTTTTTTTTTTTTTTTTTTTTTAGTGGAGAGGGGATGGCAGAGGGAGAGGACAAGGGAGAATCTCAACCAGGCTCCATACCCAGCTCAGAGCCCAATGTGGGACTTGATTTCACAATCCTGAGATCATGACCTGAGCCAAAATCAAGAGTCAGATGCCTGACCAACTGAGCTACCGGGTGCCCTTACCTCACCTTTTTATCTGAAGACTGTCTAAATGGTAGTGTTATGTGTGTCTATTAAAGTAATGGAAAAGCCCAAAGGTTTATTAGATTTTTTTTTTGCCCTTTTGGTCAATAGTGAAATTTGTCTCTGTAATTAAGACAATAGTTCATTAAAGAATTATAACCCCCCTTGGGGTGCCTGGGTGGCTCAGTGGGTTAAAGCCTCTGCCTTCAGCTCAGGCTCAGCCCAGCATCGGGCTTTCTGCTCGGCAGGGAGTCTGCTGCCTCCTCTCTCTCTGCCTGCCTTTCTGCTTGTGATCTCTGTCTGTCAAATAAATAAAAATAAAATCTTTTTTTAAAAAAGGAAAGAATTATAACCCCCCAAGTTTTCTGAATATGTGTGCTTTGGGAAACCCCGCTGTGGGTGGCACAAAATATTTTTGACAGAAAGTATGTGGGGAACAATTAGAAGTTGAGGTTTGTCATGAAACACATAAATGTGAATGGACAAGGAAATACACATTCACTTCTTTGTTGGTGGGACCCATCTCCATTTCAGATTTTATTTGTCAGAGAAGGAGAGAGCGAGCGAGCACAGGCAGAGGCAGAGGGAGAAGCAGGCTTCCTGCCAAGCAAGGAGCCCAATGTGGGACTCGATCCCAGGACACTGGGATCATGACCTGAGCCGAAGGCAGCTGCTTAACCAACTGTGCCACCCAGGCATCCCCCCATCTCCATTTCAAATGGTACACCAAGTATGATGTTTTCACTTCTCATGCTAATGCTCTTTTGGCATAGCTATTTCAGAATTCACTATATATGCATATATCCCGTTCCTATGGAATTAAACCCTGAAAATATCTGTTGAAAGATATGAAATGAGGTTTTAATAAATGCTGATATAAAATAATCAAAATCAGAATATGGATACTATCATCTTTTGGAGAAAACACTAAATGTAGAATTAAAGTCTTCAATTCAAATTTTAACCATGTCACTTACTCATAAATTACAGATTCAGTAAGAACCTGACAAATGTACAGAAGCAGGGAAAGCAAGAGATTTTCTCTGGGACAGGATTCGTATTTCCATGACTATTTATTTGTAAAATGCTGACTGTGTAATGTAAAGGTCTAACAATTAAGAGCTTCTCATCATCAACACTGGTTACCCCTGCCCAGATATTTTGATGACATTTCTTTGTTTCATCCCAGAAGGTACATATAGGAGGATCTCAAGGATGACCATCATCTTTTGGAAATTTGTTCCTAGGCCAAATATTTGTTGTTCATGAATTTGTCTAGATGACTAATAAAATTTAACACAGTAGTTATCACAACAAGGACAATTTATAAAATTGACTACTTGATAAATAATCATGTTAATTAGCTATTTATTTCCCCCCTTAGACTCGACAGATAGGGCGCCTGGGTGGCTCAGTGGGTTAAGCTGCTGCCTTCAGCTCAGGTCATGATCTCAGGGTCCTGGGATCGAGTCCCGCATCGGGCTCTCTGCTCAGCAGGGGGCCTGCTTCCTCCTCTTTCTCTGTCTGCCTGCTTCTCTGCCTACTTGTGATGTCTCTCTGTCAAATAAATAAAAAATCTTAAAAAAAAAAAAGAATCGACAGATAAAAATCTATTTCATCCCCTGAAAGATAACATTTGATGAGAATTAAGTAAATACTGATTTTCATTAAGAAGTGGATTTCTTTTAAAGTGCAAAATGTTGGGATGTCTGGGTGGCTCAGTGTGTTAAGTGTCTGCCTGCAGTTGCTTCAGCTGCCTCCATGATCCCAGAATCCTGGGATCGAGTCCTGCATCAGGCTCCTTGCTCAGCTAGAGTCTGCCTCTCCCTCTACCTGCTTTGTCTGCCTCTCTCCTGCTTGTGTGCTCTCTCTCTGTAGCTGACAAATAAGTAAATAAAAATCTTTTTTTTAAAAAAAGTGCAAAATGTTAAACAAAAGCATTTTCTCTATCTGCTTAAAAGCTCTGAAAGCTTATGGAACCTTCAACTTGCTCACCCATCACAAAGTCAAACTGGTCAGCTTTGCAAAAGTTAAGTCCCTTCTATTCCATCAGCAGGTATGGTAGCTCATAAACTCCGTCTTGAGCCACTTCATAATCATAAGTACATGAGGGCATGTGGGGCCACAGGAAAGAGGTGAACTCTGGTCGCAGTAACATAGCTCACCAATGAATCTATGCATAAACTTTTTCTCAGTGACCTGTTTTAGTGGCTTGAAGAATAGAGGTGGAAGGTCTCACCTGGGGAAGCAAAAGTAAATGACTTTGAATCATTTTATTATAGCATGACTCTCATACAACTGTTGAATAAATGTGCATCAGTATTTGACTTACTAATAAGGTTGCCCGTAGCACAGTCAGAGAAATATCTGATTTTAGAGCTGGAGTGGGAAATAGACAAGATGAGCCTGGTGCATCTTATAATGCCAAAAGTTTGGAAGTGCAAAAAAAGAAAAAAAAAAAGAATCATAAAGGAATATAAAATGGACATATAAGCAAACTGAAAGATTTTCCAATGGTCAAAGCTGCAGCTATTTGAAAAAAAAAAAACATTGGATTTAAAACAAAGTATAAAATAAGTATCCAAGAGTCCATACTAATAAAGCTAAATGACTGAATAAATAAATAGAAGCTAAACAGACACATTTCCCATGCAGAGTTCCAAATAATTTGTGTAGATACTCTGTTGTCAAGTGGGGGCCTAGAATTGTGTAAGACTGATGAATCACAGACCTGTACGCCTGAGACAAATAATAAGAGTGTTATTAATAAAAAAAAAAGGAATAGGGCCATAACTAACTCAAAGAATGTCTGTGATACACATATACCCATAATATATGTTATAAATACATACTATGTATCTATATGTGCATATCAATCTGCACAGGTGTACATCTATACAGAAAGAGAGAGTTTGATTGAAATTGACTTATATTAAGTCAGCGAGGAAAAAAGACTTGCTGAAATCAGTATACTCAGTGAGAGACAGAACTGATTAGTATCCTACTGGGCAATAAAACCTACAACATTTTGGGTTATCTTTCCTGCCAAAGAGAAATCATTTGCACTTCTACTGGAAAAAAAAAAAATCCATATCATTGACACACAATTCACAGAACCTGAGCCTAATCAAACATAACTACTAAGTCAAACAAAGGTACATCCCCTAGAGAATTAGATAACCCTCGGGTGGTCGTGTTAGACAATGTTCTGATAGGATATTGAAAGGGCATATAGTTATGCTTTTGTCCTATTTTGAATTGGTATAATTTTCTTCAGGGATAGCAGTTTCTTCCCCGAATATCTAAAGGCTGCTTTCTGTAGTTCTAACAGCGTCACGCTTTAGTGAAAGCCCCCTATTCTGAACTAAATTACCCCCCTTTAACAGCAACATGAAATACAAATTTCTATCCAAACAGAAAAACAGTTTTCTTTCCAGAAGTTGTCTGGGGTTGCACAGAATTTTAATATCAGGGAAAAGTCTTTGATCTATTTTCTTTGTTTGTTTTTTAAATAAACATATAATGTATTTTTATCCCGAGGGGTACAGGTTTGTGAATCGCCAGATTTACACATTTCACTGTACTCACCATAGCACATACCTTCCCCAATGTTCATAAGTCTTTAATCTTAATAAATATTCCCCAAACAGAGGAACAGGATTGGCTGTATATTTATATAGATATGGGTGAATATGCCCCTTACGCCATGTTGAGAAATTCTGAAAAAAGTGAAAAACTTTCTTACATAAACATTGTTCCCATTTCTAAATGTTTCCAATGAGTGATGTACTTTGAGTCTTTTATTCTGTCTTGCTTATTTTACTTTATGCACGGTTGCTACAGTTTAGCCATTGTTGGAATAATTTGTATGATGCTGCATTTGGTCCTTGTTTCGGGGTCACGTTCAGCCCTCAAGATCCACAACTGTCCCATATTGCACTGTATTTTGTTTCTCTCACAAGGCACATCTTCCTTTTCGGAGCACAAAAGTAATATATGTGAGATCTGCATTTTGAATGCAAGATTTATTTGAAGCTATCACGGGAAGAATGAATGTCCTTCACTTAATAAAGTTGAAAATCCAACTCCATAATGTATTGTTTCTGAAAAGAATTTTTATTAAAAAATATTGCAATAAGAGGTTACCAAATAGCATATTGAAGAACAGACGTGGAAGTTTTCACCTGAGGGAGTGAAAGTAAATAACTCCGAATCATTTTATCAAAAGAATGCAGCTAACATCACAAACCAAGGAAAGAATAATAAATCATAACTCAATACAATTGACCTTTAGACTGCTAAGAGTTTATACACACAATCCCAAGCCATGTGGGCTTTTTATACTTCAACACATACTTTAAAAAATGTGGACCTCATTTCACAGAACAGTTTTAGACTTACGGAAAAACTGAGATGTTACCACAGAGTTCCCTTATATCTCACACCGTTCCCCTTACTGGCATCTTACATCAGTGTATTTGTCACAATAAACTAATATTGATATATTATTTTTATGTAAAGTCTATATATTATTTAGATTCTCCTGGTTTTAACCCAAATTCAGTTTTAGGATCTTATCCAGGACACCATATTACAGTTAGTCATGTCTCCTTACATTCTTCTCGACTGTGGCAATTGTCCAGACTTCCCTCATTTTTGAGGACCTGGACAGTTTTGAGGAGTTCTGGTTAGGTATTTTGTAAGTCTCTTCTATTGGAATTTGTCTGGTATTTTTCTCATCATTAGACTGGAGCTATGGATCTTTGAAAGGAAGACCACAAAGATAGAGTGCCTTTTCCATTAATCGCAACCAAACATACATACTATTAGTAAAACTTAGTGCTGTTGACATTAACCTTCATCAGTGGGCTGAGGTAGTGTTTGCCAGATTTCCCCACTGTAAAGTTACTTTACCCCCTCCTTTTGATACTACATCTTTTGGGAGCAAGTTACTACGCACATCCACATTAAAGTGGGGGTGATGCCCCCATTTCTTGACAGCAGAGTATCTATACAAATTATTTGGAACTCTGCATAGGAAATTTGTCTCTTCAGCTCTATTTATTTATTCAGTCATTTAGTTCTATCAGTATGGACTCTTGATTTCTTTTTTTTTCTTTAAGATTTTATTTATTTATTTGACAGACAGAGATCACAAGTAGGCAGAGAGGCAGGCAGAAAGAGAGGGGAAGCAGACTCCCCGCTGAGCAGGGAGCCGATGCAGGGCTTGATCCTAGGACCCTGAGATCACGCCCTGAGGCAAAGACAGAGGCTTAACCCACTGAGCCACCCAGGTGCCCCTTGAATTCTTATTTTATACTTTATTTTATAATGAATATTTTTTTTTCAAATAACTGCAGCTTTGATCACTGGAAAATCTTTCAGTTTGCTTATGCATCCATATTGTATGCCCTTAAGATTCTTTTCTTTTCTTTTCCTTTTCTAAGGACTTCCAAACTTTTGGCATTATAAGATGCTCTAGGCTCATCTTGTCTATTTCCTGCCCCAGCCCTAAAATCAGACATTTCTCTAAGGAGCTCTGAATGTGGATTATATATATGTATGTACTTGCACAAATTCATCAATTGTAGACTTAGGTTTTGTGCAGAACTGTATACATACAATTCATCTATGAACAAGGTTCCTGTTAGTAGGCTTACTTTTCTCAGTGGTACGAGTTAACAATTCTGAAATTAATGTCTGTGTACTCTGAATTTGTGCAAATGGGTAAAAGTATTGAGGCTAATGGAATCCAGATTTCTCACTGTTCAGGAAACAGTGACAGAGGGATAAAAATATAGAAAGAGGAGAACCCTATGTGATTTGTGGTATTGAATTCAAAATGAAACTCCAGTTATTTAGATATAGAAATTAAAATGTAGAGCTAGAAATAAATACAGATAGAAGATACAGATATAAATAGATGAAGATATTTCCCAGCTCTCTGCTAAAAGGGACTACAGGCAATAGGCATCAGGACCAATGATCAGCCCTACTATGCAGATCTTAGTCTCTGAATGTCATTCAAAAAAACAACCAAGTTACCTTGGGAAAATGGAAGTAAGAAACTGTTCAAAGAAACATAGAGATATGTTGGAAGCGTGAAGGAGAGCCTCAGCAGAAGCATGGACTGCAATTCCTGGTCTCCACTACTGAGCAGAGAAAAGCACAGGCAGGGCATTGGTTGGAAATGACTCCATAGGAAGCATAATCATCAACAAATACTGGCTCTTTGGCATTCTCAATAGGCTCATTTAGAACAATTAAGTCACAGATTTTAAAAATCCAAGTCAAGAACCAGACACCACAGAATATATCCCAGTATACATGCAAAGAGGGTTAGAAAAATTCCAGACAAAGAATGATAATCGACAGAGACTTTCTCTTTATAAATGTATAAAAGTAGTTCTGGACTCTTCTTTATTTCTTCTTGTACACCTGACACAGAAATCTAGGAAGAAACTGTGTCACCTGTGTGTACATATATCCGTGTGTTTACATGGATGAACTAAATAATAATCCTATCAACATTAAAAAATGAAAGCATGGAGTATGTAAAGATCTACAAGCTTACAAACAGAGAGAGCAATATGGTTCCTAAATAATAAAAAAAATTTTTTTTTAAGATTTTATTTATTTATTTGACAGACAGAGGTCACAAGCAGGCAGAGAGGCAGGCAGAGAGAGAGGGGTAAGCAGGCTTCCTGCCAAGCAGAGCCCGATGCGGGGCTCGATGTGGGCCTCGATCCCAGAACCCTGAGATGATGACCTGAGCCAAAGGCAGAGGCTTAACCCACTGAGCTACCCAGGTGCCCCTAAAAAAATTAAAATTTTGATGGGTGATATGGGTTTATGGCTGATACATAACACATTGGCAGTATTAGAACATTTATAGACCTGATGAGGGCCTCCTCCCACATCATAACAAGAAAATAGTCATCACAAAGATAAAAACCAATAGATGCTTTTCCATAAGCCACTGTGCTAAAAACTAAAAGGGTAAGAAGCACAAGAGAGAAGGTCAGTGTATTTGACACCTAACAGGATGTTCTGAAATTTCTTAACGCATCCAGATTATTCTGTTTGGAGGCCTTTGAATAAAAGGTTGAAATTTAATGAGGCACCTCCTATACATCAACAATTCAATATACTCTTGAGTACACATAGAAAAAAATTTAACTACAGGAAACAGTTGTTAGCGCTAATGAAAAAACAACATAATTTGAAGGTTAAAAAACAAAGAAGAAAGAGGACAACTTCAAGGGACTCACACTGGGTCATTCTGGAACAGCCATAGATCAAAATAAATATAGTAATGGATTACAACAAATTTAGTAATATAAGAATCCATGCATAGTCTTTCTTACAGTAGAATCTGTAAATGCAGAAGGAATGATAGAAGTAAAAGTCATCAAGAGATGTTAAAATCAGTGAATGAAAAGAATCAGGATGTTTTCATAGCTTCAGATTGTCTCTTCATAAATTACTTATTAATGACAATGGGATATACAATTGCTCCAAAGTATAGAAACCTACAGACTCCACCTTAACCAAATGATCCAAATTAATATCATGACACTCCTTCTATCATGCTCTGACAATGACACAATATGTCTTCTGTGATATTTCCTCCAAAATGTATAACCCACATCTCATCATGAGGAAAGATCAGACAAAGTTACATTGAGAGACATTTTGCAAAATAACTGCTCAGATCCCTTCAAATTTTCAAGTCAAGAAAGATGAAGAAAGACTGAGGAACTCTTTCAGACTAAAGAAAAACTGAAGAGATATGATAACCAAAGCAATGCAATAAAGAACATTACTGAAGCATAGATAAATATGAATACAGACTATGGTTCAACAATAGTGTATCCATGTCTGACTTCCTCATTTTAACAACTACACTGTGGTTACAAGAAAATATCCTTATTCTTAGGAAAGACATACATTTAGTATTCTTTAACACTTAGAGAAAATAGGCATCTCTTCAACTTATTCCCAAAATACTTCAGAAAAAATTAGTGTAACTTAGAATAGCAGTAGAAAAACATTTTATATACATTTTACATATAACATACTTATATAAAATAATACAGAAAATGGGCAAAATGTAAACTATTGGTGAATTTGAGTCATGGGTAAGTGGGAGTTTCTTGTCCTTACTCATCAACTTTTATACAAGTTTGAAGTGAAATGTTTTAGTTTAGTTAAATATGTTAAAATTTTACCAAGGAAGTTTTTAAAAATGCTGCTTAAAGGAAAGAGAGATAAATATAATAACTTCTGAATACTCTAATAAAAGATAATGGAAGGTGAACATAAATAAACAAGTTTAAGAATGAGAAAGTAGGTGGGCGCCTGGGTGGCTCAGTGGGTTGAGCTGCTGCCTTCGGCTCAGGTCATGATCTCAGGGTCCTGGGATCGAGTCCTGCATCGGGCTCTCTGCTCAGCGGGGGGCCTGTGCTTCCCTTCCTCTCCCTCTGTCTGCCTCTCTGCCTACCTGTGATCTCTCTCTGTCAGATAAATGGATGAAATCTTAAAAAAAAAAAAAAAGAAGGAGAAAATAGATATAGACATAATCCAGAAGATACTAAAAGGCAAAAAGAAAATACTAGTAAACTCTACTGATAAATTTGAAAATAATTCTCTGGAAATTATTGATGAAATACTAAGTAGCAACAAAAATTATGCTATTGAAGAATATTAACTAGAATGAGCAATACTTGTGATATATACATTTAAGAATATAGAGCAATTTGCAAACAGATTGACTTTAGCATTAAAAAAACTCAGAATTAGAATAATATATTAGGGGCACCTGGGTGGCTCAGTGGGTTAAAGCCTCTGCCTTCGGCTCGGGTCATGATCTCAGGGTCTTGGGATCGAGCCCCACATCAGGCTCTCTGCTCAGCGGGGAATCTGCTTCCTCCTCTCTCTCTGCCTGTCTCTCTGCCTACTTGTCATCTCTGTCTGTCAAATAAATAAATAAAATCTTTAAGAAAAAAAAAAAAGTAGAATAATATATTAAAAATATGATAATAGAGATTATCTATATGAATTGATTATGGGTATCTTCTTTTGGGGGGCCCTTTTGCATTTCCCAAGTGTTAGGCAATATTGTGTGCTATTTTTTCAAAAATTACCAAAAAATGCTCTAAAATTGTATGAAATATCTATGAAAACACACATTATAAAAACATGTGCACTGGCTCTGGAAACTAAGGAACATAACTTATCATATATCAGAATCTTGGAAGGATTCATACTAATTACAAGCAGATGTTAAGGCTTAAACAAGTCTAATCATAGCCAATGAATGCTTGACCTTTTGCCCTGGAACAATGCAATAGGGAATGGACTCAGTCCTCTGACAGGAAGAGGGTCAACAACACGGAAATTGGCTGGACACCATCTTCTCATTGCAGATATTTTCTGAGGGAGGAAATTCTTCTCCCTGTACTCACCCCCCTCATTAGTTCATTCTTTCTATAGTCATTTAGAATATCTAAGAGACCTTGAGAATTATCAGACTGGATATTTTGCCTCCACTGCTCTGCTTTATAATATGCTCTGTCAAAGACTAGCAATCCCATTATCAGAAAAAGCAGAGAGAGTGACATCAAGACAGGGACATAGGTTGCTCCTGACTTTGCACAAGAACAACTAACAACTACTCAGGAATAAAACACCAGTGACAGAATCCTAGGGCACGGGGGTGAGGCTGAAGCACTCTCAGAGATTCAGAGACCAAGACAGTCTGCCCTAGAAGCATAAGAAAAGGAACAACATTGACCACATCGCCCTTCCCCTGAAACCAAAGCTGCACTATGTGGAGAGGTCTCCTCTGAGCCTTCAGTTCCTCCAGTGGGAAAAGAGAACCCAGGGGATAAACCAGACCCCCAGCATGGTGGGATATTTTGTGGGAGACGCCACTCTGCTCTTGCACCACAGGATTCCAGGGGAATCAGTAGGGTTCAACCACAGTGAATCTAACTGACAAAGAAGGAGGCGAAGGGCTTGCAACAACCAGCACATGTATCTTGGCTGATTTCAGCCAGCAGCTTGGTATTCACAGAGCTGAGTCAGGAGCACACCCTGACCAGGGAACTTGGCTAGGTGCAGATCTGCCTGATTCAGACCTTCAAAAAAGTTTCAAAGGCTCTAAAACCCAGTTTGGACACACCCAGGTAGGGAACTAAATCACAGCCCCACCCTCTGTAGAGAGTGTCTTCTGGCCCCATCTGATCAGAAGGGCTGGGAACAGCTCTGAAAGCTGTGCAGCCCAGGGGTGCTCAAGCCCATAGGTGAATGAGCAGAACTGATTGGTTCCAGAGTAAAGCTCCTAGTACCAGGCATGGTATATTCCTCTGATATGCAAAGGCTTGGCATTAATTCCTTGCTGAAGACTGAAGATAGCTCCCAGCCCCTCCCAAGCAGACAGCCAGTTTGAGAGTAGCCTAGAGCCACTTCTTTTCCTCTCACCCAGGGAAGAAGCTGAATCACAGCCACTGTGAAGAGTATTTTGCAGCCCCATCTGACAAGGAGGGCTGACAGTAACTCCTGGAAGCTGTGCAGCCCAGGGGCATGCAAGCCAAGAAGTGGGTGGGCAGAGCCAATAGTTTGCAGAACAAAGCCAGTGGCCCTGTTTGGTCAGGGAACTTGGACGGCAGATTGGCTCCAGTTAAGATAGCAAACAAAGAGCTTTATTGGTTTAAGAGTTGCTTTTCCCACTGTTTCCAGCCGGAGAATCTAATTCACAGCCTCACTCATTACTGAACAGAGCCTTCAGCCTGATCAGGGAACCTAACCAGAGCACGGGGGAAGCCACATAGCCCATTTAACAGTCCTATGTATGGCTGCACTTCAGCAGAGAGCACTACTCATGGCTTCCCCTGTCTGTTGGGCAAAACTATTGGCCTTTCCTTAACAGGGAATTCAGTGTACACTTGGCCTGTTTGGGTCCCCAAACAATAATCTCTGGGCCCTGTCCTTACCAAGTCAGGGAAGCTAATTCATAACCTCTTCTACTATTGTACATAGTACCCAATTCCAACCATTTAGTAAGCCTGGCCAGAGAATCAAGGCAATTGTGAAGCCCATCATACAGCCTCACCTGGGTAGAGAACCAAGGTGTAAGTCCAATCCAACTGTTCTCAGCCAGTGGCAGACACGCATCCCATCCTTGGAGCTTGAACAGTTGCCTCACTCCAAAACAGACCATAATAGAAGGGCCCACCTACTTAGGGGCATGATCATTAGATACACCCAGAAATCCCAACTGAGGTGAAAGGTGAAGAACTGTCTCTGTCAAAGCAAATCTGTGAAGTCTGGAAGAAGAACCTGATTTTTCAAATGAGCATAGACCAATATAAGGAATCAATGATCATGAAAAATCAAGTAAATAAGATACAATCAATGTAAACTAATAAAGCACCAATTACTGGCCCTAAAGAAAGGAAGACCTATGAACTGTCAGATGAAGAATTAAGAATAATCCTCTTATGGAAGTTTAATAAACTACAAGAACTCCAACAAATAACCAAAAAACCCCACAAGCCATAGATAAATAAACAAACAAAATTAGGAAAACAAACAAACTGAGAAGTTCAACAAGGAAAGAGCAACCATCACAAACAAAGAAGTCCTAGAGTTGAAAAAATGCCACTGAACTGCAGAATTCAATAGAGTTTCAAAAGCAGACTCAACCATTCAGAAAAAAGCACAAGTGACCTGGAAGATAAGACACTGGAAATTATCCAGTCAGAGGAGCAAAACAAACAAACAAATAATGAAAAGAAGTGAAATAAACCTGTGGGAATAATGGAACACAAGTTAAAAAGCAATATGCACATTAGGGGAATTCCCAGTGGAGGAGAGAAAGAAATAAATAGAAAGTATATTTAAAGCAATTACAGCTGAAAACTTCCCAAACCTGGGAAGAGAGATGGACATCCAGATCAACAAGGCCCAAGGACTTCCAAATATATTGAACATGAATAGGGCTACACTGAGACACATTATAATTGTCAAAAGTTAAAAACAAACAACAAAAAAAGAATTTTAATAGTAGCAAGAGAAAAGTTACATACAAGGGACTCTCCATAAGACCATCAGCAGATTTCTTAACAGAAACCTTTCAGTCCAGGAGAGAATGGGACTACATATTCAAAAGACTGAAAGAAAATAACATCAACCAATATTTCTACAGCTGGAGAACCCATTCTCCAGAAATGAAGTAGGGATACAGACTTTCTCCGACAAACAAAAGCTAAGGGAGTTTATTACCACCAACACTGCCTTATAAAAAGTGCCAAAGGAATTTCTTTGAGTCGTAGTAAAAGAACACTAACTGATATTGTAAAAGCATAATAAAGTAGCATAAATTTCACGAATAATTGTAAATATATAGTTATAGTTAAATTCCATAATATGGTAATAATATTGTATAATTCACTAACAACTATAGTTTGAGAGTTAAAAAGAAATGGTAAAGAGAGAAAAAGAAGGAATTATATAATGAAAAAGGGCTCAATACATCAAGAAGATATATTATAAATATTTATGTGCCCAATATTGGAGCACTTAAATATATAAAGAAAAACTCACAGAAGTAAAACAGAGCTAAACAAGAACAGAGCTAAAACAAGGAAAAAACAATACAAGTAACACAATAATAGTTAGGGACTTTAATACCTCACCCTCAACAATGGATAGATCATCTATACAGAAAATCAATAAGGAAATAGGAGGTTTGAATAGCACTATAGACCAAATGGACAAAGACATATATAGAACATTCTATCCAATGAAAGCAGTATACCCCTTCTTCTCAAGCATACATGGAATATTTTCTAGGCTGGAACATATGTTAGGCCACAAAACAAGTCTAAGCAAATTCAAGAAGACTGACATCATATAAAGTATCTTCTCTGTCCATGATGGCATAAAACTATAAATTGATAACAAGAGAAAAACTGGAAAATTCACAAAATCTTAGAAATCAAAGATTTTCTTGAACAACCAATGGAAGGTTGTCAAAAGGGACAAACATCTGGTGATAAGATTAAAAAATACCAGGGATGGAATGTACAACATGATGACTATTGCTAATACTGCTGTGTGATATATAGGAAAGTTCTTAAGAGAGTAAATCCTAAGAATTCTCATCACAAGGAGAAAATAGTTTTCCTTTTCATTTTACTTTTTTGTTTGAGAATTGTTTAAAGTTAAATTCAATTAATTAACATATAATGTATTATTGGTTTCAGAGATAGAAGTAAGTGATTCATCAGTCTTTTTTTTTTTAATACTTTTTTTTAAAGATTTTGTTTACTTATTTGACAGACAGAGATCACACATAGGCAGAGAAGCAGGCAGAGAGAGAGGAGGAAGCAGGCTCCCTGCTGAGTAGAGAGCCCAATGCAGGGCTCAATCCCAGAACTCTGGGATCATGACCTGAGCTGAAGGCAGAGGCTTTAAACCACTGAGCCACCCAGGCGCCCCTCATCAGTCTTAAATAATACCAATTGCTCATTATATCAAATGCCTCCTTAATGTCTATCACCCGGTTACCCTGTCTCCCCAACTTTTCATTTTATTATGTCTATATGAGAAGATGGATGTTAGTTGAATCTATAGTGGTAATAATTTCACAATAAATGTGAATCAAACCATCATGCTGCATACACCTTAAACTTACACAGTGATGTATGTCAATTATTTTTCAATAAAACTGGAAAAGAAATTCAAGTTAGAGAAATAAGTCAAAAGCCAAAAACAATGCAGAGAATGAAGGAATAAAGAGGTGAAGCAGAACAATACAATAATCATTATTGCACTCTGGCAGACCAACAGAGAAACTTAGAGGTTTAAATGTGATTGATTAAAACATTAAAATGAGCTATATAATAGAATAATTTACTAAGGGAAAAGAACATTTCAAAAATTTTGGTGTAAGAAATACATAGGATAGCCTCAGCAATCAGACAACAAAAGGAAATTAAAGGCATCCAAATCAGCAAAGAAGAAGTCAAATTATCACTCTTCACAGATGATATGATACTATATGTGGAAAACCCAAAAGACTCCACTCCAAAACTGCTAGAACTTGTACAGGAATTCAGTAAAGTGTCAGGATATAAAATCAATGCACAGAAATCAGTGGCATTTCTCTACACCAATAACAAGACGGAAGAAAGAGAAATCAAGGAGTCAATCCCATTTACAATTGCACCCAAAACTATAAGATACCTAGGAATAAATCTAACCAAAGAGGCTAAGAATCTATACTCAGAAAACTATAAAGTACTCATGAAAGAAATTGAGGAAGACACAAAGAAATGGAAAAATGTTCCATGCTCCTGGATTGGAAGAACAAATATTGTGAAAATGTCTATGTTACCTAAAGCAGTCTACACATTTAATGCAATTCCTCTCAAAATACCATCCTTTTTTTTTTTTTTCAAAGAAATGGAACAAATAATCCTAAAATTTATATGGAACCAGAAAAGACCTCGAATAGCCAAAGGAATATTGAAAAAGAAAGCCAACGTTGGTGGCATCACAATTCCGGACTTCAAGCTCTATTACAAAGCTGTCATCATCAAGACAGCATGGCACTGGCACAAAAACAGACACATAGATCAATGGAACAGAATAGAGAGCCCAGAAATAGACCCTCAACTCTATGGTCAACTAATCTTCGACAAAGCAGGAAAGAATGTCCAATGGAAAAAAGATAGCTCTTCAATAAATGGTGTTGGGAAAATTGGACACCACATGCATAAAAATGAAATTGGGCCATTTCCTTACACCACACACAAAAATAGACTCAAAACTCAAAATGGATGAAGGACCTCAATGTGAGAAAGGAATCCATCAAAATCCTTGAGGAGAACACAGGCAGCAACCTCTTCGACCTCAGCTGCAGCAACATCTTCCTAGGAACATCGCCAAAGGCAAGGGAAGCAAGGGCAAAAATGAACTATTGGGATTTCATCAAGATCAAAAGCTTTTGCACAGCAAAGGAAACAGTTAACAAAACCCAAAGACAACTGACAGAATGGGAGAAGATATTTGCAAACGACGTATCAGATAAAGGGCTAGTGTCCAAAATCTATAAAGAACTTAGCAAACTCAACACCCAAAGACCAAATAATCGAATCAAGAAATGGGCAGAAGACATGAACAGACATTTCTGCAAAGAAGACATCCAGATAGCCAACAGACACATGCAAAAGTGCTCCACATCACTCGGCATCAGGGAAATATAAATCAAAACCACAATGAGATATCACCTCACACCAGTCAGAATGGCTAAAATTAACAAGTCAGGAAATGACAGATGCTGGCAAGGATGCGGAGAATGCGGAACCCTCCTACACTGTTGGTGGGAATGCAAGCTGGTGCAACCACTCTGGAAAACAGCATGGAGGTTCCTCAAAATGTTGAAGATAGAACTACCCTATGACCCAGCAATTGCACTACTGGGTATTTACCCTAAAGATACAAACGTAGTGATCTGAAGGGGCACGTACACCCAAATGTTTATAGCAGCAATGTCTACAATAGCCAAACTATGGAAAGAACCTATATGTCCATCCACAACTGAATGGATAAAGAAGAGGTGGTATATATACACAATGGAATACTATGCAGCCATCAAAAAATGAAATCTTGTCATTTGCAATGATGTGGATGGAATTAGAGGGTATCATGCTTAGCGAAATAAGTCAATCAGAGAAAGACAACTATCATACGATCTCCCTGATATGAGGAAGTGGAGATGGAACATGGGGGGTTAAGGGGGTAGGGGAAGAATAAATGAAACAAGATGGGATTGGGAGGAAGACAAACCATAAGTGAGTCTTAATCTCACAAAACAAACTGAGGGTTGCTGGGGGGACGGGGATTGGGAGAGGAGGGTAGGGTTATGGACATTGGGGAGGATGTGTGCTATGGTGAGTGCTGTGAAGTGTGTGAACCTGGCAATTCACAGACCTTTACCCCTGGGGATAAAAATATATGTTCATAAAAAATTAAAAATTAAAAAAAAATATGTGGGAAGGGGAAACAAGTCTATAACATAGTTAATTAAGGAGTAAATATAAAATAAGTTAAATAAAACAAAATCAGATTGAATAATTGATTTAATTAAATTCCCCCATAAAAAGATTTTTAGGATGTTTAAGAAATAAAATCTAGCTATATACTGACTATAAGAAACAAATGTATGATGAAAATAAGGAAATGGAGAAAGATATGTTAGGCAAAGATGAATTAAAACATCAGATGATGGGGGCGTTGGGCTGGCTCAGTCAGTGCAGCATGTAACTTTTGATCTCAGGGTGATGAGTTTAAGCCTCACCCTGGGTATGGAGCCTACTTAAAATAAATTAAATTATTTTAAAAATAGTTGATGATATTAATATCAGATGTAATAAAATGAAAAATAAACAAAAATGATGTTTATGATAAACAATACAATAGAAACTGATATGATTATCACTAATACTGTATTTACCAAATAACTAAGTATATAGAGGTTTTGAACAGAACAATCACCAACATATGTATATGTATATGATATTTTGTATCTAGCTATCTGTATCACTATACATATTTCTTATTTCCTCACATTCATAGAACAATTGTAAGAAATCATCTGAAATTGGGCAGATAAAAAGCTTGAAAACTTTTAAATGAAGAAAGTAATGATCTTTCCACTGTGAAAAACCTAAAATCATTAACAAACAAACAACATAAACTTAGTTGCTTTGTGACTGGAAACATTCTAATATGATCTCAAAAAGAAATATAAATTTTACAATGAAGTGTAAAATCATTAAGAGATTAATGGAAAACATAATAGAGAAAAACCTAAAATAACATAGCTAAAATTCTACTTGAATAAATGCCTCAAGTTCTTGATATTCATTTTAATAACTGAAAAAAGAACAAGAAGAGTAACTAAAGTAACAAAAAAGAATCAGGAAACTCCAGCCTATGGACCAAATCTGGCTTTCTGCCTGTTTTGCAAATAGTTTCGTTGGAACATAGCCACATTTATTTCTTTATGCATTCCCTCTGATTGCTTTATACAACAGTGCCAGAACTGAGTAGTTGAAACAGAGGCCACAAGGATCACAAAATCTAAAATACCCACTACCTAGCCCTTAATGGAAAAAATCTGTTGATCCTAAAATAGACCATAAAGAAATAGCAAGATAATTACAGTCTAAAAAAAATGATGTAAGGCAAATCAATCAATCAATGAAATGGACAATACCCAGTAGAATCATCTTTAGATAGATTGGTCAGGGAAAGTTAATCTGAGGAGATATACAGAGGTCTGTAGGATGAGACTATGTTCAACTTGTGAAGAACTAGGGAGAGAGCATTCCTGGCAAAGATAATAATATGTAAGAAAGGTTAATGATCTTGGAAATAGAAGGTAGGCTATGGAGATGGAACTAGGTCCTACAGAGCAAGGGAAGAAGGGATTTTACTCAGCAGTAGAATTTACAGTAGAAAGACAATTATAGTTAGGTGACCTATGAATATAATATTTATAAATACAAAAAGCAAAAACATGTAGTGATATTAATTGATAATTTTTTTTTAATATGGTAAAGTTCATCAGCTTTCTTGATTACAACTCCAACCAGAAGAAACAAGAAAGACAGGCTTTCTCAGAAACCAGCAACAATACAAATCATGCAAAATAGAAAAACACTGAAGGCATTGCCATTGAAACCAGAAGAAAGACAGGAGTATCTGCCATCACCACTATTCAATTTTTTTTTCTGAACATTTTAGCTAATGCAAGAAGTACAAGGCATAAGGACCACTACTGAAAAAAGAGATTATGATTTATAGTTATGAATCTGTTTCTAGAAAATTCAAGAAACTCAACTTTGAAAACTAGTATAGCTAGTTTAAGAACTCAATAAATGGCTAACAATAAATATGCAAAAATCAAGAATTTTTATATTAAAAATCACAACTAGAAATTAAAATAGAAAAATGTCCTGCATCCATAGTAGTGAAAAGTTATATGATATGTAGGATTATAGTAAACAAGAAAAATAATATTTTGTGAACAAGAACTTTTGAGAAAATGTTAAGTACCATAAGTAAATCTGATTAAGTAGAAAGACATTTTCCAGGATGAGAAAACTTCATGTCCAGTCTTCCCAGAATAATATATACATCGAATGCAATGCCCATTGAAATCCCAAAGATATTTAACTTTGGCACTCAGTAAAATCATTCTCAAGTTACTGTAAAAGAATAAACACATGAAACTTGCCAAGAAGTTTGTGAAAAAGAGTAGTGTTGGAGAAGTTGTGCTACTAGATGTGAAAACTTTCTTGAAGCTGCTTGATTAGAATGGTAGGATGCTGGTATAGACATAAACAGAGATCAAGAGAGTCTACAAACTTATCTATGTATATATTTAATCTGAAAGAGAGAGATTGTGGAGAGGGGAGAGAGAGAGATAGCATTAAAAGTTAGTGGGAGACTGGGTGGCTCAGTCGGTTAAAGCCTCTGCCTTCAGTTCAGGTCATGGTCTCAGGGTCCTGGGATGGAATCCTGCGTCAGGCTCTCTGCTCAGTGGGGAGCCTGCTTCCTCCTCTCTCTCTGCCTGCCTTTCTGCTTTCTTGTGATCTCTGTCTGTCAAATAAATAAATAAAATCTTTTAAAAATATTAAAAAGTTAGTGGGAGAAAGAAAATATTATTCAATAATTAATCATCAATAATAGATAATCAATAATCAATAATTATATCAATAATCCATGCATTTAACCAGTCAATGCAACTGGTTAAATGCATGGATGACATAGACATGTATATATACACAAATATTAGAAAAATAAGATAATGAGCAAAAATTTCTAGGCAGTCAGAAGAGAAAACCAAAGTGACTATTAAGAATATAAGAAGTTATGCAGAGTTTATTGAGTCTCTTGGATGTATAGATTTGGGAAATCTATACATTAAAAATATCAGCCATTATTTCTTGAAATATTGAGTATTTTTCAGGTATTTTTCTTGTCTCTCCCCCTACTTGTCATCTGAGATATTCATTATGTTTTTCTGGATATGCTTGATGGTGTCCTGCAATTCTTAGACTCTGTTTCTTGTTCTTCATCCTTTTCTTCTTTCTGCTCCTCAGATGACAAAGTTTCATTTGACTTATCTTTAAATTCTCTTCTTCCTTTTCTCTACTCAAATCTGCTATTCGATCCCTCCAGTGAATTTTTCATTTCAGTTATAGTATTTTTCAGCTTCAAATATTCCCCTTGGCCCCTTTTTATAATTTCTGTCTCTTTGTTGGCATTCTCAACTTACTGAAATATCATTTTCCTGGTTTCCCTTACTTCTTTGCCCATGGTTTCCTTTAGCTCTTTGAGCACACATAAGACCATCTGTCGAGGTCTCTGTCAACTCAAGTACAGTGCTTGTGCTTCCTTGGGAACAGTTTTTGTCCATTTTGGTTTTTCTTCCTGGGAAAGAGCCATAGTCTTTTCTTTCTTTGTATGCCTCATGCTCTTTAATTGAAAACTGGACATTTTGAATATTATGATTTGGTAACTCTGGAAATTACATTCTCCCCTCTCTCCAGTTTTGCTGTTTCATTTGCATTGGGTTCTAGTTCTTATTTTCGTGATTTTTCTAAACTATTTTTGTAAAGACTGTACTCTTTATTATGTCTGACTCTGAAGTTTCTGTTCCTTTAGTTTAGTTGTTCACTAATGGCTTGACAGGGATTTCCACCAAACTTCTGGACCCAAAAACAAAAGAAAAGAAAGAAAAGAGGAAAGACAAAGAAGAAAATAATTCTCTCCAGGTCTTTGGAAAGTGGCACGGTATGGAGGCATGTCTTTGCTGCTTAGCCTGTCCATTTACTCACTTACCTTCGCTTCTGGCTTTCATTGAACTTAAAGATCTGCCAGAGGTGAAATGTTATGGTCTTTTTCATTCTTTTCTGAGCAGCCATCCCACCCCAGGCAAGTGTGTGGTTTTCTAGGTTCCTCATTATAGGCAGAAGATTTGCAAAGCCCTTAGTCTCCAAAGATTCTCATTCTCCAAGTTGTTATCCCTTCTTTCTGTGTGTCCCTCCTTTGTCCCAATTTTTCTTTTTTGGTCCAGTTGACAGAGGCTCATTCTTTTGACTTTCTGTCTTGTAAATAAACATTCTTCATGTAGCTGCTTCTCCACCTACAGGGTTCCAAGTCAGGTGAAACAATGGCAGGCTCCTTACATGGGTCCTTCAGGAAACCCACCGACAGGTCAAGAGGGAAAAATACAATTCCTAGGAACAAGATCTGCTTGGCTTGCTCTGGAACCATGTTCCCACATCTGTACAGCTCTTGGGAAAAGGGCAGGGCAAGGCTAAGAGAATGTCACAAAATTTTCTTATCCTGTATCTGTGGCCTTTCTCCTGGTTGCTGCAAACCTTTAATGGTCTTCCAGAGTTCCAATGAGGTTGATTCTGACAGTTCTTTCCAGGCTTTTGTTGTTCTCTGGGAGATACAGGCTCCTAGAGGTTTATGGCTCACCATTTTCACTGACATCCATGTGCCTTAAATTTCTTCTTTAATAGAAAGTTTGAAGAAACAGTTTCCCCCTATACAATACCAAAATGCAGTGCCGGTTACATAAAAAGTTGAAATTACAGGGACTCCTGGTGGCTCAGTCGGTTAAGTGTCTGCCTTTAGCTCAGGTCATGATCCCAGGATCCTAGGTTCGAGCCCTACATTGGGCTCCCTACTCAGCGGGGGGCCTGCTTCTCCCTCTGCCCACCTCTCTGCCTACTTGTGAAATAAATAAATAAATAAACTCTTAAAAAATTGAAATTACAGACCCATTTTATCAACAATTATGTCAAAAATTTTTGAGTGTTTCAGTAGAAACTGCTTCATTTATATCATATCCTTCCATGTTATTAGATTCTAGTTTTATTCACTGTCTTTGAGCTATTTTGCATCTGTGTTTAGGTAACTGATAAATGCATAAATAGTATTTTGTCTGCTAGTGATCTTAATTGATTTTCTCCCCTCTCTGAAAAAAATAGTTCTGCCTCCATTTGCAATTCCTCTCAACATTCCTTTACTCCACATAATTTTTCCTATTATTTGACTTTTTCTGCGAACTGATTATACCATCTGTTTGGTTCTGTCATATGGAAGTAATTTAAAAAATTCTTTAACATGTGCATATTTTTATATTTGCTCAAGTGTCATGATTTTCCCTTTTGCTGAAAATTATGTTAATAATTATAAATGTAAATATTCTAAATACAAACATTTGCAAATAAAATTTGTTATCATAATATCTTATCTATGGTATCTCAGGAATGCAAGGTTGATTCAATATTAGGATAACTATTATTATATATTATCATATTATAATAATTAAAAAGAAAAATCAAATAACTTTCCTCTAAGAGCTTAAATTTTTAATTTTCAAAAAGGTGAAATCATGCTCATGAAAATATCTAATGAATGTATGTCAGAGATTTTATTCAACTCATCAGTTAATGAGGGAATCAGTAAGATGCTAAAAGAAGTTCAGAGAGCATTTAAAGAGTCAGGAATCTAGAGGTAATTTAATGAAAGAATGTTAGTATTAAATTCCTGGTTTATATTTTATAGGGCAATATATGATACAAGGTAGAACTTATTTATATCTCCCTTGGACAAAAGTCTGCATGTTAATTTCTGTCCCTACAGAGTTGTAAAATACTGCAGGCGATCAGAAGTTCATCAGAACTGCAAGCCAGCATTGTGCTTAAAGAATACACTCTACTCCCTTATGTTTATTTCTGGTTCTCAGATAATTTTCTATCACACGTGGAGATATGTTAAGTTTCCTACAGGGCTGGCTGGTGTTTAACTGTGTGTAATTTTGACATGTCTGTAATACCAGGTGACTGGAAAATGTGTTCCCCAAGCTTCTTCTCTTACCAGCAACCCTTTTAATAGACCAGCTGGTGGGAATGACTGGGAAGTCACTGGCAATTTACTAGTCAGGATCTGTATTATGGTTATAAGGTTGGTTGTCAGAGCTGACTTAGAAAGTGGGATGACCATATTCTGGTTTTATTAAAGAGAGACAAGCATGGATAAGTTAGCTTGACTCCAAAACCATCAAGTTTGAGAGCTCCATGATTTTTGGATAAACACACAGCTTTGGACACATATAAATGATTGAGTCTCTCTCTATATACATACAGATGTAAAGATGTATAGACGTATATATTTTAGGGTAAGACAAAATGACATTTTTACTCAGATGTGTTGTCTCTGGTGTTCGAGATCAAGTAGCATAATGTTTAGTGTGGCTCCAGGTATGATTGGTGAACTTTTTCACAGCTAGAAACCCAAATTTTTCAAACGGGAAAACTCTGGATAGAGGATGGGGAATGAACAAAGACAACCCAAATGCGACTAGACAGGGTTTTTCACTCACTTCGCTACATCAAGGCAGTCAGTCTCCGTCACTTGCATTTAGCAGAGACTCAAAGGCAGACAGGAGAGTATAAATGGTGGGGAAAAGGGCGAACTAGGTATGGGGCATCTCATGTGCTTGGTTTGGGGGAGATTATTTAACTTTCTCTGGTTCAACCTGACTTAGAACCGAGGACAAAAATTAGGGAAGTTGGCAGTCACTGACCAAGTTCTAATGGTTCTGGGCTGATTGCAGCAGACGTCTTGGGTCAGAGTAGGATTACACTTATGGTCTGGCCATAATCGGTTTGACTTCTGGACTCTCAGTCCCCTTCCCTGCCAACCTTTTGTAATTTTCTCACTTGTGAGAGGTTGACCAATTCAGGGATGGCTAAGAGATCTAGATCTTCACCAACTGGGGACTGCTCAGTCACCTCTATAGTCAAATGTACTGAAAGATCTTCAGTTCTTTGGCACCAAATGTCTGCAATATCCAGTGAAACTTAGAAATCCCCTCAACCGTCTTTTTACAATGGGTGTAGGATAAGTTTGGATTATCTTTCATCTATTAGAAGAGAGTGTTTTTCCCTTTTTAATTAGGGCATACCTTAAAAGGGGGTATTTTGGTAAAATTTTAACATCTTTTGAAACTTTATGTCTCTTTTTTGCTATGGCTCGGAGCAAGTGATCTGTTCTACAGGCTTCCTTGTTCTCTCGATAAAGTATGACATCATCTACATATAGTAGCAAAACTAAATCACAAGGGAAATTTAGATCTTATAAATCTTGATCGAGGACCTGTTCCCATAGTTTCATGTTTTTTCTGTTTCCATAATTCAGTTATGGATATATATGTGTGTACACACACACATATGTATACACACATATTGCACACACACATAATATATATGTGTATACACATACACATTGCATATACACATATATGTGTATACACACACACACTTTTTTCTTTTTTATGTGGGCTGAAACTTTATTTGCCATTCAACACTGGAGACGCCATCTCACCTACCCTCCTGAGATGGCTCAGAAGATCTTCATGGCCTCCAGCTGTAGGTCCCTGACCACCTCCAAGAGGCAACTGCGCACTGGCAGGAACTGGTAACAGAAGTGGTGGTACTTGGAGTCACCACCGTCCACTGCCTTGAATCTTTCTTCAGTGGTGACAAGGAATACTTCGAAGCGCTACCGTGCTGGAAGGAGATGCCTGAGCCATGCTCCTCAGGGCCCCAGGGGCCCAGCTCCAGGGTGTTGAACACCACTGTGGACAGTTCCATGTGGGGATTGAAATGCAAGGCAGCCTTGGCATCCTGCCCGTCTCCCCAGGCATTGTTTGAGACAAAGCTACAAACCTTCATCACAGGGCCAACTCAGATGCCCTTGGTCAGCGAGGTCTTGTGGGACATGTCAGAGCTCCCTGCTTTGGCTAGAATGGTTGGGCAGACAATGGTGGTGTCCATGCAATTTTTATTGGAAATACTTCAGGCATGGTTTTAGGAGACCTTAATCTCATTTTTAACCCTTTTTCTGACTCTCAGATATACTGTCAAAAGAGGGATTTTTGTAGGTTTCTTTCTGAGTTGATCCAACCATCTGCCATCCAGAATTTAGTATCTGAGGTTCTGATCAACACATAGGTGTACATATAAGCCAGGTAACCTCTGGCTATTTCAGGTACACATAACCTGAAATAATTCATCTATGAATAACTATCAGTCTTCTCTGGGTTTAGAGAAATCTGGACCATGGAAAGAAGGGAAAGAAGTCCAGGGAGGTGCAGAAGGAGAGAGATCGGGGGATAAGAGGAAGAGGGAGAACTGGCTATAAGGAGGCAGCTGGAGGACACGGAGGGAGAGGATTCACCAGGGAAAGAAGCCCCGTTTGTTTCTGCTTAAATTTGTTAAATTGCTTCTTGTTTTTGGCCAAAGACTCTTTCAGTACATTTTTTATTCAGAATTTCATTTAGGTCTCTGCCTACCAATCAAAATGTGCTGCTCATTAGACCTGAGAAACCATATTCCCTCTCTTTCCTCAGGTGCCTTTCAAATGGTATTATTCACATCAGAGGTTCCCCAGCATAGACATTGGAGGCCCCATTATGCCATTTTGAAAGATAAGTTAGGATTGCATTGAGAAAATACATAGGAAGACATTGTTCCCAAAAGGAGAAGCTTTTGGTTTAAAGGACTCCATGAGAGCTGGCAGTGTTGATAGAGATGTGATGTTCCCATACTCAAGATTTCAGGTTTCTAAACGGAAGGTTGGCCTTCGATGGTAGAGCCACTAATCTGTACCCCTAACACCCGCCCAGCCCCGCAGAATAAAACCAGAGGAAACACTCTCTCTGAATCAAAGGCAAGCTTTCAAGACCAGAAGTCAAGACAGAAGGGGAAGTTTCTGGGTTTTGGTGATGCTCTGCAGAGTTTGTCCAAATGGACACTTGTTGAGTAAGCGGGAAATTCACGACTCTGTGAGGTCAGCGGGAGCCCTGGGCTTATAACGCCTGGGCCTGTTTTCACTGGTCATTCTCCTTCTTCTCTTCTTCTAACAAACAGTTCCAGGCAGTATACCCCAGAGCAGAAACACAAAACACAGCAAAACAGATGAAAAAAAGTGATCTGATTCCAATGAGTGCCAAACAAATGGGAACCAATAACAATGTCTGTCTATCAAATGGAGAATAAATAGCCAGGGGACTCAATTCAAAGACAGCAGAGTTCAGACCCGGTGTTGACTTACCACTTAGGCTGGGTCTCCACAGGCTAAGAGCTGCAGGGCACCAGGGGTGTCCATTGGTAATGCAACTGGTCCAAGGCTGGGGTCCGTGGCAATAGCCAGTGCAGATCATATCTAGGTGAGGCTCCCAGTAAAACTGTGGAAATAAATGAGTACCACCCAAATAAGAATTTTGAAAGACTATATTCAGAGATTGCTATGGGCGGGGATGGGAGGTGGGGGTCAGCTACCATCGCTTGCCTTTGGCAGAGACTCCAAGGCAAGGAAGCTTAATAATGGGGCATGGGTGGGGGTGTAGATAGGGTAGGCCTCAGCTCTGATTAGAGGTTGTTGGCATGGGAAAGTGAGAGGGGCTAGTTAGAAGTGGGGCATCTGACATGAATGATTCAGGAAATGTATTTGGCTTTCTCTGGTTGGTCCTGAGTTGGATGCTGGGCAATCATTAGAGGGAACTGGCAGTCACTGACCAAGTCCTGATCATCTGGGGCTGATTGCTGTCAAAGTTGTGGGCAGAGCTGAATTGTGGTATATGGTCTGACATTGTCCATTTGTATTTTCATTCTCTCAAGGAGACCGGTGATTTATTTTTATTATTATTATTTTGTTAATCTGAAAAATCTTCATTGAACTTACAGCTGGAGCAAGTCTCTGGAGCAAGGTATAATTTCAGATGGATTTCTCTAGTTCCTGCTCAATATGTTCCATTGGACCATTGGTCTGGGGATTTCTTTGGAGGCACTTTCATTTTTATAGGCTATTTCTGGTTCTCATTTCCTTTCCTCTTATCCCACTGTGTGACCCAGTGCCCTGAAGCTGACATATGGCTACAGCATGTTGCCTTGGCTTTGCCCGCCCAGAAGTGTTCCATATTCCAAAATGGCTGTTAGAAACTCTTTGAAGTCCAAGGCTTTTCCTTTTGTCATTCTTTTAAATTGTCAATAATACGAACATAATCATCTACACACAGAAGGTGATCAATAAGTGATTCTGAGTCATTTAAAAATGTGCCTCCGATTCACCAAAGCCCAGAGCTCAGAGAGAAGCTGGCTCATTAAAATGGTATCACACCAGGTCATCCTTATTATCTTCCCCCCAAATTATTAAATGTACATGTTACTGAGCAGGGTGCTTTGCAGATTACTTAAAAAGCAAAGAAAATCTATTTTTGATTGTGAGAAAATCTTTGAGAACCGGAGACAGAGTCAGTTTCAAACTGCTTTTGCACCTGAGCAGAATTCTAAGTTACCCTGTCCCGGGGAGGAAGAGAGAATAAGCTCGCTCATTATCAAGACTCCTGGTAGTCTTGGCCCCACAGGTTCAGGCTGACCCTGCAACTCATAAATTGCCTGCTGGTGAGGTAGTTAATGAATAAAGAACTGAGTAAAAGCTCTGAGGTTAAAAATTACCAAGAAGGGTTCGATACAGTTCAAATAGGAAGACAAATACTCCACATCTACATTTTTAGACTGGTTCTCTGCAATCGTTGAATGTAGTTCTATTTCTATTCTGTAGGATACCTGACTTGCGCACACTTTGTCAGTGGTGGTTAATGACCAGTTGTTAGCTTGCTGCAACCCAGCTCGCTTCTTTACAGTAAATATTATTATCAGCATGAACATGAGCTGTTTCTTTTTTTCTTTTCTTGAAAGTGAGTTTTCTATGCCTGCAAGAACAGTTTTTCTGTGTGGAAAAGCTCGTTTACTTAGGTTTCTTTTTAAATGACTATTTTATTCACTTGACTCTTTCCCAAGCTTTTAATTTACCCTATACCCTGAATTCTTTTTAAAGGTTTAGCAAATTAGAAAAAAAAAAAGTTTAGCAAATTTTTACAATTGCTTGTAAGGGGGATTTTACAACCATATTAAATTCCCTTAAATATCTCGACTTATTAAATTTCCTTTTATGTTTAACATTTCACATTAAAGTGTTCAATTTTCTTTTCAGCAATATCATCATCTAACTTAAAGAGTCTGTCTGACTACTTAACTCTGATGGTCTCATAACCTAAACTTATAAATACGTTATCTTAAGTTTTTCAAGAATGTACATAAATTTAGTTAAGAATTGAATTTAATATCACAAACCTAAATCAACTATACAGATACACTTTAGAAAATGGAATTACAAGGCTAATAAGCAAACATTATGACAAAACATAGCAAATATGCAGGATTCCTTAATATAAACATTAACAACCATGGATTTTATTTTCTTAAGATTTTTATACAGACTCCTTCTTTTTCCTGGGTGAAAAGATGCTTCAAGATAATTATGTTATTAAAAAAAATTTTTTTTTGGAGAGGCCTTCTGAGTAAACTGAAGTTCTGGAATGATTCTTTCTCCCCCTCTTTTGTTCCTTTTTACTGCCATAAAAAATGCATAAAATTTACCATTTTCACCATTTCTAAGTGTACATTATAGAAGTGTTAAGCATATTCACATTGACATGCAATCAATCTCCACAACCTTTTCCTCTTAGAAAAAGTTAAAACAAGTCCCCATTTCTCCCCTTCTCCAACCACTAGCAACCACAATTTTACTTTCTCTTGCAATGTATTTGACTGCTTTGGATACCTCATATGGGCAGCATGGTACAGAGCCTTTGTCTTTGTGTGGCTGGCTTATTTCACTTAGCATAATGTCCTCAAGGTTCATCCATATTGTAGTGCATGTCAGCATTTCCTTCCTTTTTCAGGCAGAGTTATTCTAGAATAATTCTTAATGACAATAGTGACAAACTTAGTCTTAGTTATAACCACTATATCTTTAAAGAAGGATGGAGAAGAGTTTCACAGGGTTCATGTCCATGAATTTAAATCACAAGTAAGTCACAGATTTCCTAATATAGACATAAGCTGCCTATTCTCTCCTCGGTTAAGATCTTTTCACTAGGATGCCTCTTGGATTTTAATACCCTGAACTTTCTCTCTCAAAGCAATATTCTAGGCTGGTGTTTATGTGGGGGAAAATGTATATTTATGTCCCCGAAGCTCAACGCAATATTTTTTATTAAAATGACAAGACAAAAAAGCCTTGGGTTGAGATCCAAATACAATTGACAGAATGACAGTGTCCATGTAGAAGCCTTGACAAAAGTAACATAAAGCCAAAAAAAGAGATGTCACTCTTGGGATGTTCATGGTGTAAAGAGAGGCATTGAGGCATTACTGCATATGATACAACATTTAGTTATAATGATTTTGCATCCTAATAATAGAGTCTGTTACTCATATGCTTTGGTTTCCTGTACTTTAAGAAATCGGTTGGAGGCATTGAGTTGATGGTTAATATATTGAAGATTTTCCATTTAAAATAATGAGCCATAGGTTTCTGTTAACAGTTGTGTGGGTGAGTGCTGATTGTCAGGAACAGCTTACTGACATGGCTCAGGATGTGCCTGAGCCTGTCTTCCCAAAGTACGCAGTCTCAGGAAGATCGTTGTCCCTTGCTTCATCATCTCGGTCAGGTTTTCACTTCTTTGTCTCCTAAGATATTTAAGTATCTTCCTGTTCACCTTCAAAAATCTTTGACCTGGGTGGGAGGCACCTGGGTGGCTCAGTGGGTAAAGCCTCTGCCTTCAGGGAGCCTGCTTCCTCCTCTCTCTCTGCCTGCTTCTCTGCCTACTTGTGATCTCTGTCTGTCAAATAAATAAATAAAATCTTTAAAAAAAAAAAAATCCTTACCTGACAGTATCTTGCATTCTTTTCATGTTCTATTTTCTGGGACTATAATTTTCATAAATATTAGAGGATATTTATAAAATAAACTATAAATGCCAGGCATCCCCATGGATGTACTCTTGACTATTAAGATCCTTCTACTGACACACAGGCAGGATCACTTTCTGTATGGATCTGTATTGCCCATCTATGTTTGCCTCTTAATCTGACTTATCAAAGTAAAAGGCTCTTTTTGGATGGGTTATAGAAATGTGTTAATATTTACTAAGTCAAATCACGTTTTAATTTCTCAGTTTTAATAAATGTAAGCAATGAAATATGTATATTAAGCTTCCAATTCAGACAGCTCTATTGAATTATAATTGACAAAGACATTTTTGCTTTAGTCCAAAACAGTGGAATAGTTCCTACTATGAAGTAACTGGACTGATTCTGTCATCTGTAATCTTTTTTTTTTTTTTTTTAATTTACCAGTCATGTTAGAAAGAAAATGTCCAAATTGTTAGTTTTACAAAAGTTCAAAAGAGCAAACTGCTAATTTTTCTTAACCTAAATTTTTATGTAAATAACTGCAAGATCTGCAAGATATTAAAGTCTGAAGGAATGGTTACTAGCCTTAGAAGATTGATGAATTTTTGCTAGTTATAAATGGGAGTCGATTAAGGAAGGATAGGCCTGTGTACTCAGGAAGTCTGAAAGAATTCGAGATCCAAGCTCTGGTGAAACTTATTTAACTTTAATGGATTAACAATTAGTATCCCCTTTGCCAGGAATATTACCAGATCCGTAAAAGATAATATACCATTCTAAATAAAGTGTATGTTCTAAGGAACAGAAGAAAATTATCCCTCTGAAAAATATTAAATGATTTTTATGTGGGAAATCATCTTAAGGCAATGATGCTTTGTAGTAGATCCCTGGACAAGCCGTAGCAGAGGTCACAGTATAGAAAGGTTCGGGGAACTCCAGCCCCCTGTGCCATCATGACACAACTGTTTGTTCTAGAGAACTCTGGTCCAGGAAGATAAGAATATAAATCAGTACATTTTACTATTTGTTCAGGGCATTTCTGCAAACTAATTTTGTCCAGGCAAATACTTGGCTTATTGGGATAAATAACTCTACTAGGATAGTAGGTAGCTGGCTTGGGCAAGCACCTTGCTTCTCCTTCAACAGTTTACTCATTAAAACACTTCACCATGTTCACCAATCTGAAATTATTGTGTCAAAACTATCATAGTCAGTTACCTGCCATGAAAGACTTGCTTGAAACCTCATAAACCCAGCCACCTAAACCCTATAAATACTGTTTCTTGGAATCTCCCTTCTGAGACACTGCTAAGACTTTGAAGGTACCCTTATTATAGTAAGTCTAATAAACCAAGCTTTGTGTGATCAATATGCTTTTCTGATATTCTTTTGGAGAATTGACATTGACATTCTTGGAGACTATGAGAAGATCTGGTGGAGAGCCCTTTGCCAACATGACCCAAGGCCCTCAGCTCTGAAACCACATATACCCTTGAGGCTTGAACTTCCTGTTCAGGGGTCTCTCCCACTATAGCGGTCAGGTAGGTCCTGCATTGGTGCTCAAGTCCAACAGATTTATGTGAAGTCCTTTCTGAGAAACAGTTTATTTTGTGTCCTGGGAATGAGGATTCCTCTCAGGAATCCTTTGGTGAACTGGTCAGATTTGAAAACTCTTATATCTGGAAGAAGAACTCATTTGTTATCAATAACATAATATCTTGGTTCTTTTTTCGTCCTTGTCACTTTCTGCTGTGAGTCCATAAGACAAAGTTTGGAGGGGAAATGATGCACGTGGTAGCTTCAGAAGTCTGTCCCTCAATCTATCCCAGAGGGCCAACAGGTTCAGAAGGGCCCATCAGCCAGCATCCTTACTGAATCCATTTTACATGGACCACCTATTCAAACCTGGTAAGATCTTTCCTCAGTCTTGCCTTTGTTTCTTTGATAATTACTAATTTAGTTTCTTTTACCTAGAGCCAGAAGTCTCAAAGCTGTGAGAGTGGCTGATCAGTCAGATGTTTACAAGTGTCGTAGGCATCTCGGGTCTTCCTTCTTTCACACCCTGGGCCATTCCTGTACTGTCTTCACACTTTCATTCAGGTGCATATTTCTCTAACTGGCCTAATTTCACCAAGGAGGATTTAGAAATCTGTGGCCACTCTGGGATATTTCTGATATGAACTAGATGAATCATTTAAGAAAAAATTTAGAATAGGAAGAAAACCGTGGGAGCAGATTCTCTGACTTGTTTGTCTGCACAAGAGGTCACTTTTTATTTTAAGAGATCACTGTCTCAGACTTTCCTACTTTGGTGATTAGTAAGTACCAACTTTTTAATCATATGGTTTGACTGAATCATTAAAGACCCTAGTTATTGCTTCAATAAGCTGTAATGCTTTTTCTTTGGTGTTTATATGTGTAAAAATAGGGTTTCTTTCATTTAACCCTTTTTCTTTCCTTGTAGAGTTTAGGTAATTAGCCTTTTACAGTGAGATTTATAATATAACTGTTTATAGAATAACTGTTTTAAGTTGGTTTCCTCCTGCTTCTTTCCCTTTTCCTTTTTCTTTTTTTAACCTTTGAAAATTTGGAAATGAATCTGCTCATACACATGCTGTTATTATGTATAAATTCTGGGAATATCTGGTGCAGATACAAAGTGAAGACTTTCCAAAAAGGGGGGAAGGCAGGGGAAATATTAAATTTTCTGTGCTTCTTTTGTATGTTTTCCCTTGCCAAGAGTGAAACTCAGAAAAAGAGTTAACTGAATTCTAGTAATAGGCATAGTTCGAGCCAGAAAGAAAATATTCAACACTGGGAACTTTTGGCAAAACTCCAGTCTTTAAATTTTCAGATATTTTAATACAGAGATTTATTTATATTTGAAAAATTAAGAAAAGATATTCTTCTTAAATAAATAATTCTTTGGACAAATTAGAGTAATTATAGTTTGTAGTCAACATTGTTTCTTACTAATTGTCTTCTTACTAATTTTATTAACATGTAAAAATCTTTAGCAAAATATTTTAATACAAGAGGAGTTTAATTTTGCATCATTTAAATATTTAAGATTTCCTGCATTATTTACATGAATTTAATAAATAATCTTTGTTTACACAAATTTTTAGGGTTAAAAAATAAATAAAACTGTGTTTAAATGAATATATAATGAGACATGACTTTTGAAAGAGTTTAATCTTTTTAAATTGTTATTTTCTGGCCCAAAATATCAATAGTGCCAAAGTAGAGAAACCCAAAATTATAGATCTAGTTTGATTTGTCCAAGATTTAACCTTGATAATGTGGATTTGGATTCTTTACATAAAAGTGCTTCTGAACTAAATTCCTCTAGAAATGGTTTTTAAAAAAGACTAACATTTATAAAATATTAAAATTTAGTTTTTTATTTCTAGAAATTCTGGGATCATTAGAACTTATTAACTTGTATAAACCAATCAGAACAGAGCCCTTTCCTTTCTTAAGACTTTACAATCTAATTTACTAATACCTCTAGAGATAGGAAAATATCTGGAATCACCCCCCAAAAGCTAAAAACTTCCCTCAATCATAAAAACAGAGAGAGCTTGCAGCCTTAGGTCTACAACCTCAAGTAAAACTAAACACAGAACATAAAAACTCCACAATTCAGATATCAAAGGGTTATTCTCCTCTCCAATGAACAGAAAAATATTTTCTTAATTGGTATGAGTTCACAAATAGTTAAGCAGAAAAACAAGCCAGATTCTCGGTTGTCTCTTACCTGACAAAGAACAGATCTCCATCATCCCTTGAAGATTACTGAATGGCAAGACCATACAAACAGACTAGCAGTCATTCCTGCAATCAAGTAGGAAACACTTATTGGCTACACACAAATTAAATTCATGTACACACAAGGTGCTCAACTGACTGCACAGTCAAGAGCCTACAACACCACTCCTCCCTGCTCTTGGTTGTAGAAAGTAACCAACAGGTTTGACCAAGCACCAGAAATACAAAAAACTCAGGAGGGAGAAAGAAGAAAAGGAAGGAAGAAAGAAAAGAGAAAGGCTGTAGAAACTGTGAGTCAGCAAAGGTAAGTTTCCACAGTTAATTGGGAAACCCTACAGGAGCCAAGGGAAAAAACCTGCCTTGGCTAAACACTCATTGAGTTCACTTCTTGGACGATGGCATTCTATTGAATTTAGCAGATAAGTCCACTTGGGTATCTCAGTGGATAACCAAGCAACAGGTTAAAGTACAATGTTCAAAGAATTGAAACACAGTTCTCATCCACACATGGAATGAACACAAGTCAAATGTTTTGTCTAATTGTTTATTTCTTTTTCTTTTTTTTTTTTTAAGACTTTATTTATTTATTTGGCAGACAGAGATCATAAGTAGGCAGAGAGGCAGGCAGAGAGAAAGGGGGAAGCAGGCTTCCCGCTGAGCAGAGAGCCAGACGTGGGGCTCCATCCCAGGACCCTGGGATCATGACCCGAGCCGAAGGCAGAGGCTTAACCCACTGAGCAACCCAGGCGCCCCTTTCTTCTTTTTTAAAAAATAAATCCCTACACCCAACCTGGGGCTCCAACTCATGACCCTGAGAACAAGAGTCATATGCTTTACCCACTAAGCCAGCCATGCACCCCTTTTGTCCAATTTTTTAAATAATAAGGAGCCTGTCAAGAACTGTGAGGGGTCTGAGATTTTATCCTACTTGCAAGCAAAAACATTACCTGCAGTAGATTCATGGATGCCAGAAGGGGATGCAAAATGCCTGGGTCAGAAGCAAAAAGAAATTTACTATTTACAGCATAACAAGCAGCATAAGCATAAGCATATTTGATGCCAGTTCTTCAAACCACAATTTTCTATATGGTGATACAAAGAAGGACAGGTGACACCTGCACATGTAGTGGGGTGCATTCTAGGAGAGGAACTCTGAGCTTAGGTAATACACACTGAGTGTCCCTGACCCTCAGCTCAGGAGGGAGACTCTACCTTCCAAGGCTATAAGCAAAACTGTGATTTGTTCTGGAAGCAAATAAATGTATCATCCAAGGCTGTTTACTGTATAAACATTCTTTGAAAGATAATTCAGAACAAAGGCAGTTAGTACCTCTACTCATAAGACACACAGATTTGTGAGAGACCCATGGAGAATTGTCTCCTAACATTGGCAATTAAAATGTTAAAGCTAATTTAAAAAACATTCTGAGAAACAATCCATTTATAGGCACTTGAGTAAAGTAATGTTAGAATAAAATTGCTGATTTAGATATAAAACTGGTTACTTCACAGTGAGAAATAAAAAAATACAACACATTTTGGAAGTTAACTTTTCTATCACACAGAAATCTATAAGATAATATGAATTTCAGTGTCTGAGCTCTAATCAAACAGTAAGAAGAATAATTAAACACAGGTGAAAGTGCCAGTTTAATTTTCTTAAAGAATTAAATAAACCTCATTTTAAAATTAAATAATGATCCAATATGACATTGAAAATATATCTGTACTCTCTTGGCTTTATTTCCAAGTTTTGGATAATTTTTCATATACTGTGAACATAACATAATTTGATATCTTTGCATGGAGACTGAGAATATATTTACCTTCACTGTTCACACAGTAAACATCCTCACATTCTCCAAAATCTTACCTGAAACTGTTAGCAAAGACTAATGTCCATAGTTGTCATGGTAATATTTAGAGTAAAATATAATATTATCTAGAACACCGAGATATCTAATTTTCTTTGATAAGTTTGCTCAAATCCCAGAGGAAGACAAACAGCCTGTCTCTTATCCAGGGCTTTATTAACTATATGAATATTTTCAAAGAACAAACTTTTGCTTCGTATATTTTCTTTATTGTTGGTAATTTCCAATTTCATTGATTTCTGCTCTCATCTTTCTTGTTTCTTTTGTTTGATTTACTTTGGATTTAATTTTTGTTTTAAGGCTTCTCAGGTAGAAACTTAGATTAATATTGTTAAATGTTTTTGCATGTCCAACATAAACATCAAGAATGATAGTTGCCAAAAAAAAAGAAAATGATAGTTGACCCTCTAAACATTGCTCTAGTTGTATCTTGCGCATTTTGTTATTTTCTTTTTTCTTCTTCTCCTTTTTTTTTTTTTTTTTTTTTTTAAGTAGGCTCCATGCCCAGTGTGGACCCAACACAGGGCTTGAACTCACAACCCTGAGATCAAGACCTGAGCTGAGATCAAGAGTGGGTTGCTTAACTGACTGAACCCTCCACATGCCCCACACATTTTGCATATTTTAATAAGGAGTCTTTTCATTATTTTTTAGCTCAAAATATTTTAAGTTTTTATTGTAATTTCCTCTTTGCCCCACAGTTTATTTAGAAGTGTAATTTCCAAATACTTGGAGAGTTCCTAGGTATTTCTTGTTAGTATATTCTGCTTTTAGTCAACCTTGTTGGGGTATAATTTTTGTAACAAAAACTGCACTCAATTCAAGTATACAATTTGATGACTTTAACAGATATGCAACTCTCATGATATCACTGACAATAAAGATACTGAACTTTTCCATCAACCCCCAAATTTCCTCATGCTCCTTTGTAATATATTACCTCCCTGCAGTGGATAGCTTAAAATTATTTAAAAGGCCTACTATGTAGACAATAATTTAAAAAACCCTAGTGTGGTATATTAATATATAATGTAGACCTCAAAAAAAGAAATATTACCCAGGATAAAGAAAGATAAATGATGATCATCCAAATAAACATGGAACATTCTTCTAATAGACATACTATGGGTTATATAAGAAATCTCAGAAAATCAAGAAAAAATAAAATCTTACAAAATGAAAAAGAGAAATACAATCCCTGACAATCAGGAGAGATAGCCTGGCATGTTTTCTGAGGAAAAACAGAATAGATTTGTTGTAAAGTTCAGTTTGCTCCAGAATATTAAAAAACACAGTGAAAGATAAAACTTGAGTGTGTATAACAAGGTATAGAAGATTTGATGAAAGTGAATTTTATTTGCCATTCTTTACAATATCTGACTCTGAAAGAAAACAGATAAAATATGTTAAGATTTTAGCAAATTTTCCTGAATTTTGATGTTATTTATTAGTATATGTTAATACCCTTTACTTCCAAAGACTAAATTTATGTAATACTAGGATTTTATTTTCTCCATGTGAAAATATAAATTGATCTTGAAATATTTAGTCACTTTTAACAAGATTAATAAAAGATTATTCTTTACCTTCTGTGTAATCTGAAAATTTAGCAGAAATTCTGTATATCACCAAAATAATTTCCTGTAATTTATACTACCTTTATTATATTCTGGATAACTTCAAAAAAAGTACCTCTCTTCAGAACAACAAAAGTTCCTAAAATTTTTGTAACCTTCTCTTTTTATTGTATATTGTTATCACTTAGATTTATGTGTAGTTAGGCTATAACTTGTCATTGCTCACAGGTAATTGTGTTTTTATCTCAATCAAATGACCAAATCTTTTCTTATAATTCTTTACTTTACTTCCTTGAGATCAAATCCTAAATTCAGGAAAATAAAATTTTAGGGTGTCTTTTTCTTTTTTTTTTATGGCGATAAAATATACATAACATAAAAGGTACCATCGTAACCATTTTTAAGTGTACTCTAAGTACTTTGACATTGTGCAACCATTGCCACCATCCATCTCCAGAATTTTTTATCTTGGCCATCTGAAACTTTATACCCATTAAACAATATCTCCTTCCCTTGTAGCTCCAGGCAACCAACCACAATGCTGTTCTCTGTCTTTATGCATTTGACTGCTCTAAATAGCTCATGTAAGTAGAATCAGGTAGCAGTTGTCATATTGTGACTCATTTATCTCACTTACAATGCCTTCAAGGTTCATTCATCCACATGAAGCATGTGTCAGAATTTTCTTGCTTTTTAACGCTGAATAATATTCCATCTTATGTATTCTATGTTTTGTTTATGCCCCTCATCCTTCAATGGACATGTGGATTGTTTTCACCAATGCTGCTATGAATATGAGTGTACAGATATCTTTTCAAGACCTTGCTTTGAAGTCCTTGGGATGTATATTGAGAAGTGGGTTTGAATTATACGGTAATTCTGTTTCTTTTCTTTTCTTTTTTTAAAGGAACCACCATACCAATCTTTGTAGTGGCTGTACCATTTTATATTTCACCAGGAGCATCAGGTGTTCCACTTTCTCCACACTCTTGCCCACACTTGTTACTTTCTGTTTCCTCAAAACAGCTATCCTAATAGTTAGGAAATGATATCTCATTGTACTTTTAATTTCCATTTTTCTTCAATGATTAATGATTTGAACATTTTGTCAGCGCTTTTTGGCCATTGGTGTATTTTCTTTAGAGAACTGTCAATTCAATTTTGTTGTCCATTTTTAAATCTGATTTTGTTGTTGTTGTTGTTGTTGTTGAATAGTAGGAGTTCTTTATGTATTTCAGTGTATTAAGCCCTAATTAAGATATATGATCTGCAAATATTTCCTCCCATTTCATGGGTTTCCTTTTCACTTTGTTGACAGTGCGTTTTTTTGCACAAAATTTTTTAAAATTTGATATAGTCCAATTTATTTTCTTTTGTTGTCTCTATAGCTTTTTGGTATCATATCCAAGCTACCACTGTGCTAAATCCAATGTCATGAAGCTTTTTCCTTATTTTTCTTCTAACAGTTTTGATTAACTTTAAGTTAATCTCTTGTATATGGTATAATATTAGAATTCAACTTCATTCTTTGTATGAGAATATTTGCTAAAAAAACATGAATGCTTTACAAACTTGCATGTCATACTTGTGCAGAAGCTATGCTATCTTCTCTACATCATTCCAATTTTGGTATATGTGCTGCTGAAACAAGCACTAGATGTCTTTTTAAATTAAAATTAAAATTATCTTTGAAATTTTCAAAGAGCCCCTGTAAAATCCAATGATTTATACATTTGCCTTATAAAAAGAGAGATGTCAGAATATTTTAGGTTGCCCTGATATAATCTGTATTTTTGAATTAGCTTGTTACTATATAAGAAATTTATGGGAAAAATTGTCAAATGCAAGGATAATTTTGTACAGATAAAATGTTATTCATATAAATTTTCTAAGATTGTATATCGTATAAAACAAATTGACAGGTTCAAGAGATTTGTTAATGCTTTCATTGTTTGTGATATGATCTTATCTGTGGAAAAATTTTGATAAAATTCTTATGAAAGAGTTATATAGGGCGCCTGGGTGGCTGGGCAACTGCCTTTGGTTCAGGTCATGATCCCGGACTTCCAGGATCGAGTCCCGCATCGGGATCCCAGCTCCTTGGGGAGTCTGCTTCTCCCTCTGACCTTTTCCTCTCTCATGCTCTCTCTCACTCATTCTCCATCAAATAAATAAATAAAATCTTTTTAAAAAAAGAGTTATATATTATAGTGCAATGGAAAAATTTATTCTCCTCAATTTTGATATTGTTCATTACTGTAATAAATCAATCTTATCATTTAGCCATACCAAGAAGCAGAACTGCCTGCTTCTTTGATGGTTTTAATGTAAAAACTTCTTCACCAAATCCAGAATATATATTGTTAAATAGTTCTTCAAGAGAAAGACTTCAAAAACTTAGTTTGTAATCCATTAATGAGAAATGGGAAAACAATTTGTAATCCATGTATTCTGATGTAATTACTATACCCCAAAGAAACTATTTTATTGGTGGAATATTCTTCAAAAATAAGCCTGAAAACACTGTTTTTGCCTCATCAATAGAAAAAAAATTTTAAGCAAACCAGCACAGTTTCTGAAGAATACGCTAAAATTGAAAAGCCATGAAAGAATTTTTTGCTCTTTTTGATGTATAACATGTAGTTACACATTAATATGTATCTTTAACTTATATTCAGTTCCAAAATAAAACATATTTCATTATAAATATTATTATTATTTTTCAAAGATTTTATTTATTTCTTTGACAGACAAGTAGGCAGAGAGGCAGGGAGAGAGAGAGAGGAAGAAGCGGACTCCCCTCTGAGCAACGAGCCCCATGTGTGGCTCGATCCCAGGACTCTGGGATCATGACCCGAGCCGAAGGCAGAGGTTTTAACCCACTGAGCCACCCAGGCACCCCTCATTTTAAATATTATTCTTGACAAAGTAGGTTTTGTCTTACATAATTCAAAGGAAATTAAGCATTTTTTATTTTCTTACTGAATGAGGTATCTAAACTTATCCCTATATGTTTTAAAAATTATTAGATATTATCATTTTAAATATTTTAACATTAAAATTATTATTGAAAGTAAATATTAGCTTTTATTCTTTGTTGATATGCTAATTTAAAAAATTTTCACTTGGGCGCCTGGGTGGCTCAGTGGGTTAGGCCGCTGCCTTCGGCTCAGGTCATGATCTCGAGATCCTGGGATTGAGTCCCGCATCGGGCTCTCTGATCGGCAGGGAGCCTGCTTCTCTCTCTCTCTCTCTGCCTGCCTCTCTGCCTACTGTGATCTCGCTCTGTCAAATAAATAAATAAAATCTTTAAAAAAAAATTTCACTTAAGTACACTCTTTTTCGTATCATACAAAAATGGACAAAATAATTTTTTACAATGTGGAGTTCATATGTAAAAGATTAGAAAATGTTGGGCTGTGTAATTATGCACTAGTTTATAGATAATTTTTTTAATGAAAGCTAATAGGTCTACATTAGTTAAAACATAATTTTATAATAACTTGATAAAAAGGAAAAAATTTTTAGTAGATATTTACATAAATTCTAATTGTTTTTTTTTTTAAGATTTTATTTATTTATCAGAGAGAGAGGGAGAGAGCAAGCACAGGCAGACAGAATGGGAGGCAGAGGGAGAAGCAGGCTCCCTGCAGAGCAAGGAGCCCGATGTGGGACTCGATCTGAGGACGCTGGGATCATGACCTGAGCCGAAGGCAGCTGCTTAACCAACTGAGCCACCCAGGCGTCCCAATTCTAATTGTTTTTAGGCAGTCATAAGAATCGTATCTGTGTTAAAGTACCATTTAGAAATACTGAAGCTGCTCAATTTAAAATTTTTACTGACTTTTAAAATTGTTTTAAAAGAATATTTTGACATTTTATCTGTTTTATAAGGCAGCTAGATAAAAATGGACATTCTTAACAATGTTTACATAGTAACAATTTGGCAGCTAAAAATGGAAACATATATAACCTTTGTAGTTTTAACTTCAATAGGGACAGTCTGTGGTCCTGGTAAATTAAAATATTTTGCTAGTGGTATACTTAAAATGCCTGAGGCTTTCAAGAATGTTAAAGCCTCCTATTCTTTATGACACACAAGTACTGGGAAGGCTTCTGAGTAAAGAGTATTACTTTTAATCATTTTTTGTGTGCAGTCAAACTTCAGCAAACAGGTACGTTTGAGAATACTTTCAGTATCATCTTAGCATTGTTGGGTATTCCTCCACCTTTAGAAGTTCTTTGTGGACACCTCTTTATGACTTTTCATTTTATATCATACAAGGTCCCTGCATGTGCCTTCTAGGTTCCAAACAGAAGTTCAAGGTATCATCCTGAAGTTCATGGATTTACATGGGGCATTTTTTTTTTCACTCTTGAATTTGTATATTCAGATTATGTGTGGGATTTCTGGGCTACCGTTTATCCTGTTTATGTTGCCACAAGAGTATGCAAGAGTAGACACTGAAGTTGGCACCTGCCAGAGTAAACACTTAAAAATAACAACCACAACCACAACAATAACAACAAAACAACTCTGGACAAAGGACATTTTTGAGAGGTATTCTTTAGAGGAAGAGGAATGTAAAACATTTTTTAACGTTTTTCTTTAAATTTCGGTTTGTTAACATGCAGTGTAATTTTAGCTTCAAGTGTGCAGTGTAGTGATTCAACACTTCCTTACACATAAGGGCACTCCTTCATCCCCATCACCTATTTCATACTCTGAAGAGCGAAGAACATCTTGCATATTGATGATGTCCCCTTCTCCATCTCCTACTACACCAGTCAAACCCAACCTGTTATTGCACCTAAGATATAAGAAACAACGGAATGGATTACTGTTAATTTAAATATCCCAATAGTACAAGCTCTAGGTGATGAAAAACTACTTGGTGTTATCCAGTCATGCTTAAGGAAATGGAAGAGAAGGAGGAAGAAATAAAACCAGGTATCAAGCCACTACAAAGCCAGTTGAATTTTAAATGCAAGAGCAATTATATTATTATGCATATTGTACTAAAACATTTTATCAGAAAAAGAATTATCAATGAAACCAAATTTCAGAAACATTTTTGAAATCAACCTTTCTAGAGTGCTGGTATCTCCTGCTATTTCCAACCCAGCTGTTCCCTTCATTGACAATAACTATTATAATTCTGATCCCAAACCCATGTGTTCATGCATTTATTCAGCAAACATTTACATAACAGTTAGACTGTTGCTAGAGTGCACTGATGAGATGATGAGGGTACAGATCAGGCAAAAGGAACAGAAAAGACAGGTTTAAAATATATTTGAATAGAATGTATAGAATATAAAAACTGATTGGAATAAAACAAGAAAAGGAAGTTTGCGATTTTCAAAGAGGACATAATCATAATTCTCATACAAGAGTAAATTGGACACCTGTCAAATATTTTCATTCATTCATTCATTCATTAGGAAGTCATTAATGTTACAATTGATTCAAATGAGATGTAAAGAATCATACATATATACAGATTAAGTATGCTAAAATTAATTTGCAAGTAGTTGCAAAATTGGCTTATGGGAGGTAGAGAGAAGTCTGTTGCATTAATCCCATATAAAATCCACCTGCATGACCTTGGACAGCAATCATTTGCATAGCTATCAGTTATCTATACCTTATAAGAATTATAAAAGAGCTCAAAGGCAACGAGAAGTAAAGAGAACTTATAGAATCAGATACCAGTAATGGTGTGCTTAGACAACTGTTTAATTTCCCATTGAAGACATCCAGTAATCCTTTTGGTCCATTTCAAAATACAAAAGATACGGAGTTTAATGTTTACAAAATGTTCGAGTTTATGTTTGTTTTGTTTTGTTTTGTTTTTCAGAGACTTAAAGACAAGTGCTCTCTATATTTGGCATTTGGTAATTGGTGTTACTTTTTCAGGGAAGAGTGATAACAAGACACTCAGAGTCTTGAGAAGTTTTATTGATCTGAATCTACCAGAAGGAACACAGTAAAACATTATTAAGAAAATGGGCTCTCAAGTTAGACTGTCAAAGTTCACATTCTGACTTCATTACTAAGTAGCTAATGACTTTGGGCAAGTTATTTGCTTTCTCTGTAACTCAGTTTCTTCATTGCTAAAGTGAGAATAACAAGACTTAATTTATAGGACTGTTGAGAGGATTTCATTAGATAGTAAATGTCTTGTACCCAACATATGGTAATCACTCAGTAAATGCTATCTATGAGTAAGTATCCTGAGAGAATGGCTACTTATATCACTAGTCTTCTTATAAAGAGTACATTTGGGGGCACCTGGGTGGCTCAGTGGGTTAAAGCCTCTGTCTTCGGCTCAGGTCATGATCCCAGAGTCCTGGGATAGAGCCCGCATTGGGCTCTCTGCTCAACAGGGAGGCTGCTTCCCCCTCTCTCTCTGCCTGCCTCTCTGCCTACTTGTGATCTGTCTGTCAAATAAATAAGTAAAATCTTAAAAAAAAAAAAAAAGAGTACATTTGGATGGAAGCTCAAATAAATTCACAAGCCTTTCCCTGATTACAGCATGTTCCAGTTCCCTGAAATTTCTATTCGCACATATCCTCAGCCTAGCACTTTCAGAGCCAACCACGTAAGATGCAGTTAAGAGCATTATCATGAGAGCTGGAAGGAACAACCACTGCCCCACTGCCTCCATGGAAGTCTCATCCCATTGTCACTTATGCCCTCTTGGCATCTTACATCCCATGGCACTCTGTCACAGCAGTGAGTATGTTCCAGATAAATCCAAACTCTGACACTGTGGCTCTAACAAGATTGCTTGGTATCTTCCTCACAGCAAGATTTAGCAATCAAATAAGTTACTTTTAATCAGGTAAAAATTTCCAAAATTACATAAACCCTACATGTCAACCAGGGAAAAAACCATTTAAAACAAAAGTAAGATATATTAGTAGGAAATGTTGAATGACAGCTTGGATAAATCGTATTGCTAAAAAAATAAAGATAAAAGAGCACTGAACAAAGCAGTTTTAGCCATGTACCCCTGCCACTTAAACAAGGAATCTGCAATTCCTTTTTTTTTTTTTTTTTTTTAATTTATTTTTCAGAGGGAGAGGCAGAAAGAGCACAAACAGGGGGAGTGGCAGGCAGAGGGGGAAGCAGACTCTCTGCTAAACAGGGAGCCTGACACCGGGCTGTATCAGAGGACCTGGGATCCTGACCTGAGCCCAAGGCAGATGCTTAATTGCCTAAACCACTGAGGTGTCCCTGCAATTCCTTTTACAAATGCAATGAAACCTTCAATAATTGCAGCTATGTTAACAAAAAATGCTTAAGAAAAAATACTGGGAGAATATACATCAAATTAACTGAAATTGAGCCAGGATTATGAGTTGATGGCTTTTTTCCTTTTTTTTATATTCTACTCTGTTCTCTGAATTTCATATAATGAATCACTTCAATGATTAATTAAAAATAAAGGAAACCAAATCCCGCAAACCCCTCCAGGATGCCCTTTCGAAGCCTCAGATAGAAAAAAAGGGAGAAATATAGACACATAAGGTAATATAAATTGTCTTAATTGTATAATTTTTTTAACTAACCACCATACTGCTATGTCAATAACAAACATTTCCCTAAATTGTTAATACAGAAAATACCGCTCCTGTATAGGGAATACTCTTGAAGAGTTATGGAGCACCTGGCAAAGAAAAGTAGCCAACTTTATGATAGAAAGTTCTGTATTCCCCTGGTAAATGCACAGTTGTTATTCCAGCTTTAGCAAAAGCAAGTGAGCACTTCCATTAAAGTTACCAAGTTACTTACTCCCCCAGTTTCCATGGTAATGACTTTTTTTTTTTGAGTGGGGGGGTGTATGGTTTATGCGTAAGAATCACAAAATTAAGAATGGAATTTTTTCCAGAAATTACACAGCACAAGACTGAGAGGTGGGTGGTCTGTGTTTGAATGGGCCTTAAAATAGATCAGCACTTCTGGTCCCTTTGTAGGGATCATAATATAATGTTCCTCAGTCAAACTGAAAGAAAATGTGGAAATGAGAAGAAACAATCGATAAGGGATTTAACTTCAAAAACAGGAAAAATACTGCTTACCACAGCATGCTAGTGGCCTGGAGGTGGAAAGCTGGGAAAATGATTCTCCGTTTTTTCTGCCTGCCCCTAGAATGGAATGCATGGGTTACACACAGAAAATCCCTTTTTCTATGGTAGTAGCAACTTTCCCCAGGGCAACAGGAAGCAGGAAGGGGGAAAGTTTCAGCAGATTCAAGGTGGAGTTAAATAGGTGAATTTTTTGGTAAACAATCAGACTTCACCAGGCTCCAACTCTGTCACCAAGGACCGTATACTGGCTTGCTTTTTTCCCCCTTACCCTATCAAAGCTCACTCTTAACAATCTGGATAAATGTTCTCAAAATGTGAATACTTAATCATAGGTCATTATGTTAGATATTTACTCACAAGAGGGAATATGTGTGTAACCTCAACTAATGATGCTCCAAGGATGGCAGTTATGACATAAGGACTGGTTAGAGAGAAAAGAATCCTTTGGTGGACCCTAAATTATACCCTGTACCTGCCTTCTTATAGAGCCATAAAAATTTAGGTCTATCCAGAAAGATTTTCCACATTTCTCCTATTTTTAACTGTAGTAAAAAACACATAAAATGTATCATCTTAACTTTTTTTAAGGGTACAGTGCAGTAGGGTTAAGTATATTCACACTGTTGTGCAATGCATCTTCAGAACTTTTTTATGTTACAAAACAGATTCTGTACCCATTACAAAACAACTCCCCATTTCTCCCTGCCCCACCCCTTGGCAACCACTATTCTAGTATTTTATGAAATTGATTACTTTATGTATTTCATATGAGTAGAAGTATACAGTATTCATCTTTTTATGACTGGCTAGTTTCATTTAGCATAATCTCTTACAGTTTCATCCATGTTGTAGAATGTGACATGATTTCCTTCCTTTTTAGGGCTGAGTCATATCCCACTGTTATGTTTTTACCCCCTCTTGGCTATCGTGAATAATGCTACTATGAATGTGGACAAATACCTCTGCAAGATCCCGCTTTCAGTTCTTTTAGATATGTGCCCCAAGTGGGATTGCTGGATCATATGTTAACTGTATTTTTAATATTCCGATACTGTTTTCTATAGCAAACGCAACACTTTGCATTTCCACCAATAGTGCACAAGGGTCCCAACATTCTTGCCAACACTTATTATCTTCTGTTCTTTTTTTTTTAATAGTAGCCATCCCAATAAGTGTGAAATAATAATATCTCACAGTGGTTTTGAAGGTTTATATTTTTGATACTACTTTTTTAAATTTATAAATGTAGCCTGTAACTTCACTGAAATGTAATATAAACCTGCAAATATGACAATACTTGGAAAATAGTGATATGCAGGGATTTAAAAGTTTAGTGATCTCCCCATACCCGCAAGAAATTGGTGGATAATTTGAAAGTTGAATTTGAAGCTATGAATCCCCCAATTATTTAAGTCCTGAACGTATACACAAACTTCTGGCTTCCATGTTCTGTTATTATTTCTCTATGCTAAAGTATGTATTTATCTTACATGGATATTGTTGTCACCAAATTTTTACAAAGAACATACATAAAGCCACATGTTCACACAAAAAGGAGTCTTTACAATAAGTTGCTTAAATGAAAATGAAGAAAAAATGATTTTTGATTAATAATAAGCATCAGAAAACCCAACTTTTTGATACAGCTTTATGAAAATGTAAAAGCACATAAATCTGAGCTGACAAAAGGAAGTCTGTCAAAATAACACAAATTTTGGAGTCATTTAATCTTTCACAAATATGTAATTTTCAATTTAAAAGATATTACCCTGATGGCCCATGTATAATGCTTGATTAAAATTACGTAACAAAGTGCAGTAGACCACCAAAATTCAGTCACAATTGATTCATTTATATGTACTAAAGTATAATTTTACAAACTCCTTCAGATGATGTCGACACACACTGAAGTTTGGGAACCTTTCCACTAGATAATTCTTTGGTGGTGTCACCTCAGTACGACACTGAAGGGACATAGACATTGTACCCAACTTTTCACCTTGCTTTCAAATTTCGCCTATTTTTTTTCATAGCAAATAAAAATGTTAATACTTTGTTATTTTTCTGAGGTCTTGAAAACACCTCCCGATGTCACTTCCACATTTAGGGTCACCTTCTGTCTCTTACTCCTCAGGTGTTTTTAATAGGGTGAGTCCCCAAATTAAATAAGGTGAAGTGCTAATGTTATAATATTTAAATAAAATAATCTTTGTACATATAATTTCATATAATTTATGGGAAAATCTGAAAGATGTGGGTTGTTAGCCAAATTATAATGGAGTCAACGAAAGCTCTGTATTCGCCATGGTAGACCTTAGACGAGATCTCATGTTATAATGCTGGTAATGTATTATTTCTTCTGCATAATAAATGTTATTGTTAAATGAATAGTTAACATTGATTCTTTTGTTACACATTCCTAACAAAATTATAGTTCTTTCTAGGTGTGCTGACAGGACTAATTTCCAATCTCAGTTTTTAGAATTTTCTTCTTCTTTTATGCAATAATACTCTGAAAAAGTTCTAAGCAGTGTAAGGAGGAAGAAACTTTTAGCGGTAACATTCTATTTCACACTGATTCTCATGAGTCATCTCAATAATATGTTGTTTTGAAGGTCAGCAGCTGGCAGGAAAAAGCAGAAAAGAAATAATGCATGAAGTTTTAAACTTCATAGTACACCCGGAAATCTCTATGCAACTGGTACTTATAAGGCAATTTATGCTTTTAGATTTTTCCATACCTTACATTTACTGCTCAAAAATGTGATACTTCTCTATGTAGCCCCAGGGATGGTATAACATTTGTCTAGCAAACTGAAGGAAAACAAAAGAAATATATTTATTTCTAAATGTTCCCTTTTAATCATATACATTTGTTGTAGAAAATTTGAGAGATATAATCTAAAAGCAAAAAGAGCATCACTCAAAATTCCACCTTCCAGAATAACAACAATAAATATTTTCATTGTCATATGAAAAATATATTTACATGAATGGACATATATGTAGTTCAGAAAAGAGCTACAAAAAACTTCTCTGAAGTATTGAAATGAATTTTGCAAATGTCTATTAATACCTTGCATTTTTATAGTAGTATAGTAAAGATGCCCATGTCCAAGAACCTTGGCAGAAGTACGAATTCCAAATATACCCATGAAAAGGTTGAATTTTCAATCAGACCAATGCATAGTTAGTTTCAGCTAACCTGTTCATTCTGATTTTATCCATTCATATATTTCCTATGTGAAGTGGGGAAAAATTGCCACCACCACACTGAGATGACAGTAAAATCACCTTAAAAAATAGGAGTTATACAAGAAAAGGAACAAATCTAACAGCATGGGAGACAGAGCAGGGTGTTATTGTCATACAGATAATCCGAGGAATTTCTTGAAAATATACAGTAGATAGTGGGATGAGTGCTAGAAACCTCAGAGGAATGCAAAGCACTGAGCCAGCAGGGTTGGTAATGTGAGCTGGCCACAGGCCAGTTCATTAAAGAATTGTGCAATGGTTGGGACAAACCCAACTTCAACCATATTTAACTCACCAGCTAAATCCCATTAGATGAGGTAAATAAGGTGGAAATTCTGACTTAGGGGAAATGAAGATCCACTGTGAGCCTCTGGGCTAAAATAAGGTAAAAGTAAACCTGACCTTCAAATGGGCATGAATGAACATGAAGAAAACCCCAAGGATAGGTAGCTTTAGGTTAAAATGAGCTGGACCACAGTGATCCTTTCTTTATCTCACCATCTCAAGTAGCTCAGTAGGTTGTCTGTTTATCTATGGGCCCTTCAGAAAAATTGCCTTTTATCCCCTGGCAAAAAGCATTCCTTAAGTTTTCCCCTATCACACGTATGGAACCTAAAGTCACTTCTTCTTTGGGGGAGGGAGGCAATTCTCAACAGGATAGAAAGCTTGAAATGGCCAAAGCTTGAAAATGAACCAAACCCTTCATTTAGAAGGATCTAAATACTTCATTTTAGAAATTAAATTTACATTTAGAAATGTAAATACAAAACAATGAGTTGTAAGTCATTTTGAAGAAGATGAATAACAAAAGAGATACCAAAGTCAATACACAAATATGGAGAAAAAAGATGATCTTCTAAAAATTTATAATTCATATCTGCAAATAGATTTGAAAGGTGATTGTACCCCCAAAACTAAAGCTATCAGAATAAGAGGATTTTTTGAAATTAAAAGCATAGCACTATGATATAGGAGGAGGAGGAGGAGAAGGAGGAGAAGGAGAAGAGAAAGAAAAAGAGGAAGAAGAAGAAGGAGGAAAGGAAACTCCACTGTAGGACTGAAGGGTAATAAAATATTTGTAGAACAACCTAATGACTGAAAGATAAAGTAGGAAGAAATTCACCTTTTAGGCGTTAAGCAAAGACATGGAAAATATGAGAAAAAATAGTTAAGAAAATATGTAGTGATATTTGTCATTCCTTCTAGCTACTCAGCAATTCTGAACATCTTTCCAATATTGGAGGAATTTCCCCACTTATGAACATCACCAGGATAGAAGCCACTTTTTTTCTCACTCTCCTTTGTTTGAAGGTAAAATTTGAGGAGTTAAAAATAAATATTACAAACTCCAGGGCAACCCTTACTAAATTATTTTTTTAAGAAGCATAATTAATATGCTAAAAGATAAGTGGATCACAAAATGCTCTGAAAGAAAACAGGGGAAAAATGGAGGAAAAGGGAATAAAAAAGTTCAATGAATAGAAAACAGTTATAAACAAAGTAAATATTCATCAAACTATATCAATAATCACTTTAAATGTGAATAGCCTAAATACACCACTTAAAAGACAAAGATTTCAGAGTGGGTAAAAAATCCAAATAAGCCACTTTAAATATAAAGATATAGATTAAAAGTAAAGGAAAGGAAAGAGATATACTCCATAACATTAATAAAAAAAGAAAGCTAGAGTGGTTATATTAATTGCAGAAAAAAGCACAATCCAGAAAAGAAAATTATTAGAGATAAAGACACATGTTACATAATGATAAAGATATCAATTTTCCAAGAAAACCTAACATTTGATGTATGTGTACCTAACAACAAGCTTTCAAAGTACATGAGGCAAAACTGATAGAACCATTAGGAGAAATATAAAAATCCACTATTACATGTGGAAACCTCAACACCTGTCTGTTGGTAATGCATAGATCAACAAGGCAGAAAATCAATAAGAATATAATTGGCCAGAACAGTACTATCAATCAACTTGATTTAATTGACATTTGTAGAATACTTTATATAATAGGAGCTAGCTGAATACACATTCTTCTCAAGTCCACCGGACGCATTCATGAAGGTAGACTACATTCTGGAACATAAAAGCCACCTTTAAAATTTCAAAAGAATAGGGGTACCTGAGTGGCTCAGTGGGTTAAGCCTCTGCCTTGGGCTCAGGGTCCTTGGATCGAGCCCTGCATCAGGTTCTCTGCTCAGCAGGGAGCCTGCTTCCCCCCCCCCCCGCCTGCTTCTATGCCTACTTGTGATATCTATCAAATAAATAAATAAAATCTTTTTTAAAAATTTAAAAGAATAAAAATCATGCAAAGTATGGTCTTAGGTCACAATGGAATTAAAATAGATCAGTAAAGTTCTAGATATGAAAAAGTCCCAAATATTTGGGGATTAAACAACATACATCTATATGATACATGGCTCACTAAAGAAGCCTCAAAAGAATATTAAAATTGTGAACTAAAGGAAAATGGAAATTCAACTTATCGAAATTTGTGGAATGCAGGAAAAACAATGCTTAGCAGCAAAGTTTTCTACATTAGAAAAGAGAAAATTCTACAATCAATAATTCAGCTTAGGAAACCAGAGAAAGGAGAGCAATTTATACCTAAAACAAGCAGAAGAAAAGGAATAATAAAAATTGAAGCAGAAATTGATATTGAAAAGAGGAAAACAGTAGGAAAAATTAGCAAAACTGAAAGATGTGATTTTTAAAAATGATTAGTAAAAACAATAATGCTGTGGCCAGGCTAACCAAGAAGAATGAGAAGACACAAATGATTAAGATCAGATATGAAAGAGGGGTCATCAGGGGACAGGGGGATGGGGTAACTGGGTTATAGACATTGGGGAGGGTATGTGTTATAATAAGCGCTTAGTGTTTTGTTTGTTCTTTTATTATTTATTTATTTGACAGACATAGAGGCAGAGAGGTAAGCAGAGAGAGAGAGGAGGAAGCAGGCTCCCCACCAAGCAAAGATCCCAATGTGGGATGCGATCCTAGGACCCTGATATCATGACCTGAGCTGAAGGCAGAGGTTTACCCCACTGAGCACCCAGGTGCCCCTGAGCACTGAGTGTTATGTAAGACTGATGAATCACAGACCTATACACTTGAAACAAATAATACATTATATATTAATTTAAAAAATAAATAAAAGAGGGGTCATTATTACAGATCCTATGAACATTAAAAAGATAATTAGGGAATACTATGAACCACTCCATGCCCACAAATTTGATAATTCAGATGAAATGGACCAATTCCTTAGAAGACACAATTTGCCAAAACTTACACAAGAACAAACAATACTTATATCTATTAGAGAATTTCAATGGACAATTAATAACTTAGCATCCAAAACAGAATGTACCAGGCCCAGATGGGTCCACTGGTGAATTATACCAAACATTTAAAGAGAAATCATACCAATTCTCTACATTTGCTTTCAGAGGATAGAAGTAGAGAGAATAACCCCTAACTCATTTTATGTTAGCATTACTCTAAAATCAAAACCAGAGAAAGACATTACAAGAAAAGAAGCTACAGATAAATTTCTCTCATGGACACAGATGCAAAAAAAAATTCAACAAAATCTATAAAAAGAATTATACACCATGACCAAGTGAGATTTATCCCAATTATGCAAGGCTGGTTTAACATTCAAAAATCAATTTATGTGGGGTCTCTGGGTAGCTCAGTTGGTTAAGCATCCAACTTTTGATTTCAGCTCAGGTCATAATCTCAGGGTTATGAGATCAAGCCCTGAGTTGAGCTCCATGCTCCATGGGGAGTCTGGTTGAGATTCTCTTTCTTCCTCTCCCTCTGCCCCTCTTCCTGTTTGCTCTCCCTCTCTCTCTTTTTTTTTTTTTTTAAAGATTTTATTTATTTATTTGACAGAGAGAAATCACAAGTAGATGGAGAGGCAGGCAGAGAGAGAGAGAGAGAGGGAAGCAGGCTCCCTGCCGAGCAGAGAGCCCGATGCGGGACTCGATCCCAGGACCCTGAGATCATGACCTGAGCCGAAAGCAGCGGCTTAACCCTGAGCCACCCAGGCGCCCCTCTCTCTCTCTTTCTCTTAAAATAAATAAAATCTTTAAAAATATCAATTAGTGCAACCTATTATGTCAACAGTTTAAGAAAGAAAAGTCACATGATGATCAATCAATGCAGAAAAGGTGTTTTATAAAATCCACATGCATTCATGACAAAAACTTTCAGCAATCTGGGATTAGAAGGGTGCTTTCTCAACTTGATAAAGAATACCTACAAAAATCCTACAGTTAACATTGTGCTTAATGGTGAGAAACTTGAAACTTTTCTGTTAAGATCAGGCACAAGGCAAGGAACTTTTTTAGAACTTTTTAAGCACTGTACTGGAACTCCTGGTTAATGCAATAAGACATGAAAAGGAAACACAATATATATATATATATATGGATTTTTAAGGAAGAAATAAAAATTGTTCTTGTTAGCAAATGCCATGGTCATATATATGGAAAATTAGAAAGAACTGACAGAAGGACCATTGCCACTAACAAGTAATTATAGCAAGGTTTTAAGATACAAGGTTAATGTACAAAAGGTAATAGCTTTCTTTTTACTGGCAATGAACAAGTGGTATTCTGCTATTCATACTTTGAAAACGAAGTGGTTATATAAGATTTGGACATATTTAATAAAATACCAGGATAAAGATACACTTCAAAGTGTTATGGTTAAGATCATGTGAGTTTTAAGGTGACAGAATTATTTTAATTGCAGGGCATGAAGGACATGTAAGAGTTATCAGGACTTTTAACACAGGGAAGATAAGGAACATCACAAGCAAGCCCAGTCACAACAGTTTGAGTTTAATCCTCAGCTATGTGTTGGAATGCTGGGAAGATATTTCCTTTGTGAAGTTATTCAGCTTGAGTTGATGAGGGTAGACAAAATTTATTTGAGCAATAGATGCTTTCTGAAGACAGTTTTTACTTCATGTCTCCCACTAGGGGTCTGCTGCTATGGCCCCCCACCAAGAAAACCTAAATATGCTAGAAGAGAAATGTCAAACTTTCCCCATAAGTGCTAGGTTTCCTCTTGATAGAAAAGAAAATGGAGCAACCTTAGAAGCAGGTAAATGTAAAATGTAAAATATAAAATGTAAACACTCAACTATGTAAAAAATGTATAGTGTAAAAACTCAACTGGGGAGGTCAAAAAGAAAGAGTTCATGACAGGGAAAACCAAATGAACCATTGAAGGTTTACCCCACTTGCTGCTGCAAAGGGGTGTTAAAAGGGAATATCTTTGATGCGATCAAAGCAGCAATAGTGACTCTAGACCTGGAAAGTTAAGTGTCAGAAGAGTGCATAGAGGAGGCCAGATCAGATTGGTCCTTGTTGGATCACTGAGGATAGGCTTTGGAGCTATCACCAGCAGCTGTAGCTCTCAATTCTACTGAGTTGGATTCTCTGGTTGACTATAGGGTGAGGCAAGTAAGAAACTGCCCCAGAAGATCAGATTCAAAGACCCAAGAATTTCCAGGGCAATAAGAAAAGAATGAAAAATGCTTTGGGAACTTTGTAGGAAATGAAGAAGTACTGACAGTAGGAGATTTGGAGAAAGGAGAAAGCAATGAAATGAATCGTACTTAAATAATTTCTTGATACAAATGTGGAGAAATATGTTCAAAACAAGGTATGGGGCATTGCTCTGATTTAAAGCCCATTCTCAGTTCAGTCCTGGGTACAAACAGTAGAAGGTACAGAAGGGGGAAAAACGTAAATGCTTTAACAATGCATGATAGATCACATGAACAGATCACACTACAAATTTTTTTTAAGATTTTATTTATTATTTATCTATTTGTCAGAGAGAGAGAGAGAGAGAGAGAGAGAGAGCACAAGCAGGCAGAGGCAGAGAGAAGCAGGCTCCCTGCAGAGCAAGGAGCCCAATGCGGAGCTCCATCCCAGGATCCTGGGATCACGACCTGAGCCGAAGGCGGCAGCTTAACTGACTGAGCCACCCAGGTGTCCCCACATTACAAATTTTTGAATTTTTCAAAAACAAGAATGAGTCAAATGAAATTTTTGCACAATAAAACTATGTACAAAGTTAGGTATTATCCCCCAAATATGTTGAAAACGTGGCAGCAGAATTAACATCTTTTTTAAAAAAAATTTTTCCAGTGTTCCACAATTCATTGTTTATGCACCACACCCAGTGCTCCACGCAATACGTGTCCTCCTTTTTAACCACCACCAGGCTCACCCAACCCCCCACACCTCTCCCCTCTAAACCCTGTTTGTTTCTCAGAGTCCACAGTCTCTCATAGTTCATCTTCCCCTCTGATTTCCCCAATTCACTTTTCCTTTCCTTCTTCTAATGTCCTCCATGTTATTCCTTATGCTCCACAAATAAGTGAAACCATATGATAATTGACTTTCTCTGCCTGACTTATTTCACTCAGCATAATCTCCTCCAGTCCTGTCCATGTTGATAGAAAAGTTGGGTATTCATCCTTTCTGATGGAGGCATGATACTCCATTGTATATATGGACCATATCTTCTTTATCCATTTGTCTGCTGAAGGGCATCTTGACTCTTTCCACAGTTTGGCGATTGTGGTCATTGCTGCGATGAACATTTGGGTACATATGGCCCTTCTTTTCACTACGTCTGTATCTTTGGACTAAATACCCAGTAGTGCAATTGCAGGGTCATAGGGTAGCTCAATTTTTAATTTTTTGAGGAATCCCCACACTGTTTTCCAAAGTGGCTGCACCAACTTGCATTCCCACCAACAGTGTAAGAGGGTTTCCTTTCTCTACATCTTCTCCAACATATGTTGTTTCATGTCTTGTTAATCTTTGCCACAGAATTAACATTTTAATAGAGGACTACTTATAATTGAGGTGATTTTGATAGATTTGGGACTCAGAAGATCTGGTTTTGAATTAACTACTGCCATACAGGCAGAGGTCAAACCAAACTGTTTTCTCTCTCTCTCTCTCTCTCTTTTTGTTCCTGATTCTCTTTCCTCACCTTTCTATTCTTAATACATGAAAATCAGAAACAGTGTGGATCTGGACTGTACTATGTGTCAGGACCTGAGTGGTCTACTCTAACTTCATCTGTTATTTTCTTTCTCCTTAGAAGCAGATGCCTGAGTTTTAGCTGCATGTGAAACATGGGAAATGAAATTTTTCTTTTCTATCTTTCTACACTTCCACCCCAACACATAACTAAGTTCCAACCAATGAAGTATTAGTAAAAGTGTGTGTGATTTATAGCTTAAAGGGAGCTGACTCAGCAGAGGGAAGGGCCCCTTCTGTTTTTCTGCCTTTCCACTTCTTCTGGCCAGTAGCTACCTAAGACTGGGAGACAGTGGAGCAGTGGCTGAAGTCTAGGTCTCTACTGATAATACAGAGACACTTAGCAACCCTAGGTTCTTTCTTTCTTCCTTTTTCTTCCTTTATCTTCCTTTCCATCATTCCCTTCCTTCCTTTCCTTCTTTCTCTCTCCCTCCCCCCTCTCCCTTTCTTTCTTGTGTTATTTATTTGAGAGAGAGGGAACAAGAGGAGGGGAGAGGGAGAGAGAAGCTTTTTAGCAGACTTCTTGCTGAGCTCAGAGCCCATCTCCATCTCAGGACCCTGAGATCATGACCTCAGCCGAAACTGTTCAAGACTTGTACGTTAACCAACTGCACTGCCCAGGGGCCTCGAACCCCTGGACTCTTTCTTTTTGATCTTTTATTTAAGAGAGAAATAACCTCTCTCTTGTTTTAGCTACTGTTACTTTGGAGTTTTCTTTTATCTGCAGCTAAAACTAATACTGACTGATGCATACCACACATTTAGGCTTAAGAACATCATTTTGGGGGCACCTGGGTGGCTTCAGTGGGTTAAAGCCTCTGCCTTCAGCTCCGGTCGTGATCCCAGGGTCCTGGGATCGAGCCCCATGTCGGGCTCTCTGCTCAGCGGGGAGCCTGCTTCCTCCTCTCTCTCTCTGCCTGCCTCTCAGCCTAATTGTGATCTCTTTCCATCAAATGAATAAATAAAAAATTAAAAAAAATTAAAAAATTAAAAAAAAATAAAATAACATCATTTTTCTTGGTTAAAATTTAAGGAGTGTGGAGCCTAGTGTGTGTATGTGTCTAACTGTAATAGAGGCGTACCCTGGACATATTATTATCTCCAGACCACTACAATAAAGCAAGTCAAATAGTGTTTCCGTTCCCCAGCGCATATAAAAGTTATGTTTATATTATACTATAGTCTGTTAAGTGTGTGATAACATTATGACTTAAAAAAATGTACCAGGTACATACCTCAATGTAAAAACTCCATATTGCTAAAATGGCGGCGGAGGAGTAAGAGATCTAAATTGTGTCTGATCCCAGGAATTCAGCTAGACAGCTATCAAACCATTCCGAATACCTACAAACTCAACTAGAACACAAAGAAAAGTACAGCAGCAGCTCTATGAACAGAAAAGCGACCACTTTCAGGAAGGTAGGAGGTGCGGAGAAGTGAATCTGAGGCCACGTATGGGAAGACAGAGGGCAGGGAGGGTTGGGGAGGGAGCCTCCGTGAGCCACTTACCAGCAAGTGAGAGGAGCGAGCAGAGGAGCACAAAAGCGGAACTTTTAGAAGTCTGCTCCGGTGAGGGATGTCGCTCTGGAGGATAAGTCGGGGATGGAGCCCTTACTAGGAAAGTGTGGTCTCGGGCCCCGTGGGGTCACAGGAAGACTGGGGTTGCCTGAGTACAGCAGAGCTCCCCGGTATCAGAGTGGGGAAGCTGGCGGCAGAGATGTCACCGAGGAAGGGGCTCTCAACTTGGGGTGGCCATAAACCAGGATCCAAGACATAGTCGGGAGCAGATCTGAAGCAGCAGATCTGGAAAGACTGCCTTTCTTTCCTGGGAGGAGCAGCGCAGGAAAGTGCCACTGGAATCCAGATTACTGCTGGGTTTGAAGACACCAAATGAGAACGAGCACCAGAGACAGAAACGCTGGGTCACAGGCCGGGTGAGCAGGGAGTGCAGTCGGAGGACAGGGAGGCGGGAGTGACTGACTGCTTTTCTCTGAGGGCCCGCTGAGGAGTGAGGCCCTGAGCTCTCAGCTCCTATGGGCTGGAGACTGGGAGGCCGCCATCTTCATTCCCGTTCTCCAGAGCTCTACGGAAAGCGTTCAGGGAACAAAAGTTCCCGAGAGCTCGAACTCAAGCAGATTACTTAGCCTGGCCCCTGGCAAGGGCTGTGCAATTCTGCTTTGGGCAAAGACATTTGAGAATCACTGCAACAGCCCCCTCCCCCCCCAAAGATTAGTGAGAACATCCAACCAAGACCAAGTTTACTGATCAATGAGAACTATAACATTCCAATGCTAGCAGAATACAGCACATAAAATTCATGGCTTTTTTCTCCATTATTCTTTAGTCTTTCAACATTAATTTATAAATTTTTCTTTATTTTTTCCTTTTCCATTTTTTTTGAATTATTCTTCTTTCCTTTTACAACCAACTTCTTATCAATTCCTTTTTAAAAAATATTTTTAAATTTTCATATTACAGTTATATTCTATCTCTTCATTATGTTGAACTTTATTTTTTGAATGTATACGTAAGTTTTTCTTTCTTTAGTATTTTGGTATGCAGTTCTTCTACAAACCAAAATGTACCCGAAATCTAGTGTATGGCTCTGTTCTATTCACCCATCTGATAACATTCTCTTTCATTTTTATTTTTTTAATATTCTTCTTCCTATATTCAACCAACTTATCAATTCCTCTTTTAAAATCTTTTTAAGAATTTTTCTTTTTTACAGTCATATTACATTTCTTCATTTGTATCTAACCTTATTTTTGTATACATACATTTTTCTTTCTTTAAAATTTTGGGATGCAATTTCTCCTAACAGGCCAAAATACACCCAAAATCTAGTGTATGACTCTGTTCTATTCACTGGCCTGATCATGTTTTTTTTTTTTTTCCCTTTTTTCTTTTCCCCTTGGTTTCAGGTATTTTATGATTTATTGATTTGTTAGTGTTATTTTTCCTGCGTCATTTTTACCCTTTTAGATTTTGTTCTCTTATTTATCTATTCTTCTCTCAACAAAATAACAAAATGGAAAAACTCACCTCAAACAATAGAATAAGAGGCAGTGCTATCAAGGACCTAATCAATATGAACATTAGTAAGATGTCAGAACTAGAGTTCAGAATAACAGTTATAAAGATACTAGCTGGGATTTAAAAAAAAAAAAAAGTACAGAAGACACCAGAGAATCCCTTTCTGGAGAAATAAAATCTAACCAAGTCGAAATAAAGAAGACTATTAATGAGGCGCAATAAAAAATTAGGACTCTAACTGCTAGGATAAATGAGGCAGAAGAGAGAATTAGTGACAGCGAAGACCAAATTATAGAGAATAAAGAAGCAGAGAAAAAGAGAGATAAACAACTACTGGATCGCTTGAGAATTCAAGAGACAAGTGATACCATAAAGTGAAACAGTATTAGAATAATTGGGATCCCAGAAGAAGAAGAAAGTGGTGGGGGAGGGAGGGAGAAGGTATGTTGGTGCAAAATTAGAGTAGAGAACTTACCTAATATGGGAAAGGAAACAGGCATCAAAATCCAGGAGGCACAGAGAACCCCCCTCAAAATCAATAAAAATAAGTCAACACCCTGACATCTAATAGTAAAACTTATAAATCTCAGAGACAAAGAGAAAATCCTGAAAGAGGTTCAGGATAAGAGGTTTGTAACCTACAATGGTAGGAACATTAGATGGGCAGCAGACCTATGCACAGAGACCTGGTAGGCCAGAAAGGACTGGCATGATATATTCAGGGCATTAATGAGAAAAATATTCAGCCAAGAATACTAAATCCAACTAGGATGCCTTTGAAAATAGAAGGAGAGATAAAAAGCCTCCAGGAAAAATAGAAACTAAAAAAATTTGCAATCACCAAGCCACCCTACAAAAAATGCTGAAAGGGGTCCTTTAAGCAAAGAAAGAGCCTAAAAGTAACAGACCAGAAAGGAGCAGAGACAATAGACAGTAACAGTCACCTTACAGATAATACAATGACACTAAATTCATAACTTTCAATAGTTACCCTGAATGTAAATGAGATAGATAAATGCCCCAATCAAAGGACACTGGGTATCAGATTGCATTAAAACACAAGACCCATCGATATGCTGTCTGCAAGAGACTCATTTTATTTTAGACCCAAAGACACCTCCAGATTGAAAATGAGGGGGTGGAAAACCATTTACCATGCTAACGGACATCAAAAGGAAGCTGGGTGGTAATCCTTATATCACACAAATTAGATTTTAATCCAAAGACTGTAATAAGAGATGAGGAAGGACACTATATATTATTTAAAGGGTCTGTCCAACAAGATCTAACAATTGTGAATATTTATACACTTAATATGGGAACCAGCCAGTTATATAAGCCAATTAATAACAAAATCAAAGAAACACACCAACATTAATAAAATAATAGTAGGGAACTTTAACACCACCCTCACTAAAATGGATAGATCATCTAAGTAAAAAATCAAAAAGAAAAGAAGTGTTTTAAATGACACACTGGACCAGATGGACTTCACAGATATAATCAGAGCATTTCATCCCGAAGCTACAGAATGCACATTCTTCTCGAGTGCACATGGAACATTCTCCATAATAGACCACATAGGGTCACAAATCAGGTCTCAACCAGTACCAAAAGATTGGGATCATTCCCTGCATATTTTCAGACCACAGTACTTTGAAATGGACTCAAACAGAAGAGGAAAGTTGGAATGAACTGAAATATATGAAGGCTAAAGAGCATGCTACTAAAAAATGAATGGTTTAACTAGGAAATTCAAAAAGAATCACCATAGCAAATACAATAATAATGAAAAAATTTGAAATTTGCAAGAATTACCAAAATGTGACACAGAGACACACAGTGAGCTTATGCTGTTGGGAAAAGGCACTGATAGACTTGCTTGATGTAGGGTTACCACGATCCTTCCATTAAAAAAAAAAAAATACAAGGGCACCTGCGTGGCTCAATGGGTTAAAGCCTCTGCCTTCGGCTCAGGTCATGATCCCAGGCTCCTAGGTTCAAGCCCCGCATCGGGCTCTCTGCTCAGCAGGGAGCCTGCTTCCTCCTCTCTCTCTGCCTGCCTCTCTGCCTACTTGTGATCTGTCTGTCAAATAAATAAATAAAAATCTTTAAAAAAAAAAAAAAAAAAAAAAAAAAACAGTATCTGTGAAGCACAGTAAGTAAAGTGAAGTACAATGGAATGAGGTTTGCCTGTCTTCTTATGTGTTCTCTTGCTTGTTTTTTCAAAGGGACACATGAGAGACTGGGATTGAATCTGAGGGATTCCAAAGAATGTACCAGCATCCCTTCAGGGCCAGACAGTCCAAACGTAAGTGACCCCTACTCCGCTCAGAGGGCAGTGACATCCCATTACATAGACTGAATGGAATAAGAAACTAGGCAGAACAAATTGTGAACTCTTATTCCAAAGGGCATTTCTTTTTGCTTTAATTTCTCCTAGAAGTAGTAGTGGGTTCACACATTCTAATGTGGCTTTCACATCATATGGATTTCTAAATTGTCAATCTAATATAATGTGTGTTTGGGGGGGCATAGTTTGAGGTTAAAATAATAAAGGGAATGAAATTTTGGCCTCGGCTATGAAATGTTTTGGAATTAATTAACATCTTATTATGACTGATTCAGAGATTTCTGGGAATAAAAAATAAACTGTCCACCACTGGGCATAAAATAAACAAAGAAGCAGTCTCCGTTGTTGGAGAGATGCCCAAGGGTAAGTATAGGCTTACCTTGTCAAGCTACTGGTGGCCCCTTCTCCAAATGTTGACAGGCAATCCATAGGTCTGACTGTTAATCCTAACCAGATAGTAGAATGAGAAGCTGGGGAAAGAAGAGGGAAACCAGTCTCCATCTTATCTCACTTCATACAGTGGCTCATCTAACAAGAACTTGCCCTCCTAGGGGCATTCAGGTGAGGAAACTCTCCCCTGTAGTATTAGAAAGATGAAGGTGACAGTTATTACTTCTTCATGACCCAAAACTGAGGGCTGCCGGCAACAGAATGCTATCCATTTCTTTGCTCTAGCTCGTGAATTCCAGAAGTTTCACTCGCATCAATGTGAAGAACAAGTGGTAAAGCTGTGGGGGATTCTATCACCTGTTGTGAACTGTACTATAGATATTCCACTAGTTTTGATATAGAAATACAAACATCAACCAGAAAGAGTGTATTTATATTACTTATATTTGTTTTAGCATAATAAACACCAAATATATGCATATATTTATACTTGTTATACCTATATTTATATTTTTACATTTATTTTAGCATTCTACATTTATATTATGATGTAGAACACATTAAATAACAATAGAATATGACACATAATACATCCTATTTAAAACACTATTTTATGGGATGCTGGGTGGCTCAGTGGGTGAAAGCCTTCCCTTTATTATACAGAGCCTTCATTCCCTTTATTATACAGAGTCCTGGGATTGAGCCCCACATCAGGCTCTCTGCTCAGCAGGGAGCCTGCTTCTTCCTCTCTCTCTGCCTGCCTCTCTGCCTACTTGTGATCTCTGTCTGTCAAATAAATAAATAAAATCTTTTAAAAAAATACTATATTATGCTTACATTTATTATACTCTACTACTCTGTAATTATAATAAATATAACATTTTTAAATATTAAAATTAAAAATTAAAAAATAATAAATATAAAATTTATGGAACATAATATACAATATTCTGTATTGTATATACAATATTATGTATTGGTCTTCTAGGGCCGCCATAATAAAATACCACAGGCTGGGTGACTTAAACACAGAAATGTATTTTTTCACAGTTCTAGAGGCTGGAAATCCAAGATGAGGGTGCCAATAGGATTTGTTGCAGATGACATCCTTCTCCCAGTCTTCACCTGGTCCTTTTCTTTATGTGTATATGCTATCTCCAAATTAGGAGTTAGGGCTTCGACATACGGATTTTGGGGGGACAAAATTCAGCCCATCACGAATATTTCATGTAGATTATAAGGATTAGCCATTTATAGAACACATAAGTAGGAAGTTAATCAACACTTTAAGAATCCAATAGCCCCTGGGGAAAAGGCTTAAATCTAATTCTCAGAATTGGGCATTATTTCAGTGTTGGACAGATGGGGTAATTTGATATGCCAATTTTGTGGTCCTAATGCTAGTAAAATGCCATCACCCTACTGTGAGTAATCTTAAGAACTGCGGGTAGTGTTGAAACTTGGGGTGGTACTTAGATGACTCAAAGTTATAGAAATGAGCAAAACATAGTCTTAAAATAAATTCTGGCATAGAATGTAGGATGTTGTGCTTTTATTGGACTTTAAAATAAGGTTGATGTAAATAAGATTTAAATAAGCTGAAACTTCTTAGTAATAGAATAGAAAAATGTTTTTATTATTTTTAAAAAGAATTTTTAGCTATAATAAAGTTTTATGAGGATGTTTCCATGAGGTTTTTGAGTAAAATGCCCACTTGTTTCTTTCATGGTTTATGACATGCAGTTTGAGAAGGATTAGCCAATAATACAAAGTTATGCAATTGATAATTAATTTGAATTCAGTAATTTTCTTATCTACGGTCTATAAGGCCAGATATAAAACAGTCATTAATGATCGTCAAGAGGTTCTCTTGCTTTCTCTTTGGGATTATTGTCATAAGTCAAAATGGTATTTTGTAAATTATACTGATTTCCTGGAAAGCAAGATTCTAGATGTACCTATGTCACCTATCTCTAGGGATTACCTGGGAATAGAATTAAGGAACTTTATTGTGTGCTAAAAGAGTTCCTTGTGTGGAAAGAGCCATCTAGCCTCCTTTTCTGTTATTGATCCTTTCTAATTCTCAAATAAACACTAATCAAAATACAGGAAAACATTTCAAAAATTTGGTATAGTCCACAAAAATAACTCAAATGCCAAAATTAATAAAGATCCTTTGTTTGCACTAAACAAGGATAATGTAGTGCCTGTTCACAAATGTCCTGGACAACTATGGTACTAAGAGGAGTTGGGGTCTTTGGGCTGGAGAACCCTTGGGTGCTCATCCTTCAGGGTATTAGTCCAAAGTCTGTGCCCAGCACTGTGTCCTCCAAATCCTAGTCTAGTGTTTGGCATAAATAAATAAATAAATAAATAAATAAATAAATATTCAGGCACCCAGACACACTGACTTATTTATTTATTTATATACATACCTACTTATTTATTTCCATCCAGATTTCAGATGCTTTTCTGTGTTATACTTAAGTAGGACATCAATAAACACACATACACAGGCAAACACACACATACTCACTATTTATTTCTTACTTCCATCCAGATTCTTTTCTACATGCACTCGAAGAACCCAGAAATCAATACATACACATACATATACACACTTATTTATTTAATCTCTAGATTTTTTTAATATATTTAAAAAAGCTAGAAATCATTAAATATACAGACACACATATAGACACAGTCATGCATTTAATTAATTACTTAATTTTCACTGAGATTCTTTGTATGTATATTCAAAGAGCCCATAAGTCAATTAATATGCAGACACAGTGGTGCCTGGGTGGGACAGTCAGTTAGGCAACGAACTTTTTTTCTGCTCAGGTTGTGATCTCAGGGTGGCAAGATCAAGTCCGTGGTTGAGCTTAGTGCTCAGCGTGGAATCTGCTTAAAACACTCTTCTCTCCCTGTTCCTATGCCCCTCCCCCTAATCTCTATCTCTCTTAAATAAATCCTTAAAAAATAAATCTTAAAAAAAAAAAAACAGACACAGACACACAGGCACACTGCACTTTCTTTTCTATATGTATTTAAAGAAGCCAGAGATCAATAAATATACAGAGACACAGAGGCACCCTTTATTTATATTTATTTAAAGATTTTATTTATTTATTTGACAGAGAGAAATCACAAGTAGATGGACAAGCAGGCAGAGAAAGAGAGAGGGAAGCAGGCTCCCCACTGAGCAGAGAGCCCAATGCGGGACTCGATCCCAGGACCCTGAGATCATGACCTGAGCTGAAGGCAGCGGCTTAACCCACTGAGCCACCCAGGCGTCCCAATTTATTTATTTATTTATTTATTTTCATATTCTTGTCTGTATATAAATAAGCCAAAAATCAATAAGTATATAGACACATAGATACACACACACACTCACACACACACACATTTATTTATTTATTTATCTTCAAATTTCTTTTCTGTATATATTTGGAGAAGCTAGACATTCACACACACACACACACACACACACACACACACTTATTTATTTAATTAATTAGTTAATTAATTTCCCCATATTTTTCTATATATATATTTAAGGAAGCCAGAAATCAATACATATTCAGATATATACACAAAGACACACAAACACACACACACATTTATTTTTTACATCCAAACAGATTTTTTACATATATTTAAAGAAGATGGAAATCAATAAATATGTGGACACACATGCACATACACTTATTTGTTTATACCTAGATTTTTTCTATGTATATTCAAAAAAGATGGAAAAAGAGTTCAGGGTGGGTGTTGGGTTTGGGTATTTACTTCATTTCTTCAATAAAATATTAGATGCCTGAATAATAAGTTATATCTCATATTTTATAGGTATGTACCAAATATTTCCTTATTATGTTGTACATGTTATTTATGAATCCAAAACCATTCATCTTAGTTTTGATTATTATTCCATGAATAATTTTATCTTTCCCCACCATTATCATTTCTCCCTTCTCATATTTTTGATTTATCTGGAATTTATTAGTGTATTTTTTGATGTATGGGACAAAAGTAATTCTTCTTAACACCCATATTTAATTACTTTTATGTGTTTTTAGAAGTTGTATATTTTCCCATTGTTGTGTAACTTATTTTATATTACTAATATAATTTATTCAAGAAAGTAAGAGCTTTAATCAGTGAAACATAGATCTTTCTCAGGATTGACCAGGGTACTTGGGTGGCTCAGTCAGTAAGTGTCCGCCTCTTAACTTCAGCTCAGGTCGTGACCTCAGGGTCACGAGATTGAGCCCTGTATCAGGCTCCATGCTGGGCGTGGAGCCCAAGATTCTCTCTCTCTGCCCCTCCCCTCCCCCTCTTACTGCTCCCCCAACTCATACTCTCTCTCTTAAAAAAAAAAAATAAATTGACCAATGAAAGGATATTTATGAAAATAAAGTATATTTATGAGTTTTAACTTAAATAGTGTAGTCCTTATTTTAAACAATTGTTTTGATTAATTATTGGCCTCAACTATGCTGGATAAGAGGGATTCTTTATGTAATTCGTACAGCTACAAAACAATTGCTATCTCTCTGGGAAGCCACTTCTTTTGTAAAACTGTTCATGGATTTTAACAAATATTGCCATTGCTGTACAAAATAAGTTTAATGTTCTAGAATACCTTTGTGATCCAGTTGCATAATCTAATTTAATACTAACTGGAGACTCAGAACCTTTTTGTTTCCCCCAAGCTTTGTTTAATCACATGGTTTAGGCAGAGAGGTGGGGGTCAGGATGAGGAGGAGCCTAGGTGTCGCAAAACAGGGATGCATAGGATATTTCCTTTTTTTTTTCAAAGTGATTTGGTTAATAGCTTTTCACCATATTGTTTAAATTAAAGTAACTTCCCATGCAGGCATTTAAGAGGCATCTGGTTGTGCCCCCACTCTCAGTTTCCCCAATTCCACCCACCACTGTGGAAGTTTGTGTACTGGGCTGAATGAACAACTAGCCAGGGTCACCTGCTTCCCAGGGGAGATGATTTTTAATTGTGTATTTTCATCATTAGCTCTAGCTCTTTCCATTTAGTCACCATCTTCTACGTACCATTCTCAATAAACCATCGTGTTTATGTGACCAGTATATCATATGAATCCAGCAACTCTTTGAAACTGGCACATTAATGTCCCCTTTTCAAGTTTTCTATATGCAACCTATTACTGCTCTGATGTCATTATGTTTTGAGATATGCTGAGTGCCTCACAGATCCCACATTTTGTCACTTTTCTTCATATAACTTTCATGATCACTCTTTTAGTGTTAATTGGTATTTTGAAAATCCACACACTCATTTCCAGCACATCACCATCTTACTTCAGTAGTATGTCTTCCTTTCAGCCCTTACTAATGATTGGATAATTTTTCTATTAATAAATATCAAGTAGGCCATGAAGGATTGATATTAAAGGTTTTTTTTTTATTACGTCAATAGAACCACTACTAATTATGTGGCTTTATTTCATATATTAAGGTTTTGCATCTCAAGGATTTTATATTGTATCAATAGAGAATTAATTGTGTTGCTTTGTTTTTATTTTATATGTAGTTTTGAAGCCAGGAATAATTCAGTTGATCCCTGGAATATTTTGGATAATGGATACTCAGTTGTTTGATGTGTTCTTTATACCACCCGCCACTTCCGAACCTACCCCAGACCCTCCCTTTAGACTCCCAGACCCTCCCCACTGTCCCACCCCTATAGCTCCACCCTTCCCTTTCCCTGCCTTCCTCCACCCTCCCCATTATCCCACCCTCATTGCTGGCCCCCACTCCCTTCCTCCCCCAACCCTCCCTACCACCCCACCCTCACTGCTACAACCCCACCTTCCTCCCCCCACCCTGTTCCTTTGATGTTGGTGGAGGACGCTGAAATGATAAGGACACAGTTTGCACTTAACCACTAAATCTTTATTAATTGAATTTTTATTATGACATCAATACAATATTAGTAAATAGAGAGAAATACAGCAATAAAATGGGTAGGGAGGTGGTAGGGGTAGGGAGAAAAGGCAGGGAGAGGTAAGAGGACCACTGACAGGGTTCTTCTTCATCACTTTTCTGTAACTTCCATGAATATTTACCATCCTTCATTATCAATTTCATTCCAGCAAGTCAAAGAGCATCTATCTCCTCATCCTGTAACTCTCCAAAGGCTCTGCTCACAATCTGGAGCCCTGGACTTAATACCCAGGGCAAAGTTAAATTATTTATTCAATCACCTTTGAAGTTTTTCCCACTAGAGTTTTACTCATGTCCAATTTGCCCTAAATAGTTTGATCTCCCTGCAGTTCCCTCTGAGTTTATTTGAAATCTTTAAGGGTAGCAATCATAGGGTAAAGGATCACAAGTAAGTACACATGTCCACTTATAGAGTTATCTAATACCTATCATGCTAACTTTTAAACTAACCCCACCGACTTAATTACTTAATAGTCCCTCCCACCCTAAAATACTTATGATTACATATACCCCCTATTACTTAAACAGATTACATAAAGAAATAAAAACAATGCAATTTCCACAGACCAATTCCATCAATCACATTCTACAATCTGAAACAACAAAGAACTTTCAGTCCCACTAGATGTTCACTCTTTTCGATGAAAATGCAGTGTGGTTCCCACCCAGCTCTTCGTCTCGGCAGGTGGTCCTTCATTTCTGCTTAGGTCTTTCCAGCAGAGTGTTCTCTGTTGCCAACCTTGGAACTGTAGCTGACGTTCGACGTCTGTGGTGGATGACAGGCAGATCAATTCAGGAGCCCAAGAGGTACCTGCAAACTTAAACACAAATCCACACTGCACCATATAGATGTGCCCCTCTTTATTTTGTGCACCTGCAAGTTCCTTATGTCACCTCACATGATTGAATCAAACTAATTCTTCATTTTCCAGCATCGAGTACAAATACCTCATTGCTCAAACTAAATTGACCCTTCAGAGATGTATGTAAACTTCCTCCATTTCAAGATCTTAGCACAACGCCTTTACTAGTTCTCTCCAGGTTTGCCTAACAATGGGAGCTCATACCTTCTTCCTTGATTTAATTAACACTAATAATTTGGGTCAAAAGTCAATCAAAGTTGCCAATTTGTTTTAAAAAGGTTGAATACTGGCTTTAATAATTCTGATGTTTTGATATATGTCCTTTATGCTTTATTTTGCTCCCTTTCTAACTCCCTTAGAGATTTAATTTCTTTGCTCCTTCCTTTCTTATGAATGAAGGCATTTTGTGGAAAAAATGCCAAAAGAAATCTAAAGTATCCAATTAACATAATCAACAAGAACAAAATAAATTCAGTAAAAGGAAACTTATTAAATTCTGATACTATAGAATAAATTTGAAATTACTTATCCTTAACACCTACATTTATAGATAGTATATATAGCAATAAAGCATAGAGCACACTGCCAACAGTTTTTTCACAAGCTTTACTAAACAGCCAAATGTGTGTCAGGGTCTTCATCCATGCGCCGCTGACCCACACCACCATGCTTTCCCTGACCGCTGCTGTCGTTGGTGGACATCTCCAGACTCTGCTTGCAGTGATGGCAAATGTCCGTGTGCTCATGCCGGGGCCACAGACAAAGACCCATTTCTAGGCCCTCTGCAGCTTGAAGATCAAGTGACAACTGTAAATTTGACACAAAACAACTTGAATTCAAATGTATGGATGATGGGTTGATTTGAGGTAAACTGAAGTGACACTTCAAAATAGTCCAGAAGCACAAACGCACCATTTTAAAGGTAATTACTCTAAAACACGTGAGTGACTGACAAGCTTTCGGATTCCATTGAAGGAAAAAAAAAAAAAAAGTGGGGGCGGGGCGCAGGGAGCGGGGAAGTCATTTAGAATCAAATAGCCAATTAGGTATCTTTTTTTGAATTTGTAGATCTTTTTGTGTGATTTTTTTAAAAGGCCCAATTGATAAAATTGATGTCACATATGACATTAACCTAGCAGATTGAAGAAGAAGGGGATGAACTATTACACCAATACTCCAGCTCTGAGGAGCCTCTCATTCACAGTGTTGTAAGAGAAGTTCACAGTAAAGAAAAACTTTATACTATGTTATGTATCAATTTTAATTAGTTTAACAATAAGAATGGGATTGTACTTTGTAATTCAATGGAAATAATTTCTGAAAGCAGTCACCACTTTAAAACACTGTTAAAAGACACTAGTAACCTACAGCTTAAACTTTTAAGTATTTTAAACATGCAAGAATAAGGGTGGGGGATAATGAATGGGTGAAAGGTGATGTGGATGAAAAATGAAACTTCACCATTGGACTCCTCTTCATGATACGCAATTTGAAATCTATACCATGTTGTCTACTGCTCAAACTGTGTTTTGGCAATTGGAGGTTGTGTACTGAAACACAAGCCCCTTGAAGCCTGCCTCTTTCTTCTCCGTGCGTGGCAGCAAAATGGAGTCTCAGCAACCAGGCAGGAACGATGACACAAACCCTGCAGCAGGGATAATGGCAGCAGTAAAGAATTAAACAGAAAGAGAGAGGTTAGACAGTTCAAGGTAGTAGCAAAAGACCAGGCTAAAGAAGTCAGGCAGTCCCAGGTTAGCACAAAGCATCCAGGAGACTAGAGGTTGTCTCTGGACTGAAGACAATGCTTGTATTGTCTGTTGCTTTGAGTCATTTGAGATGCTTTGAGGCCTTTCATTCATTGGCAGCTTCTTTTCATCTCCATCCTCTAGAGGGGACCCCTTTGCACTGTGTGAACTCTGATCCTTTTAAAGTGAGGTTACCCATCAGGTTACCCTCTGGATTTAAAGTTCACTGAAGAAGTCCGTATCTTCAAGACAGTGTCCAGTGCCCCAAGTCCTCTTCTTCAAAGATAACCCTCGCAGGCATAGGAGTGTGGGTCTGGGTGCTAAATTCATGTCCCCTCTCTAAGCATCCTAATGCTACAGTCTAGTGAGGGGACTGATGATGAAATGCCCAGATGTATATGGAGGCAGACGCATGGAGAGATGCTTCCAACACTTCAGGTGATCCTCTTCCAGCCAATTAACAACACTCCTGAGCTTTCTTCCGAAGAACCAGGACAAGTTGGTAACATTAACTCAGAGTCTCTTAAGAGTTGGGTACGGGACTGCAAGGTAGTCACGCCTCATAAACATCTAACATACCTGAAGCCACCAACAGTCTCTGGTTACCAGGTTTAACTTTTTTTGTGGAAGCCATTACTGGCATGATGATGGTAAGGTGTTGTGAGAAAGCCAGAGTTCTTGGGTACATGAGATTTGCACCAGGGTGTGAAGGCACACTCTAAACATGCAAGAGTCCCTTCTGAGAGAGCACTTCCTTCTGAGGCCTGAGGTGTTTCTGTTGCAGGGGTTTTGCCTGCTTCTGGGAGAACCGGTCGAGTTGCTGCTCCTTGAGAATTAACGGAACCATGAATGCAGAGTTTGAAGATGGTGAAGTTTCTAAGGGTGCAGCAAAAAGATCACGGAAGCCGTTTTACACTGCACCAACAATTCTGGCTTCCTTAATAAGGCGTCGGTCCTCCAGTGATGTAAAGAGAGTACCGAGACTGCAAGAAAAGTCATGTCCTCCTCCTCCTCATCTCCCCCTCCATAAAGAAATCAGCATCTCCTGTGTTTGCATCAGCTTCTCTGTAAATGTTAAACGTGGAATCTGGCAGCCTGTTAATTTAGATGGTGACAGAGGTTTCAGCAGGTAAAACCCAGGCTTCCAGGATTCGCTGGGAAGTAAACTTGTCAGGACTTTTAGTTAAATTGGCAGTTAAGGTGGAAAACTGAGAGAGAAAATGTGTTGGTAAATATTCTGTTGCTCTCAGAAAATGGTGGAGGTCTTTTGGTGCTTTTTTAGGATGTGTGCCAGTCCAGGGTGGCCCTGACCATTCCGAAGCCATTTCAGAGAGGGCTTGTGCCTCAGGTTGGCCTGAAGATGCAGTAGCCGAGTTTAGCACACAGTCACTGATTGAGAAGCTGAGCAGGAGTAAATCTGAGGGTAGAGATCCTGAAGGACATGACAAGTGTCTACATGGTGCTGTAAGACGGCGGCGGCGGCGGCGGCGGAGGTGGCGGCGGCGGCTGCGGCGGCGGATACTGGGGTACCGGAGGCTGGCGGTACCAATGTGGGTTCCAGGTGATCATCACGGGGACATAGAGCGATCGTCCATGTCCATCTCGCCCCACTGGGTACCAGGCAAATCCTACTGGGTAGGTCGGGTACGTGGTGTATGTGGGGTAGGTCTGGTATCCAGGTAGTTGAGGTACGTATTCAGTGTACGTTGCCAGGTGAGCCTGGTCATCCAAGTTTGGAATAGAGAGTCGAGGATACTGATTCTGAATGGTGAAGCTGTTGGGAGCTCGGCAGTCGTAGGAGACTTGCAGTTTCCATCCCCTCTTCACCTGGAGAACCTGGGCTCCATTCGGGGCGATTGTCGGAGTAATCAGCCCGTCTTTCACGTTTCTGGCCACAAAATCTCGCAGGGCTGCCATTTCGGGTTCGGACAGTGAGTACACGTGTCCGCTGGGAATACTGTGCGCTCCAGGTATCATTTCGATGGTGGGGTCAACCAGGCGGTGATCCGGGTAGACGTTTTCGTCCACTGGAGTGTACACATTCTGGACATAGTAATACCTCACTGGCTGGTAAACTCTGTATCCATCCACCGGGTAGTAAAACGACGGCTGTGCCGGTGGTGGGAGCGACGGAGGTATTGGGGAATACATCCGGCAGTGGTATCGGCAATATTCAGAATCAAAGACGATCGATCGGGTGCTCCATGTGATGTTGGGATCGTGTGTGCTCAGCCAGCGCACCCCAAGGACGACGGGGAAGAACGGAGACTGAGTCACATCGAATGACAGCACCTCGCGGTGATCTCCCAGGTCGACTATCAGGTCATGCGTTTCGTGGACAACTGGGCCCGATGCTATGGGGCGTCCATCAATCGCTTCCACCAGTATTGGCCAGTCCTTGACCCTCAGAGGAATTCCGTTCTGGGCAACATATTCGTGATCGATGAAGTTGCCAGAAGCACCAGAATCGATCATGGCTCGGACGAACAGGGTGTGTCTGCCCGGGAGATGAATCTGGAGCATCACTTGCAAGTGTGGAGATGAAGCATCATCTTGTGGGGACCTTATTAATTCTGGCCCGGTCGCTGAAGGTCCCTCTACAGCGGGGCCGGGGAGTTTCCCGCCGGCGAAGCCTTTGAGGCCTTGGCAGGACAGTTGTCGGCGTAGTGACCTCCATTTCCGCAGTAGAGGCAGAGGTTCAGCTTTCTGCGTCTTTCTTTTTCCTCCTGGGTCAGGCGCATGCGGGCGCCGCCCACAGGCTCGGTGGGATCTACCTGGTGGTGGCTCGTGATGTGCGGCAACACCAGCGCGCGCGGTGGGGAGCGCGGCTTGCGAGCAGCGGCCGCTCTGGCCAGCCTTCTCTCGATGTGGATGCACTGGCCGATCAGCGCCGACAGCGACTTGGCCACTTCGAGGCGGGACAGCTCTGCCTGAATGTGGTCGCTGAGGCCCTCGTGGTACTGGTCGATCAGGGCGGGCTCGTTCCAATCCAGGTCCTGCGCAATCATCTGGAAGGCGTTGGAGTAGTCGATGACTGACCCCATGCCCTGGCGCAGACGTCTGATCTTGCGTTTGGCGGCCTCTCGCCTCTGGGGGTCTTCGAAGACGTGCTTCATTTCGGTCATGAAGGCTGGGTAGTTGTGCATCAGGTAGTGGGATCTCTCCAGCTTCGCGGAGGCCCAGCGGGCAGCGCGACCGGTCATCATGCTGGTCACGAAGCAGACGCGGACGCGGTCGACTGAGAAATCTCTGGTGCTTTTCTCCATGAAGAGCTGGCACTGGGCCATGAAAGGAACCAGCATGTCTGGGTTGCCGTCGAACTTCTCAGGAAGGTCATCTGGGCACTCTTCCTCTAGGGGAGTGGGTGGGGCAGCCGCCGCCGCAGCACCGCGGAGCTCGAGGTCATCCTCCTCATCCTGAGGGGGGGGCTCCACTTGCTCACGGAGGGTGGTGTTCTCCTCAGTGAGCTTCTGCACCTGGTTCTGCAGGTTGTTGTTCTCCTCGGACTGCTTCATGACCTTCTCTCGGAGGTTGTTGATCTCTTCAGAGAGATCGTCCCGCCTTCGTTCGGCCAGGTTGGGGATGTACTGGCCCCTTTGGGCGCTGCGTGAGGAGGAAGAAGAGGAAGAGGAGGAGGAGCAAGAGGAAGAGGAGGAGGAGGGGCCGTTGGGGGGAGGAGGAGGAGGAGGAGGTGGGCAGTCGGGCCCCAGGGTGAGAGCTGGAGTGGGAGGAGACCTCCCAGATGTAGCTTCGCTCCTGTGGGGATGGAGGCCCGGATCCTGGCCTCCTCTTCCACCCTTTCTTCTTTTTGTTTTCAAAAGCTTTTTGTTTCTGTAAACAAAGATAAAAGTATAAATTTAACATACATATTCAAAGCAGCACATTTCAAAAAACACTTTAGCATTTTAAAGTAGCCACTAAAATACTTTAAATACATGAGTATTTAAAGTATGCCCTAAAATACTTTAAATACATGAGTATTTAAAGTATCCCCTAAAATACTTTAAATACATGAGTATTTAAAGTATCCCCTAAAATACTTTAAATACATGAGTATTTAAAGTATCTCTTTGTTCTACTTGCTTACATTAATAATTAATAAACAAACACAAAGCTTGCAAAAGGGAGAAAGAAGTTAATCAATTAAGACAATAGATAACAAAAGCATCCTACTTTTTCATGTTCAAATGACCTTTTCCTCCTCAAAGGTCACCTGTTTATTATGTATTTAACAATACATAACTATATCAACAGCACGTTTACCTTCCCTAACTATAAAAGAATGCTGAGACATTCTAAGCAACAGTTTTGTACCAAGAGAGTATGGCAAGAAACTTTCAAGTCAAAGATAGAGACCTAATAAAAACACGCAGGTAAAGCCAGAAGGATAACTGTTACTAGACAAGTTACCTGAGAAATAGCTAATATTCCAGCCAAGAGGGAGCCAAAAAAAAGGGCGGGGGGATTAGAATCACAATGCCATATTCATCAATATAGACACTACCTCCAAGGAGGTTGCCAAGTCATTATCAACATTAACAACTGTCACAGAGCCCAAAGGATTGTCTAAATCCAACCATAATCTAACCATAATCTGATTTCCCAAAGAGAATGCCCTATGGGACAGAAGTGGCACTGAGCAGTTCCCTCCTTATTATGCAGTCAATCCACAATTATCAATTGATGCCCCCCAGGAAGAGCTGGGCTATAAAATGGGACGTTCCAAGAGGCCCAATAATAGTACACCTCAAACTTATAATACAGATTTAATTAAATAATGTAAGTAAAGTACTGAATATTCAACAACTGTTAGCTAATATTAATAAAGTTATTAATAACGAAGGTAACTTTCTGTGTAAAGAGGCTAAAATTAAAACAGGGAGGGGCTGCAATTATGGCAATCTAGCCATGCATTTCCCACCTAAAGACATTAATTTATTTTGGATACACTGTTGGCCAAATCCAGGGCCTCATTTGATTTGCAGGTCATCAATTTGCAACTTCTGGTTTTTAAACAAGTTTTTGTTAGCACAGTCCCACCCAAAAGTTTAGAATTTAGAGCAGGACAGGGCTGTACCCCTTGCTAGGTGGTGAGTAGCTATATGGGGGGAGTTGGGGGGATTTTGGGGGGTTGGGGATTAAAGGTCTTATTATGGGTATGGAGACAATAAATCACACATACAATAAATCATACAACAGTGCCTATGTACTTCTTAAAAAGAGGGTTAAATGCATTTATAATAATTTATTTATAGTAATTTATTTATAGTAATTAGTATAGTAATTAACTTTTTAATATTTTTAAATGAGCATTAAATTCTCATATTTGGAAAACTTTAAGAAAGTGCTCCAAAGTTTAAAAACATAACTTAGAAAGCAGGCAGACTGCTTGTTCACCAAATGTTAACTTGGCAGTCCTGGCCGCCTATTCCTCTCTGACCCATCAAGGCAAAAATGGGACACTAAATTAATTATATTAATTAAAAATCACAAAGATAAACGTGTTATTCAAAGAAGCTAGGTGAAAAATACCTAATATTTCAATCAGTAGGGTATAAGGGGAAAAAAAAGGTAATGGTAATCAAACATGATACCTGTACCCTTGTCTCCAGCTATAGGGAAATACCCCTTTCTCCTCCTTCTTTGAAACCCCTCATAATCTTTTAGGCCCTTCCCCTGCACCCCCACTCCCCTGCACCCCCAGCCACTTTATGCTCTGCTCTGTCCTTGGAGTGGCTATACAGCAAGCGGAGTCTTTAAAGGACAGAATTACTGTGCCATTTTAATAGTTTTAATTGGCATTCGAGATAAAATATTCTAAATAGTCTAAAAGTTTAGAAAATAAATCATAACCTGTGACACTGTTTCATTTCTAACTCCTTAAAGATAATTGTATTAGTGACACTCAAAAGATCACAAAATAGTACAATTTTTATTTATCAAAAAGTTTTTTTATTTAATAAATATGTAATAAAATAAAATTAATTAATAAAAATTTTTATTTAAGAAACATCCCATTTATTAAAAGTTTTAATGTCCCATTAAAAACAACTAGTAAGCATAAGTCAGGTGACTCAGGTGCCACTTTTGTCATCTAGACATTAATAGTTTGAAAACTTAGAGAGAAGACTTCTGGAAAGGCATTCAGAGCATGGCCTGGGGCTGCCTGACCCAGGTCATGAAGTTAACAACCTACATGTCAATCACAGTCACTGGGGTGTGCTTTATTGAGGCCCAAGTCTGAAGGTTTTAACATCTGCAAAACACAATAATAGGACAGGTATAACAACATGTTCAGAAATCAGCAAACAATCATTGTATTGTTTAGGGAATCAGAAGATCAATAAATGTTTAAAATTCAAATGCTTTTGGTAGACAGGAAGATAACATAAAAGTGAGAAGAAATTGGAGTTAAGACAGTAAGAAGGGGGCTGTGACTATGTAATGTGGGGATGCATGTCCCCTCCCCAAAACACTGAAATCTTTAACAAATATTTAATTCAGTGCTGGTCAAATTAAGGATCTTATCTGACCTGCAAGTTCACCAGTTTGAGACCCCTGACCCTTATCGAGATCAGGCATCAGGTACCCACCCATGGGATTTTTAATTTTGGGATGGGACTCCAAGTCCTAAAGGAGATAACTGCCCAGAGAAGAATAGTTTAATCTTTAAAAATGGTAGGATAGTGGGCAGGCAGATTAACATTCAGTGTAAATAAAGTTTTAAAATATTTAAATAGTAACTAAAGCACAAGTTAACTTGGAAACAGGAGCAGTGTGACTTTATTTGAATTACAGAACTCTGGCTCCTTCAATCCCCCCTTACTAGGGGCTGGACTGCAGAGGTGAGGTCAAGAGGCCCCATTCCTAAAACCTGAAAGGACGCACAGCACAGAGCCAAGCCCATGGGACAGATGTCACCTTTAGACATGGAAAAAAAAATTCAGTGTTAATCTATATAGGAATTAAATACATTGATTAATCTTTGACTCTTCATGATTACTTCTAAAAACTTCTATTCCCCAAACACACCAAAGAGTAACAGTAGCCAAAAACCACTGCACATTAAATATCTCATTAGAAAATGACACTTCATTAATCAACTCTTAATTGCCTTACATATTCAAACCCAATTTCTTTTTTAGGACCTTGCGTGTTATTTGTGAAATGCAAATTATATTAATATGCACATTTTTACCATTGTTTTGAACTTTAAAAGAATGCAAAAGAAGATAACAAATTTCCAAAGGGAGTGGGGGTGAGGGTAGCAAGGTGGGCCTGGGGAGTAATTGAAAGCTGTAATTACTCTAAATATAAATATGTAAAATATATAAATTATATACTTGTTGGGGGGAGATGACAGATATTTGGGAGTTCAAGTCTTGGCTCATGGCTTATAATATAGGAAACCAGGTTTTAAAATTTCTTCCTTTAGTTAGAAACATAAATGTAGTATATCTAACTGGAGGTAAGGCATCAATTTGTTTTATATGCATGTTTTATAATGCCAGCTAAAACCCTCCAATCTATATTTTGTAATGTTGATGTTACATTATACAAATTTCAAATATGACAATTATGTACCACCATTAAGTATTCCACCATTAAGTATTCACCCCAAATTTAAATAATTAGCTTATGCTTTTCATTTTTAAAAAGCTAATTATTTTGAATATCTTAAATATAGTTTTGTCTTATAATTACAGCTTACATTACTGGAGTTTAAAAATGCACTTTTTTTTTTTTCATCCTGTTAAGTGTGAGAGATAACGCAAGCAAGCAATGCCTGGGACATTCCAGGACAGCAAACACCATAGAAAACAAACCAGAAAACCCCTGCAGACTCCAAAGAAGGCAATGAATAAGCCAATTCACTCTGGTCATTTAATACATATTTAATGAATGCCTACCATGTGCCAGGCACAATTAATAAATATGTAGGCAAGTTAGCCAGGGCTAATCTCCTAGAGTTCCAAAGGAAAAAAAAAACCAAAAACCCAGCTTCACAGGCACACAGATGAACACCTCATCCTTGCCTCAAGACCAAGCCAATAGTACCAATAAACCACTCCTATGAAGCACAGTTCAAAAGTTGTTCCTTATTTTCTGTCCACCAAAGAATCTGATTTCAGTAAGCCACCACAAATGTCCATTAGTGTCTCTAAAAGCCCTTAAATGTGAAAGTATTTAAAACAATTTAATTTCATTTGTAGTAAAAACATTTAGCTGGATTGCCCTTAGGGGCACCAGTCATGTCTGCTCAGTAGCACTTTTCATAACTCACTATCAGGAGTTTAAATTGTGGAATTATATTACTTAATATACAAAGCACTTGTAAAAAATGCTTATAAATCCCAGGTATAATTAGCATTGTTGCTAATTGTTTTGATTTTATTGTTGTTTTTTATTTATTATTCTTATATTTGTTGGACACTAATGGATAAAAAGCAAAATCTGCGCTGCCAAGAAACCGCAGGAGGGAGGGGCTGTGCAGCCAGGCTCAGGCAGTGAAAGCAGTGAAAGCGTGCAGGCGCAGAGGATGTGGGCCTGTAGGGAGGGGCTGGGGGCTCACACTGCGCACGCGCAAGAAGGCTCTGGGAGGCGGGGCCATAGGCCACCTCAGAAGAGGCGGGCTCAGGGAGGGGCCAAGCTTTGGAGAGGCGGTGTCTGGGCAAGCCATCTCAGAGGAGGTGGGCATAGGGAGGGGTGCTTTCTGGGGTATCGCCTCAGAGGAGGCGGGTTCAGGAGGAGGTGGGGGTTCTGAGGGGACCCACCTCAGAGGAGGAGGGCTCAGGGAGAGGCGGAGTCTGGAAGAGCAGCCTCAGAGGAGGCAGGCCTAGGGAGAGGCGGGGTCTGAGGGAGGGGCCTCAGAGGAGGCGGGCCCAGGGAGAGGTGGGGCTTGGGAGAACGGCCTCAGAGGAGGCGGGCTCAGAGAGAGATGGGGTTTAGGGGAGCCGCCTCAGAGGAGGCGGGCTCAACGAGAGGCGGGGCTTGGGGGGGAGCAGCCTCAAAGGGGGCGGGCTTGGGGAGAGGCGGGGCCTGAGGGGGCGGCCTCAGAGGAGGCGGGCTCAGGGAGAGGTGAGGTCTGTGCGAGCCACCACAAGAGGAGGGGGCTCAGGGAGAGGCGGGGCTGGGGAGAAAGTGTCTAGAAGGCGCGCTCTAGGAAGGCGCGCTGCAGAGGAGGCGCGCTCTGAGTAGGCGCTGGGAGGCGCTAAGCACACTCCTAGCGGATACTGCAGAGAAGGCGCGCTAGAATGGGCGGGGCAGGTCTGAGACTGGCTGTTTGCCTCTCCTAGGAACCCCCTCCCCAAACCCCTCCCACCGGCCTCCCCAGCCAGATTCATTTCATGCAACAGCGCAATCACCCCCAGATCCAACCCCCCCCAAACTAAGCAAACCAACAGTTTCCACAAACTGTTGCTGGACGCCAATTCGCGCCACCTTTACAACTACACCGCCACTTCGATCCAGCGCAACTAGGCAAGGCAGCCCGCTCTGCCACCACCAAAAGATTCCCTTTTGCACTCAAGTCAGCGCCCCTCCACTCCACAGCTATAGCTGGAATGGTGTGGGCCGAATGTTAAACACTAATTTTTGCCCGGGGCTCCATTTTGTCTAACAGCACCATCATGCAGACAACCGTCCTGCAGAAAAACATAGTGGGAGCCATTCCAAAAGGTGTGTTAGACACAAAGGGTGGGGTCCCCCTCTAAGACGACAGAGTAATCTTACTCTACAGCTCTTGCCCCTTTACAGCTGGTTTCTTTGTAGCGCAAAACAGTGCAGCTTGTGTACCCCTGCAGCTGTTATTACTTTGTAGTGCGTTTTAGGTGTAAATTCTCTGCAGCTCATGTACCTCTGCAGTTCCTGTGCCTTGGAGCACAATGAAGCGCTGTTGTAGTGCTAGTGGTATCATTCTTGTAGCGCTCATCTGCTGCAGCTCAGGTTTTATAGTGCATTTAAAGCGCAAATCAGTCATCAGTCTGCAGCTCATATACTGCTGCAATTCATAATGGTTTGTAGCGCATTGAAGCGCCCATCAGTTTGTAGCGCAACTGAAGCGCCCGTGCATCTATAGCGCATTTGACGCGCTTATCAGTTTGTAGGGCATTAAAGCGCCCAGTTTGTAGCGCTGTTGAAGCGCCCATCCATCTATAGCACATTTCAAGCGCTTATCCGTTTATAGCGCATTGAAGCGCCAATTAGTTTGTAGCGCCTATCACTATGTAGCGCTTTTGAAGAGCAAATTGCAGATTGGTCTGTAGCTCATGTCCGTCTGCAGCTCATGTCTGTCCGCAGCTCATGTCTGTCTACAGCCCTTATCTGGACTTGAGTCCTGGAAATCAGAGCCCTGAAGGCTTGGTTTCTCCACTCTGTTTTGGGGTACTGCCAGTGAAGGCGTGACAAGATTTGCGTGGAGACATTCAGGGACACTACTCCATCTCCCGCAGCTCCCGAAAAGGACAGGGAAGGAATGTGATCTTAATAAAAGAAACATCCTCACCGCATACTCACCACGCGAGGACTCCTCTGCGAAGACAGGAGGACGGGGTCCCACACCTGCGCCAGGCGTGGGTTCCGCTGGGTGCTCTGCAGCCCGGAGTGGCTCCGGACGCGAGCCCGCTCAGCGGACCTTTCTCGAGGCTTGGTGGACCCTCTTCGCTGTTCTCCCCAGGTCGCAGTCAGGTTTCTTCGACACACACCAACCGAAGTTGAAGCGCGTGTACCAGGAGCGCCGACTGGGAGCCTTATATAGGCTGAACAGAGGAGGGGGGCGCCAAATCCCAGCGTGCTCCGCGGGCTAGGGGGGCGGAGGGGAGCGGGGGCGGAGGGGGGATGGGGGATGGGGGTGGGGGCGATGGCCACGCTACACTGGCCCGCCGCTAGAGGGAGTACAGGATTAAGGAGGGGGTGCAGGATGCTGATGCTGAACTGGCCAAGCTGGGAGGAAAGAAGAAAGGGAGGGGAGGGGAGAATCGAGGACGGCCGGCCTAGCCAGGCCAAGAATGCAATTGCCCCGGTGGTGGGAGCTGGGAGACCCTTGTGCTTGGACGGGACAGGGTCGGGGGACACGCAGGATGAGCCCCGCGACCACTGGCACCTTCTTGCTGACAGGTTAGTGGCCCGCGCGCGACGGGAGGTCCTGGGGCCAACAGGCCGCCGCCTCCCCATCCCCCGCCCGGGTTTTGGGTATCTGGGCGCATTCTCTGGGTGTCAGCCCCCCTTGCTGCCCCTGTCCCCAGTACACCCCTCTTCCAGGACACCCCGTACCCCAATTCTCGGACCTTGTGAGTCCCTTTCCAGGCTTGACCCCTGGCCTTTTCTTTTTCTCTGCGCCCCCGCGGGCCCCTCCCTGCCCAGAGCGCGCAGAAATTCCATCTCCAATTTTCATTCCTACCCGAACCCCCCAATTCCCAGCCCTGGTGATGGACCTCTCCCCATCCCTGCAGCAAAGACTTGGGGGTTGTCGCCCATTTTTCTGGGGGTCGTTACCACACGAAGGGGGCACTGCGGCCCGGAGACAAGCCATAGGAAATGGGTGTCAAGCCGCGTCCCTTTCCACGCAAACACATCCTTTTCTTTCCTTTCCTTGAATCCGATCGGGAGAGAAAACAAAAGTGTGCGTTTGAAACACTTAATTCCCCCTCTTCCTAAGAGCATTTCTCGGCGGCGGAGATCTCGTTTTTCTTAGGGTTTATGGAGCGGGGAAGCAGAATCGTGAAATGCTGGGAGCTAAACAGGGCGTTCAGGTCAGGGTTAACCCCGGCTTGGGGCCAGAGACGCTGCAAACAACACCGTTTGCCCCACCAACTGCACTATTTTGAAAAGCTAAAACAATTAAAAACAGCTGTGGGTGCCTCCAGTGTGCTTGGAGGCTCCGGAGCTCCCAGCTATGGCCTTTTGGTGGTGATTACAAGGTTTACACAGAGACCTAGTTCTCCCTGCAACGTTACATTTTTCTAAATCTTGTAGAGAGAATGAATGCGTTTAGTCACGGTAACCGCATGCTTAATCCTTTCAAGCGTATTGCCGAATTCGGCCACAAATGTTTGTGTGTATTTATGCATATAAACATAAATATTTTACCTTAGATAAAATTGCAGTGAGTTACAAGCCTTTAAAATACTGATGAAGAAAGATGCCTTAAAAAAAAAAAAAAGCCATAACGAGGATTTTCACTTAAGTGCCTTAAAGTGTTAGGTTCTGAGAAAAAGGACAATTTGTTGATGATCTTAGAAAAAGAAGTTTAGTGAAAAGGGAAAACCAATTGTTTACAGCTGAGTGAGGTTCCTGAAATACGGATGAGACACATTTGTATTCCAAGGCTAAAACTGAGCATATTTTAGTAACATTGCTACAGATTGTTTATACGTATGGGAGAATTAAGAATTTGGCCCATTGTCGATGATGCTGGTAGGGTGTCAGGAATTGCACGTGAAGCTGGCTTTTCTAGGAATAAACAAAACTGGAGCACATTTACTGAGATTTTACTTTTTATCAGAAATGAGATGTTGACCATCGGATATATGAAAGAATGAATGAAGTGAAGATTTCCAACAATGAAAGATATTTTTCTAGGAAGTTGGGGTGAGCACAATTATACTTTCTAGAAGTGCCTTTTGCTCTTAAGATGTTCATCCTTTCCTGCAAGTTAAAATAATTTGGGGATTCTTATGTTTGCCAGAGTGCTTTTCTCCTGACCACCAAACTGTCAACCCCTTAGACTTTTTTTTTCCAGTCCAGAAAAGTTACTTTACCTAATTGTTAACTGATAAGATATACTTTTTCTAAAAAGTGAGAGTAAAAACCAGTATAGATGGTAGGGAAAAGGAAGGTTTAAAAATCTATCCCAAGACACTTAAAGTTTAAACCACTTTACTGTTAACCAGCTTTAGTATTATTTTTATCATACTGAATTCCTACTCACTATGCAAAATTCAGGAGAAAAGAACTTCAGAAAACTGGGGAAAAAGCAAGAAAATCAAGATCACCTGTAACCCCTTCATCCTGAGTTAACCTTTGTAAACATTATAGTTTACTTTTTCAGACTTTCTTTATGAATGCTTACGTATCAAAATAATATATATTCTTCATAGAGCTGCATGTGTATGATTTTTAAAAATTAAAAATGAGATTAAAATAATTTTTCAAATTAATTTTTTTCCAAAGAGAGCTGTCAAATAACATTATATTTGCCCAGGTTTTTTTAAAAAAAGGAAATAATATTAATTACTTTTTCTAATTAAAATTTTAAATGAACAACATTGGTACATAAATATTTAAAACTAGAGAACTGAGAATTTCCCCTGACTTCACTATTCTAACATATACAGTTATCATTTTGGTATATTTCCTTGTGTTTTTATTTCTCAACATATAAAATAATTTTTACTTTGTTTAAAAACAGAATTTTCTAAGAAAAAACAATATCGATAGGTAAGTGATTATGATGAAACTTTTAAAATCTGAAACAAGACAATATTAAAAACAAACACAAAAAACCGACTATGATAGGCAAATACTTTAGATAATATTTGTGTTAGCTAACAAAACAACATTAACTATCCCCCCATTAATAGACAAGAATTTTAAACACCTTTTTTGACATTTAGTTACCTAAGTGAATTTTGGATTTTTTCAGATATTTCCAAGTGTTGACTGTTTCTTATCCATTTTGCACAAGATTGCATGTAAAGCAAAGAAGGGTGTTAATAAGCATATTTATTTTATCAGATAATAACTGGGCATTGTATTTGGACAGTTGAAAACATTTTTATGAGCATTTGCTGTGGATCTATGAAGCTGTTGATTTACCACCTGTATTTAACTTCTTATGTAGTGGGAAAAGTGTATTTCAAAAGAAAGTAGAATTTTCCCTTGTCAAGTAGTAACTAGACTTTCTACTTGGACTTTTACCTATTTTATGACAATTTGCCATGTTAAATGTGATACTCTTGACTTACCTCAGGTATTCAGCCTAATTTCTAGGGTGGTAGGAAAATTGTATTTCAAAACAAAGTGGAATTTTCACTTGTCAAATAATAACTAGACTTTCTAGTTGGACATTTAATCTCTTTTAAATGAAAATTTGCTATGGACCTATGAACCTGCTGATTTTCTACATGCATTTGACTTAACTTTTAGCATGGTAGGGAAATTTTATTTCTAAGCAAAGTAACATTTTCAGTTGTCAGTATTAGCTAGACTTAGTATTTGGTTATTTTATCACTATTATAAGAGTTGCCATCAATCTAAAAGCTGTTGGTTTACCTGGTGTATTTAGCTTAGCTTCTAGGACAATGGACAAAATGTATTTCTAAGCAAATTGGAATTTTCACTAGTCTTTCTCTCAAACATTAAAAAGAGCGAGAGACAGGACCAGAGAGAACTAGCGAGAGACCTCAAAGAGATAAAGATAACTGTAGTTCAGATTCTAACACGGGTTTCCTACTGATGAAAACCATGCTCTAAACAAAATGCTGAATCAGTGAAGAAACCCCACATGTTAAAAAACTCTCCATCAAATTTCAGATTGTTTGAGGGTTCCAGTAAGGGCAGGATTTATAGATCCTATTTTCTCCTAAATAACCAGCCACTTTGTTTCTTTTTCTCTTTTACTAACTGTAGCACACACTCACTCTTTCTGACTCCTTTTCTTGAACCTTACCCTTGCCTCAGCTCTAAACATCAGAGTGCAAATCCTATTGCTGATCTTATTTCTTGCTCTTATTGCAAAATAAGGATTCCAGGTGAATAGATGATATGAGTTTATGTGTCCGCTAGAAATTCTCGAGATGGAGCTGTGGTTTAGTTCAAAGCTTCATAGAATTGTTAACATGATGGCTTTTTTCCCCTTTTCATCCTATTGAACTTCCCCAGCAGAGATAGAGAGACAGACATATAGACAGTCATGAACAGACTCTCTCTCTTTCACACACACACACACACACTCACACACACACACTCTCAAGCTTTTTCTAAACTTCAGAATACTGTTCTCTAGTCTGCTGTCTTCCTGATTTCCAGAAATGTTAGCCAAAAACAGGAATGCAAAATTCAAAAAAAGAAGCTGGTGTTCCTAAGGATCAACAAGTCTTTTTAAATGAACATTTTTTGATCGGGGTTTTTAGTTGGTAGGATCAGATGGAGTCTCAATGCTCTTAAAGCTGTTTAATATGATCTGCCTCCAAACAACATTCTCTCTAAGCAGAATTCCTAGTGTCTTCAATTTTTAAACAATGTAACTGTAGTAAAGACAGTATTGAATAAAAAACAATCTCCACAGTCTGACGCTAGAACAGACATTTCCACTGATGCTCCTTTCTTTCTAGTCTTTGTTCTGTGTGCATATGTATTTTTCAAAGACTATAATTTTAATATGTGTAGCTTTGTACACTTTGTTTTGAAACATAAGTGCATCTTGCTTTCAGCAAAGCATTTGTTAAGGCTTTAGATGCTCTTATGCGAGATGGTGTGTAGACTAGCCGGATTGCTTTGTGAGTATGAGACAGGCTAAGCTAAGCACCCACCAGGTGTGTGGGTTACTGGGTTGGGGTCCAAGAGTGGTCCCCGGGGAAAGATCCAAGCCTTTGCCCTGGGTCTTCTCTTTTTCAGTGAATTTTATGAATGATTTTGAGGAAGATTTAAGAGGCTTGCATTAAAATCCAGGGATGGCTTGCAAAGGGGTAACTGTGATAAGTAGATAACAGAATTTAGAGTTAATATTACTTAAACAGGCTGCTGTGCCATGCAAAAGATGTTTTATAGCAGTAAATACATCATAATTCATTGGTATATAAGGAAGGAGGTGACTTAATGTGGTGGCAATTTTTCAGGGAAAAGAAGGTTAATATGAACCAGCGGCTTGATGTGTCTGTGAAAAAGAAAAAAAAAATCAAATTCAGATTCTGAGAATAGTATAGTGTCCATATGTCACAAAAATTAATAGTACCCCCCTCTAATTAACCACATCTGTAGTATTGTGTCCATTTCTGGCTGTCACATTTAAAGAGAGACGTTGACAAATTAGACAACTTCCAGAACAGTCCGTGGGGATGGTGAGGGGTCTGGCAATCCTGTCACAGGAGGTATCCTCAAAGGGTCTGGAAATGTTTAGCTTGAAGACTAAAGTAGACATAAACTCTCTTCTGTTGGTTTCGGAAAGCAGAACTAGCTCCAGTGGGTGAAAGGTAGAGACGGATTTCAATTCCAGACCTTTCTAACAGTTAGTGCAGCTCAGCAAGGGAATCAACCTAATACTTTTACATGGTCTGTTCTTTCAAAATATCAAAAATATTAACCTTTATTGCAATTAATGTTTAATCTGAAGGCTGTATAACATTTTAATGTAGGGCAGCAAAGAAGCTTGTAATGGAAACATTTCATTTGTTTCTGATAAACTGTCTAAAAAGAAGAGCCCTATGTATTGCAAGTTGATCTCTTGCAACTTGAAAGTAGCTGTAATGGGGCAATTTAACACATTCCTTCCTACCCTCTTATTCTATTTCAAACATGAATATCTATCAGAGAAGAGAATTAAAGGGCTTTTGGCTCTGTTTTGGCTTCCCCCATCCCCCTTTCTGCAGAGTGTCCCGGGCCTTAACTTGTTTCCCATAGTTCTTCCTTTCCTGATGTTTCTCGCTGGCTGGGAACAGGCTTCCCGGGCAGTGGCTGCCCCATGCTGGGGCACCCAGGGTTAAGGGGGAGCAGCCGCTGCTGGCTGCTGGTGCAGGACAGCTAAGCCCTTGGCCGCTGGATCCTCTTACCCTGGGGGAAACAGGGGGCAGTTTTCACCCCTCTTCTATGTCCTTGACATACTTGGTTATAATTTTTAGCTTTTCAGTTGAAGATAAAACCTTTCAATCAAAAGTAGTTTCCGACTCTGTGCTCTTTTAACTTCTCTCCATTTCAGGTTAGCCTGGATTCTGACGATCCCAGGGGCACATTCTTTGCGTCTCAAACATGTTTTGTGGCAGATTTTCTTTCTCCTCCATCCACCTATTGATTGTTTATTTTGATTACTATATCTAACTTTGGAAACTTGATTGCTCAAAATTAATCTGTAGAGTATGCAGCAGAGGACCCCATTTCTGAGGAGTGATAACCTGTAACACCATCTGACTCCACAGAAACTCATTTTATGTCCTGGAGCCTTGGAGTGGGGTACGGAGGGGAACTCAGATGAGAGATGTGAAGAAAGAAGAAAATATTCTTCAGGCATCTTTTTTCCCCCAACTTTTTCCCTACTTCTTTTACTCCTGCCTCCCCCCGCCACAATGTTCTCACTCAGATTGTTAGGTCAGGAATATGGTCACTCTAGCTCCGACTGTGTAAAGTATATTTTTCATGTTGAACAAGTTTCTCCTTATTATCTCTCTCTCTTATAAAAGTGCCATGCACTTTTGTGGGATTGTAATAATGTACAGGGCAACTTGTAATGGCTCGCTTCCCAGTTGTTGAAGATGCCACAGGCGTTCCTGCGCTGAGCTCATATTTCCAAGAGAGAAATGCTCAAAGATGAGCTTCTGGCTTGTCACCGCTCGTTCACCTGATCCACAGGCAGCTAGTTGTGATTCCTTGAATGCAATGCTTGCTCCTGCTCCTGGGAAGTAAATAACCCTCAGTGGTAAATTTTAAAACTTAAAAAAAGTTTTAATTAGGTTGTCTCAAAACACAAGTTGCTGTCGTGATTACTAATGTTATATTCTTGAAAATAAATAAATAAATAATGTGGGTAAAGCTAAAGTGCTATTGTCTTCCAGAGTCACTTTGGTAGAAATTTTATTTTTTGGATCTTCCTTCATCTAAGAATTTTTATGCAATATTTATGCAATAGTGGTTTCAATGTGTTTTATTACGTACAAAGCACTTATCTTTAGCACGTCTCACTTTCTACTTAATTGCCTTGGACTAATCAGATTTTTTAGAATAGATCTTCGGCATTTTGTACCCCGGGAATTGCCACGGCATCTGTTGTGACATGGAAGGCAGACTTTTTCTTTTCTGACAAATGAAGCTGCTCATTTCAAAAAAGCTTGGGAGTTAGGCAGCTCTGGTGTAAATTCTTTCCCATTCTTTAATGTTTCACTCATTCATCTGGTCACCATTTTGATTATTATGGAGATTTGGGGTTTATTGCGAATTTGAAAGAAGAAATCACAGTTAATTTTCCTATAGTAGTGAGAGTGAAATATTTTAGTTTCCGGTTTCTTCAGCGATAGGCATAGATGTTAAGTTATTCTTTTACCTTGGAATGCAGATGAAAAGAAAAAATTAGCCGCAAAGGTCTTTTTGTTGTTGTTTTTGTTTTTCCTCTTTAGCAAATTGGTGATTCTTGTTATGCGGTAAAATGACACTGGTTTTTCTCTCCTATGAAATAGCTCCTCAGTGTAACACCTTTAACATTTTCCATTTTCTATAGCTATAGAGTTGATTCTCATCAAAGGCCAGTACTGCAGAAGTGGAAGCAGAACAGATTGCTACGTGTGCTTATCAAAATTTGAAATGTATGCCCTTTTTTTTGTCTAGTCAGTTCCCTTCTAGGAGTTTAGCTTACAGATAGACTTGTGAAAGTGCTCAGAAGTAGAAGTATAAGGATGTTTCATGGAGCATTGATAGCCGTAATGAAAACTTAGAAAACGTAGTAGTCATCTTTACTAAATATTCTTTGATTTATTTATTTCCTGGATGTCAACCTGTTTTGAGACTCCGTGTTGGATGCTGGGGATTGTATGGTCCCAGCCGTTATGAAACTTTTACACTACAGGGGTTGACAAAGATTAATTAAATAATTACACACATAAATGTGCCCTTAGAGCTATAGTAAGTGCTACTGACACTACTAGGATTTCTAAGGAGAGGATCTGGCCGGGCAGGAGGATTAAGGAAGGTATCTCTGAGGATGTACTGAGATCTGAAGCATGAGTAAATGTTAGTGAGGTGAAGAGGAAAGGTGTATTTGAGATTTGAGGTAAAAGGAAGTGCTCTGTAGAGGCCCTGGGGCAGGTTCACTGGGCAAATAGAAGGTGCTGGAAGAAGTCCAGTGAAGTTAGAGCAGAGAGAGAAGAGGGAAGCCATGTGAGAGGAGGTGAGATAGGAGGTCAGGTATCGAATTTTGCTGGACCTGTTAGACCACCTTAAAGAGTGTTATCTGTATCGTAAAACCTCTGTTCTTCTTCGGAGGGGTTTTAAGCGGTACAAGATCAGATTTGCATTTCAAAAAGAGCATTTTGGCGGCTTTGTGAAGAAGAGGTTGGAGGGGTCAGAACTGCTTGCGCACACTATATCCAAGGCTACTTTTGTAATCCCCCCATGGACATGAAGCCCTCCTGAGCAGGGACAGTGCCGGGGAGATGAAGCGCGGAGGGACTTTCTGAGGAGTGAATAGCAACAGGAGTGGGTTGTGGACGGAATTCGCCTTTGCCGTGGAGATTGGCAGGAGGAGATGTCAAGGATGATTTCTAGATTTCTGTCATGTTCAGGAGGATGAATGGGGGTACCATTCAGGGCAGTAGGAATGCCGGAAGAGGCCCAGACTTTAAGGGAAAGAAAGATCAGGAATCCTCCTGGGGACAGGCTGAGTTTGAAGTGCCGAGAAGGAAATTATACTTGAGCAATGCAACCTTCAAATGTGATATCATGTAAACAAGCCCAACATAGATGCTAAGGGGAAAAAGTGTGATCATGTTATGTTAAAAAAAAAAAAAAAAGCACAGTGTGTGTGTATGGGTATGTGCACAGACATTTGTCTGCCTATGCACACACATGGAAAGACGCAAAGTGGCTCCCCTGGGCATTGGAGGGGGGGCCCCAGATAGATAAGAAAGGATCTTCATGTTTTATACCCTCCTGGTTATACTATTCAAATGCGCTGCAATGAGGATATAGGTCCTCTATAATAAAAATAAAAAATAAAAAAAAGGAATGACAGCTCCAACGAACAACCGATGTGAGAGTATTTCTCTTTCAGAGTTTTCTTAATTGGAGAAACCTTGCAAGGATTTTTTTTTTTTTTTTTTTTTTTTTTTTTTACTTTGAACAGAATTCTTCCAAATGTTTAACTTTCCTAACTCAGTAGTGGCTCTTACACTCTGCCTTTTAATCCTTTTCCACTAGATTGCACTATTACACTAGATTTTACATCGTCTATGTACTATTTTGTATTCTGCCTTTTGCTAATTTTATTAATTTCAAAATAGTCCAACATTTTGCAGATCAGGACATTAAATTATAATGGTGCGTATACCTACTGCATATATCAGGGATCTCTTTTGTTAAGGGTCCCACGAGTGCTCCTTATTCATCCAACATTGCTGAGATGGAACGTAGATAGTACCGTTTCCTGGCTGTGGAAACACAGTATACATTTTGCTCGGGCTCTTTGAGCAAAGGAACAAAGCTACCGAGAGAAGAGGATCACCATTCCTTCTCCTTTAGCTATTCTAATAAATCAACACTTTTTCTTTTATTGGACATTGAACCGTGTCCCCCCCCCCCATTTTGAAATGTATGATGCAAAGCTGAATCTTGTCTCCATGCAGTTTTTGCTTCTGTTGCACCATTTCCTCGGGAAAAATTCCTAAGAGTTTATGAGAGTCAGAGATAGCACATATCAATATGACTTGCTTCTTTCTGCATCTGGCTTTCCTCAAAAGGATTACGCTGCAGCTCTCACCCGGCATGCCTGGCCAGTGCCATCCTCTTAGTCCTCCATGAGGCCGCGTGGACCGGGGGGTATTTGCAGCCCCTGGGCTGTTGCCCCTGCTCATTAGCAGCCTCTGGCATTTACTCCACTCAGCTATAGAAATATTATCATTTCTCATGTGTCTTAATGACTGTGAAAACAAAAAAGGGAGTACTAACGTCTTTCATGCCAACTGTAGTCACTACAGTTATTTTTTTTTCATTTAACCTTTCTACAAGAAATCACATCTAAAGGAATCTAAAGTTTCCTTCATATTAGTTACAGATTAAATGTAATAAGAATTCACATTTTTTGAGAACATCATCATGTGCAAAGCATTCTTCTGAAGGTTTTAACTGTATTGTCTTGTTTAGTAACTCATAAAATGTCTCTATGAAGCAAGGCACAAGACTGTCCCTGCCAGATAAGAAAACTGAGGTACAGAGACATTGCATAACAGTGGATAAAAACAGGGATTTCAACCCAGACACTCTGTCTTCAGACACTCTGATAGAAAATACTATCTTTCTGTATTCCGACTTCATTTCACTCTGAAGTCTAATATCTTACCAAGCTTGTGCTAAAATGATAGAATTCTAATAATTTTCAAATGTGTTTAATAATTCCTGATGTTTTGCCCTGCTGGAACTCTAATGTTTCAACAAAGTTTGAAGGCTTCTTATTTTGGCATTCTTGGGTTTAAAATCCCGCTGTTAACATTTCTCTTAGCAGTATCTTTTCCTGAGGTTGGCATAGGCAGTCCTTCTCATCAAAGCTTTCTCCCCCTATAGTTTCCAACTTTTTAGATTTCCTATTTTAATGAAGTGTGTGTGTGTATGTGTGTGTAAATGCATTCATGCATATAATGGATGGAATTAATTTTTATGGGCATTACCTCCTTCCAGATATTTCTAATCTACAGTCAGGGGAAACTCACTTTTTCTAGAAAGAAAACTAAGTTGAAAATGACCTACTAGGAATAACAATATTTCAAATTACATTTAAAAATATGTAGTTTATCCATTGTTTTCCCATTTAACCATTTAGGGTTAGTACTGAAGAGTAGATGACATGGACTGCAGTAAGCCAAGAAATGTGTTCAAAATCCAACTGTGCCACTTAGTAAACACATGACCTGGGGTAAGTTCCATAATTTCCCAAGACTTCTTGTCCTAATGGCAAAATAGAACTAATAATACCTTCTTCACATAGGTGATAATGTAAGGATTGAATCAGTTCATATGTATAAAACTCTGAGTGTATGCTTCACACCTAGCATTCAAACAATGGTCGCTAACAATAATGTCAAAGACTATTTTTTTAAAGAGAAGGAAGATTTCTTAATGTAAGAGACAACTGAAAAAGTATTAAGGATGGTTTCAGAAAGGAAGAGGGTAAGGAGGCAACATAGCGACATGGGGAATGTTGAGCAAAGCGGAGAGATGTTGGGGACGTGAGCTGTATATCCACGTTATGAAAACAAAGTCCGTGTCCCCTTCAAGTGAAATATGAAAAGAGACAGATGAGACAGTGGACAGAGAATGGGGTGACAGCTCAGTTCTAAGGTGAGTGCGTTAATCAGATTAGATTTCCTTTGGCATTTCCTGCTGTTTACTTGGACAGTGATGTCGGAGTAAGTTATTATTTATTATTTCTTTCCTTTGACATTCTGATTAGCTCATCAGCAATCAGTCACCATTCAAAGCTCTTCAGTTGCTTTTATTAAATAACAATACCCTCCTCCCCAAGTCTGCAAATTATTCAGGTTTGGGAAAGAGTAATGTCTCTTCAGAGAGTGCTCACCCCAGGCCAGATGAAATGTCGTCAGTCATGTTGCTACAAGACTCAGAATAAATCATGGAATCTTATGACAAACTTTAAGTATTGTATGGTTTCTAGGGAATTTTAAGGGCATGCCAGCCACCTTTGGATTAATTCAGGCTTTGATGATTTTTGAGAGGGAGTGTTGAGCAATTGGTTAAATTGTATATGCCAGTTGATTGTGTGAATGTCTTCTTAGCTTGGGCTGTGTAAACGCAGTATGTATGTTATTCTTTGCTTTTTCTGTTGGTGAATTAGAGCAAAACTCACATCCAGGTACAACTGCAGCAGAGATTACCATGAACTCAGTGAGCACAGTGGAGTTTCTTTCAAGATTTCTGGGGATGGTCTATTATCTTTGGAAAGAGTCCAAGAACCAGTCTATACACGTTGAAATTTTTTTGCACATTAGATTTAATCTTGAAAAGTTATGTATAGGGCAAATATTTTTTAAATTGAGTTACATTTTCCCATGCTAACCAAGGAAATCTGTTCTCACAGAAAAAGACAGACTCTGGTCCTTTTCTAACAAAAATCAAACTTTGAAATCGTAACATTTTTCAGTGAGTATCTGCATTTGTCATTGCACAGATTATAGTAATTCTCTATACGAGAAGGTAGTGGAGTGGATCCATGATCTTGAACACACAATTAAAAACAAATAGTTATTTCCATGTTACTGAGATTCTTCCCCTGAGGTGCGGGACTTTGAATGTTTAAGCAGACGTGCCATCCGTGATGTTGTGTCTTGTCTTTAGTGACATTGTCTGGTGAATAGAGTCATAAAAAAATTGTCTTTTCTTTTTTTTAGATTTATTGGACTGCAGTCTTCTGTGGTCAGTGGAGAACTTTAGATGGATCACTATGGACTTTAAAAAAAAAAAAAAAAAAAAGAATAATCTCAAAGCAAAGCTGGCCTTAAAGTAGAGCAGTATCAGTGGGGTGTCTTATCCTGCTTCCATTTTTTAATTATTGAGAAACCAATCAGATTTGTCTTTTGAATCCTGTAAAAGCCAACTGGACTATCCTTATAGAGGACCTGGAAATTATGAGTGATGATATGCTTGCTCACCTGGCAAGGACGTCACAGAGGGTTAGACAAAAATATTTCACAGACTTGTTATCCTCGTAAATTTTTTAAATCGTCCATAAAGTACAATATGTATAGTTTTGTGTATATAACTCTGAACACCGATTCTTCTGCATATGCAGTCTGAGAACCACTGGGCTAGAATAAAGGAGGGAACCAAAGGGGTGCTGTCTGGATACTCAAATCATTCTTTCTTTATGATAACTCCCCAATCCATGGGAGAGTGGGGGGCAGAAGTGGAGAAGGTTTTCAGCTCTAAGGTCAGCCTACATTTGGCACATATGATGTGAGACAGTTGAATATCCTATCTACCTTTGGGTTCTATAGTTATCCTCAGTCTTCTAGCATTCATATTTGTGTATGAGAATTGCCTGATGAAATTGTGTAACCCACGTACCTAAACTCTCCATGGTGGAGTCGTGAATATGTGTTTTTAAAATTCTTTTTGGTGATGAAGTTTTGGAGGGTATGAATATGTATTTTTAGAGAGCGGCCCATGTGATTCTTATGGGATCAGCATGTCACCTTTGGAACCCAGTGATCAAGAGAGCCAGGGAGTGGGTATTTTGCCACGAGAGACTACTATGAACATTTCTGCTCCTACTTTAGCATAAATTATTTAGGAAGTGACAACTGTATTTTTCATCTAGATTTAAAAAGGACATAATTTCAGTTGTTAAGCAAATCAAACTTTTATTAGGTGAATCATCCAGAAGATTGATCTTTTAGTAGATATAAAATTAGTACCCTTAAGTTTACCTATTTTAAAAAATTACACACCCACCAAGTCATTTATTTGCTCCAGGGACTAGAACCTTTGATTTCCACTCACAGTATCACTGAAACGATCACTGAGGTTTTGTTTGCTTGTTTGTTGGTTTTTCATAACTTGGGTTTTGAATTGTATTCCTTCTTTTTAATTTTTGGAAGGGAACTTGGTATTTCTCCTCATTTTGTTAAAGCTCAGAATTTTCTACAAAATTCGGTTTAAAAAAGAATATGCATTTCATCTCTGATTTGCTAAGGGGAGGAGCCCTTTCAACACGAACACTTCCTGTGCCTCTGCCAAATTTGTCTTCACTTGTCCTTACTTTCTGAATCAGGAAGTATTTTCTTTGCTTGTATATGCTGGTCTCACCCATTCTGGTTTCTCTTGCATCGCGTCTCATCGATTTTGCTCCTTCTCTTTATCCTCTGTCTGTTTCTCTCTCCCTTTGTCTTTTCCTCTGCTTCTGAACAAAATCTCTTTCCCCACCTCACGTCACCAGCTCTCTCTGCACCGTGCCGTGTCTCAGTCTATCTAGTGTGTCATCTCTTTCTCCCCTATCCCAGCCAGTGTTCTTGAAACATTAACTGTATTTGCTACATTTCCATCTTGACCTTTTGCAGTCTGGCTTCTATTCTTATCCCTTTGTTGGAGCTCCACTTTGAAGGAGACCCCTGTAACTTCTCACTTTACACATCTAGCAGTCTTTTCTAACCTCTCTTATTCTCTTTAACCTTTATGTAGTATGTGAGGGCGCACAGTCCACCCTCCTTGATAGTTCTTCTGGTGACATATGTGACACTTCAGGCTCAGTTGTCCAACCTCTCTGACTGCCTTGTCCCTGATTTCTTTGCTGAATTATCCTCTGTGCTTGCTATATAAATATATTTATTAACATGTTCTTCTGCCTTTGCTGTCCCTCCCACTTTTTTTTTTTAAACATTCCTTCTTACTATATTTCAGCTCCAGAAGCTAGGACCAAACTGTGGGGTGTATCCTGGGGGATTCTGGGACTGAGCTGAACCAAGAGAGAACATACCTGAGATGGCTAGAGGGAGGGAGAATGAGATGGAGACCCAAGGTTATAGTTGGGAAAATGGTACCCAAATCCCATGTCTAAAATGTAAGGATGAAAAATGGGGGAGTAAGCAGTTAGAGTGGTAGTTTGGTTAGTGGGAAATAGGGTAGATGAATGGCTCAAGAATGTGAAGGTGTATGTTCTCCAGATCACTTTGTATGAGAGTGTCTAATACACATTACCTGGGAATATGGTCTGTGTGAAGAATTGTACTGGGGTTTGTCTTCAAACATCATTCCTCTGGGAATGAACATCCAAATCTGTATCTGAAGCCCCAGTAAGTTCTCTTAGGTAGCAGAGTTCTGTTTCCATCTTTCTCTTAGATGATTGCACTGGGATATCCAAGTGGTATCCCAAATTTAAAATGGCTCAATTTTATCTTTCTCCTGATACTGACTCCTTTGGGGAGGGATTCCTAATGTATCACTGTTCTGTGTCCCCCTCCTGGATCAAATATTCAAAGTCATCTTTGCTTCTCCTTTTTAAACTAACCTCCATGCAGCAATTTGAAAACTTTGTTAGTACTCTCTCCATGGTGTCATATAACCGGCCCCACCTTTATTTTCAATTTATAGGTTGACTGCTACCCTACACTCCAGAGATCGCTCCCTATGTATTACCTCCTAACACCAATTATTATGTTCATTTCTGCCAGTGTAATGTTTCCAAACTTCAACTGCGAAATTTAAAAGATACTTTAAACCTATCACAATATCCCTAACCAGAGATAATGGCTTCCCCCCTCAGGGTTTTGTAGTACCTATGTTTTCTATCCCTGTGTGTATGTGTAATTGTTACATTTGTGTGTGTGTGTGTGTCTGTGTGTGTGTGTGTGTATCCATCCTTGTAGATTGTAAACTTGTTAGGGTATAGTACCCGTGTCTTGTTTACCCCGTATCCCCACATATTCCTTGTACTGACATGCAACAAATATTTATCAAATGGAATTAAGCAGCTAGTTGGGCTGGAAGGAATCTAATCTCCATTAATAGTAGGTGACCTGGGATAGTCACTTTAATTTGACATTAATTTCATTTTTGTGCATTTGTTTTATTCTGAAAAGCTTTTTTATTAAGCTGTGCTGATGGCATAAATGGAACAGTTAACTGGAAGACCAAACAGGCCAACAGTTTTATTATCAGCAGAAAAATGACTGGTGGGAAGAAAGATGGTGAGTTTAGGTGGTAAATCTAAATCCCCTTTGGGGAGTCAGTTAAATGTCCGCTTCCAGTATTCTTTTTGCTTTTTTAGTCATGTGTGGATTTTGCTTTTTTTGATAAATTAGTCTGAAAAACTCCAGTTTTGTTTTCCTAATCTTCTAAAACTTCTGATCCTTTATGTTATTAATCCATTATTTTCTAAGTTTTTTTCCTTTGCTGTAGTTTTGCTTTTTTTTTAAACTAAAAATAATTCTTGTTTTTAACCTATTGTGACCTTTATCTAGTCACTAGCTTGACACTTATAAAAATTGTTACAGTGTGGTCATTATAACAATTTATTTATAACATTGAAAAACATTAAGAAGCACATTTAACATAAATTATTTTAAAAACAATATTTATACAACCTTAGAAAAATGGTCATAAAATATTTTGGCTAATTGTGGATGATTTTTTGACTGATTGTTTTGTTGCAAAACCAAATTGATATGTTTTGCTATTAAGTAATTATATGGCATTTATTTTCTATCGGAAAGAGGACCTGACCCTTGGATGATTGATTATTTTTTCTTCCCTATCATAAATGTGTCCATTAGCAATATGCCAGGACCTTTGAAATAACGCATTTCATCAGGGAGAAAAAGACTTAATAACGAAAAGATTAGGTGTTTTCAAAATGTCAATTATCATCATAAGTTTTCACTTAATATTTTTTGATTATTTGCCTTTAAGATCTCTCTGCCCACCATCCTCTGCCCCAAACACCCTCCCCCACCCCAACACACAATTTTGGCTATATGTGACCATACCCATTGACATGTACCCTCATTTCTGTAACTTTGGAGCAACCAAGTATCTATAAAAATAACAACAATTTAAAAATATTTTTAAAAGAACAGTCATTCTGTGTGCCAAAATTGCTGCCATGTAACAAATCCTGGGTACCTTGTAGGAGTGATACCTGGTTTACCTCATTGTTTTCAAACAGCCCTGAAGTTGAGGATCACTAGCTTTTTTCCAGCGCACACCAAATTATTCCTTATGTGGAATCATCCACTGCCATGTTTGTCTCACAATAGGATAGAGGCTTCCGATTGTCCTCTACTCTGCTGTTTTTGAAACAAACCAGCAAACACTGTTGCATTTCTAAGAAATTTTTATTGCTAATACCTATAAGAAAAAAAGGGTTTTATAACAATAACTTTCCATGAGAAGATCACAAAAATTTATTTTAAAAAGCACTAAATGCACTTACTCTAGGTCCTAAGCCCATCATCTCATGGTTTGGAGCCCCAAACCCTCCTTATATATTCTCAAGGGGTTCTCAAGGTTTCTTCAAGGGAATTACCCGGGATGACCACCCGTGTTTGGCAGGTTCCTTAATCAAGTTGAGGGCCCTCAGCTTCTTAGACACATCCACTCTGCCTATGTTCTAATCTTCCTAGTTATGGCCCCAGATGGCCCTCAAGGTTACCATCTGCAGTGTACTAATGCTTTATCATCTCCTGAGGACTTGAGATCTGCCCTGATTTCCTGGTGCTTCACGTGAGATCACCAAAAACTCTCCCTTTGGACTTCACACCATTCTGCACTATATTGACAGTCATCCTTTCTTTTTCTTCAGTTCCTTCTCTTTAACTCTGATCTCTAGAACTCCTGTCGTCTTTGAATATGTCCCTCCATTTCCTATTTGATTTGCTAAAAAGGTGTTCCATAAGAAGCTGTTAAACCCTGTTGAGTCATTCACTCTGGTGTTTTCTTAGTGAAATGTACTATTCCAAGACCTTTGCATACAGTGTTCTCCAGAATCTTCAAGAGATACTTGTCTCTTCCTCTTTTAAACTTCATGCTTCCGTTGGACCCCAGATTGATTTTTCTCCTTTGAACCAGAGTGATAACCATAGTTCTCAAAATAGAAGTGATCAGTACATCTTGAATCTACTGAGGTACCACATCCTCGGTTTCTTTGAACTCCTCTTTAGCTTCTTCTCCCTTCTTGGTCTCCTCATCCAATTTAAATCCTACCATTGTAGTTCTATGTTCAGAGAATATTGAGAGAGTAATACATTTCATTAACTGCATGAAGAGAATTGTTTCTAGTTGCTCATAGAGCAAGGCCATTTTAAATGCTAACCACAGATATCAAATGTTCTTTGGGATGTTCTTGACTATGAGTCCCACTCATCTTTTTTTTTTTTTTTTTTTTTTTTGACAATTTCAAGAGAGCACAAAAGATTATAAGAACATTTATATAGTAAGGTAAGTTTAGTGATTGTATTTTTTTGGTATAACTTTCTTTTAAAATAATGTTCAATTCCAAACTTAGCAGTGGGATGTGTCTTTTCTATAAATAGGATTTTGAGGTATTTGGAGTCTCAGACAATATATTTGGCATCACTCTACCTTGATATACATTAAATACTTAAAAGAATCATAAGAGCTCTCTAAATATGGATTCCCTTTTCTTTTTCCTCACGTATAGACAAACTTAAAATTTACCCCAGAATAATTTAAGTAAAAGAGGATGAATAAGCCTTCATATTACCAGCTTATACACTTCACTTAGATAAATGTTTCTAAACTCTCCTTTCTTACTCAAGACAACTTATTTTCCAAAATGGGTTAGCCTTAGGTTTGCTAAGTTTTCATTGCTTTTTTTCTTAAAAAACAAGAAATGAACTATCTCCTAAGAGAAAGTAAAAAGTAATCATGTACTGATTTCCCATTTATTTTCCACTTAAATATTAAAGTTGAATTTAATGTTCTTGGGAGTGAAGTCTATGTGCTCTGAATAATTTGTAGAGTTCTCTTCTGCCATCATAAAGGAGCTCCTCTTAGCTCACTGACAGTCAAGGAATGGGCATGGCTTGAAGATAGAAATATCTCTCTAGATGTCTTCTGTTTCTGTGTGGTTGGAGAGGAGCAGGAAGTACTTCTAGGACTGAAAATACATGTTCTCCTTTGCCTCTGAAGGTGGTAAAGTTAGGACGAAGAATCACAGAGTTCCAGGACTTCAAAGGACCATCTATGAGGGAGATGAGTTTCTCCTTCTAGGCTCTGGTTATGATGGCTGAAATGTTTCCTTTTAAGCTTCAGGTTTGTTTCTTGCTTTAAACAAAAGAATCTCTAGGTTTGTTTCTTTCTTGAAATTGTGGTTGTCAATGCACTTCTTCCAGTCGTGCAGTGTTATTACAATAACTTCACAAAATAAAGAGTGAACTTGGATTATCTGGTCAAATTCTGGTTTGTAATCAAAAAGAGAGATAATTAAGAAAGCAGAGGTGTTATGCAGCATAATTAGCTTGCTCTAGCAGGTCATAATAATATAATGTACAGCCACCAAATGTATTACCTTGTGTTTTCAAATCAACAAAATAGGTGACTTCCTGGCTTCAAGTCCCCAGCTTTTCCTCTTACTATTCCTGTAGGCTGTGAACCTGCCGTTTTGTCTCTCTGGATTCAATTTTGTTACCTATAAAATGAAGGACTGAGCTCTCCAGGAGAACAAGTGCATGCCAACTCTGATCGGTAGCATCTGTCAGGAATTCTGGGTTAAGTAGAATGCTGAGGCCATATCCAAGTAGGAAGTAATGCTATGACCTGTCTTTGGTAGAGAAATATATTTGGCTCGCTCAGACAGAATGACATCTAAAGCCCTTTTCAACTGCAGCATTCATGAGACTAAGTTTATTGATCACCAATTAACAACGGTTTGCAACCACTTTCCAGCTGACATTTAAGAAAAAAACAGGACAAAACAAAAACGTGACCATTATATGGAAAATCAAGATGTTTAACAAAATAGTTTCAGTAAGTGGCTTTGGTTGGGAGAAAGAGAGAATGAAAAAACTACCTTTTTGCTTTTTGTAGAAAAAGACGTGAATCGTGGTTTGTCTTCCACCTCACATAAAGCACAGTGCCCTTGCCTCTTAGAGGAATGAAGTTTAAAAAGGCAATGTAATGCCTTCCTTGTGATGAATTCTACGGCCTAGGCAAGGTCTGCGAAATAGAAGCGGTCACTGGCCGCTGCCAAATGAATGGCCTACAGCACTTTGATGTTGAGTAAACTCAAAGGTGAAGGGGAGACTGCTGAGAAAAGCTTCCGATTCAAAACCAAGATTTATAAAGCGGGATGGATAAAACACCAGGTAAATCTCAGTGAGGAAAAACAACCCAACAGGTTGTGTGCTTGGCTGGAGACTGATGTCTCAGAATAATCTTCTACAGCAATTATCAGGTTTAGTCATTAAATTTTAACTTGACTATAGAAATGACACATTAAAAAATAGGTTGGGAAGGAAACCATAAATATGTCAGACTCTGAAAACCCTGAAATGAGTTCTCTCAATGCAGAGATAGCAGATGAGATTCATCTCTTTCTTATAACCCATTCTGATTAACTGGTAGCAGCTTCTCAGAGTGCTGTGGATACCAGGGCCTTGAGCCTCAGAAGGAGCTTGCAGCTGTTAAGGCTATAAAATATAAGAAAAGGATTATTTTTTCCTGGAAGAACTTACAATTTTTAATGACCAGGGGTGATCATATAGTAAAAGAAGTTTAGGAATTATATTTTTAATGTAACTTTCTTTGCAAATAATATTCCCATTCTTAACATTAAGATTAGCATAAGGATTCTTAATATAAAGAGGATTTTGAAGAATGGAAGTATCTTGGTGCTTGGCGAAAGTTTGGTCTTCGAAGCTATACCAGATAAATGACTGTTCAGTATTATCTTTCATCTTAAACATTTTTAAAAAAACCTTCTCCATCATTTTTACCCCCAACTCTTTTTTCTGGATAATACTTACTCTCAAGGCAATACTATGAAGAGTTGAGAAATAGGCATCCTCTTACTTAAGTAATTTGCACTCAGTTAAAGCACCCTTGTCATGCTTCCCATTGAACAGCTTATCTCTTAAAACTCTCTGAACATGAGAGGCAAATTAACAAAATTGAAATGCTTTTAGAAATAGGCTTTAATTTCTTATTAATAAATTTCTTATTAATTATAGTGCATTATAAAATTCTTAGGCCGATTTAGCTATTGCCAAGGGTAATAGATCACTTAATCAATACATCTCTTTGTTTAAATTATGCAGTATATTTCCCACACAGCAAATATGTAAGACATTATTTTACACAACACATTAAATCCATTCATTTTGATTTGACAGTTCATGTTTACATAATGTATGGGCTGAATTAAGACTTTCTATGGTACACTTATTTATTTCTAAACGCATTTAATACATGGAGTTTATGCTGCCATCTCAAGTAATGGCTATGTCCCAATTATAGCCAGATCATCTATTCAGAATGACTGCATCAGCTAGGGACCAGGAAATACACCACAAAAGGGTCTTCGGGTGGCCGCAATCGATGCGGCAAACGCAGGCTCCTGTTTTTCACATCTTGCAGAGTCCCGCGTGCGTTAAGACAGAACAAATGTGTTCTTACTTTAACACGCAACGCCACCTCATTTGCTAGTCTGGTTTCTAAACCTGCAGCAGATTAATAGCAGCAAATTAGAAGGGATAGAGAAGCTGCTATAGGAAACATACTGATAGCAATGAGAAATGACAGCTGACAAGTTGTCTACAGATGAGAAAACAGAAAATCTATAAAACACACAACCTTAAAAAGCATTAGCAGACTGGGACCCGCTGGCCGAGGTGTGTGATCAGTAAACGACAATGCAACCCAATGGTCTGAAAGGGTGTCGTTATATAATAGAGCAGAGTGCGGTAATTGCTATGCCAAATGATGGTCCTCTACCAACATGGAAAAGGATTGATTCACTACTTGAGGTGACTCAGCTCCCTGGAATGTTTCCTTCTTGGTTTCGGGGGGCAGGGGGTTCGTGGTAAAGTGAGGATTTACTGTCTTAAACCTTAAAAATTAGCAGGTGATCATATAAATGGATCTTTTGGAATGATTAATTTGTTGACAAAGCATCTATGAGAGAGACATGCACATAATAGGTACCTAACGGAGCCCACCCGGACGGGCCCCGGACGGGCCCCGGACGGGCCCTGGACGGGAATACCGATGCTATTTTATGACTTTCTTCTCAAAGAGTTCTGTGGAGAGACAGCTTTGAGATTTAAATCTAGCTGGAACTTGCAGGGTCTCACACTCAGCAGCTAGTTTCTTTGACAACCATGTACTCGTTTTTGGTGATGCAGGAAAAGGTCTGGTGAGTGTTCTCTGGACTTTTTTTGTACAGAAGGGACTTGGTACGTGCCTGTGCACACGTCTATGCCATTAAAAATAATCATTGTGATAACTGTGAAGTTATATGCTATAAATTCATTAGCAATGCACCACCATAATCCTTTCAAAATTTAATGTTTACTAAATACGTCCAAATTTGCTTTTGTTTTTAAGTAATTGTAAATAAGCACTCAAATGCACACGCTCATCACGATGTGGGTCCCTTAGGAGAAAATTTCAAATGGACTATTAATAAAGGAAGACAGGATGCTATTTAGCTAGCATGAGGTCCCACTTTATTGCTACTGCTATCTCTGTCTGTTACTGGATTCTTGGCTTTCTGCTGTCACATAATTGTTGAAATGGACTGGAGTTTTCTGCACCTTATGACTAAAACATACAAAGAATAGTTTTCATCAAGTTGTTGGTGGCATGATAATGAAGGACATTGAACTACTTTAGGGAGGATGACATAATCACTCTGCCCACTTGCCCATATACCCTTTTGCTCTTCTCAGATATGTAATTTTTCCCTAAAAAAAAAAAAAAAATCTGTTATTTATGACTACCTGTCTTCAGTTTTTAATCTTTGCAAATCTAGCTACCCTCACTGTTTGAAGATGGTGTTTTTGACCCCCTGGGGGTTGGACTTTTGGTTTAATTGTTTTTCCCATTAATGGTGATGGATTTGCACGGGATTTAGCCACACACTGGTTTCCAGTTTCATTTGTATCCAGTGGCATGTGTTTGCAGAGGTAATGGATTTGCAGCTGTAGACAATTGCAAAACCATGCGATACACAGAGAGACCAGACCCTGTGACCTTAGCTTGATTAGCCTGACACTGTACACATGTATATTTCAGAGATGATTGGATTTTAGTACTGCGGCATTTTTAGAGTTTAAATTTGATTGTCAAGATTTGTTTTTAAGGAAGACAATGTGCTTCAAGCTTTCTGTTTGGGAGAACTACTTAGATACATGTGAGTGCAACACGTGTTAGCCAAGTAATTGCAATTGTTGCTGTTGGTGCAGACCATACCAGCATTGTTGATACAGTTCATGTTTAGAACAAGAGCCTGTAACTTCGAATCCTGTGTCATTTGTTGTTTGCAAAAGGAAGTGAGGTGTAAATACTGCCCAAATAGCCTCTGTTGAAGAGTGATTTGTTTTGCAGGTAACAAATGGGGAAGGTAAAGGCAAAGGGTACTTCTCTAAAATGTTGTGTGGGTGCCCATAATTTAAACTGATGCTACAGAAATGAAGTATTATTTTCACAAACAAAACATAGTGGCTTAGTCATTTTCCATTTCCCGATGATGAATGTGCCATAAGTCCATATCATGTTTTTCTCAAAGGGAATGGCATACTATACTTAAAGAGAAGCAGGCTTTACTGTGGAGTTGCCAAGGTAACTGACCAGCAAGGATGCAGCTCGCAGATTGCAAAAAGGCAATTGAGTACATGTGAATAAAGAAATGTGCGTGTCATCTTAAAACCCAGGAGGGCCACAGAAAATTGTGGCTTGGCTCTGCAGATCACAGAAAGGTGTTTTATTTTTTATTATTTTTTTTTTATTTTTATTTTTTATGAAAGCAGAAATGGAGATGTTCTGTACTAGTCCTTGAAGTGAGGTGATAGGCAGGGGTAGGTACCCTTTTAGGGTTCCACTTCAGGCCTTGCCAAGGGCTATATAGAAAACAGAATCCTTTTAATACTGCTTCATATGAACAACCTTTCTTTGGCTTTATAAGCTAGCTTTTACTACGTTATGGCAGCAAAAACTAAGGCAGACTGTTAGGAGTTTATAATGTAAATGGAGGATGATAACCCCTAAACAGCTACACACATGTGAGAATTAATTCAAGTTATAAAACTGAAATTTAAGTGAAGTATTATACACACACACACACACACAGAGTCCACAAACATAACACCTATGTTTACCTCTGCAGTGCTTTTTAACTAGAAGGTATTCATCCATTCAAAAGGCATCAATAAAAGTATCCAGCTATGTCAGACACCTTCTAGGTGCCAAGAAAAAAAAGGTAAAAAAAATTCAGTGCTGGACTTCAAGGTGTTTTAATCTCTAGAAAGAATAAGTTAGATAGGGGCGCCTGGGTGGCTCAGTGGGTTAAGCCTCTGCCTTTGGCTCAGGTCATGGCTCAGGTCATGGCTCAGGTCATGATCTCAGGGTCCTGGGATCAAGACTGGCACTGCATCGGGGCTCTCTGCTCAGCAGGGAGCCTGCTTCCCCCACCTCTCTGCCTGCTTCTCTGCCTTCTTGTGATCTCTGTCTGTCAAATAAATAAATAAAACGTCTTAAAAAAAAAAAAAAAGAATAAGTTAGATAAACTCTGAAGAGATTCCTTTAGATTATTCAAAATGCTCCTGTGCTTTGAAACGTAGGATTGTGATGGGAATTTAAATGCCTTTACATTTAGAATGAAGTAACTTTTCAGTAGGGGTTCACAAAGCTCTGTAATTTGACTCTTCTTACCTGTTTTTCTCCTTTTACCTTAATTATACCCCAGGATCACTGACTTAATTTTTTTCCTTGAAAGGTACCCTGTTATCCCACAGTTGTATATTGTACAAGTTTTCACTGCTGAAATACCCGAATCCTCATCTATGAGTTTCACAATCTTGCTAGTATTTTAGGAGCCATGTCAAATCTACTTCTTACGTAAATCTTTTCCAGATCTTCTCCAGCTTCCATTGCTCCTCGACATCTTTCCAGGTATTGCCAGAGGAGTTTAGACCTCAGGGATCCTACCTAGTTAGGTAGGCGTTGGTCTCCTAAGCCAGAAGGAAGGCAGGGACTGAGTGTCCTTCTCCAGAGAGAATGTGTCACATTCTCCACAGCACCTAGCACTCAGGGGACATTGTGGAGCTCAACAGGAGAAAAAAATCTCAAATTCTCATCGTCACTGTTTTTTTGTGATTTGTTCATTCTTGTTCTTTGGAATGGGACCATTTCCACAGGTGAGTAAAGGTGTTCTTGGGGAGATGAAGCTGGGTCCTCTAAATGCCTTGTACAGACTACTTAGGAAAACTAGCAAAGCAGGTCAAGAAAGGAGTTGTCTCTCTACATACCTAGTTGAAACATAACTTGAAGCTTCCTTCCGTCTGTTACACAGCCTTTGAAGCTGTGTTTTTAATAGCAAAGCTATGGATGCATGAAACTACAAGCCAAATATTTTAGTTCAGTTCCCCATTTTTGGCAGCCATCCACAGAATGGCAGGGACAAGTTTTCACAGATAAAGAAACATTTTGTGGGAGTTCCTATTTTTATGCTGGAAAAACTTACTGTCAGTGATCCTGCTATCTAGGGCTTTTAGTTAATTGTGAGCCTAGGGTGAGCAACCTTGAAGTTCTCAAAGTTAATTACTGCATTTACAAATCCGTTAGTGACTTAACTAAGAAAAAAGAACTGACCTGATAAGATTTATCTATTTAAAAATTGCAACCACTAGCCAACCAGGAAGATAGAAAAACTGAACAAGATTATAGAGGTGACAAGTGTAATGGCAGTAATGTTTTGGTGGAGATGATGATACCACAGAAAAAACAATATGTGGGAACTGATCAAACCAATTTAGCCATTTAAGTGTACACACATCACATATGTTAAGCAATCAGCAAATCATGAAATCTGCCCCATTTCATTTAATAAAATTACTTACCCTGAACTTTATTATCTTGAATGTTTTTGTTTATTTAGAATATAGCGTATTAGAATAGATTATATCATGTGAATTATGAAATGTCAAGATCAGGTAAAATGGAATAGAGGAGAGATACAAGGAGAGATACAAATAATAATACAGAAAACATATCCAATGCATTTTTATAAGTGTATATGAAAGTCACCTTACGTATACTGATGGTACTATATAAAACCATAGTCTGATGTGCTATCTCTAGTGAATAGTTAATACAGTTTAGATTCTTACCATTTAAAAATTACTCTTCAGACTTCACTTTGAAAAAAGGAAAAAGAGAAACTGTAGTAATTATGTAGTTTGTCAGTTCTCATGATATATTTTGTTGGTAATAATGCCCATAAAAAGAAATTACTGAAAAAAATATTACGAATGTCTTCATTATTTAATAACAATTTAAATCATTAAATGTGCCTAATTTTGTTTACATAATATTTGAAAGTCTCTAAACACACCATGTTGAACGAGTTGTTCCATGTTTTGTCCTGAAATCAATTCCCTTTAAAACAAACTTTTAACAATATCTTGCATGTTGCTTTAGTTTTCCCAAAATTTCTAAAGAAGTGAAACCCTTCTTTAGTGTAAAAATTATTGAAAGTATATCTCATTATTTGTCTTTCTATCTTGTGTCTTCCCTCTTTGTTTTCAGTGTACACTATTTTCTCGAAGGTGCACTCTGATCGGAATGTATACCCGTCCGCAGGTGTCCTCTTTGTTCATGTTTTGGAAAGAGAGTATTTTAAGGGGGAATTTCCACCTTACCCCAAGCCTGGTATGTTCTCAGTGGGGAAAAAAAGTGGTTAATTTGCTAAATTTTTCTTTTTGTTTAGTGTCCATAATTTAGATTATTTTTAATCAAATATTATTAACATTATTTGAAATGTTCTGTATATGTGACAAATTGATTGTTGTAGGTCATTTCTAATTTTAAGATTAGAAATTTAATTACAGAAGGAAATCATTTCTGAATTTTTAAAAAAATGCTTATTTCTAGTTTTCCAGTGTTGAGTTTTGTGTATCTGACAAATGACCTACCTACCTATGTTTGCATAGAAATAATTATAGCTGTACAATTATTATTTTCTGTATTAAGACTTAGATTCTTACACAGTACATTAATTTTTGCAAGACCAAACACATGTTTTAGAAGAGAATGAAATATGGTATTAAAGAATTTTCAAGAAGGTTTTACAATATGAGATAATTTTATATAACTTCATAATAATATAATGGAGATTAATTTTCCTTCAAAATAATACCAATTACGATGCTTTATTTAATTCACCATTGTTTTAAATTATGTTATGTTGGTTTATCACAAATGCCATCAAATTAATGAAGATATAGAAAGAATAGCAAGAAAAAAATGTTGTTGTTATTATAACTCATAGGTAGCAAAAAGGAATTTTCTGAAAATTATAGCATAGAATTAATATAAATATTATTTTTGTAGATTATATGATGAATAACCTACCTGAAAACAGTCATAGAAAATAGTTAACCATGTTCTCCATCAGTAAGAAAAAGTAATCTTTTCAGCAGTTATTTAAAAAATGTTTTTTTATGTGGCAGTCTGTGTTTGCAAAACTATGTAGCTGAACCTTTTGAACAGTAGCTCCAACGTTCGGGAAGAAAATATGTAGGTAAGAGCATAGTTTCTGGAATCAGCTGAGATTAAATTCTAATTTCACCATTTGAGAAGTTACTTAACATGAAAAATTACATATCCCATTACTAAAATTAGGGCTAATAATAGTACCACTCTATAGGTGTGTTTGAAAATCAGGTGAAATTGTGTCTGTCGAGGCCAGGAACATTCTAACAAATGATGCTATTGTTACTGTTTCTTAGTTACAGTTCTTTTGGATTTAGCAACTCCTTCTCCAAAGTTTTAAAATTACATTATTTTTGTTTTGATGACCCTTTTATAATTTTGAGCTATCCCTTGAGATTAGCTCAACAGTGTCCAGAGTTTTATGAAAGAAAGTCTTCTCAAGAGAATGAATACATCAGCATGATTAAGGGATTTTCCCAAAAGATAGTTGTCTCATTGGCAGAACTTTCACACTCCTGTGTGACCAAAAAAAAAAGAAAGAAAGAAAGAAAGAAAGAAAGAAAGAAATAGAAGAAGAAAAGAAGACAAAATTTCCAAAGACATTGTAAGACCGTTTTCTTTGTTGCATGAGATTTCTAGGCAAACTAAATAACTAAAAAGATTTTTTTCTTTACTTGAGGCTCTAATCTAAATTCCCAGGTGGATTTTTTTTTTTTTGGTGTGTATTTAATTTGCTACAAATGTAAGAAAAGATTTTAGAAATATTTTGATTGAAATGATGAAGGCAGTATGTGTAAAAGTAAATTTTATGTCTTAACTCTGTGCTTCTTATCTAGGTGAGATTAGTAATGATCCTATAACATTTAACACAAATTTAATGGGTTACCCAGACCGACCTGGATGGCTTCGATATATCCAAAGGACGCCATATAGTGATGGAGTCCTATATGGGTCTCCAACAGCTGAAAATGTGGGGAAACCAACAATAATTGAGGTAATTTAATTAGAAACAGCAGAATTATATTTTGGGGTTTTTGTCATTTTAGTTTCAAATGTTGAAATTAAAATTATATCACAGAGGTTTTTAGTATTTTGTGCACAGAAACATATTAGGTAACATTTGGAAATGTACCATTCCTTTCTGTTCATCTACAAAGGTCTTTGTTTTAGTTTTTATATATAAAAAAGAGCAATCTAAATTAGGGGAAACCATTTAAAGACATTTTGAAAAGGTAGATTATTATAATAAGAATTCCATTTAAGAAAATAAATACAAACTTAAAACACTTATTTGCTTTATATATTAATTTCACATTTTCATGTTCACTGAAATAAAGTCTTTATACAGAGATCTGATGAGACTCTACCATGTGCTAGGTATTATGATAACTGCTGGTGGTAGAAAGATGAGTAAGAAGTGAGCCCTGCCAGGAGTCTGGTCCATTCATTGAAGCACTGGAATGGAAATCCATTGTTAGCCAACATCGTTATAACCATTCTAATTAGAAGATACTGTTTGATGCAGAATCGTAAAAGGGTAAATAGGAATTCACTTCACACGTAGAAGGAAGGCTATCTTAGTCAGCAAAACAATACATCAAAATCTTGGAGGTATGAACAAAACCACATGATCTCTAAGAACTCTAATTGTGGCTGGTAGGCAGGACACACCCCAGAGGGCAAAATAGAGGTGTTGATGTTGGTAGGGGTAGATCTTTGAGGGGTTTCTAAGCTATGCTGAGAGGTTTGACCTTTATTCTGGAGGGATGGTTGGTATTAGAATTCATCAGATTCTAGCCTAGCACCTAACATCTTACCTAGAAGGTATTAGAAATTAGAAAACAATATTAATATTGAGCCTTTAATGGGAATTAATATGTTTTAAAAAATAAGTGGATATAAAATCTAGATGTGTTTCCTCGTCTATTCTACCCACCAAAATCAGAATTATAATGGTAGTTAATGGCAGGAGAGTCCTTTATGCCCTAATGCCTACAGGAACTTAGATTCTAATTTAACTGATCAATTTCATAAAGGTTTAGTGGTAGTGAGCAGGGAAGCACTATAGGAACTATAAATGGAATTTCCAGGAGCTTGTACAGGTCCTGAGTGGTATGTTTTCTCCCTCGTATAAATCCTTAGGGAATTACATGTGTTGAGTTTTTCTCCAGAGTTTAAATCAGCCATAGATTTCCACGTCCGCCAAGAGAAGGTGTTTCTTCCTTTGAGTTGAAGTTTGTATTAACACGACTTTTCCATGATTTCTATTAATAAATCTGATTCCTTAAGACAATATATAGATACAGAAATAGAATATATAGACCCCTGCATCTATATAGATATAGAAAATATAGATAGAAGAAAGAAAGTTATTTTGAGTTATTGTAAAAATAATTTTTAAAAATATTCAGTGAAGTTATATGTTATTTACCTGAAATAATAGCAAATGTCATTTTTTAAATGGGAAAACACAGAGGAATTCTGTTTAAATTGAGGAGCAAAACAAGAATGAACCCCTCCACCACATCTGTTACAGAATATATTAGAAATCCTAGCCAGTGCAGTAAAAAAAGAAAAAAATATTAAATCTCTAAGTATTTAAGAAAAGAAGTAGAATAGTCAATGATACAAAGAGTCTACAGACTAATGAAATTTTAAGAAAGTCTAGCAGTCAGCTATAGGCTCAATATAAAAAATTTGGTTTTATTTCTGTACATGAAAAACAAGTATTGAGAAAATAAATGTTTTTAAAAGATACCATTTTTAATAACAAAATTATAAGGTACTAAGACTAAATCTAACAGAACGTATGAAAAGTTTGTATGGAGAGAGTCATAAAACGTAAGTGACACTAAGATTATATAAGTGAAAAGGTAGTCATCTCTTTAGGGATAGAAATACTCGAAATCATGAGGGCATCACTTCCCCCTAATTGATCTATAGATTTGATGCAATTCCAATAAAAATTGCAATAGGATTTTTCATGAAATTAGTGTCAACTAATTCTAAAATTTGTAAAGCTGATAAATGGCCAAGAAACAATCAAGCTACTTCTAAAGAAGAAAAAAAGGGGGAAAGGTTTCTTTCCTTTCCAGATATCAAGATTTACTGTAATTATCATAAGGTTGTATTGATGCAGAGATAGACAAATTAACCAGTTGCTCAAATAGAGAGCCCAGAAACAGATATATCAATATAAGGAAGAACTATGTATATCAGAAGCAATGATACCACAGATGATTACGGAAAAGGACATCTATTGAATGGTGCTCAGAGAACTGGTTTGCCCTGGGGCAAACATAAAATTAGATTCTTAACTTCATAGGAAATGCAAGACTCAAGTCCAGATAGTTTAAGGATCTGAACATGAAAAGCAAAATTTTAAACCAGTATATGAAAATGTTGAAGAATATTTTCCTGAGTTTGGGGTAGGGAAGTACTTCTTAAATAATACCAACATATTTTTACTTGAGAAAAAAGATTGAGAAATTTTACTACATTAAAATTGGCATTCATCAAAACAAACCATTTAATAAATAGACAACCTACAAACTGGGAGAGGTTATTTTAAAAGTATATAGCTGGCTAATGATGTGTATCTAAAACAGAAAAAAGGACTCCTATAATAAGACATGAAAATCAGAAACAAGACATGAACAGACATTTCACTAAAGACAAAAATGATCATAGGTAAAGACACTCTCATCAGTAATGAAAAATGTTCAAATTAAGACCACAATGAGAATTTTACCCTTGGTAAAAAGTCATTGAGGGTGGATATGAGGATTGGAAAAGTATTTTGGAAAACAGTATAGTATTGAATATTTCACATAGCTGAGTATCATTGTACCCTATGATTCAGCAGTCCCACTTCTAGGCATTTCCCCCAAAAGAAACATTTACAAACGTCCTCTGAAGGCATGGACAATCATGCTTATTGAACAATGTTTGCATAGCAAAATGTTGGATATCCACAGAACAGTGGAGACCCAAAAGTCTCTCAGCACAAGAACAGATACAAAAATTCATCAGCAGAATATATTTTTTAAAAATGGGGCCTTTTCAAACAGTGAATTTTTAAAAATTTTTTCTTAGTAGAGTTGACACACAATGCTACATAGTTTCAGGTGTACAACATAGTGATTTGACAATTCTCTAGTTATGCTATACTCAGCACAAGTGAAGTACCATCTGTTTCCATACAACTCTATTACAAGTCATTGAATGTTTACAACAACAATGAACGTCAGCTTGCCCAACAACATAGATAAATGTTGTAAACATAATGTTGAATAAAAAAACAAATCCCAAAAGACTACACAGAGTTAAACATTTTTCTGGAGCTCAAAAAACAAACTAAATAACGGATTATAAGCATACAAGCATTTATAATAAGACTATATTTAAAATAAATGGGATGATAAGCATGAAACTCAAAATGGCTACTTCTGGTTGAAGAGAGGGATAGGAGAGACACACCTGGATTGAGCCAGGATTCTGAGGGGCTTATGATGTTTTTGTACCGTACTACTAACATAATGTTATGAATATGTCAAATAATATGCTAAAAAGCTAATGATGAAAATTTAGCATCTGTTTCATTTAATGTAAGTGATTTATCTGTAAATAACATTTCTTTATTCATATATAGTAGCATATTTACAGTATTTCAAAATATTCTATTAATATAGTCAAAAAGAGTTTGGTATATCTTAAACTCATATTTAATCAGATAACACCCTGATTAATTTATTCAGTAGATATTTATTAAGCATCTAAAATAGATCAGCCACTGTTCTAGAAATGAGGGATCAAAAAAATGTACACACATGATACCTCTATGCTATGAAGGGCTTCACATTGTCATGATATATAAAATTTGATTGAGAATGTTACTGTATTTAAATATCTCATTAAATGTGATAGAAGGACTGCATTCTATTATAGCTGTTAAAATTAAATTTTAAATATAAATTCAGATAACAAAATTCTCTTCCTAATTTGTGAAACATACTTCGCCCTTTTTAGTAGCCTGTGACTTTTTAAAAAATTAGAATTTATGAATTTATAATAATGAAATTTGTGATAATTATGGCTAGACATAAAATCTTGCCACTATCTAGAAAATGTCTGATGTTTCTGAGTTTTAGCCATGAGATCATCTAACAAATAGTAGAAAATGGATACTTCTTAACTTTGAGAGTACGACTAAATTTTCTGCAGGGTAAACCTTTAAAATGAGGAGGATTCTCAAGTCCTTTTTGCTTCGTTTCAGTTGCTTCTTGGTGAACAATAGTTCCTGATTTATTTTAATGACTAGTCTTAATTTTAGTGTTCTTGGTGACCTCGTTGATTATGTGTCCTAACAGATAGCAACAAGGAAGTCATTAAATTCAACAGAAATTTGACAAATTGTGGACAGAGAAATCCTTTTAACTTTGTGCAATAATATGCTTTTCAGAATATGTACTTTGAAATATTTGGAATATTTGAAATATTTGGAGCATGTCCAAATATTTATTTGTTTATTCCAAAATTCTGGTGTTTTATTTTTCCTTTCAAATCTTATTTCCGATAAGTGTGATTTCTTTCATTTAAAGCTCAGATATGACACTGTAAAAATCTTGGATATTTATTTTTAAACGGGGAAGATTGTTCTTTTTTATTTGAGTCAGTTTTGTCCTGCTCTCTCGTCTCAGTGCTCACTCCAGCTGGAGTCACTGCCAGGAGGCTGGTGTTGGGACGCTGAGACTATTACACGGTCATTTGTTGTTTTTGAGGTATTGCAGACCTATCTGAGTGATTCAATATCTGTTATGAAGTTAATTATTCCTTAATTTTTGAAGCCATATCCTGTTGTTGGCCTTTGCTTTGTTTGTTGTTTGCAGTGACTGTTTCTGAGTTGACTTTGATGTAAGTTCATTGGCTCTGCAAATGTTTACTAATATTGGACTCTACAAAGGGATTGATTTGTGTTTTGGGGCATAAGCCTTATCGACTATGATCCTTACTGCTCTACTCCCATCCTAAGGGAGATAAGATTTCTAAGGGGTCATTCATGCATATTTTGACTGGATGGTGTGCAGTTTGGTACTGAATACAAGCAACACAGAAGATAAGCTTTTTTTTTTTAAAGGCGCTTCTTAGCATAATCCTCAAGCTCCATTGAAAAGTACGAAAATGTATTGTGTTTTTGAAATCTTAGACTGGCAGCGGTAAGTAATTTCTAATGGTTTATCCATTTACTAATGACGCATCTGCATTGCTGCTAGCACTTAACGGTCTTCTGTAAAAGGGTCTTCCTGATTTTAACTTTTTGTTTGAGCATGTTAAATAGACTTGCCTAATTATTTATTTTCCCATAACATTGCTAAAAGCTCTGAGTTGTTCTTGCCTGGAGAAGGCACATTTTGTGAGTACATAAATAATGAAAATGGAAAGAACGACAATTTGTTTTCATTTTGTCCTTAATGAATTCTGTTTCCCAAATAACATTTCACTTCTTTAATATGATTTTCTTTTTCTAATAGATAACTGCCTACAATAGGCGTACCTTTGAGACTGCAAGGCATAATTTGATAATTAATATAATGTCAGCAGAAGGTAGGTATGGAAGATATGTGGCTGATTGTTTTCTTATTTGCAAGAAGTATTTCATTATATCTGTGCAAAATACAGTAAAGGGTTTTCAGGTACCACATACCTAATGTCACTAACAAAATGGTAATGTGTAGAAAAGAAACCCAAGCAATCTGTAACTGGTTATAAAATATCATGATGGGTGATGGCGCTGAGAAGCTCAGACTAGAGAGCCAAGCGCATAGGCCACTTATCTCTGCAGGCTTTCATTTCATCTTCTGCAAAACTAGAGTAAGACTAGCATTTCTATCCAAGTCTGGGGTAAGGAAGCAGTCCATGAGTTAAGGATTGAAATGTGCTTAACACAGGGTAGAGCACAGGGTGCACAATCAGTCCTTAGTAGCTAGTTTTATAATTTTATTTTGAAACTGATCATTGGTAGTGGTTTAACTGTATGTGAGGACAGAGACTTGTTGACGGAAATAAACTGGAATTTGGGTCGCAGTCTCCTTCCTAAATAGCTAATCATGCATTGTCTGAGTCCATCAGCAATTTGCATTACATATACGTGAATGGTAAGTGATTCCCAAGGATTTGGAAGGTTATTATATTCCAAGAATCGTGCTCTCAAATAGTCTGATCTGATTTTGGCATTTGATTGGGAAAAATACATACTGCTAAAAACTTTGTAGTTAAAATTTACATATCACGGGATATGCCTCTCTGGCCTAGATACCATTTCTGAGGGTAACAGAAGGAGAACGGACACAGCATTTTTACCCCCAAAATTAGTAAAACAATTATGCACCCTTAACAAGTAATTCCGAGTTCTATTTGCTAGTACAATTAAATGAGCGAACATGAAACATTTTATTAGGACCTACTAATTTGGAATTTGTGGTAGTTCAGTAAAGGTTGACTTAAAAATTGCCTTTATTCTATATGAAGGAAAGTAATTTCTATAGACTTGATACTGGACAACAACAAGCAACCTGGTAGATTGCTTTGAGATTTCAAACCCTTTTACTTGAGTTTTTCCCCAGGTATTTTGACATTATCAATTGCAGACCACAAATATGCCAGTTTAAAGTTTAAAGTGGCCTTCATATATGAAAAGCAAGTCAAAATGCCAGTTCTGTGGGCCTGGACAGAAGATTCTCTGTCCCCTTTTCTACTTCCCAAGGGCTTTTGGTAGGTATTCCTGCTTGGAACAGGAAGACTTTTGCCCCCACCTTCAATTGTAATTAGATGCTTGCATCTAGTATCCATAGTGGGATCCAGAGAGGGATACCACCAATGATCAGAATCATCACAAAACTCCCTCTCTTCTTAGGAGTTCCTCAGTGTAATGAAACAGTTACCTGACAGTACACTTGGATCACTAATGTCACCATTATGCTCCCAAGTGGGAGAGGGTCCCTATTCTCAGGTACAGGAGCCCCTACAGACAGAAGGACAGGTTGGTCTACAGTCTGAACTTCATCCTCAAGTTGATCTCAGTTCTGGTAGATCCAGAATACAGAATACAGGTGTTTGATATGCAGGGACCCGTGTTCAAGCAGATACTAATGGAAGACTGCTAGACCTCTGCAGGATTGGAGGTTGGCTTTACAGGCTTCATCTACTTCTGGGATTCTGAAGGTGGGCTCGTCAGGGAGGGGATGGGATTTGGAAGCCTCTGCTTTTATCTCAGAGCTGCCCTGCTGCCTTTCATATATAAGAACCAGTGAACCAGAAGGCATGCCTCTATCTGTGCTGGTCTGGATGGACCGTCTTCGGGCAAGAGGATGGACACATCTTTAAGCAGGGCCTACACGCACACCATTTTCCCCAGATGAGGGTAGGAAAAGAAACAGCAAGAGTGGCATTTCAGGATAATCATGCTCCGTCTGACTCCCTGCCCAGCTGTCTCCTGCTCTGGGAGACCTAATGGGAAATTAGTCATGTAGCATCACAGAGCACAAAGCTCAAGGAGAGGACATAGAGTGATTCTCTAAATTGGGTTGAGAGCCTCAGAGGCCTGCCACCAATTTGTTGGCCTACTGTTCCCTTGGCCCCTGTGATGTCCAAATATAGCAGGCATGGGATTTCCCCAAAGTTAGAAAGCTCCTATGACTCATCTTTGGAAGGGTTGGCAGTAGCGCTTGGCGCAGTAGACGGCCGGCAGCTGCTCGGCCCAGAGCCTCTAAGGGTGTGGCGGCAGCGGGTCTCAGAGAGGAGCCACGAAGCAGGGTCACATGGATTAGGAAAAACCAAGTAACAGTTCTCCAAAAAGGAGCATTGAAAATAGGAAAGCTGTTTTGCATGCTTCTTTAGAAAAGTGGGTATAAAACACTGAGTGAAATGAATGGATGATAGACTTCTAGCACACTCAAAACTATCTTTGGTATTATTTATAAATATTATTTATTGCCAGGAAACTGTTATTCATGACATATTTATGCATGGCTGTTTTTCAGTATGGAGAAAAATGTGGCATGATTAAGCTACTGTTTATCTATATAAAACAGGAAATGTATCTGTATAAAACAGGAAACTTATCTACATAAAATAGCATAAATATATCATATTTTAGAAGACTGCAGATGGGACATACATCAAACAAATCTAACAAAATCACAAGCAGGATAAATGGCAGTGTAGAAGATGAAGGAAGAACCTTCTGTGATTAGAGTCATGAAAAAATCTTTAGGAAGAGACACCGCACTCCAGAAAACTCTCTTGAAAATTCTAAAGCCTGAATCTCTTCTCTTCCCTGACTTCAGCTCTGGCATCAGGCATCCTTTAGTATTAAGAAGGCTTCATAAGAAACAAGGTCATCATGATTTCAGTTATTTATTGTGTAATTTTTAGTTTTTACTTAATTATCGAATAAGAGTGTAATACTTTACAGATCTATGAGTTTTAAGGAACTACATCAGAGGATAAATATAAGCTTTAAATGTGTGTATAGTCCAGAAACAATTTCTTTTCCTTCTGAGGTAAACAACTTGTTCATATTATTTATCATAATTGCTCAAGTTTACTATTTTATAGGTTCTTATTCTAGGCTGGGAGCTCCACTGAGCACTTTGTATACAGTCCCCTTTAGCTTAGATAAAAATCATCTGAGGCAAGTTTAAATGATGGTAAAATCCTGGGCCCCTCTACAGATTGGTTCCTCCTCTGAAAGTACAGGGCGAGTACTGACTCACCTTCGAGTTGTGAGTATTAAATGGGATGGTTCATCGCAATCCCTTTAGCTTGGCCCACCTCATGGTAAGTATTCTAAAAAAGGTAGCCTTTATTATTATGGAAATATTAAAGAAACAAAGCTATTCCTTAATAGAACAATCAGAATGTAGGAAATGATTTTTTTTTTAATTTTGTATTTTACATATGTATTATATGTATTATTATATACTGTATATTATATACTGTATTCTTGTAACAAAGTGAGCTAGAGAAAAGAAAATTAAGAAAATCCTAAGAGAAGATACATTTATAGTACTGCATTATATTAAAAAAATCCACATATAGGCGGACCAACAACATAGAGGCGGTTCCAACTCTGTTGCTCAAGGTTCAACTCTAAATTGTTTCTTTCCATCCTACTTTGTTATATCCAGAGTCTGAATTGGACATTGGTTTCTTTAAAATAAATATTAATTTTAAAAGTTTTAGAGGGAAATTTTGATGAGATACTGAAGAGGAAAAAAGCTAAATCTCTAATGACATGAGATGTGGAATTTCGTGGGAAATTAAAAATATAATTCTCTAGAATATTTAATGATGAAGTGATCAAAAGGGTGAAATCATGATTTCAGATTTCTTTTGGAACATAGTTTGTTTTAGCATGCTCTAAAAAGATCAGTAATATTACAGATTAAAAAGAAGGTATTTCAAATTATACATAAACAACTCACAAGTAATTACAGATATTTTGTAATTGTTGAGGCACAGAGCAACATCCTTCCCAAATAGAGAAGTCTTATCTGGGAAGGATGTTGCTCTGCGCCTCAACTTTCTCCTGTGTTCAAATGAACACAGCACTACCTAAGGTTGTAACAATTAAAAAGACAATGTCCTTGAAACAAGATCTGTCAATTTGAAAGCACTGTGAATACAAAATATTGTCCCTACCCATGGAGGGTTCTGGAAATGCTTCTACCTGGGTACCATGGCAGAGGAGGAGACTGACAGGTCACTGGCAAAGTGGAGACAGATTTGGCAGTTTTTTCTTTTGTGGCCAAATCCTATAATTATAAATTGCCCCACTATCCCTTGGATTTGATTATACTGTAGGTAAAATTTTGTGTTAAATGTATGTTATGTCTTTATATCCTCTGTTGTACGGAAAGCCTTTAAAATCAATATTAATAGTGTTCTCCAAAGCCAGGATTGTGACAGAAATCAACAAATCTCAAATTGTTCTTTTGTTTCTCTTTCAAAAGACTTCATTAAAGATATGCATACCCTTTTTCACCAAAATTAGACTTCCCGTTACCATACCAAGCAGAATTCTTCATTAAAAACATGAATGTAGAAGAAATGTTGGCCAGCGAGGTTCTTGGAGACTTTCTTGGGGCGGTGAAGAACGTGTGGCAACCAGAGCGTCTCAACGCCATAAACATCACTTCAGCCCTGGACAGGGGCGGCAGAGTTCCGCTTCCCATTAATGACATGAAGGAGGGGTAAGCAGACCTTTATCTCGTTCCTTAAATATGCATTTTGAACTCTGGTGGTCTTATCAAATTTATTATAGATGGAAGATGGCCTATTGCATTCTTTTTAATAAGAAGTAGGTGTTGTAAAGATAGGGGAACACCAGCAATTTTCTATATTGACAAAGAGATTATATTAATGGTTCTTTATATCTGACGTTCCAGGTCCTATGAATTCTAATTGTAGATCAGGATCAGCATCATAAATTATAGCACTGAGTCTTTTGTACCTTCCTTAGAGAAGCTGATTATTTAGGGCCCTGCATTTCAAAGGAAATTGATGCCCTAGTTATCAGCTGCAGGATACTCAGGCTGCTGTAACTTTATTCTAGGAAACTATTTCTTCGCCTTTAACATTCTTTCCACCATGTGTCGGTGATGGATAGCTGGAGTGGATTTGAAACCTATTCCTGAAGCCTGGCCTTGTCACTCATGGGCTGGGTGACATTGGGCAAATGCTGTACTCCTCTGTGCCTCGATTTCCCCCTTTGCTCCAAGGGGTGCATTTTTCTACTCCATATGTTTGAGATGGATTTGTCTGTTCTCATGTCTTACAAAGTATTGACCCTTGTAGGGTTTAAGAAACAATTTTTATGCCTGGGTACATTGAGAGGATTGAATGTCAATGTCGGATCAAACTTTGATCTTTAATTTTTAACGTGTAGGTTGAAGCAGATCTGCCTTTTTTTTTTTAACCCTATAAATGTATGGAATACAGAATAAATCACAGTTTATATAGCACATCCTTTTCCAATCCCTCCTTTGTCCATGTACATGGGAACATTTTTATACAGATGACATCTAGAGTACCTGGATTAATAAGAATTAAATTTAAGGGCAGCGTTCAAGGAGAAATGTGTTGGAAATGAGGGAAGATACCACAAACAGACATAGATGAAGTATGAGAGAGTACGCAGAAGAGGGATAAGGGATAAGCAGTGAGCTGTGAAGTTCAACTTACAAATTTCAGAATTAAATTGTAGCTTGTATGTTACAGTAATGGATTTTGAAGTCAGTCAAGCACGCATAGAAGTGCTTCAAGAATAAGAGTTGCTTTATCTCTTGGTCTATCTGTTGGTTGGTTTTCTATATGAAACCATAATTTTAGAGCTTACATTTATTTTTACTTCAGCTTTCCAACATGAGTCTCTGTCCCACTGAGTAATTAAAGCAGAACTGTGGGAAATGAGAAATGATGAACAGGGAATCTCCCCTGAAAACATTCTCCCAATATGAAGTCTTTTCAATAGTTTCTTAAAGTCATATATTCCACGATGATTGTTAAAACAATGACCAAAAGATGGTGGAGGAGAGCAGCCTGAAAACCAGGCACTGGTAGGGTTTTGTCTTGTTGTGCTCTCTTCTGAGCTTCCTCTTCCCTATTCTGTCATACACACTGCACTCACAGAGGGCCTTTTAGAGACAGATGAACTAAACAACTCTCAAAACCAGACTCTGACCTAAAACAGTGCTTCCCAACCACGTCTTGCCTAAAAGTTGCCAGTAGTGCTTTTATAAAAACATAGCTATGGCTGCCTATCTATAATCTATAATATGATCTATAATATATTAATGTATAATATGTTTTTATAGGTAAGTTATAATATATAATCATCTATTAAAGAAATACATTAATTAAATAAATAAATTGGTTAAGTATCCGGTCTTCATCTCAGCTCAGGTCTTGATCTCAGGGTTGTGAGTTTAAGACTGCGTTGGGCTCCACACCCAGTAATTACAAAATATAGATAGATAGATAAATAGATACATACATACATACATACATAGGTAGGTAGGTTTGTTGGTTCCTGGCTTCTGCTTCCCCCTAGAGATTCTGAATCTTTGAGTCCAGGGCTTGGCCTGAGCATGCGACTCTAAATTAAGAACACAATTTTTGTCCTCCAAGTACTTGCTAAAGAATTCGGTCATTAGCTGATCCCCCAGCACCTGCTAGAGGGCGGCATGTGCTGTCAGATATTTGAGAGAGTCAGTCCCATGGCATTTATTTGGACCCTGTTGTCTCAGATCCCTTCCCAACGTGAAATGCTTTCCATGAGTTTTAATTTAATGGTAAGCCATAACCTTTACAAAGTATTCATATGATAAGTCTTTTAAAATAGTATTTCTATAAATTGTACCCAATACCAACCCTACTGCTCCAGTGTCCCTATATGCACACCAATGAAACAAGATCATACTTGAGTATAGTTCCAGAAGAAAAAAAATTGTCCCCGCGAACGATTTTGCACATTTCCTTCAGTTGTTATGTAATGCCATGGTAACAAAACTAACTTTTTGCCCTATCGCTTTAAACTTAGAAACAAAATGCTGTGCTTGGCTAACTAATCTCTTGTGTCGTGCTTTCTTTTTGTTAATGTATATCGTAATACTTCATTTACTTAATAAACTTTTGTCTCCCTACTTTGTTTTGAAAATAACGTGGGCTATAAATCCCTTTTTAAAATGAAATCTTGAAGAAAATAAAAAGCTAGTCAGACATAGCCAAGGAATTCCATCCCTCTCTTTTCTAAGATTTTATTTTGAAAGGTTATCATATGCTTCCCAGATATTAATTGAACACCTGACAGAGTATCCTGCTGAACATTCAGTAACAAAAGTCTCAGGTCTCTGATAAAAAAAAAAACAAATGAATAAAACCTCCATGAGTTTATCTCCTATCACTCAGGGAGGCCACAGTCTCCTAAATGAAGATTTTTTTCCATAGTTGATCTATGTAGTCAAACACACAGCAGAGGAATAGGAGAAACTCTCAGTGGTAGACCATCCGAGAGGGTGCCCCGGCCTTCCCCAGCCCAAGGGGCCGTTCAGTGTCCATCATCAGGAGCCCACTCTGTAGCATCCCACGTCCTCATCCCTTCCTCACGTGCATTCGTTTACCTCTGCGCTCGCTGACAGCTTTCAGACTTCTCCTAAGTCTAACAGAAAACAATGAAAAAGATTTACTTCAAAGTCCGTAAGCTCCTGCAAAGGAAGGCTGAGCCTCCTGAAAAGACTGGCCGTCCCCTGCCAGACCCATAGCCCCGGCAACTGTGCTCCCTCTGGGCGCGGTCTCTGTGCTGCTTTTGCTCCAGAGACTCTGCCAGAGGCTAAGGACGGGTGGCTGCTTTTAGCCTGGGATGAAGCCAGTGGAAAGAGGAGTAGGTTCATGTTTCATTCTAGGCACGGCATCGCCGCCAAGCCGGGGTGAGTGATGTGGTGTAAACGGCGGCTATTCAGGGAATGATGGGGTGTGAGGATTAAAGAATATACTCACTTTTCATAAGAGATTGTCAAACCTGCCACGATTTCCTCTGGTTACCAAAGCGTGTGGGTCTAGCCTCAGTCAGCAAAGAGAATCCTCGTTTATTCGTTAGACAATCTCACAAAATGCTCCCTCTAATTAATTGTTTGCTTTCTGCCCTATAAAGGCCTCCGTGACAAATTAAACTTGAGGAAGAGAATATAAGTCAGTGGATGCCAAATACTGCTCTGATGCAAGGTCATGATCCTGGGCCAGGCTGTAGTGCTCTGCTGAATTTGCCCCCGTGTTTGGTGACTTATAAGATTGTCCTTTATTCTTAAAGAACTTTTCTCCCACACTTCTGGTGCAAATATTCTTTTATGGAAGGATGGTGATATAGGATAGGAACTTCTAAAAAGAGCCTTTAATAATGTAAAAATTGGAAGCCCATATAAATCCACTTTTTAAAAAAAGATTATTTATTTATTTGACAGAGAGAGATCACAAGCTGGCAGAGAGGCAGGCAGAGAAAGAGGAAGGGAAGCAGGCTTCCCGCTGAGCAGAGAGTCCGATGTGGAGCTCTATCCCAGGACCCTGGGATCATGACCTGAGCTGAAGGCAGAGGCTTGTACCCACTGAGCCACCCAGGTGCCCCCATATAAATCCACTTTTAAAAGTATAAAAATAAACTGATGAAATCAGTGTGACTATATGTCTAAACTCTATTCTGTGTTCTACACATAGATTCACATATCAAGTATTTTTATTGGGGAGTAGTATATTAATCTTTGTGTATAGTGATTTAAAAAACAATTGACCAGACAGGTAATTGGATAATTAAAAAGCCATGTAGTACATACCACTGTCGAGGTATTCACAGAGTGTTTCTTCCTCACTTCAGGTCCATGCCTGCAAAAGGTTCATAGACTAGGTAAAGATCTGAGTTTTAAGCATACAAATTAATTTGCTCAAAAAATAACAAAGAGAGATTCTAGATAAAGGGGTTAGCTTGGGCAAAAGCCCTGAGGTAGGAACAAGCCTGATGGATTTGGAAACCTATTTCATATGGGTTTGGGAGACAGGGATCCAGAAGTGGTTGTTACAAAGGAGGCAAACCCCAGACCAGGTAAGGCCTTGCATACCAGGAAGAATTGTTCAGATTTTATTCCAAAGCATTAGGGACATTTGCAGAAAATAGCACATGGTTGAAAGAGTAGACAAAACCCAAATGCCTCCTTTCTGCAAGCAGGAAGCTCTCTCTCTCTCTCTCTCTCTCTCTCTCTCTCTCTCACACACACACACACACACACACACACACACACACACAAACTAGAAGGGTCTGACCCTTGCAAGCCAATTCCCTCTTTAAATAATGTATTCCTTCTCCAAGGAAGAGGAGCAAGCAAGTAGCAGAACTAGAGTCTGGAACTGTCCTCTCTTTTCTTTTTTAATTCTGCATTCGATCTTTTATTTAGTTTAACTTATTCTTTATTTTTCATCTTACCTTTGGTCGATTGATCGCAGATACGCACAGAAGTGGTGTGGGGGACAGAGGGCAGGAATCTTAGTGCATTTTCTTCTAAGAGCTCAACCGTTCCCAGGCAACAGGTAACACGTGGACACATTCTTCTCTAAACTGTCTTTTATCTCCACAAAATCAAGAATCAACCACTTTCGTTGCTTGGACAATAAGGTCAAATATGCAATCATTGAATCCATTGATCTGGCAGAGATCTGGCTAAAAAAGGCAGAGTTTTGACTTAATCTTTTTTTTTTTTTTTTCTAACCTGTTACTTAGTTTTCAACATTGTATGTATAGGGGCCACAATGAATGTGTTCTACCTCAGGGGAAGTTGAATTGTTCAAATTGGAAGAAAAGACTCCTTCGTAAGGAACAAATTCCACCAGTGTGAATTAATTCTTGGGGGTCTGCGGCACCATGTTTCGTCAACATTGCTTGAGAGCCTTGAACTCGGCAGCATGTTCCCATCTCATCTGTTTACACCTTTGAAAGTTTGAAAACACATGGCTAAGGTCATAAAGATAACAATCACCTTTGTTTCGCTTTATAAAAATTTTAAGTTTCTTCATGTCAATAAGCTAGCTAAAAGGAAAAACAGATTATGAAAAATGTGATTTTAGTGTGCATCGCATTAGGTTATTATTCACAGCCACATACAAAAATTCTTTTAAAGCCATCTTGTTGAAACTTACTGGCTCTACAAAAGAAACAGTAAATACACAATTTTTTTTTTTTTTGGAGCCTGCAAAGCAAATCTAATATCTCCTTCTCTCAAGCATGGCATTTATAGTCTATTTGCATTTTATATATTAACTTACAGATTTTCCCAGTATTCTGGAGATATAATTGACATATGGCATCGTACAAGTTTAAGTTGTACAACATAATGATCTGACGTATGTACATATTGCAAAACAATTACCATAATAAGTTCGGTTAACATCCATCACCTCATGTAGTTACAATTTTTTTCTTGTGATGAGAACTAAGATCTACTCTCGTGGCAACTTTCAAATATACAGTGACTTGTGTTTTAAAACTGATATAATGCTTTTTATTCATTCATTTATTCTTCAAATAGGCTCCCTGAGGACAGTGAGAAAGAAAGGGTCCAAGGAGAACCCTTAAGGGGCTGTTGCTTCATGCCCTGTGGAAAGCAATGGTGATCAGAACTAGGGTTCTGGAAGGGAGATGGAACAAAGTGGACAGGTGCATGTGAGAGTTCTTTTGGGGTAAATGTCAGAGACTGATGATGGATTGAATATGTGGAAAGAAGGACAGGAGTCAAATACGATGGTGCTTGAGCATCTGGCCATGCCAGTCATGGGGAGAGAAGATGGAAAAGGAGGAACAGGTGAAGGTGGGGTGGGGTGACGATGAGCTCAGTTCGGAACATATTAAGTTTGTGAAGCCTATGGATCATCCAAGGAGAGTTGAAAGTAATTTGGCAGTATGTGTCAACTGTCATAAAAATGTTTCTACTTCTAGGCGTCTCTTTTAAGATAGTAACATTAAAGAATTGCACAGAGATAGTCTTTGCAATATTATTTATAACATAAAAAAAATTGGAAGCAACTTACATGTCCCACCCTGAAGTAATTGTGAATAAATCGTGTGCACTTAAAAAATTACATTGCCATAAATCTATAATTACAAAGACTGTACAATATGGAAAATGCTTATGATGCATTAAGGGGAAAAAGCAGGGTACAAAATTGTATTTTGGAGATGATTGCAATTAGGTTAAAATATATGCATTTGAAAAATATTTTGCAAGGTACATTGGAAAATGAAGATAGTTATCTTAGTAATATAAATTAATTCTGTTTTTATATCCTAGGTTTTATGTAATGTTTTTATATTGCTTTCATAATTTAAGGGAAAAAATAAAACATTTCAAAGCATCAAAACTCTAGCCCAGGGCGCCTGGGTGGCTCAGTGGGTTAAAGCTTCTGCCTTCGACTCAGGTCATGATCCCAGCGTCCTGGGATGGAGTCCCGCATCGGGCTCTCTGCTCAGCAAGGAGCCTACTTCCTCCTCTCTCTCTGCCTGCCTCTCTGCCTACTTGTGATCTCTGTCAAATAAATAAATAAAATATTTTAAAAAAAACAACTGTAGCCCATTTTTGTTATCTTGAAGTGAATTAATTAAAAATCTTACTAGTTGTAAATGCAAATCAATGTCATGTTAAAGCAAGTTAACAGTTGTAAAAATACTCATTTTATTTCTGTATTTATAAGTATAATGTCACAATTATTAAGGAGATATGTGGTCTTGGCAAGGCAGTTAATAATAGAATTTGACTTTATGTGAAGCTTACATTTAAGAACTTGTTTTAAATGGAATATATTTATATTCACTGATCATCTAAACACCTAACCAGTTGTTTCTCATATATACTTTTGTTCTGAATTTTTTATTTTTATTTTCCTCTTTAGCTTTAGCCCATTATATACTGTTTATCTACTGAAGGCACCATAGTTTTTGAAAAAAAAGTTCCTTCAATGAATCTCAAGTCAAAATATAAATTTGACATAAAGAACAACCAAATGAGTTTGTGTAGTCAAACTCTGGGACACAGTTGTCAGCTCAAGGTGTGGGTTCATACTTACATTGACAAAGCTTTGAATTTTTGTGATACACTTTCACTTACTAGCAGTTTTAAAAATAAAAGATTTATTGAGATGTAATTCATATACTATACAATTCACCTATTTAAAGTATGTAACTCAATGGATTTTAGCTTGTTCACAAAGTTGTGCAGTCATTATCACAATCAATTTTAGAATATTTAAATCATTCCAACTCCTCCATCCTATACCCATTGGCAGCCACTTACCACCACCACCACTCCCCACCCCACCAGCCCTAGGCAACTACTGTTTACTTGCTTTCCTTATAAATTTGCTTGCTGTGAACATTTCATATGAATGGAATCATACCATATGTGGTCTTTTGTGACTGACTTCTTTCACTTATCCACAGTATTGTTTTCAGGGTTCACCCCTATTGTAGCATGTATCAGTACTTCATTTGTTTTTATGGTTGAGCAATATTTGGTTGTTTGGATGTTCCACCTCTTATTTGCTCATCAGTGAGTATTTAGATGGTGTCCACTTTCTGACTACTGTGAATACTGTTGCTATGACCACTCACATGCAAGTCTTTGTATAGACATCTATTTTCATTTCTCTTAAAGTACATACTTAGGAGTGAATTGCTGGTTCATATGGTAACTCTGTATTCAACCTTTTGAGGAACTTCCAGACTGTTTTCCAAAGCAGAGGCACCGTTTGACATTGCTACCAACAGAGTAGGAGAGTTCCAGTCTCTCCACATCCTCTCCAGAGCTTCTTATCTGTGTTTTTTCTTGTAGCCGTCCTAATGGATGTGAAACAGTAGTTTTGATTGTGGTTTTGATTTCTCTTTTGCTGAGGGCTGAGGGTGTTGGACATCTTTTCACACACTTATTGGACCTTGGTGTAATTCTTTGGAGAAATGTCTATTCAGGGCCCTTGCCATTTTTAAATTGGATTGTCTTTTTGTTATTGAGTTGTAAGAGCCCCTTACGTATTGTACATACAATTTCCTTATTAGATATATGATTTGCAAATATTTCTCTTATTTCATGGATTACCTTTTCACTTTCTTGATAGTGACCTTTGGAGAACACTATTTTTAATTTAGGTAAAGTCCAGCTCATCAAGCTTTTTCTATTATTGCTGAAACTTTTGGTATCGTAGTTAAGAAAACACTGCCTATTTCAAGGTCATGAAAATGTACACCTTTTTTTTCCTCAGAGTTTAACAGTTTTAGCTCTTATATTTAAGTCACTCATCTATTTTGAGTTAATTTTCTTCTATGGTATGGGGTAGGGGCCCACTTTATTCTTTGGCATGTGGATACCCTGTTGTGTCAGGACCATTTGTTCTAAAGACTGTCCTTTCCTCCATTGAACTATCTTGGCACTTGTGACAAAAATCAGTTTACTAAATGTAAGAGTTTATTCCTGGACTTTGAATTTTATTCCATTGATCTACTTGTCTACCTTTAGGCTGGGTTACTATTGCTGATTGTTCTGATTATTGTTGCTTTGTAGTAAGTTTTAAAATCAGTAACTGTGAGTCTTCCAACTTTGTCATTTTCAAGAATTTTTTGTAGTTATTTTTAGGTTCCTTGAATTTCCATATACATTTTCGGATCAGCTTGTTAGTTTCTGCAAAGCAGACAGCTGGAATTTTGATGGATTTATTTCCTAAGTAGCTGTAGTATTGTCACTAGGAAAAGAAACATTTAGAGTAATTTCCTGGTTTTCTCTCTTCTTTTGAAAGACCTATGAGATTCTCTTTTCTCAGGCTGCTTCAAGATTATTCCAATACTATTATCACTAACTTCTTTTTTGTGTGTGTGAAACTCTTCCTGACTAATTAAGTAGAGTTCTTTCCCCTTAAACACTAAGATGCACACCAAGAAAATAAGTTTTGCTTGCCTAATTTGTGCTTACCAAATAATAGTTTTTCTCTTAGATTGACTTCTTAGATAAAAGAGTGAGAGACCTTGTAGTAGGAGACCTAACACTAGGGGTCTGTGCAGTAGAAAAGCTGATAGAACTCTTGAGCGAAATAACTAAATGCCTAAAGTTCCGGAGATGTAATTTCCCATCTTATTAAAATGAAATCAAGGAAATTCATTACCTACAATTACTTATTGCTTTAGTCAGAGTTTTATTTCTAAATAATTTACTTTCAGGGTAATCTTTAAAGGTAAGTCATCTACAAAACATAGTAATCACAATATGGCAGACACATGCTTACTTTGAGTTAAATAGGATGAAAAAAAATTTTTTTTAGAAATTAACTTAGAATCAAGAGAATGTCTGAAACACCAAAGCACTCAGTAAATATTGGTTGAATAAAGGAAGGACTGGAAGGCAGCTCCTACATGAATCACTGCTTTTAAAGCCCAGGTCCCTACCTTAGGGATGATTCTAGATAATCCCTCAATTCAAAAGGATAAATCCTGCTTTCAGGGTAGATTGTTTTTCAGTGTTTCCAATTTTCTCAAAGGATAACCTGAGAGTTTCACATTTTTGCAGCGTTTATGTCATGGTTGGTGCCGATGTACCGTTTTCTTCTTGTTTACGAGAAGTTGAAAATCCACAGAATCAATTGAGATGCAGTCAAGAAATGGAACCTGTGATAACATGTGATAAAAAGTTTCGTACTCAGTTTTACATCGACTGGTGCAAAATCTCATTGGTGAGTTTTTATTTTGTTTTTGCAAATGTAATTGGAAGTGATGGGGCTGGAGTTAACATTTGACTAAAAGCTGAATTGCTTTTAGGAACAAATCCTGGGTTTACTTTGTTAACGCAATTGACTTCCCTTGGCTTTAAGAATTTGGCACGCTTGTTGACAGTGCATCCATTTAGGAAAGTGTTATCTCCACTTTTGTCCTCAGTCAACCCTTGATTAGTTTTGGGGGCTGCATTAGTTTGGCAGGTGGTCCAAATGACCCCTCCTGGATATCCTGGTGGTTGTTAAGCCATGATAGAGTATGGAGTCCGTGTGACGTATGAAGAAAGTCTCAAATATGTTGCCATTACCACCTTGGAAGGAGAGACTGGGGTACCATAATACATCTGAAAATAAGCAAGTGTGCTATGAGTTTCTGTCCTAAAAATGCAAATTGTAGGGCAAGTTCAAGGAATAACAAAAAACTCCAAGTGAACAAAATTAGAATCTTACCCACAGCCCCATAAATATTAAATATCTCTTTCTAAATTACTTTTTAACTAGGATGCTAAAAAACTTAAGAAAATGTAGGTAAGGTTTCATATATACTTGATATATATATAATATTTCTTATAAAATTTATATTATTTTTTGATTTTGCTTTCTGGAAGATTGGTAAGTTGTTTTACTTCTTTAGTGACCTTTAGATTTAACTTCTGTCAACTCTTGATGATTGGTGGTGAGTGAATTAGATCTAAGTTTAAAGTTGACATTTAAACAAAGTTATTGACACATAAACACAACTGTCACTTCATGGCTTGGAGAACCAACTGCAGGCAACTTTCCCAGATCTCCCAGGACAGGATAACATAGTATTCATCTTATAACACATGTACCTGTGGCCCTTGGCCCTAGACTCCTTTTTTGATGTGACTGTGTCTTAGGAAAATAATTTTCTTTCTTTGTCTTCTTAAATCAAGACAAATATTGAGCTGCTGTGGTTTACATGTATTATAGATAAATGCTGAGTTTGCAAAACTTACTCTTCCCATCATCGTCCTAATCATAACAAGGATGCCAAAGACTGAGTGACTGTAGTTGTAACTTGAGTAGGTACCTGTAACAGGAGTCAGCAGACAGCCGGCCCTAACAACACCATATTACTTGTGTTCGTGCTGTAAATTGTTTATGTTTAGGAATATGACCTAATTTCGGAAGATTTAAAAATGACTTATGTTTTGAAGCTTTTAGTTTCTATGGTGAGATTTTATAAATGGGAAGAGTACTGGGGTTTTCATTTTTTATTTTACATGTATTTATTTATGTGTCAAATCTTACCACAGAAGATATCAGGAGGCATAACTGAAATAGTGAAGCAATAAACATAATAAATAAAGTAGAAAAGAAATGGATGATCAGGACCTAAACTTTATTTAAAAAATAAGCCTAAGGTCCAGTTTGATAATAAGCTTCCTGTGTCCAGGATTAAAAGAGTTACTTAGTTCTCCTTCTTAAAAGAGTCAGAGCATTGATTCCTTCGCAGAAAATGAAGGTTCACTGGCACTGTACTCTTGACAAAATTTTTCAAGTGGGTATTTTTTGAAAGGATACTGAGAAATGCCATGAATCATTCTCCCCAACATATTTTGGGGGGAGGGTGTTCTGGGGGCAAATGTAGTGACAAATTTCACATGGACATTTTTACAGTGTTCTTCAATAAAAACCGCAACATAATTAAGTACAACTCAGTAAAACAGTTCAGTGAATGTGGAGGTAAATTAATCCAGTGCCAATGTGCATTTTTTAAGTTCTGGGTTAGAATTTAATGAAACTATAGTATTGGCTGAGTTATGTGTTCCTTGGGCTGTCCTTCCCCCACATCGCTTCTGTCAGCTCAACAGCAGAAAGAAAGATCAAGTTTGTAATCATTTAGAAATTGTCTCTCATTTTATTTTTCTTTCGTCTTTCACTAACCTTAGAAACCATACCCGTACACCTGGTTGTCTGCCAGTTCATGGCTTGTTAGCATCTTTTCTAGAAGTTTACCGGAGGAAACAAGAAATGTACACGGTAGAATTAAGGGCTTCTGTTTTGAAGGAAGGAAACTGGAAAGAACAGCCACATACACACATACACACACATTATGTGTGGATTCATGTACATATATATCTGTCTGTTGTGGAAAGGGCCCAGAAAGTGGGCCAACACAAGCCCTTTAATGTTACTTTTGTTCATTACTTCTTCCTAGCTCCCATTAACAATGGCAAGTTCAAGATGATAATGCAGTTGGAAAAGAGGGCTTTTTAGAAATGTGTCAAAGAAAGTTTTGATATATCTGGTTCTTCCACTCTCGTAATGTTTATAGTTATTAATTCAATGTGTAATTGTCTTCTTTTATATCAGGTCGATAAAACAAAGCAAGTGTCCACCTATCAGGAAGTGATTCGAGGAGAGGGGATCTTACCTGATGGTGGAGAGTACAAACCCCCTTCTGATTCTTTGAAAAGCAGAGACTATTACACGGATTTCCTAATTACACTGGCTGTGCCCTCGGCGGTAGCACTGGTCCTTTTTCTAATACTTGCTTATATCATGTGCTGCCGACGGGAAGGAGTGTGAGTACTTTAAAACACTAATAAAAAATTATTGAGCCTACTGGATAACAACATATAAGATTCCATTAAAAGCCAAGTTTCATTTGGTTCATAAAACACTTTATAAATTAATTGAAATTGTGTTCAAGTCAAACTCTAGTACTTTATTCTTTTAAAATGAATTAAAATAGTTTTGAGTCTAGTAAATCAAATTAGGGGATATAATGACCTTATTCAACAATTATTAAGGCTAGATATAAATTCATGCTGGCAAAACAGTCCCAAGAATAACTGAGGTTAGCTCTTTTGGTTATATAAGCCATTTTGTGCAGAGACTATGGGATCTATAGACATGGTAATTGCACTTTAAGTAGATAAATTGTCTTAGTTTGATCAGAAGTGATGGTCAGAATTCTCCTTGAAATCCTTGTCAAACGGGTGACATAATCTATATGTTTAAAAGATACGTATATATACATATAAACCTAGGAGTAAATTAGTGAAAAAAAGAGCATAATTGGAGGAAGGAGAGTTCACTTCATGATTAGATAGCACTTTCAGGACATCTGTGTCAATTAAAATAATCTCCCCAAATTATCTGGAAGTCAGGGCAACAAAGTGAAAGGATAAAAAATTAATAAAGCAGCAAGTAACAGATTCTTCCATTTTTTACATGTAGCCTGATTTCATTATGTCATAGAATTTATTTCCAAGAGCTTGATGCTTAATCTCCATTTTTTTCCATTTTTCTGTGTGTTTCTCATCAGTATTCCATCTCTGTATGTGTACTCATCCAAATAATGTCATAAACCTGGTGGCAAATGCTGCCTGGTTGCATTTAATGGTAACAATGTCAGCATTTCCACATCATGCAAGATCCCATGAGCATATAGTCTTAATGTTCCAAATATCAATGCTATTATTTAATTCATAAATTTTGTTTTGTTTCTAGGGAAAAGAGAAACATGCAAACACCAGAGTAAGTGTCTTCTTTCCTGTTATTTTCTTTATCATGTTTTTTCACTTCTCAGTTGCTCCTCGTGCTGCATAAATGTGTGTCATGCTTTGATTTTGTCATTCGTCATCTTTCATAGTTTATTTCATAAATGTGAACGCTGCTTTCTAAATAGAGATATTGAGGATGGGTAGAGACTAAACATAAAAAGGGTTTGAAAACTAAGATTATGTAGATAAAAATTAAACCTAAAACTTCAGATTCAGAATATTAACTTGCCATTTATATGATGTGATTTCCCAATCTGCATTTCTATAAACCAGAGAACAGATGAAAAGACCTTTCATACACGTTTTCCTGAATCTACAGTAATAATCTACCATAAAATGAAACTTCTGTGAGTATTGATAAATGCCCCATCAGAAGAACTATATAAAAGCTATGGTAGTTTAATCTTAATCCTAGACATTAAATAGCGTACTAGTTTGTTACTTAGGGCTATAATATTAACACAATGCTTTATAGCTTAGTTTTATGCAAGACACGTTTATTTTAAAAATTGGTTTACATTGTTCAGTTTTTGCTGTGTTAAAAGCATGTGAAATGTATCCCTTTCAGAGATAACCTTTAGAATACCCAAAGTGCAATAATATCTTACTTTAAAAAGAAAAAAAAAATTCATAATGTTTTCAAATTTGATGACCCATGGGGCTAATATTGGATTTTAAATACGCGTGTGTTTTATTTCTTTTCGATCTAGCATCCAGCTGGTCCATCATAGTGCTATTCAGAAATCTACCAAAGAACTTCGTGACATGTCCAAGAATAGAGAGATAGCATGGCCCCTGTCAACGCTCCCTGTGTTTCACCCCGTAACTGGGGAGATCATACCGCCTCTGCACACAGACAGTTATGAAAGCACGAACATGCCACTGATGGAGACGCAGCAGTAAGTATCCACGTGCTCCTGTCATTATTAATATGCATGAAGATAACCACTTACTTTTCATAAAGACCAGAACTTTTCATTATTGCTTTCATTGTTTGTTTGTTTGTTTACAACTCTAAAGAGAAAATACCAAAAGGACATTGATAGTAGATTCCCAACCCCGTGGTGCTGACCCAAATACAAAGCATTACTTTCAGGAGATGCATCTTTTTTTTCTTCGCTAATTGAAACAAGATGACATTCACCTTAATAGTTAAGAAATTGACACTGCTGATAAACTAATGTGTGCTCAAAGAAGAGGTAATTGTGAAAAGAAATGCATATCCTGAAGCATTACACATTGATTATTTTTTAGAGCTATAATTAGAATTATTGGGTTCTGTTAACCTATTTGTTGATATTAGTAACACACATCTACTTAATGTAATTTTTTGTGCCTCAGGATAAAAGCTTTTTATGTGATTTTTTGTGATCTGCTTGTATATCAAAATGAATAGTTCTAATTTTGACTCTAAATACAATTTATTAGTGCCCGCCTTTGTAATGCTGGAAGGACTATGATCAGAAAGCCTGGAAGAAGTCTTTTGTAAGGGGTACCTATGGGGGTTGGGGGAAGGGGTTGAGGAAATTGCCCATATTATATACCTAGAAGCTCAGTTTCAATATAAGGGAATTGTAGGTAAAATTGTCATTTATTTTTAAGAATGTGAATCTTTTTCCCCCTTATTTTAACCATATGTTAAAATGGGCTAATTTCAGTTTCCCAGTGAAGTCACAGGTAGATTTTGAGATTCTCCTTTTTCTCATTTTACTTTTATGAATATGATGGATACAGAGAAAAATCTACCCCTCCTCACCCCATAAACTTTAGGGTATGGTATAAGGTAACCTCTTACTGATTAAAGACTTCTCTGGGAACCATAGTGGATGCAAACATTTTCCCACTGCAAATGCTTTTTTGTAACCATGAAAAATGTATGTGGTGATTTGGAGATTAGACAGTAATTAACATGAGTAGTATAGATAGTCAGACTTGATAAATTTATCCAAAATACTTCAGAAATCTAAAAGTATTGTATTTTCCTAAACTTCTCTAGCATCTACTTATTGTTGAGTGGCTAAGGTGTGTGTTTGCGTGTGAATGTATGTGTAAGTAATTGATTGAAGCCTGAATGACAGTGGAGAAATTTGCACACATTATCATTTTGAGTTTTCGAAACGTTAATATTCTATCAGGGATGTGAATATTAAAGCCTCACAAAATTTAGTTGTACTGAATGGAAGGGATAGATTTCTAGGTTCTTTGATGGCTGATGGGTCATCCTAAAACCCACTTTACCAGGATTAGATACTGATGAAAAAAATTAGTAAAATTTTAAGAATACTTTAATAGCTCACAATTTAGCAATTTCTCCTGCTTTTTAAATTTTTTTTTTTAAATTTCTTTTCAGTACTACAGAATTCATTGTTTATGCACCATACCCTGTGCTTCATGCAATACATGCCCTCCTGCTATTTTTTTTAGATGAAAATTTGAACAGCCTTATCATTTATTTCTAAATGGAAAGAACTTTTAAATTCTTTTAGGTTTCCATTCCGTATTGTCTGTATCCAAGAGTACTAGTGAAATGTGGGTATATAGTCCTCAAATGTTGATATATAGTCTCCAAAATGAAATGGTCAAATACACTTGAGAAACAGGTTTTTTTTTTTGTTTGCTTATTTGTTTGTTTTAAAACAGTTCTCAGAGGCCTTAAGTGTTGCTCTGCTTCATGAATCCATGGAAAAAGTCCAGAAGAAGTAGCTCTTCATAACAATGATGTCAAATTTTGCAATAGAGAAATACTCATTATAATGAGTAGGGGGAACTTAAATATGTTTGTAAATCAGTAAAACTCTGTCGCTGGTGAAGTTTAAGGGAAAGAAAAAGGCTGTATCATTTAGATAAGCTTTCTAACTATATATGTTGAGAATGAAAGTCGCTCCTTAAAAAGTATATTGATTCTCTGTGGTTAGGGTTTTGCCATGTTTCTATTTGTATACAAACACAACAAATTTTTCTATCTAGTTCACAACCAAATACATCTTCCTGGTCCTCCCGTAACCCCATCAACTCTCGTTATGTTGATGACATCTCTCTATTTGCAAATGCAATAGGTTATTCTATTGAACTTCTGACAGTTTGACCATATATGTATTTTTAAGTCCAGAAAACCTTCACATTATTCAGATTTCTGCTAATGGAAAAACTCCATTAACTAGCACTTCTATATAAATAGGGTAGATAGATAATTGAGGATGTGCACAATGATTATTCTCAGGCACTGCGAGATCATCAAGTACGTCTGACTCATCAGAGGGAAATTAAATTACATTCGGTGTAGTTTCAGTGTTGAGTGTATATTATCTTTCTTTTATTCTTGGAAATGGATAATATGTGCACTGTCTCTATGGTAACTCCCTATAAGCCAGAATATGTGATTAACCTCATTTTCCAACCATGCCAGATAATAGGGAAATTCATTGTATCAGGTTTGTCACAGCTGTCCTTTACGCAAATTCAGCTTTTACTCCTTACCTTAAAAGCATGGCCCTCTTTTTAAAGTTATATTTCAGCACCAAGTATACACATACATACATACACATTTTGGTCATTTGGATTGAATTGAATCCTCCACATTAAAATGAGATATTCTATTTGACAAGGCATTAGAGTACTACTGATAACCAAGTACGTGCTTGGAGAATGCTGCCTAGTATTTGTTAATTAACCCTTCCCAAAAGGGCATACATTTTATCTTCCCATATTCATGCTAACCTTACTGATTCATAAATGATTTGGCTAGCTACAGGATTTCACGTTTATTCTTCAGACTCAACACCAGAAATATTCAGGCATAAGGACATTGGCTTCCAAGCAAGACTCAAGGACATTTAAAGCTTTCCTTCAGAGCTACGTGGAAATTTGCTCAGGTCTTTTAAACAAGTCAGTCTAGGAGGTCTAGAGAACCTTAGAAAAGTGCGACGTAAAGGGAACTCCGTAAAGGGAACTCGTAACAGTTGGATGATGAGGGGCTGCGACCATTATTTGTCAGTTACATAGTAACATTTTCTTCTTGGTACTATACTTCACAGGACTTAGACTGGCACCATACCTTAGACAGTAAAACAGTATTTAATCATTTGCAGATGATAAAATTGAGGCATGGATAAGAGACAAAGCTAAATTAGGTCAAAACTGAGATTAGATTGTTTGCCTATCTTGCTATTAAGTCAAAGATAATGTAGTTATTGAACTCAGAAGGATCTCTGATCCAGGTTACAAGCAGTGGATTGAATAGGTTGTGGGAAGGGAAGCTGGAGAGGGACCAGGAGATGGAGCACATGCTCAGAAGGGACAACTTCATTTTGTACAGAATTCCCTCTATATTCCAGATTGCAGAGACAATATAAACAGCCTCTTAAAGTTATCATAGTATAAAAACGTAAGGTCAATTTTGTTTGATCTTTACTAATGTATTTATTAATAACTTTTATTTTGGAATGATTTTCAAGGTTCAGAGAAGTTGCAAAGATAACACAGAGGGTTTCCAGAGATTCCCTCACACACTTTTTTCCCGTTGCACATTTGTCACAACTAAGAAACCAACATTGGTGCTTTACTATTAAGCAAACTTCAGATTTTTGTTTTTAATAATTTGAGATTTCACTAGGTTTTTTTTTTAGATTTTATTTATTTATTTGAGAGAGAGAGAGAGAGACAGCATGAGTGGGAGGGGCAGAGGAGGATGGAGAGAGAGAGACTCTCAAGCAGACTCCATGTTGAGTGAGTGTGGAGCCTGACTTGGGGCTCGATTCCAGGACCCTGAGATCATGACCTGAGCCAAAACTGAGAGTCAGAGACATAACTGATTGCACCACCTAGGTGCCCTTTGAGATTTCACTAGTTTTCCCCTTTATGTCCTTCTGTTCCAGGATTTTTATAGAAGACACAATAATTGGTGTATCTCCTTACTTTCCTCTGGCTTGGGCAGTTTTTAGATGTTCCTTGTTTCCCCATGACCTTGACAGCCTTGAAGGGCACTAACCACATATTCTGTAGAATGTTCCCCATCTCCTAACACAGCCAGGCATTTTGTATCTTTACTTAATCAGTTATCTTTGCAATTCAGTGAGGATATATTACCATTAACAGTAAGAACTTTTCTCTATAGGCTGTCCCCTTATTACCATTCATTGCTAGAGATTACATTATAAAATAATTATTTTGTCTTAATTTATTTTTTATTTTTTTGAGAGAGAGACAGAGAGAGAGAGAGAGAGAAAGAGAGAGCATGAGCAGGGGCAGAGGAAGAGGGAATGAGAGAATCTTAAGTAGGCTCCATGCATCTCTCGACCCTGAGAGAGTGACCTGAGTGGAAATCAAGAGTCGGATGCTCAACCAACTGAACCACTCAGATGCCCCATAAATTCTTAAAAATAATTTTGCTTTGCCCAAAGAATCACTGTTGTGATTAAGGGTTATGTTTTATGCCAAAGATTTAACTTAAAATATATTCTTACAGATTGACTGATGTACCTTGGAAACAAACCTTTGTAATGATTTAAATGAAGAAAATCAAATTTCAAGTCATAGAATTCTAGGTCCTAAAAGGTAGGTTGAGAGAGAGAGTCTAGCCTGATTGTTTCCAAACCAAGTTGCAGAGCACACTCACTCTCAGAGCCCTTATGACGCAGATCCCAGGGCCCTAATTCTGTGGGTTTGGAATCTGGTGGACCTGTGAGTCAGGTGGAGCAGGAAAAAGTGCTGAGAAATTCCTGAACAAAATACTTGAAGGAGCTGGGTTTGAGGATTTGGGAAAGCCAGTGTGGTGGTTTCTTGGGGGGTGGTGGTGGGGAAGGGATGGTTATTCACACTCCTCTAACTGGAGTTTTAAAATGGGAACAGTGTCTCTGGATTCCTCCCTAAGAGGTATGTATAAAAGAAAAGTGTGAAAGGGGGTGGTCCGGGTGCTTGACCTAGACTGTGGGGACTGTTGGTGGGTTTATACTTACCGACGTCAAGACTTTTCGCTCCTCCTTCAGCTGTCTGAGGAAAATGGTGTTAAAGAAGTGAGAGAGGAGTACTGATTGGTATTGAATGCTAAGCCTCAAAAAATGAAAAACCATTGGGAAATTGTAATTTTGCTCTTTTATGGGAGGCATTGGCTGGAGGATTTCAGATTTTCAATTTTCTTAAAAAGAATTTATTCTAAAATTCGTGATGTATTATGTGTTTTTTTTAGGGAGTAGATCTGCTTTCTTGTCACTCTTTTTCTCATACCAACATCCATATCAGTTGATTTTTCCTTAGTGGGAGACATCTTCATAGAAGATTTTATGCAATGAATAATAGGGAAAAGTGCCCAAACATTTTCTAGGATGATTTTAATTGTCTATATGAAAATTTTCCTTATTCATTGTTCTAAACATGATACCTAATCCAGAGTAATTGGGTCTCCCTCAAAACAGGAGGTAGGTTGTGCTTAATCTTTTATAAATTAACGAATGTAAAACTAGAATCAAGTCTTCTAATTAAAGATATAGTAACAAATCATTTTAGCTGTTGTCTAAAGTATTTTTCCATTTGTCTTCCCCTTGTAATAATGAAAACTATGATAAATTTTCATAAATAAAAAATTAGATTTCAATGAAAGTTAGTATCAGTTAAAGAGAATGTTTTTGGGGAGGGGACCAAGATAATGGTTTTCTGTTGACAAAAAGTGTCAAGCAGTCAAGGATATTTCAGAGCCATTGATTTTTTTTTTCCATTTAATTCAGCAATGGATGCAATATCTCTTTGATGGCTTTTGGTTCTATAGGTTTGTACAGCTTCAGTTTAAAGCCATGGTAGACTTGCTTTGGGCTTTATACAAGTAGGAGACAATAGCCGAAAGAAATAAGTGAATTATCTCCTTTCTCATTTATGTTCTATGTATGCTCTACACTGATTTCAGTGAAAATTAGGTTTTGAAATTAAAAATTATAGTGACATTTTCCAATTTCTCTGTGTCCTTCCTTCCTTAATCCAAATAATGGATGGTTCTTTACTAAAAGTAGGTAAGGGGTTAAAATTGGCATTTTGTTAGAAAAAATATTATAGAAAATTCAAGGATTAGGCAACATCAATTGTGCTGAAATAATTGGGAAATTCCAAAAATATACTACTCTTGTTAAATTTTTTCCTTATTGTGAAGTGACTTCACACTAATTCAAAAGAGAAGTGTTTTATATTATGCATAGCCAAACTAATGTCATTTATTTTCAACTCTGGCACAGATTCTGTGGCTTAATGCAAATCACTTAACCTTTCTCTGCTTTTGAGTCTTCCAGCAAGTTAGAATCTAATGTGTTGATAATCATCCACCTAACTCATAGAATTACTCTACAGGAGATCCAAGAATGTCAAATTACCATAAAATGGTTGTGCAAATAATAAATAATTGTGTCCTCCCCCCGAATCACTTATTTATTAATTTGTACATTATTACCTTTGCTTCCTTAAAAATTAAGTTTGTGCAATGGCTAATTTACATAATTGTCTATTTAAATGCATGTAATTAATGGCAGTACAATTAGAAAATAATTAATGCTAATAATTTAGAGAACTCCAGTTTTCTTAAATCTCTTTTTCTGTGTAATGTGGTTTACACATAATAATCTTTCCATTAGTCCATTAATAACATAATCATTCTAAATAGTTGTATGACTTTATAGAGGTCCTTACATTGAAGGATTAGTGTACCTCCATTTGAAGTCAGCCCCACTCTCCTGTGTAATTGCTTTCAGCGGTGTGTTTTCATTGAAGGTGGAAATGCTTCTTACTGTCCAGTCTGCTTGACTGCAACAGGGTCACTCCTAGGAATTGGGAGTCTCCAGTATCTCAGAAGCAGTGCTCTCATGAGGTACCTCCCTTCAATTTTTCAGTGGAATTCACATTTCAAGTATGTCCATCATGGACATTTGAACCCTCTCACATGCACAGGCTCACCTGCACTTGGTTCTGAAAACAGAACCAAGTCTGCCCACCCTGGAGATGATGGGGATGTTGCTACTCCACACATTTCTTGTCGAGCCCCTAAAAAGATAAGAAAAACAAAACCCTTTTAGGCTCCCATAAGATTAAAGTCATACTGACTCGCACATACTGAACACATAGAAGCACTTTCATAGAACTCATCCATATTGCGGTTGAAGTTGCAAATAGTGCACGTACATCGTTCAAATAAACAGTTGGGACATGCACTGCAGGTAATTTTAAATTCCTAGACCCAAGTCATACCATTGCTTTCTCACAGATCTCCAGATTTCTTGCTACCTTCTGTGTGGCACTTTCTCAACCAACACTTTCTCCTCAAACCTCGCCAAGTCCATTCCTGCTTAGACAGTTTAGTGGTGTAGTGGAGAGAAAGAAAATCAGGGGCTAAAGAAGAAATGACAGGGTGGAGATTAATCAGTGGTTTTCAAACTGTGTTCCACAGAAGGGTAAGTTGGGCTGGCCAATGGGAGTGAGGGGGCTTCCAACTACTGGCCAAATACTGATTTTGAATTTGGGGTGTCCTTGATTTGGGGCTATTGAAAGGCTTTCCTTGTTATCTTCAGTATTTTTGTTTTGTTAAAATGTATCAATTTAACCCATTAATCGGCTACGTAGAGCTAGAGGTGATGGCAAATGAATGTGTGTGTGTGTGTGTGTGTGTGTCTGTGTGTGCTATGTGCTTTAATAGCCTCTTAATATAGAACAGATAGGCTCACATTAGTTGTACCTGAGAAGTTAAAACAAAAACCCCCCTCCCAAATGCCCATGAAATTGCTTTTTGACTTCTGTATTAAAGATGTTTGTTTTCCCATCTTTAAATCTAGAACTTATTTCTTCTGTGGTTTATAAATTAATCTTTTTACTTCCATAATCAAAACCAGTATAAATACATCGTGTGAAGTACTGAAAGAATAAACAGGAAAATAAAACACTCCATAATTTCACACAAGGATAAGTAGTGTTGATAGGTAATAGCAAACAAGAATGTAATTATTGGGGTGAATTATTAAGTAACTTCCTCAAATTGAATTAGAATTGATTTTGCTATTTCCTTAATAATATATTTAAAATAGAGCTGAAAGTCTAAAAAAATTACTCAGAGTCATTAACATTTCCATAGATTAATTTAAGAGTTTAAATAGTATTTAGCAATATAGCCTTCCACTTTAGATTGTTATATTTTGAACCTAATATTTGCCTGGCTGAAATGATTCAGATCAGTGGTTTTCAAACTCTGCTTTTTGGAGGTTTCTTAGAAATGCCTTAGGGGCCAGCATGTAGGGCAAAAGAAACAAAGCAGGCGGGATTCCGGCTCCCTTGTTTCAACCCAGGCAACCTTACATTTATCTCTTTTGTACATCAAGAGTTCTGCTTAGGATTTCAATTAAAAGGAATTCCACTGCTGAAGAGAAACAAACAAAAAAAAAAAATCTGAAAACTGCTGGCTTGGATCTAGCCCTACTCTGTAGCAAGGGGCTGACTCCTAGTACAGAATCTAAACTGTACTTTTTTGCAAATGAATTTTAATACTAAAATTTGAAACTAAATGAGTATGAACATTAATAAATGTATGTATTTTATGTGAATCTTTCTAACTATCTGCAGTTGTGCACGTGTTCATTCAAAATCTATTTATTGCATGCTTACTGTTGGGGAAACTGAACAAAATAGGGGGTTCTTACTAGTAAGGCACTTTGGGGCCAAGAAACATGATGTGATGAGAAATACAACAACTATCTGCATGTGTATGAAACCATACTATATGGTAACCTAGTAGGGAGGCAGTGCTTTGAGGGTGAGGAGGCTAGAACAAGTGGTACTTGAGATATTTTTTAATTAAAACAAATAATAAGTTAAAACTTTTTAATTAACATTCCTTGTGGGATAGTTTTAAGTTACAATAGTAACTCGTGTTTATTGTAACAAACTTTAAGTTGAGTTTGCAAGCACAAATGGGAGCAGTTGGGTACAAGAGATAGTCATGGCCATGATGCCAGTGGTTCTATTTCAGGCAGTCAGGGTTGGGGGAGCTCCATCTAGGGACTAGATATACTGATGGTCTTTTGAGCCAGACTTAATTTGCATAAGGAAGTAATGAAATGTGTGTTGCTTGAATGACATAATCAGAGTTGTGTCTTAGAAGATTATCAGAGAACAATGTGCACAGCTGATCATAAGGGAGCAAGAATGGGACTAAGGAAAAAATTCAGTTCAGTTGCAAAATTCCAAGTAAGAAAGGGTGATGGCTTCAACTAACACAGGTGGGAAGAGGACAGATACAAAGAGAGACTGTGGAGCATCGTCCAGAGATCCCAAGATTGGGATGTAGGAAGGGAAGGAGGGGAGGGTCAATGAGGACTTCTGCATCTTCACTAGTACAGTTTGGGTGGATGGCCAGTGTCATTGCCTGGGCAGGGATAGAAGAGCATAGTTTTGGCATAATGAATGAAGATGGTATGTATGTGTTCGGGGAGAGGGTGTGAGTGTGTTTATATGTTCTAGACCTGGATCTGAAAGTATACATGTTCTAAGTGCAAACCCTGGGGTCCCTGGGTTCATATCTTTATCTGCCACTTCTCAGCTATGTAGCCTTGGACCTCTAAGCCTGTTTGTATGTTGGGAAAAATAACACCTACCTCATAGGGTTGTTGTGAGGTAGACCATAGTGTTCAGTAGGAGCTTTCTGAATGTTATCAAATATTATTTATCTTCCTCAGACCTTAGGTTTCTCATGCATGAACTCATGGTGGTAGGCTGGGTTAGATGATTTCTGGGATCTTAGCTATAAAATTTTTCATTCTAGTAGGTCTGCTGCTGTCTGTTTGTATGTGTATAAACAAATACCATTTTACTCAAAAATGTCAATCATTTCTAGGAACTTGCCACATCAGACTCAGATTCCCCAACAGCAGACTACAGGTAAGTACTAAAAGTAGTAAGTTGATATTAATGTATGAAGCTAACAGATTAAGAGACTATTACAGTACCACATAATTTATGAACCTTTAGCTGCATTGACTAAGGCAAAACAGTTGTGTCATTCCTTAATCAGAGTTAGAACCTCAGAATAATAGCTTAGATTATTGCATAGATTGTCATCAGAGTGATAAACACAGGGTAAATGATCTTAGAGCAAAAGCATCCATGGAGGTCCTGTCTAATTAAGGAAGACTGAATAAAATTCCCTTCCTTCAGCGAAGCTCCCTATTCTTCCCCTTGGTATGAAAGATTCTTAGCTTGGATGCATCCAGGATTTGTCTCAGTAAGTGAGCAGCTTGAAACTGACTCTTACAAAAGGAAACCATTGTGACTAATCACTGAGGCTTCAGGGGGATAAATGAGAAATGGTTGGCCTGGTTTTAATGCCACTTTAAAAAGCTGTTATAACATGACCGGTGACAACAAGATGGCGGACGATTCTCCCTTGACTATTCTATTTCCCTAAGACTTGCTTTCTTTAAGTTTATTTCTTTCAAGTGTCCCTAAAAAATTTCCACAGCCAATTATTTCATTCATCTATGTACAAAGTAGATAACTTATTCATGATTGTCTTCTAATTAGTGGTTGATTCCTAGTTCTAATTGCCAGGCAACCGGTAATGCCTTTTGTGGCTCTCTTGGAAAAGCAAGAGAAGTTTTAAAAATGTAAGTTGGATGTGGAATTCTGAGTGTGAATAGTGGTATTGTAGTAGGGAAGCTATTAAGTAAGTCTCTTAAAAACTTTAGGCATATATAGAAATTTATTGGGTGTTTTCATTCAAAAATTATTTTCTCTATTACTGCTTTCGGGAATTTAAGGAGATTTTCGTTTGACAACTTTTCAAAGATTTGAGGCAAGTATAATAAAATTGTTCTTCAGATTTTAATTACGAGATAATGTTTATCAGAATTTTCCCCTACAGTTTTGATCACTTGTTTTAATTAAATGCTAACATGTTTCAACAAGGGTGTTCAATATATTGATGTCGTGTGATGCTACTGTGTAAGCATTCAGGAGATTGATGAAGGAACAAACTTAGTTATAAAATATCTGTTACCTAAAGAGCAAAGACAAAAAACAAGTCCCTATTAGCACTAATTGCCTGTTTTTTTTTTTAAGAAGAAAACATTTAAAGGAATATTTCTACATTTCCTTCATTAAATTCATAAACTTTTAACTCTTCTAAGATGCCTTTCCTCTGATTCTTAATTATTTCATGCAAGGCGTGAGTAGAAGGGAGACAGTTTCTAGTAAAACAGTAAATAATTTATTTGTGTGTTTAAAAAATCCAGATTTTACTTATTGGCCCTTAGAGGAAATAAGGGAGCCTGAGTGGATGATATTAGAGAGACATATTTGATAGCGGTATAGATTTTCAGCAAGTAGACTTGTTAATGTGCTAGTTTTTAGTAATAGGCAGCATTTATAACTACAAGGACAGTTTATGCTTGAGCAAATGGGGTAAGAGCCAAAGAATTTCCCTGGGGGATTTTTAGGTTGTTCCACCCAATTTTTTAGATTATTTTTCTGAAACAGATTTTGGGGAGCAGGCGTTTTTCTTGAGTCAAGGAAGCTTTGATCTCCTTTTTAGTTAATGCGATAGCCTATTACCTCCTTGTTTTCTTATATTTTTCTGTAATTTAGAGCACATTATTGACTAAAGTGCACTATCTCTTCTTGGTTGTTTTCTTCTTGTCATTGTTGTTTTTGATGAGTCCCCAAAGTATCTAAGTGCTAAAGGGAGAGAGACCACCCTAGCATTTTTTGTTATTATGATAGATTGTTGTGTTTCTGTCTCTGATAAACGTATAACCAAGTAGAGTTTTGCTTGCCGGAGAGAAGAGCTGAATGGGCAGGTTACATTCCTTGTTCCCATTCTGTTTGTTTGAATGAAAAAATAATTTTTTTTTCAGTTTTCAAGTTATTCTGCTCTGTATGCACATCCATGGACTTAATGCTTTATGTATTTTCCTGGGTACAACAGCTTTTCCTGGTCATTCCAGTACCACAAAGAGGCACCTACATTTGAAATCATAATTTGCTCTTTCCAAGTACCTCAAAGCACTATGCGAGGTCACAGTTTTCTTTATGAAGACAATTTAAACACAGGGTTTGTCTCTTGGATACCAAGTAATTTTATTTGTAGCTACTCATATGGAATTTGCAGGAAGAGTATATTTTGAAGTTTGTTTTATTTAATTTTTTCTTTTTCTTTTTTCTTTTTTTTTTTTAATGATCATCAAAAGTTTAAGAAATAAACTAGCTGCTGGTGTTGTAATCCTGGACTTAAGCTCTTGCTGGGATAATAGAGCAGTTACAGGCCAACAATAGCACTGCCTTTTGGACGAGGCCCAAGCCATTAGGTTTGATGCCCCTTCAGGTTTTCTCATTTTCTTTGCCCTTCCAGCCCACACGATATTTTCTAAAAAGCCACGATCAAAAGGTACAGTCCTACGTCCTGCAGTCAACCCCATTCTTTTTGTTTACTGTGGGAGAAATTTTCAGACCATACCTTCTGAGAGGTACAAACCATTAATGGCTTTGGCCTAAGAAGGAAAGGACTGATTTAGAATTTTTCTTTCTTTCTTTTTTTTTTTTTTAAATACAGAAGAAGAATGTCAACATAATTCCTTTAAATTGCATTAAGAAGATAGAAAATTACTCCTTGTCATATTTTGTTTTGCTCAAAGTCTAAAAGTGTCTGCACCCTAACTCATGCACATGTTTGTTCTTCCACACTCCAGGTAAATGGTATCCCTGAAGAAAGGAAACTGACTGAAGCAATGAATTTGTAATCAGCCAGCAAAGCAGTTATATCTCATTTCTTCTCTTTTCCACTAATGCATGAGCTTTTCCGAAATATGGTGTGCATGTTGACAGTATTACGTCTGTAGCAAATAATACAATATAACTTTCATTTTACTAATGTATTTTTTTTGTACTTAAAGCATTTTTGAGCAATTTGTAAAACATTGATGACTTTATATTTGTTACAAATAAAAAGGGACCTTTAAAATAAATATTATTAATGAAGCTTAATGTTGGGTAAAATTTATTTCAGAAAATATTTGATTGCCTTCTATATAGTAGGAATCTTCTGTTGCTAGGAACAGGTTCATGTGGTCATTCTTTATTCAGTAAAATTTTATTAAGCATATTCTATAAATACAGAACATATCTATGCTCTGGGTTCCAGGTGAGCAACCCATTTAAATAATGCTGTATCCTTATGGCATGTCTCAATATGTTCTTTTATATATTCTTTCTGGAGTGTTTTAAGGTAGATTTGGTCTTAAGGTAGACTTGGTTATGGATCTGATGATACCCTTGTTTATGAAGGATGGCTGGGCTGCATAATTACCTGGTTCCATGATCAGATACTTGTTTTTATGAGCAAGCCTGGAGCTGTTGGTGGCATGAATTAGATTCAAACCCCTGAGCTTACCTGTAATAACACTACTTTCAGGAGTTTCCTCATACCACAGTGGTCTGCTTCATATATCGTGAATACTATTGGTTAAAATGCAGTTATCAGACCAACTCACAGGGCTACTCTTGTAGGCTAGACCAGCTAGAAAACCTCCTACTCTGCTCTGGGCAGATTTCTGTGTTACTAGTTAGTCAAAGGATACACAAATGCTATGTTAATCTGATTCCAAAATCTAAAAAGACTCCCTGTTACCACTGTATGCAACAAGGTGTCTTTCACTTAGGGGTAATAATCACTTAGGGGCATTGGAACCCCTCCCCCTCCAGCCCCAATGCCAAGGACATGATAACTTAACAGAAGGTATAGGAATAAAAATGTAAGATAAATCTTTAGGTTCTTTGATTTCCTCAAGATTTATCTTATGTTTTTATTCCTTCCCAAAACAAACAGAGGGTTGCCACTTGCTATTCTTCAGGACCTAACAGCTTGAGGTTGTAAATATAATAGGTGAGGTTCAAGTCCTAGCCGGAAAGGTTACCATGACTCCAGATGACCTGATTGTGACACAGTGGCAAAGAATTAACAAACTGTTGCTCCTTTCACTGAAATCAAGCAGGATCTGGGAAGTCCAAGTAAAAAGGAACAATAATAAGTGATGCACAAATCTAGAGACTAGAGATCAAGTGTTAGGAACTTTATTCATCTCTTCTAGGAAAGAGATCACTGTGAAGGTTGGAAAATGCAGTTGGAGTTAGCACAAGTTTTTGCACTGACCATATTAAGGAATTGAATGGGATAAAAGTTATCAGTCAGCATCTCACAAATTGGCAATTATTGCTTTAATCTCTGCAATTCTCTCTGAAAAATGATCTTGCCTTTGACTTAATATTTTGATGGGGACTAGTGATGTTGAACATTTTTTTCATATGTCTGTCAGTCATTTGTATGTCATCTTTGGAGAAATGTCTGTTCATGTCTTCTGCCCTTTTCTTGACTGGATTATTTGTTTATGTGTTAAGTTTAATAAGTTCTTTATAGATCTTGGATAACAGTTCTTTATCTGAAATATCATTTGCAAGTATCTTCTCCCATTCTGTGGGTTTCCTCTAAGTTTTATTGACTGTTTCCTTTGTTGTGCAAAAGGTTTTTATCTTGATAAAGTCCCAATAGTTCATTTTTGCCTTTGTTTCCTTTGCCTTCGGAAATATGTCTAGCAAGAATTTGCTGCAGCTGAAGTGGAAGAGGTTGCTGTCTGTGTTCTCCTCTAGGATTTTGAAGGATTCCTGTCTCACATTTAGGTCTTTCATCCATTTTAAGTCTATTTTTGTGTATGATGTAAGGAAATGGTCCAGTTTCATTCTTCTACATGTTGCTGGCCAATTTTCCTAACACCATTTGTTGACGAGACTGTCTTTTTTCCTTTGGATGTTCTTTTGTGCCTCATTAAAGAGTAGTTGACCATTGAGTTGAGGGTTCATTTCTGGGATCTCTATTCTATCCCGTTGCTCTATGTCTCTGTTTTTGTGCCAGTACCATATTGTCTTGGTGATTATAGCTTTGCAGTAGAGCTTGAAGTCTGGCATTGTGATGCCACCAACTTTGGTTTTCTTTTTCAACATTTGTCTGGCTATTCAGGATCTTTTCTGATTCCATATACATTTTAGGATTATTTATTCCAGCTCAGTGAAAAAAGTTGATCCACGAGCATGGAGTGTTCTTCCATTTTTTTGTCTTCCTCAATTTCTTTCACGAGTGTTCTATAGTTTTCTGAGTATAATCCTTTGCCTCTTTGGTTAGGCTTATTCCTAGGTATTTTATAATTTTGGGTGCAATTATAAATGGGATTGACTCCTTAATTTCTCTTTCTTCTATCTTGTTGTTGGTGTATAGAAATGTATCTGATTTCTGTACATTAATTTTATATCCTCCCTTTGCTGAATTCCTGTAGGAGTTCTAGCAATTTGGGGGTGGAGTCTTTTGGGTTTTCTAAAGAGTTTCATGTCATCTGCAAAGAAAGAATTTTGGAGAGGTGGGGTGAGCTTGGTGGTGGGTATTGTGGAGGGCATGTATTGCATAGAGCACTGGGTGTGGTGTACAAACAATGAATTTTGCAAATTTTAAAAATTTTTTTAAAAAAAATTTTTTAAATGAGAGTTTGAGTTCTCTGATGATTTGGATGCCTTTTATTTCTTTTGGTTGGTCTGATTGCTAAGGCTAGTACTTCTAGTTCTCTGTTGAAGAGTAGTGGTCATAGTGGACATCTCTGCCATGTTCCTGACCTTAGGGATAAAGCTCTCAGTTTTTCCCCACTGAGAAGGATATTCATTGTGCACTTTTCATAGATGGCTTTTATGATATTGAGGTATGCTCCCTCTATCCCTACGCTGTGAAGAGTTTTAATCAAGAAAGGATGCTGTACTTTGTCAAATGTTTTTCTGCATCTATTGAGAGGATCATATGGTTCTTGTCCTTTCTTTTATTAATGTAGTGTATCACACCGATTTGCAGGTGTTGAACCACCCTTGCATCCCAGGAATAAATCCCACTTGGTCTTGTTGACTAATTCATTTAATGTACTGTTGGATCCTATTGGCTAGTATCTTGGTGAGAATTTTTGCATCCATGTTCACCAGGGATATTGGTCTGTAATTCTTTTCAGTGGGGTCTTTGTCTGATTTGGGGATCAAGGTAATGCTGGCCTCATAGAAGGAGTCTGCAAGTTTTCCTTGCATTTCTATTTTTTGAAACAGCTTCAGAAGAATAGGCATTAATTCTTCTTTAAATGTTGGGTATAATTCCCCTTGGGAAGTCATCTGGCCTTGGGCTCTTGTTGGGAGATTTTTTATTACTGCTTCAATTTCCTTGCTGGTTATGGATCTGTTCAGGTTTTCTATTTCTTCCTGTTTCAGTTTTGGTAGTTTATATGTTTCTGGGAATGCATCCATTTCTTACAGATGGCCTAATTTGTTGGCATTGAGTTGCTCATATTATGTTCTTATATATTGTTTGTATTTCTTTGGTGTTGGTTGTGATCTCTCCTCTTTCAATCATGATTTTTATTTATCTAAGTCCTTTCTCTTTTCTTTTTGGTAAGTCTGGCCAGGGTTTTATCAATCTTATTAATTCTTTCAAAGAATCAGCTCCTACTTTCCTTGCTCAGTTCTACTGTTCTTTTGGTTTCTAGTTCTTTGATTTCTGCTCTAATCTTTATTAATTCTCTTCTCTTGCTGGGTTTAGGCTTTATTTGCTGTTCTTTCTCCAGCTCCTTTAGGTGTAAATTAAGGTTGTGTAATTGAGACCTTTCTTGTTCCTTGAGGAAGGCTTGTATTGCTATATGCTTTCCTCTTCGGACCACTTTTGCTGCATCCCAAAGATTTTGTACATTGATGTTTTCATTTTTGTTTCCATGAATTTTTAAAACTTTTTAAATTTCCTGGTTGAACCCTTCATTCTTTAGTAGCATGCTCTTAAACTTCATGAAATACAATTAAAGTATAGAATATAACTGTAAAAGTGAAAATTAAAAGAAGAATTTTTAAAAGAGTTGATAAAATAAATTGGTTGAGAAAAAAAATTAAATTTGAAAGACTAAAGAACCATTGGGGGAAAAATCATGAATTCTATGTGCTATTTGTTCCTAGCACTGGAGTTTTGTAGTTCTCATTGATTGGTGAACTTGGTCTTGGCTGGATGTTCTTGCTGATCTTCTCAGGGAGAGGCCTATTGCAATGATTCTCAAGTGTCTTTGCCTGAGGCAGAACTGTACTGCCCTTGCCAGGGGCCAGGCTAAGTAATCTGATTAGGTTTGCTCCAGGTAACTTTTGTTCTCTAAAAGCTTTCTGTACAACTTTGGAGGATGAGAATGAAAATGGTGTCCTCCCATCTCTGGCCCAAGAGCCAAAAACTTGGGGCCCACTCCTCAGTGCACTCTCAGGGAAAAGCAGTCAATCATCCCTGCATCCCTGGTCTCCATCAGTATTCCATGCTCATTTGGCCTGTGACTGAGCATTTCTGTCTCAAGCACATGACCTTGCTTTGAGTCTCCAAATCCTGTAGGCTGCTGTGGTGCACGTATGGACTTCTAAAAGTTCTGATTTTGTACACTGTTGCCCTAACATTTGCTGGTAGCCACCTAATGGAGGCTCCATCCTCCCATGGTCTATCTTCCCATATATTGCCTGGGATTCATTTCTCTGCACCTCCAACCTTGCAGAAAGTGGTCACTTTTCTATTTGTAGCATTGCAGCTCGTCTTTTCTTAGATCTCTGTTTGAGTTCACAGATGTTCAGAATGATTTGATAGCTATCTAGCAAAATTCCTGGGGCCAGATGAAATTAAGGTCTCCTGCTCCTCTGCCATTTTGGACTCCAACTAGATCATCTCACTTTACATAGACTGTAGTTCATCTTGGGTAATTTGCCATGTAGTTTTCATACTGGTGTTTATATTTGTTTTTTTTTTTTTTTAATATTTTATCTATTTATTTGACAGAGAGATCACAAGTAGGCAGAGAGGCAGACAGAGAGAGGAAGAGAAGCAGGCCCCCTGCCAAGCAGAGAGCCAGATGTGGGGCTTGATCCCAGGACCCCAGGATCATGACCTGAGCCGAAGGCAGAGGCTTTAACCCACTGAGCCACCCAGGCGCCCCACTGGTGTTTATATTTGTAAAACTGTGGCAGCCATGGGGATGTGCTGCTTGAATCTTCCTTCAGGGAAGAATTTACCATTCAACTACAAAAAGAATGGTTAACAGCCAGCTGCCAGTCGTTAGCACCTTCAGGATCTGCCATGTCCTTTGAACAGAGGAACACTTTTCCTGGGCAGCCACCCTCTTGCCTTGGCTGAGCATGGTGTCAGTACTAGGGCCTAGGACTCCTCTAATGGGAAATCTTTACTCTGGAGCTCCCTGGTAGGTTGGCTGAGAGCCTCAGGTTTGCATTGCAGTTGGATGACCTCCTTGCCTAATCTTGCTTCCTCTCCACTAGCAACCCTTTTAGAGAGCTCAGATCCCCAGCATGGATTGAAGATTTCCCTTCAGTTCAAAATAATAACAAGAGCTGATTAGAGCTCCTTTACAAATATAGAATAGAAGTTTCTGTGTCCTAGAACACATGGTTTTTTTGTTTTTTGTGGTTTTTTTTGGGGGGGGGTGAAGATTTTATATATATAAGAAGCCAAAATAGGAAAGTGTCAATCTTTAAAGTGTATTTTATTGAATCAAATCTGTTTACTAGTTACCACCTCAGTAACTAATGTATTGTTTGTTTTTGCACCATTTTCAAGCAATATGTAATTCCTTTCTAATCAACTGGGAATCCAGTTGATTGCTTTTATAGAACAAATTCATAAAAGACAGCACTCCAATGGAAATTTTTAATTCGTTTGGTTTCCCTAAAACAGTTTATAAATTTGGGCATGATCCCAGGAAGCCACAGTGTGAAAGCAGAAAGATTGAGGAGGTGAAGAGAGGTTCCAGAGGAAAGCCAACATAGAGTATGTTATTGATCTGGCTATTGTTCTAGAAAGTAGAACTCTGTTCTACTGGGGATATGCTAAGGAACTGTGTAGAATACACCTCAGAGGGGTGCCTGGGTGGCTCAGTTGGTTGAGTGGCTGCCTTCAGCTCAAGTCATGATCCCAGAGTCCCAGCATCGAGTCCTGTATCAGGCTCCCAACTCCATGGGGAATCTGCTTCTCTCTCTGACCCTCCCCCTTCTCATGCTCTCTCTTTCATTCTCTCTCTCAAATAAATAAAATCTTAAAAAAAAAAAAAAAAAAGAATATACCTCAGAATTTCCCTTCAAAGTGATAAGAGATTTAGATTTTCATCCATGGACTCACCATGTGTAGCTGAGTTGCTCCAGGGGGCATTAACTCTTCTGTACTCCTGGGCTTTTGTTGTGACTGGGCCAAAAAAGATCCTGGTGCTCTGAAGTAAATCCTGGAGCAGGGAAGCTGAGACATGTTATGGAAACTCAAGGTGAGAAAAGAAAATAAGCTGTTAGTCGGATGTCTTGATCAAGCAAGGGACACTACTGGATTTTGCACAATATCATTGGTATGCAATGTTAAAAGGCAATTACTATCATCTGAACTTACTGGTTAACATTTCAATTTGCAGTGGGACAAAACCATTGACACATAACCTATAAGTCAACTTGTGATATACATGATGGTCGCACTTAACAGAGAATGGCTTGATGAATTTTTGCTCTATGCTAAAAACTCATGCCAGGAGAGGATGGATTTTTATTTGGGGAAGAATTATTTGGTAGGCTGTGCTGATATGACAAAAATATCCCTGAAATCACAGTGGCTTAACACAATAAAACACTATTCACTCACATCACAGGTCAGTCTTCCTCCATCCTGTATACCAAATGATCTGGAGCACATGGTATCCAGGATTTCTATGGGAAAGGAAATGAGAGTTGACGTGTCACATGGGATGTTTTTCAGAGCTCGTCTTCAAAATGGCTCCCCTCATTTTCATCTATACTCTATTATCTGGCAATGTCATGTTCTCCAAAGGTAATGGCTGTGGATGCTGGGAAATATAGTCTTCCTGTGCACTTAGGAAGAGGAAATGGTATGGTAAACATGAGCATTGTTTTGCCACACATGTGGACTGGGAAAAACATGTAATTAGTGATTATGAACTAATTGATGTATATAACAATGAAGGATATAATTACACAAATAAATAGTTCTATCATTCCCAACAACCTCAATTATGAGTTAGAACTTCCAATTGGAAATAAAAACAACAGCTACTACAAAGAAACGGACTAGATACAATACACTAGATAAACAAATTTTGTTGAAATATTGCATTAAATTCTTGTAGAAAAACACATGATTATAGGTTCACAATCCCTTATCTGCAACTCCTAAATCCAAAGATTTCAATTTCTTCAATAGTTCACAGCAAATCTATCTAATGGTAGAATCTGACCCAAACAAAAATGAAGTTTATTTTATCTTTCTTAATCCCACTTGGTGTGATGCTTTGCTATAAAACATTAACATTTTGCTACATAGTATTGCCCTTACCCTACTGAGTATGTTACATAATGTAAGTATTACATTTATGAAATCTGAAAATAATTAAATACCCAAATACATGTAGTCCCAAGAGTTTCCAGTAATGTATTGTAGACTTATACTACTAGTTTTGTAAATGCTATGTTTAATTCTTATATGATGTTTATACAATAAGCTTATTTTTATTAGCTAAATTTGGGGTTCCGTGTGTGTTCCTAAAGCAAATTAATGGGTTAAAAAATGAGAGAAGATTGAAATAAACTGGTCTAACAGAATAATATACCTCCTACTTCTATCCAATGAGAGGACCTAGAAGCAATAATATTCCACAAAAACAAGCACTCAAATTTCGGTTTCTAGGAGACAGGGCTTCAGAAAAGAAAGGATAGATGAGCCCAGAACCCAGAAAATAAGAAAAAGAATAATGGAGATTTATCAACAGTATTCAGGAACCAGCTAGATGGGGCTTAGCTCACACTGGTCAAATATGGGACAATTACTAAATACAGTAATATAATCTATAGATAAAGTAAGATTCCTGAAACTATTCTGATTAAATGAATAAATGAGTAAACAAATGATTACCACTGTGGATAAACACTTTTTCCCCATAATGTTCTGGCCATCTTCTTCTTATTATTATTGTGGTAAAAAAAAAACATTAAATTTACCATTTTAACCATTTTTAAGTATATATGAATGTTGTGCAACAGATCTCTAGAAATTTTTCATCTTTCAATTGAACCCATTATATACACTGTATATACCACTAAATACTGATTTATTCTCTCCCTTTGCCCTTGGCAAACCTCTTTCTACATTTTGTTTCTACAGTTTTGGCTATTTTAGCTAATTCCTATGATGGGAGTCATATAGTATCTGTCCTTCTATGACTGGCTTATTTCACTTAGCCTAATGTCTTTGAGGTTCAACCATATTATAGCTTGTGACAGGATTTCCTTACTTTTTGGTGGTATAATATTTAATTGTATGTCTATATTACATTTTCTTTATCCATTCATCTATTAGTGGACATTTGGGTTGCTTCTACCTTTGGGCTATTAAAAACTAACTGGCCTTACTCTTCAAAAGTATCAAGCTCATGGAGATACAGACAGAAACTCCACATTTAAGGAGACTAAAGTGACATTACAACCAATGCAATGTTTGATTTTAAACTAGAATTCTCAGCTTTTTTAGAAAATAAATTGTATACATAGATGAATGGATATATTGATAGACATGGTAAAGTATGTGTGGTAAAATATTAACATCTGGTAAATTTGATTATATAGGAATAGTGGTATTATATTTAAAAGTTTTTGCAAATCTGAAATTAATCTAAAAAAATTCTTAAAAATAACATGTTAACTAAAATATGAAGAATGGATAAAAAGGCAAGAAATTAATGCAGAAGAAAAAACAGCAAATGTTCAGGAATACAACAGGGAAGAGGAAACGGCTAGAAGGGTTTTGTCTTTGAAAAATATTTTACACACAGAATTGATAGGATTTGCTGACAGATTGGAAATGTGGGGGAAAGGAAGAATCAAAATGACTTCCAGAGTTATGGTCTTAGTTCCTGGGTCTATTTTTGATCCATTTACTGAGTTTGAGAAGTCTGGGCAAAAAATACCTCAAAGATAAAGTCAAGAGTTTAGTTTTGAACTTTTTTTTTCTAGTTACAAAGGCCGTCTCTTACTAGGGCAAAGAGCAGTGTTGATGTGCCATCTCAGGAATTTCCACTGCCATGTGCCAAATTTTTGTGTATATAAGTTTGTGCCAAGCCTCTAAAACAAATTTTATTGGCTACAACAGAGAATATTAGTAAAATGTTAACTAGTATGTATACTAATGCTTGGTAATGTCTATATCAGTGCAAAGTGTTCAAAGGTCTGCCATGGATAAAGATAATGAAGTTCAGGGGTCTTGTTTCAGGTGAATGTGTAACACAGGGCTATCTTAGACAAACCTAAAGAGGAGCAAACACATTTCAAAAGCAAATAGAATTATGCCCTGATTTGTTGGTGGTGATAGCTCATCACTGAAAATGATTGGAAAATTGAAGTGAATAATTAAAATCACTTCCTCTTTGCATTCAGAGATTTGAATGTTGACATCATGAGCTCCCAGGCCAAGCCAAGAAATCAGGGTCACTGAAATAGAACTCTTTATTGATTGTCTATGGAATTCCCAGTGAGAATAGCAATGTACATTGACACCACATCTTGATAGATGATAATCATGGATTAGATACCTAAGGTCTTTGTGAAAAGAGCTCAGATCTATCATGTCCACACACTGCATCAGAGTGACTCACAAGCCTATTAAGTTTATTTTCTAAGAAATGCCAAATGCCTAAAAATAAAAAATGGGATGGAAGGTTTATCTTTCAACTAGATAGATTATGCAATGTAACTTATTCATTGATATGTTATTTATCTGCTTCAACTGGGCTATGTAACACCTCCCCTGCCCAAATAATGGGAGTTTAGTTTTGTTTTGTTTTTAGTTTCCTATGGGTCAACTATTTAGACAGGATTTGATTAGAAGTATCTTCTAATCTCAGCTGGCTTTCCTCATTATGTCCAGCTAACTACTAGATCATCTTGGATGACCTCTTTTTGGATGATGGGAGAACTTGGTTTCCTCCAAGTTTATCTCATTTAATTAGGCTGGCACTGATGTGTTCTCATAGCATGGCAGAAACACAGAAGAGTAGAACTCAGTCATGCCAGAGATTAGCAGACACATGCATCTTCTTTCAGAATATTCTCTGTGACACATTTGCTGATATCCCATTAGCCAAAGCAGGTAAACTGGCTGAGTCCTAAATCAGAGTGGGAGAAAAATATAAGATAATGGGGCAGACTATGACGGTGGGGTACCTACTACTATATGGGGCCATTAATGCGATTGATTTTCTATAGTCTGCACACTGGTCCTAATTATTTATGTTCTTTCCACACACAAAATACACTAGACTCTTTTCAAGACTCCAAATTCTCATTCAAACATGGCAACAGACTTACTTTCTTGTGATTTACATCAGGTTCAGATGTTTCTCCTTCGATGTGGCTTCTTTTGATATGGAGACACATACTGAAACTGTAACTGGCCCCACTCCCACAACTCAACATAGAATGGTGACATGCAAATTTGATAGATACTTGTGGGTTTTTTTTTTTTGAACAAATATATATTTTTAAAGATTTTATTTATTTATTTGAAATCACAAGTAGGCAGAGAGGCAGGCAGAGAGAGAGGAGGAAGCAGGCTCCTTGCTGAGCAGAGAGCCTGATACTGGGCTTTATCCCAGGATCCTGGGATCATGACCTGAGCCAAAGGCAGAGGCTTTAACCCAATGACCCACCCAGGCGCCCCTAGATATTTGTTTTTAAAAGAGTGAAGCATTGGAGACGTAGTCATTGATTTGTTTTCAATTACTGTAAATTAAAAATATTATAAAAATAAAAATGATCACAAAATGGATCAAAGACCTGAACTGATATCTAAAATTATAAAACTCTTAGAAATACAGACAAAATGGACTTCATTAAAATGAGAGACTTCTGTGCATCAAAGGACACCATCAAGAAGATGAAAAGACAGTACACAGAATGGGAGAAAACATTAGCAAATTATATGCCATAAGGGATTAATTTCCAAAATTGTAGAGAACTCCTACAACTTAACGACAACAAAAACAAACAGCACAATTCAGAGTGGTCAAAGGACTCGAACAGACATTTCTCCAAAGAGATATAAATGGCCAGTAAGCATATGAAAAGATGCAAGTGCACCTTCAATATTTAAAAATATTTAATGTATTTTTATATTATAAAATACTTAATATCTTAATTATGTTAACTGATTGGAGAAGAAAAATGAGATGATCATCTCCATGGAAGTTGAAAAGTCATTTGACAAAATTTTCAAGTCCAATTTTGACCCCCAAATACTCTAAATGAATATTTGATTCCTACTAACTTAATATGATATACCCAGTCCACCTTGTGGAACACTACAGGCACTCTGACTAAATCAGGAATATCTTCTTTGAAGGCTCATGACAAGACCACATAAAGACAATAAGAAACAAACCAGAATAAGATAATATAAAAGCATTAGAGGCAGAAACTAATAAAAGGAGGAGGCCCAACAATCAATATTTAGATGATATGATTGCATATCTGAAACCTTAAAGAATCAACTGAACGAACTATTACAAATGAGTAATAAAAAATTCCCTGGGGCACCTGGGTGGCTTAGTGAGTTAAGCATCTCATGGTCCTGGGAATAAGACCTGGGGCTTCTTGCTCAGCAGGGAGCCTGCTTCTCCCTCTCCCTCTGCCTGCCGCTTACCCCCCATGCCACTTGTGCACTCCCTCTCTCAAATAAGTAAATAAAGTCTTTTTACAAAATTCCTTAGAATAGAGAGGATATGGATTTAATATAGAGACATCTTCATATACAAACAATTACCAGGAGAAGCTACAGTGATAGAAAAGACCCCACTTAGAGCAGCCATCAAAAAGAGAAAACATCCAAGAGTGAACTTAACTGCAAGAGAGCAAGTCTTATTGGAATGGAAACTTAAATGTGTCCAAACTGATGTAAAAGACAACTTATGCAAATGAAAAGGCACATACTAGTTTTAGACCAAAATTATAACCAAAGGATATTGTTTATCCTAAATGACTTTATGAAGTGATATGATTCCAATATAGATACTAACAGGGTTTTTAGAAACAGACTAAGCTGATATTTAATTTCATTTAGAAAAAAAAAAAAAAACAGAATAGCTTAAAATTTGATTAAAAAATAGCAATAGGGCACTTTCACTAGACATAAAACCATATTATAACAGACTATGACATAATAGAACATATGATAAACCTTTATAATTAAAACTGTGTGAGGCTGCTGCATGAACAGCTATTGATCCAGAGTAAAAAAGTACATAAATTGTCCCATACACATTTATAAATTTAGTATGTGTTACAGGTAGCATGTAATGTTAATGGTGGAAAAGATGGACTCTTTAATAAATAGTATTAGCAATAGGTAGTCATCTGAAACAAAATTAAGTTGGATCCCTACCTCCCATCATAAGGTATGGAAAAAAACACAAGTGATTTCCTTTATGATTCTGGAGTGAAGAAATCTGTAACTATTCAAAAACTAGGGGTGCCTGGGGTTAAAGCTTCTGCCTTCGGCTCAGGTCATGATTCCAGGGTCCTAGGATCGAGCCCCAAATCGGGCTCTCTGCTCAGCAGGAAGCCTGCTTTCCAACCCCCCTCTGCCTGCCTCTCTGCCTGCTTGTGATCTCTCTGTCAAATAAATAAATAAAATCTAAAAAAAAAAAAAAAACTATTCAAAACCCAGAAGTCATAAATGAAAAGCTTGACAAAACCTCTCTTTCTGTAAAAACAAAACAAAACAACAACAAAAAACAAAAACTTCCACAAAGCAAAAACACCATAAGAAAGCAAAAGATAGACTGAGAACAAGTATGTGTATCTTATATCATAGACACAGGGCTAATCTCCCAAACACATAAAGAATTCTTCAGAGCTGACAAGATAAAGACCATCCATAGATAAATGGGCAGACGGTATAAGCAGAGTGTTCACAGAAATGGAAATATTAATTGCTTTTAAATATATGACCAGATGGAAGTTGATACACCCTGAGGATGTGGGGCTGCTGGAGACAAGCACAAATGCATTGCTGGTCAGGGGTAGAAACTGCTGGGGTCCCTAAGGATGGCAATTTTCCTGTAAATACCAAATTAAAAATGCATATACCCTCTGAGCCAGTAACCCCATATTGGGGAACTTACATACATACTCCCATTGGTGGAGAATGACATGTAAATAGATATTACAGTATTATTTGTAATAGTAATTGGTTGGAACTAATTAAAAAGGGAATGTGGATCAACACAGGAATCAGTGAGAAGGTGGTGGCTTGACGGTGGAGCCCCAAGGTCACATAACACTATGGTAACAAAGAATGGGAGAAACTCTACATTGATGAGGAAATATCTCCAAGGAATATTATGAAGTGGGAAAAAAAAGTACACAAACCTGAGTCATATGGTATCTTTTATGTTAAAGAGAGCAAAAGTAGGAATGTATATGCCTATTTCTTTATACTATATAAAGGAACTTCGTAAGAACACAGAAAACGCTAATAAGTACAAGCCGCAGGTAGCTGTCCTGAGAACTAGGTAGAGGAAAAGTAGAAGTTTTCACTCTCTGCCTTTAACATTTTTTGATTTTTTGAATCATCTAAATTTATTTCCTATTCAAAAATAAACAGATAAAAAGATTTATAGTGAAGGCAGTTGACCTTGATAGAGGAAACTTGAGGACACGGGCTGGCGCCAGTATACATTCCTATTTCTGTTATCTCCACATATCTTCCCTGGTATTTTAAAGACGACCAGAATGCTGAGAGAGACGCTTGCCAATCCTCTGGTGTCTTCTTTCTGATCTCCCCTTATAACTCCATTGGTATTTTCAAGGCTAGCACCTTGCCAAAAAAGAAGTGTGCACATGCTTCATGCGAGAAGTGATGGACCATAGCAATTTTTGCTCCAATAATATGCTTGTTCTTTTTACATGACCCCGATCAGATAATATTAGAATTCTGAGGAGAGAATTAAAGATAACCACTGGAATGGTAGATGCAGGGGATAAAAGGTTTAAATCAGTAGAAAAAGAAAAACTGGATGACGGCAGCATGTTAGAAAAGAGAAAAACAAATCACAACAATAAAGAGTAATAAAATAAGATAAAATGAGATGGGAGGAGCAAGACCAAAAATTACAGTCAGAAAAAATATGAAAATGTCAACCCCCCTCTGACAATATCTGGACTGCAGCTGTTTTGTTTGATTTCCAGTACAAACTTAAACATGAGCTGACAGGGGAACTAGGGTGAGGGAAACATTTTCTCTGCATATTAAAAATCAGAACCATCAGAGTGCCATGCTGTGGGCAGTAATGACCTGGTAAGATGCTCCTTGGGAAAAAACTTGGAAATGGCTCTTAATCACAGACAGATGGACTATTGAGGACCCAAATTTCTGCTCCATATAGCACAGACTCAATAATTTTGTTCCTTAAAATGTTTAAGGAAGGCATAAATAAAAGCCCACGGCTCACATTAAAAAGAGAGAGAGAGAGAGCACGAGAGAAGAAAAAGGAAAAAGAAAGAAAGAAAGAACGAACAAGGAAAAACTCAATAAAGCTCCCACAGAATGACCAGCTTTGAGCAGTGTTGCTTCCTGATGTACCCTCCAAGTTAAACTATTTATGTAATGTAGTCCAAAGTAATGGAATGAAGTGATATACTATATGGAATCGTAAACTATAAACCAGTCATAAGCTGGAGAAAATCTTGTTTAAAAAAAAAACTGTAAGACTTCTTTATATATATATAGATATTGAGTAGTTCTATTGGTTTTTAAAATACTTTTTCCAATTTGCTATTTATATATGGCCTTTCCTTTGACCAAGAGAAATATTTCTGTTATATGAGTATTAGGATTGTATGCATTTTGCTTTCCTCTTTTATTTATATGTTTAAACTATCTCTGTATTAGAGATTAGCTAAAATCAAATTGTAGGGCACCTGGGTGGCTCATTGAGCAGCTGCCTTCTGCTCAGGTCATGATCCTGGAGTTCCAGGGTTGATTTCCACATCAGACTCCCTGCTGAGCAGCTTCTCCTGCAGACCCCTCTCCTCTCGTGCTCTCTCTCTTTCTCTCTCTCAAATAAATAAAACCTTTAAAAGGAATCAAATTGTATTTTCTTCTCCTTTCCTTGCTTATTTAAAATTCTATGTTCACCAAATTATGAATTCATATATATGTATACACACACACACACATACACATACATACATATGTATATAAATGACTCTATTCCCATTTCTTTCTTCTGGTCTCTTGATGTAGCACATGAATTTCATTGTAAATATCTGGGTTTCTTTATTATTATTATTATTGACTGCAAATACTTCCCTTGTCATTCTTTGCACTGGGTGTGGAGGTGAGCTGCCCAGATCTCACTTCAGAAAAATTGACTGTGAGGTCCAGCACGCAAGAAACAAAAACAGTCACCATTTTGGAAGGGGCAAATGCTCCTGATTAGCTAAGGGAGGTAGGGCTGCTTGTGCATGATGGCAGCTGTAAAGAATGTGCGTGAAACTGAGGTGATCCACGTAGGTTCTGCTTCCTACTCCTGTGGTCTCCTGGGACTGTGAACGAATATGTGCATCGAACTCAGCTAATGAGCGTGATCACCAAGAGCTCAGTGACCCTTCCAGAAGGAGAGTCCGGATCACAGTTCTAGGTAAGCAATCAAGAGCGGCAGAGCTAAGGGCAAGAGGGATGGAAATTGAACTAATGGTGGAGGAGGGAGATGGGCCCATTGGTTGTGTCTAGAAGGCTCACAGCACAGACATGGACCGTAACTTGTCTTTTGCCCTGGTTAAGACTCATCTTCAGAAAGAGGCCCATGAAAATCATGGAGGACAAATTCCCTGAAGATGTATGGATGTGTGCCCAAGACCAGGGGTGAGTGGTGACACGTGCAGAAGTGCCCTGTTCCCATCTCCCAGTAAGAGAAGCTGCCCTGAGAGGGGAATAGACAGTCTGCAGATACAGCACTGTTTTATCTGCCTCACTGTTGATGTCAAAGTCTTAATCTCCCAGGGCTGCTCCCAGCCAGCAATGAGGGGGGCCAGGGTCCATTGACCAGGTTATTCCTCTCCGGCTCCAGACTCCTCTGAATCTGTCATTTTGCTCAAGGACATCACACAGCCTGCAGGAGACTTTGTCAGAATTTCACACGAGAAAAAGCCCCTCTGGCTCAGATTTCCATCCTTTCCTCTCTCCTTTCACAGGTGTCCCCAGAGTCTCATGCTTTGAGGGAAACAGAGTAATCAAAATGACCAATACATTTGAGCTTGAACATTTATATGTTAAAAACAAACAAACAACAACAAAAAAAACAGGGCACCTGGGTGGCTCAGTGGGTTAAACGCCTGCCTTCGGCTCGGGTCATGATCTCAGGGTCCTGGGATCGAGCCCCACATCGGGCTCTCTGCTCCGCGGGGAGCCTGCTTCCCCTTCTCTCTCTGCCTGCCTCCCTACTTGTGATCTCTGTCAAGTAAATTAATAAAATCTTTTTAAAAAACCACACAAATATTAGCAGTCAAAACAGAAGACAAATGGCAACTGGGGGAAGGATTTGCAACCTTTGAGAAGGAGGCTAGTAAAAATATTGAAGGCCAAAGTGTCCTGATTTTAGGGATGAAGCACAAATTTGGCTCTAGCTTTTTATCAGCAAACGTATAAAGCCAACTCACAGTGTCCGTAAGATAGTAGCAGATGAACTGTTCAGGAGAAGCACAGATATTCCAGTACGAGGGCCAGGATGAAATAACTCTTGAGAGTCCACATAAAGAGACCATTGTGTAACATAATCAACAACATTCTTACAGTTGACACAATGATGAATTTCATGTAACTGTTTTGTAGGGTGTCCTGCAAGGCTGACCAACAGCCTCAAACTAAAGAGAGATTCTAGGGTTACATAGGGAAAATGTTGTACAGGTGGTCTTTGCTAAATACTTGACTGACTTACATTTTAAAGGATCTGAGGAGGTGACAAAGAGCAAATTCTTAATGTTCCTTTATAAATACTGTGCTGCATACCCATAGCTAACAGATATTAAGTAGCTGGGAGTTCAATGCTGCATATCCCATACCTTAAGTTAGGCTGTTCTAGGGATCTAGGGAAAAAAGTGGTCTCAGTAGGACACTAAACTAGTGTAGGAGCGACATCTTTTGGGGAAATTTAAATCTAATGATCAGGAGTTTCTGAGGGAATACAATAGAGTTTGGCCAAGATTCTCTTTAGGAAAGAAACAACATTGAATATGCACTCTCAGGCAGATGGGCCATTAGGTTCCAAATTTCTGCTCAATATAACCTAGTCTTAATTAATATTAGTCTGGAAAATGTGTAAAGAAGGCATAGCTAGACATAGTGTCCATTAAACCCACCCCCTGGCTCCCAAAAAGCAACCATAGAAAGCCTAGCTTTGAGTACTGTGATTTCCTGATGTTCTTCCAAGCTAAATTATTTGAGTAATGTACGTCAAGGTAGCTGAATGAAGTGACCTTCTGTATAGAATTAATCAGGAACCAACTGAAACTTGGAAAATATTTTGGTTTTTCTAAATTTCAGAAGCTCTCTATATACTCAGGATATTACTTTTCTGTCAAATACTCATGTTCTAAAAATTTCCAGCCTGTATTTTTCCTATTTATGTCTTTTGGTATATTGGTTTTAAATTTTTATGTAACAGGATGAAGCGATTCTTGTTTTTATCCTTTGCTTTATTCTTAATGGGTCTTTTCTCATCTTGAGATATCCACTTACACTTTCTACTTATTTTATGTCTCTAAACCCATTACTCATCTTAAATGTCTTCTGGTATATAGAGTAAGAATAAGTGTACTCTTTCCATACCCATGGTTAAGCAGTCATCTTGGGGCTATTTAAAGGATATTTCTACCTTTCCCTAGAAAGTGAATTCAAACTATTACCTTACCCAATTATCTCCTGAATTAAAAATCTGTTTCTGTGTTTGTTATTCTGTCCATTAATCTATATATTGTGCCATCTACTATGCCACACTGATATAGCTATAAACTTAATCATGTGTCTAAACATCAAATTGTCCAAGTTCTACCCTTCTCATTAGTCTAATTTTTTTCTTGGCTCTTCTTGTCCATGTATTCCTTCTTTATAGGTTCCAAGTTAAATTTTGTAGTCTCTGAGAAAGGGCTCCAGCTCCATGTCCCATGTGTGTGTGTGTGTGTTTTGAAAGTGCTGGGCCCCTCAGACTTCAACTACATGTTTTCTATGACAGGTGGAGGAGATGGAAGGAGGTAAAGAAGAGATGGCTTCTTAGTTCCAGTTCGCTCTTTCTAGACCAGAGCTGGCTGTCACTGCTCTTCTCCTGAATTACGCAAGAGAAACACATCTTGCCCCTCCACACATTAACTATCTTCTGAAACCAACCTCTTGTATTCTCACAGAGGAGGATCTACTCCTTTTATTAGCAGGACTTTGATCTGATGACTTGTCAAACAAAACAAAACAAAACAAACAAAAAACATAACTGGCTTGTTTATGAAAAAGCTATAGTCAAAATGAAGTACTTACTGTGATGACACACAGGGCTATGAAGAGGGCTAAGAATGAAAAAACAAAACCCCACAAAACTGCCAGATACCGAATAGAGCTTTGTTTTTACTGTATGAGAAGCCTTTAATATGACAAACATTTATAAAATTGGAATATTTTAAATTTGAAAATTTTAAAAAGGGAAAATAAATTTAATTAGGACATTTTTCTCTCTTGAGATAAGAATCTTGATGCCATCTTTTTACTAAGATGTAAATGTCATGTTTTTCATTGTGATACTAAGTACGATTTTACCTTTGACTCCTTCAGAGACAAAGGATATGTCATTTCATTCAGTTTTACAGTCTCCCAAATTCTTCATAATTGTTACTTCTGAACATAGATAAAATATCTGCATACTAGTATTCATATTCTAAGGCCACTATTCCTAAAATCTATGCAGAGTTCAGGTATTCCAATTTTGTCATGTTATTAATTATAACTTGATTAATATTAGCCTATATCAAACTTTAAGATTTTTTTTCAAGCAAATTGATCAGTAATGAAGCTGACATAGGTATGGTTCTGAATCACTTGGTAACCTTAGAATTTTCTCTGAAAGTACACATAAATATAGCCAAGTAGGTGGTATTATTGATACCTGGGCTTTCAACTACAATACAAAATGTCACAAATGAACTTTTCATAAATTTTTCTGTAAGTTCTCTAGTGTACCTTGATATACTGAGGAAGATAAGAGTTTTCCCTATTTTCAAAAGCTTATTTCTTTTTGGCATGTGATTTCTGCTTATTTCTTTGGGCATGTAATTTTTGCTACATTCAGTAGATATGCTTTTAAAAGTTACCATCTGTTAAATGTTTTGATGAAATTTTTTCACTTAATATATATCTGAATTTCACAGCATTATTATTTTTAAAATTTTTTTATTTAAAATCAAGTCCTGTTGAAATGTCAGGCTCATTTAATTCATTAATCTTATTTTATTTATACTGGCACTCACATATACGTTTCTAAGTACTGGCAATGGGTTTTAGCTTAGTTTATTTCATAATGAATTTTTAAGTTGTGTTCTTTGACACAGTTACATTTTGCCTATTAAACACAGGGGAATATTTTTGACTTTCACAAAAAGCACAATCTCTCTCTCCTTTTAAAATACATGGCTTTCTTACTTCCAATAGAGATAGGAGTCCAAATAAATAATACTCTACTACAAGAAAAAATAATCACGTAAGTGCAATGGCAAAATGGCTGTTGACAGATGGGCCCAGCATAAAGCAAGAAAATGAGGAATGACAGGATGGACCCACAGTGAGTAAAAGACTATATGGTATGGATGGGGCTCAGTTCTGCAGGTGGTTGCAGTGGAGGGCAGAAAGACCCCTACCCTGTTGCCAAGTCACTATTTACCTGGCTGCATGAGTGAGTTACATTTAAAAAAAAAATAATAACATTATGCAAATCAACATTCTAACAGGCAAAGATAGTATATCTTTAGCCTCTTGTCCAAATGGCTAAGGAAAAGTTTTTTTCCCAGCTGCCTCACCCTTGCATGACTGCCTACCTGTCTCAAGTGGGGTTAGCACTTGACACCATTTCTTGTGGAGTTCATGAATTCACCTAGCAAATAACTAACAGGCATTGTTCTAAGAATTGGGGATACCATGGTGGATAAAACGGAAAAATCCCTGTCCTTGGAAAAATCAGGTTCTCATGGGGAGAGATAGAAAATAAAAAAATAGGTAAGCAAAGGTATAAATGAGTCATAACTGTGGGGCAAAAAAAAGAAGCCATTACAGTATTCTAGGAAAGAGCTGGTGATCACATCAGAGGTGACGAAAAGTGGCTGAATTACTGAAGTATTTTGAAAATGAAGCTGCCAAGATGTACCAAAAATTATGATGTTAAGGTGTAAGAAAAGAGGAGTTAAAATTGTTTATCTGAACAAGTTGAAGGATGTAGCTACCATTTACTGAGAAGAGGAAGTTTGTGGTGTTTTTGTGATCAGTATTGGGAAGCTTGGTTTTGGTTTTGACTTGTTATGTTTGATATATGTTTTACATATTCAAATGAAGATGTTAAGTAGGCAATTGGATATTTGAGTCTAAATTGTAGAGAAGAGGTTTAGACTGAAAATATAAATTTGGTAGTCCTCAGAATATAGGTAATAAAGACATGTGACTAGGTGGTATCTCTAAGAAGTGAGTGTGGAGTTCTAAGGTCTGAGTTTTGGGGGACAAGGGAACAAGACTGGAGGAATGGCTATTAAGGAGGAAGACAACAGGACATGATGATGTCCTGGAAGCATAGAGAAGGTGGCTGGACGGGCATGCAGTAAATCAACTGTGTCAAGTACTACTTATAGGTCAAGTAGGGTGAAGATTGAGAACAGATCATTGGATTTGGCAATATGGAAGTTCTTGATCTTGACAAGAGCAGCTTGGGTCTGCAAGATAAAATAAATGAGGCAGTAGCTCTGGGAACACAAGAGATAAAGAGGAGTTTTGTTTTTAAGATGGGAGAAATAAAGCCAGAATCCCTTGGCTGATGGTTAAGCCTCTATATGTCCACTTTGCGTCTAGCTCGTTAATAACCGGTAAGAAATACCCTCTTGACCCTAGAGTTGTAACCTTACTGAAGATTAGTGCTAGAATAGTTTTTTAAAAAGTAAGGCAATAAAGTATTGTTTTCACAGAGATGGTGGAGTTCAAATTCTTAAATTCTTAATTCTTGAAATAAGTTGGATTTAGGTAGACGAAAAGAGTGGGAACAAAAGAAGAGTATGATATTTGGGAATAGTAAGATTGTCCTGGATGGAATTCATATTAAGAAGAGATGGGGTGATAAACAGAGAGAGCTTTTACTAGTAGTTAACTCCAGCTTTGTTGTTTTGGCAATGGAGAGCAAAAGAATTAAATAATCCATCTGCAGCAGCTTTAGCATTAAAAAATAAAGTCTTGTTAATAGTTTCCTTTTTAGTGACTTTATTATTAGAAAATTCTCTCAAATGTTTCCTCAATAAGGAGTAAAAGCTAATAAAACTAGCTGAATTTTAAAATATTGTAATAATTACTTTTAAGTATGAAGATTTTGCCCTCTGGAAGACAAAAATACCTCTAGGCAACCACAAATTTCTTTTTAAAATGTTCATCGATCCCATGTTTATGCTCTGGAATGGTATTTTAAAAATAAGAAATAAATAAGTCACTTCTAATTAAACCATTAGATATTTTACAGTTCATGATATCAATTCTACTTTTGGAAAACAGTCTCTTATTTATATAACTTTATAGATCTAACTTTTAAGTGAGTTGGGGGAAATCAGAGGCAGAGACAAACCAGGAGAGACTGTGGACTCTGAGAAAAAACTTAGGGTTTCTTGGGGGGTTGGTTGAGCGTGGTGGGTATTGTGGAGGGCACATATTGCATGGAGCACTGGATGTGGTGCATAAACACTGAATTTTGGATCACTGAAAAAAAGCTTAAATTAAAAAAATATATAAAATATTTCTAATCCGCACAAGACACTATAAGGGATTCATTAGAAGAAAGACAAATATAGATTTAATGGAGCTTTTCAAACAGGCATATTTTAAGTTTTCACCAATCCTCAAAAGCACTCTTAATAAAACCAGACTTAGTTTTTGGAAATGTCTGAAGTAAGTTCTGAAGGTAACTACCTGAGTTATCTTTTACAAAAGGGAAGCAGTGAGGTTGAGCTATAAAAAACTGCCATTATTTTATTTTTTAAAGATTTTTAAAAATTTATTTATTTGACAGATAAAGATCACAAGTAGGCAGAGAGGTAGGCAGAGAGGAGGAAGCAGAGAGCCTGGTGTGGGTCTTGATCCCAGGATCCTGGGATCGTGACCTGAACTGACGGCAGCTTTAACCCACTGAGCCACCCAGGTGCCCTGAAACTGCCATTTTTATAGGCTAAAAATGAGTGTTGTAATTAACAGCTCAACATAAAATTCCAACTTGACTCTCCCAGGATTTGTTAAAAGTCCCAACCTCAAGGTGGAGGGACAATCTAAAGGAAGCCACACATTGTCCTAGAAATTGCACATTCTTTGGAGAACTGTTTGTTTGTTTGTTTGTTTGTTTGTTTTCGGCATAACAGTATTCATTATTTTTTCACCATACCCAGTGCTCCATGCAATCCATGCCCTCTATAATACCCACCACCTGGTACCCCAACCTCCCACCCCCCCGTGACTTCAAACCCCTCAGTTTGTTTTTCAGAGTCCATAGTCTCTCATGATTCACCTCCCCTTCCAACTTACCCCAACTCCCTTCTCCTCTCTAACCCCCCATGTCCTCCATGCTATTTGTTATGCTCCACAAATAAGTGAAACCATATGATAATTGACTCTCTCTGCTTGACTTATTTCACTCAGCATAATCTCTTCCAGTCCCGTCCATGTTGCTATAAAAGTTGGATATTCTTCCTTTCTGATGGAGGCATAATACTCCATAGTGTATATGGACCACATTTTCCTTATCCATTCGTCCGTTGAAGGGCATCTTGGTTCTTTCCACAGTTTGGCGACCGTGGCCATTGCTGCTATAAACATTGGGGTACAGATGGCCCTTCTTTTCACGACATCTGTATCTTTGGGGTAAATACCCAGTAGTGCAATTGCAGGGTCATAGGGAAGTTCTATTTTTAATTTCTTGAGGAATCTCCACACTGTTCTCCAAAGAGGCTGCACCAACTTGCATTCTCTTCCCCTTTCTCCACATTCCCTCCAACACATGTTGTTTCCTGTCTTGTTAATTTTGGCCTTTCTAACTGGTGTAAGGTGATAACACAATGTGGTTTTAATTCGGAGAACTGGCTTTTATTGAGTATCTATTACATGAAGGTTCCGCCCTTGGTCCTATAGTTTATTTATTTACATTAATTATAATCTAGTAAAAAAATTAAATATAAACACAGATACACATTAAATTTTACTATACTTACAAGCTTCCTATGCTAACATTTGACATAATAAGGCCCTCGTGGAGAAAAAAATCACTCACCTTTAAAATTGTATCTGGTTAACTTACCTTACAAGGGAAAGGTAGGGTGCAAATGTTATTTTATACCAGCACCTAAAACAAATCATAGAATCTAGCTTAGAGGTACAGCGAATGGTTTTAGGTCAAGGCTATGAATTTTTAAGGCTATGTTGGCTATCCATAGAAATGGGAAGGTTTGGCAAAGGAAACGGAAGGATCGAGATAGGTTGGAGTCAAGCAAGTCCCTTCTGGGACCAGATGGTAGGTGTCTCAGTGCAATCTATCGTAGAGAAAATCTGAGTCTAGAGAGCCTCTGTGGCTTTTATCTCAATTTTAGTGTGTCGAAATATCCCGCGAAACATCTTTTTCTGAAGAATGGTATGAATGAGCCAGGCTCATGGATTCAGCATCTCAACCAATGCAGAAAGGGTATTAAAGCCTATACCATAAAGACATGCCATCCTTATGGCGGCTTCCACCACAGTCACCTCTTACCCATAAGACTCATTAAGACAATTAAATGTAAACAGAATATACTTTAATTACAAAAGGACTATCTTGCATTTATTATATATAATAAAACAGTGGGGGCATATTAAATGAGATCACGTGATGAAGAAAGGGCTTGCTAGTTAAGTTTGAGGGTTGAATTCGAATAGGAGAGAAAACATATTCATTGGGCATCACTACTGGAAGACATAAGTGCTTCCAAAAAACAGAAATGCTGGTCATCTTTCTTTTTCAATTGTTTCATCAGGAAGAATCTTTTTTAGGCAATAAAACTTACAAGCTAAATTAAAATGCACTCTACTCATTGGCAAGCTACACCAGCAAGAATAATGTGATCATGGTACTTGGAAGTTTTTGATTTATAACTATACTATCCTCTACTTATAAGGCTGCAGTCTAGGAGGCAGAGCAATGAATCATTACAATTGTCTATCTGGGAAATGTCAAAAGATTAAGTAAGGGCAGAAGAAGAGAGAAAAAGAAAGAACACACATTTCTATCTGAGAATTATTCCACAATTAATGGGAAGAGATCACTGGCACATAAATCCAGTGCTAAAGAAATAATAATTAAAATTTTAAGATCTTCAAGTAAGACTACTAATAAACCACAGTGCTTGAACCTCCTGGGTGGAAAGGCAGATTATCCTCTGACACCCTGATAACTAAATCATTCCTTATTCAACTATCACAGTGACCTCTCCCTATGCACAAAGAGTTTGGAAAAGCAAATTCAAGCTGAAGAAATAAATTAGAAATTTGAACCAATCATGAATGGATCCAGATTTTTTAAAAAAAGGACACATACAGTTTAATTGATAATTTGCCCATACAAAAATAAGCATCCACAGAACGTTTATTTACTGTTTAAATTACTCCATATATTCATATACCAAGAACAGAAAATATATTTTATCCCACACACAATAAGAGCAAACAAGTGCAATCTTTCAAACATTAAACGTTATAATCAAATCTGTACAACAGATAAATAAATTTATACCTCTAACAGTTAGCTTGTAACAAAACAAGACAAAAAACATATATTGCCCAAAGTCACCGGTTTACTTAAAATTCTACTTATGGTTATATGTCGCAGTCAAAACAGCTTGAATCTTTACTATACTGCACCAGTTAGATTGATAAATATATTTTTCTTAAAAACGGGGGGAGGGGAGGTAATAGGAAATACCAAAATGATTATAAAGAGCTTTCCAAACACTGGAAGTACTAGACAGAAATTAATTAGTTGGAGGAAAACATATTAATTAGATCCACAGGGTAACTGGTATCACACGGGTATAGCTTAAGGAAAGGAAACAAATGGATGAATGTTTCAATTGGAAAGAAAATTTGGCCTTTCTATAAAAGAAGTGACAACAACACTGACAGTGACAGAACCCTGTCATGGAGCCTAAAACAACTCTGTGAGACAAAGTATACAAAGATTTAGGTATACCGGAAAACCACAGTCTGGAAGAAAAACCATGTCAGGAAACAGGTAACATCAGCACGTGAACATATATAAATTAAAGGCATACTGTTCATCGTTCCACATCATTGCACATATGGTAAGAAAACAATACTGCAGTCATTCTGGAGTAAGAAAGTTTTCAGTGAAAGAGGAAGTTCCATGATGAATACAGGTGTAGACAATCTAATTACCACAAATTTAGTAAAGATCAAAACACTCAGCGGTGCCACTAAGCTAATTAAATTATGTTTTTACTGGAAAGGTAATTATTTCCCTGCCTTCGTGTTAACTTAAAATCATTTATAAATGGAAATACACAGATCCAGTAGAAAAGACGTTTCACATGCAATCCTATACAATGCACTCTGCTTCAACTGGTTTTCAACATTTCCCATTGGAGACGTACGTTTCCAATATATACAACCACACATGTTCAACAGACGCCACTGGGCTGTCCTCTTGCCACACGCGTTTTTAATTTACATATACATTTATATCTCCAGATAGACGCTTTTCTCCTCTAGGTAGACACAAAATTAGCCTGAAGAGTTTTAAGTTTCTTAGGATTTTAGGAACCTAATGCCTTGACTTATCTTGAATTGACGATAAGATGAGGAGTCCACAGAAAAATGCAGCTATACATGCCAACCTTTTCAAGAGAGATGAGTTATCTTTAGGAATAATAATCTGTGCAAGATCATTAGTGATCAGAGAAATTTCGTGCGCCACGCAAACAAATATGAAAGTGCTGACAATGATGTTGAGCATAGGGTTTCCAGGTATGAGTACCAAGATGCCTCTGGTGTCGGCGGCCAGCCAAATGTGGTACTGGCAAATAAAGAGCTGGAAGGAGAATATTTAAAGTTAGATATATACAGAGGGTCAACGACTACATCACAATTTTGCCTAATTTAAACATTTCCTAGCATAATTATGTTAGAAGGCTTTTTCCAAACCATTTACTTCCATTGCACTCTAGGTCCTGAAAAGCTGGCTGTAGTCTGCTCTTCAGAACTCCTACTTGCTGAAGCATGGCTTCAAAGTCCCCAAGAAATCACACAGGGACCTTACAACTGGAAAACACACACACACACACACACATATATTTTTTGCATGACATAGAAGACAGTTGACAGAAGGATTTCTGGACTCTGGTCTTTAGACCCCAAATAAAGAGTTACTGTGGGTCTGTGCACATATGTGCATACTGCATATTTACACATATTTGTGAATATATTTCTTATGTGGATATATGAACAGGAAGTGATATGGGCGTTATGATATCCTTAAGTTTGCTCTGCACGGCCAAATTTTTCCAACTACATTTGCCTGTTCCTAAAGTATACTGCAACTTCTATATGAGTATACATATCAGTTGACACCACTACAACTTTCTTTTTCTTTCTTTTGAAGAGTGGTGGGCAGCAAAGCAAAGTGTATTGAGCCATATTACAAAGCTCCGGAAGAGGGAAAGGACCTCAGAGGGTTACCCTACAACTTTCAATGTGATTACAAATGTGGTTCTTTCATCACATTGTTTCAAAATATCAGAGAGCAGAAAAATGCAAGCTACCTCTCAAATATGAGATTATACAATTTTGATATTTTTAATAGAAATATCAAATTAGAAATTCATTCATTAAATAAAAATGCTCATGCTCCTAATATTAAGGGGATAGCAAAACAAATATTCTTTTATTTACTGAATGACTTGGTAAGTCATTCTTGGTTAATTCTGAATTCTATTCAGTCTCACTTATGAGACAAAAAAACAATAGAACATTTATTAAAGAACATAGAAAAATTTATTTTCCCTATTTTAAGGACAACTTAATAAATCTTATACTCTAAAATATATCTTTTATTAAACAGATTAAAATCTGTTCTGTTTCCTCATTAAAATGTCCTACTTTGAATAATAGAGTTCAGAATATTCAGAATTTTTTTTAAACCTACTTTAAGGTTTTAAATAAGTCATAGTATTTCATATAAAAAGTAATAAGGTTAAAAAATTTTCCCAAATTTCCAATCTAATGGTGAATTTTATTAGGATAAGTATTGATAAACTAAATTCTAGTAATATTTAATTATGGAGATGAAGAACAAATCAAAATCCCTTCAGCTTGACTTCATTTATATCTATTTATAAATTTCATTTCTATCTATTTAACTTTTTTCTTTTCTGATCTCAGCAATTTAGTGCTTAAAAGCTTAAGACAATATAAAGAATATTTGAAAGTCATCTATGTCTAGTCATTTAAATAAGTTTTTAGAAATATACTACTTTATTGCTGTTGAAAGTTCTGAGTTTCTTCTCTGTATTTCCATAGAGAACACAGCTTTGATTTTTAAAAAAAATGTATTTTGGATTTACACACACACACACACACACACACACACGCAACACTTGGTTCTGTAAGATCAAACAAAATATTAATGTACCAACCTCTAATGAGATTTTTCCAAACCAAGCAAAAAATGAGCTATAAACTGATCGGGCATATCCAGGGATATTCCTTATTAGAATGAAGGCTAAAATCTAGGAAAAACCAAAAAGGCAAAATAAATAAAAAATAAAAGCATTTGCTTTCCTTCCAGTGATAACTTTATTATCTATGTTCTTGAATTTGATATATACACAATTTTTTTTTCGATAGGGAAAGTTTTAGCAAGTTATTTTTTTTTAAGATAATTTATTTATTTATTTGACAGATGGAGATCACAAGTAGGCAGAGAAGCAGGCAGAGAGAGAGGAGGAAGCAGGTTCCCCACTGAGCAGAGAGCCCGATGTGGGGCTTGATCCCAGGACTCTGGGATCATGACCTGAGCCCAAGGCAGAGGCTTTAACCCACTGAGCCACCCAGGCGCCCCAGCAAGTTATTTTTGTTCTAGACTCCATCCAAGCTAGATTTCTCAACATGTGGTCTGTATACCGGGTATTAGTGCAGATTTTAGGTAGCATACCGCTGAACAATTTTAGGTATATTTGAATAAATTATAAATCCACCTGAGGCCCTTTGTGTAGAAAGAAATGATACCATATTTTGTGTAGGCAAATTTAAAAAATCCCATTATACAATTTCGCGTCTTCCATAAAGTATCTGCCTGATTGGCAGCAACATACTCCCCTCTTGCACTCCTCAAAAGTCCCTTCCATTAACAGCCATGTAAATACGCTCTGAGAAATGGCACAACTTTGAAGGTGTCCTCATGTTTGCACTATGTGGCCAGGCAGATGACGTACTGAACTGCATTCACATGTCATATATTTTACCCTTTCAATCTCTTCTCCCTAAAGACAACCTCCAGCTTTGGGGCACCTGGCCTTCACCCTTCTCCTACATCCTTTTTTACCAGATGGAACAATCCTGAGTTTTCTAAACTTCTCATTCAATGTCACATTCAGTAACTAGTTTATCAAGCAAAGAACTCTCTTTAGAATCTCCTGTCCTTATAAAGAAGCAAGAAATTGTAAAGAAAAAACTGTTTTTGCCTTCACAGATACCTTTCAAAAACCTTTTCTCATAAAAAGATTGAAAAATATATTATTTCAGAGAAAAATCCCATATTCGGTGTTGATCCTATTCTGGGCATCTGGTCAAGGATCTCGGAATAGGCCTCTGGGATACATACAGGATGAGCAAGGAGGAGATCTGTGGGTCACTCTATCATTGGGAAAAAGGAACCAAAGTGAACTACTCAGGTACTGTTAAGTTGAGTGATATTCATGGGCAGTAGCGTCAAAGAGCCTCAAGTTTGAATCTGGCCTTTGCCTTGTATTGGTTCTGGGATTGAAGGTGAGGTGCTTTATTCACTCCCTTAGGTCTGTTTCCTCATCCATATGAATCGGGATAAGATTTCCTTTGAAGGTGGATGGGAACATTAGATGGGAAAACATATATAAGGTACTTATCATAACATGCATTGTGAGCCATTTAAAGAAACATATTACGTAATTAATAGCACAGGTGGTATATATAAGTGGTAAAAATCATAAAGGTGAGACCTACATAAAGCCCTCACACATCAAAGCCTTCAATGAGTTATTATTGTATTAATAATTATTATATTGTATTAGAGTATTAATAATACTTTATTATTATAATGTATTGCACAAACTGTAAAATGCTAGAAGAATGACACAGATAAATACAAATCACTAGTCTGAGCATCATAAAATCCAAGAAGAGCCCTAAGCAAATCACTTTCTTTTTTTCTAACTTTAATCTACCCTTTCTCAATGTGTACTCATTTCTTATCCTATTCCAGTCTGTGTTTTGTCAAACACTTAGTAAACAATGTGATCAGGGGAATAGAAAAATCAAAGAAATGATAGCCATGGAGAAGACAACTGGGGCCTAGGGAGTCATCATTATTAGCTTGATAATGAAATAATAACACTTAGAATTTGTTCAGCAGTTGTAACTTGCTAGATACTATGCTAGCACTTAATATATATTACTTATAGTTAACTATCTGTATGCTGTTCTATAGCAAGCCTTTCTGGAAATTTCTATCCAGACGGATGGGCAAAACTAAAAGGTCAGGATTCAAGGACTGATCTATAAGAGTGAAACAGACAGAAGGGATTAAGAGTACACTATCTTTTTTTTTTTTTTTAAAGATTTTATTTATTTATTATACAGAGAAAGATCACAAGTAGGCAGAGAGAGAGAGAGAGAGAGAGAAGCAGGCTCCCTGCTGAGCAAAGAACCCAATGCAGGGCTCAATCCCAGGACCCTGAGATCATGACCTGAGCCAAAGGCAGTGGCTTAACCCACTGAGCCACCCAGGTGTTCCAAGAGTACACTATCTTGATGAGCACTGAGAAATATATAGAATTATTGAACTATTATATTGCACACCTGAAAATAATATAACACTATTAACTGTACTTGAATTTAAAAAAAAAAAAAAAAAAAAAAAGGATTGATCCATAAGCAGGGCCAGGCTGAGAAAATACTTTTTAACAAACCACTGGGAATCTTGTGCATGTTAAACTCCTAGGCCCCCTCAGATAAGTATGCTAAGGACATATAATCGTATATGAATTTTTAATAATCACATCCATACCTATACCCCCACATCTACCTCACCTGTTGGTGTGTGAGAATAAGAGTGAAACGTGATAGGGATGTAAAATTTGGGGCTCCCCGGATGCCCTGATTTTTACAACATGGGACTAGCACTCTTGAAGTAGCTGCCGATAAAATCAGTACTTGCTTCAATTTGTGCTCCCAGTCCATTCTTTTATTCTGCAACAGAGGACCTGAAGTCCTCGCTGGAAAAGTACTAAGGAAATAGGAGTGTGCGGAGGGCAGTGACTGAAAAGGAAGGTGATAAGGCTCAGGAGTGCTTGTGGGTTCTTCTGTATAGCCACTCTTTCCCTTAGCTCTCTTTATATCATTCTGTACTGATGCACTGTGAATGGTAACACCTCCCTTCCATCAGGAGTAACAGAGATGATATCACTTGCATTATGCAAAAAGTTACTGGTGAGCACTACTACTGTCTATAGAAGTCATAAACACACTACATGAATACAGTATAGTGTTTAAAATTTCATTATCAATTGTATTTGAGGAGTCTGTCACATGCTTGGTTCTACAGACTATACAGAGGTTTAAGGGAACAAGAGTTCTGCAGTGCAGAGAACTTGAGACCTCAGAGCAGATCCTCTAGAAATCATCCTTGCTCCTCTTTACTGCTCAGTTTTTAGGTCTTGGCTTAGACACTGCTTTCTCCAGGAACCCTGCTCTGACACCAGGGCAGGTTGGAAAGAAGTCCCACATGTTACCAAAGCAGCCGGTACTTAACTATCGCCACACTACCACCGTGTCCCATGATGAGTCACAACCAGAGGGACCTTTGCAGAATGCCAGGCTGATTTGAGCTGCTCTTTGCCTCTGGCCACCTCCCCAGTCACTAACACAGACTTCTCTAGACTCTGGCTCTTGGAGCTGTAGCCCAAACGGCCTTCTTCAAATTCCCTGAATGCAAACATGCTCCCTTCCCCGACAGGGCCTGAATCCCTGCTGTCTGCCTTCCTCCCTCCATTCTCCACTTAATTTTCCCAGGGAAATAATTTCTGTCCCTGACCACACCTTGCTTCAACTCCAACTAGGTCGGATCCCCATATTAGCTTCTCTTGTAATATCATGTACTATGAATCATTACACATGATTCTAGGATTACTACTAATAACAGAAGAATGGAGGCTCTGGGAGCACAGGAACTAGGTCTGATTTGGTTACCGCTGTAAACCCCCAGCCTGATAGCTAGTGCATAGTAGGTATCAAATGTTTGTTAAATGAATAAAAAATGTCTGATGAATGAATGTTGACAGGTCCACATCACTGGGTTAGAATGTAAATTCCATGAGGGCAGGAGCTGTACACATCTTAACATTGAACTTCTTACACATGTATGTACATGTACATTCAGCATGGGACTTAATACATCAATAGTTATACTTAAATAAGTAAATGAAGAAATAGGAGTAAATGAGGACAAAGCAAATATGAGGAGAACTAACATTTTCGAAGTGCCTCCTAAGTGACCAATACCAATCATTTCCATACATTTAATACAACAATCCTTTAAAAGAGATTTTAACATCCCTGGACAGTAAAGGAAGGTAGGGCTTAGGAAGATTAAGTAATATACCTATATTTTATAGTTTGATCTCAAATCTCACTGCCTCTAAAGACTGCATACTTATCAAGAATAAAGAAAAAGTTTATTTTCTAAATCAAGACAATTACCTGCACCACAGACACAGATGGGTGGAGTTCATTGCACTCTGCTTTGTTTTTACAACTGCTAGCCCAGATGGAATAGGTCTAAACCAAAAAAAAAAAGGATCAGTTCAAGAAAACAGGCCCTCACAAGGCAGCTTTCTCAGCATCTTTACATAGTTTTCTCTGCTTGTTACATTATACTCCATGATGCTTTTTAAAAACTTCAGTAAAAACTGCCCACACATTTGGTGATCAATTGGTTTGTTCAACTGCTCAAATAAAAGAAAGCAGAGAAAGAGGAGCATAGGTCTGTGCTTTTCTGGAAAGAGCGATCATGACACAGTGATGGCTCTTCCTGTCAAACATCTTACATTATATTTTTCCCCAAATTTATTACAACTTAAAAAATTTCTATTTCACTGAATCCTTAGTTATTCTTCATATTTAACTTATACATACATTCTCTTGGTGTTTTTGTTCAATTAGAAAACTATGGAGTAAAAGGATCTTTAAAAGTAAAGATTTTCTATATTAAAAAATTGATTAAATTCCTGTTTCTTAAAGTTAATTTTCTGTACCATTTAGGACTTTGAAAAATTACCAGATTACATTTTGAAACTTACCAAGAAAGAAACTACTGAAATAAACAATAGAAAGTTGGAAATTTTGTTTGAAAAAAGAGGTTCACCCTTTCCTTCGGAAAGTACTTGACGCTTCTGTAAAGCCAGATAGATAAAAGCAAACAACATTCCATGAAAGACTACCTGAAAAATAGGAAGAGAAAATTTGTTTTAAATGGCTCTTTTCCAGTAAATGGCATAAATATTTGGTAAATGGGGACAATATGTACAAAAATAAGTAAGTTAAAATCTTAAAGTGTTTTTTTTTTTTTAAGATTTTACTTATTTGACAGAGAGAGAAAGATGACCAGTAGGCAGAGAGTCAGGTGGGGGTGGGGAGAGGGGGAAGCAGGCTCCCCACTGAACAGAGAGCCTGATGCGGGACTCTATCCCAGGACCCTGGGATCATGACCTGAGCTGAAGGCAGTGGCTTAATCCACTGAGCCACCCAGGTGCCCCAAGGCTGAAAGTTTCTACAAGAAACTTAAACTTCAAGAAATGACATAAAGTCAATGACTTTTGGAAACTATCTGTAATAGGACAGCAAACAGCTCTTGCAACATATGAGATAAGCTGCTTCACTTGAGCAGTCTCAGCAGCAAGTGAAAAAATAAAGATAATTTCAAAAAAATGACAAAAACACAAGAAACAACAAGTGTTGGGAAGGAAAAGGAGAAAAAGGAACCCTTGTGCACTGCTGGTGGGAAAGCAGACCACGCAGCTGCAGTGGGAAATAGCATGGAGCTTCCATGAAAAAATTAAAACTAGGACTTTTACCCAGTAATTCCACTACTGATACCTATCTGCAGAATACAAAAACACTAATTCAAAAAGATACATGCACCCCAATGTTTATAGCAGCATTATCTACAATAGCCAAATTATGGAAATAGTCTAAGTGTCCATCGACTGATAAATGGATTAAAAAGATATATATATATATATATATATAATGGAATATTGCTCAGGCATAAAAAATGCATTTGCAATAGCATGGATGGGTCTAGAGGGTATAATGCTAAGTGAAATTTAGTTAATCAGAAAAGACAGACACCATATGACTTCATTCATGTGAATAATTTAAGAAACAAAACAAATGAACAAAGAAAAAAGGAGATAAACCAAAAATCAGACTCTTAACTATAGAGAACAAACGGGTGGTTACCAGAGGGGAGGTGGGTTAGGTGAGACAGGAGATGGGGATTAATAGCACACTTATTATGAGCACTGAGCAATGTATAAAACTGTTAACTACTATACATCAACTATACTGGAATTAAAATGAATAAAAGAACAACAACAAAAATAATAAATAAAACTATTATGGAGATGTGTGATAAAATTTAAATGCTAACCCAAAATAAAACACATTTTAGGTTGATCCTTTCAATCAAATAAATCAACACTACCACCACCACCTTTTAAGAAGGAGCATACATACACAAGAATGGAAAAAAAAATAAGGTGGGCCAGAAAGTCCATAAAGCTTCTTTTGCTTTTCTTCTTCTTTTTTTTTTTAGGATTTATTTATTTTTCGAGGGGCTCATATGTGCACCGGTGTGGTGGGAGGGGCAGAGGGAGAGAATCTCCCAGCGGCCTCGCAGCCTCCCTGCTGAGTGTGGAGCCCTCTCATGACCCGAGATCATAACCTGAGCAGAAAACCAAGAGTCGAACACTTAACTGACTGAGCCCCCTAGGCACTCCAAAGCTGCTGCTGCTGCTTTTTTTTTTTAAAACAAGGTCATAAAGCGAACTATGGTATCATAGTACAGTGTTCTAATGATAAAGTTGAGAATTTAAAATTATTTTATATCAAGCCTTTAGCAAAACTTTTTCTCATCTGTGGTTTTGAAATGCCCTGTAGTACACTGGCAAGTACACACATATTAGAAACGAGAAATGGCACAGAACAGGCATTAAGAAAACATTTGTTGAATGAAAAAAAGGATGAGTGAAATATAGCAGATGAAGGGGAAAGAGAGAGGAGAGGTAATTAATATTTATTCAGTGTCCATTATTTTCCAAATGCTGTGCTAGATGTTTTACATTTTCTTGGCCAGGTGAATCTTCACTTCCCTTTAAGACTAAATTCACAGAAACACCTATGACACTGGTCTCTCTTCTTTGCACGTTTCTACCACAAAATCCACATTGCATAATTTAGCACCTAATTATAAGTAGTAATCTTGGGTTTTAAAACTGATAGTAAGGCTTAGAAACCTGGCGGTATGTCTTCTTTCTCTACTATATTCCTCACAAAACCAACATCTAGAGCTTATATCGGGGCTCAGTAAATATTGTGTTGAATGGCTGAAGCATATACATGAGGGATATATATATATTTTAAGTTTATTTATTTAAGTAATCTCTATGCCTGACGTGAGGCTCCAACTCATGACCTGGAGATCACTTCACCAACTGAGCCAGCCAGGCACCCCTATGAGGGATCATTTATAAGTCAAAATTAGGAGTCAAACAAAGGCCCCTTTATAGACAACATTTTTACAGTATTTTCCAGCTGATATAAACACCCAATGCACACACTTTCTCTGCTATAAAAAAAGACGGGAGAGCAGGGCTGCTTTAATTTACCAAGTCAACATGTTTCCTTATTCTAAAACTAAAAAAAAAAAATAATTAATAATTTTCCAAATAATTTTTTTAAGTATAATTTGAAATGGCAAAAGATCACAAGGTAAATACATACGTAACGGTCTAACCTCCATCTGAACCACCATTCATATACATTCCCTTTCAGCTCAAAACACTTGGACAATGGCCAAAGAGAAAAGATCTTCTCAAATGCACCCTAGGAAAAGGAATCCAGAACACAGATTAAAGATGGTATGAGTCAATACTTATTTTCTAAATCGATTATAAATTATAGTTTTCTAAAGTTAGGATTACATGAGAGTCATTCACAATTTAAAAATTCTCTTTCATTTGAAAAGAAGTTTATTTTACTAAAGGCTAACAAAGATGACTTAAAACTTTTTGTTAATTTACTTTCACTGCAAATGAAAGGCTACTGAGACTGCAAAATTAAAAAAAAAAAAAGCAAGCTAGTAACTGGAAAATTCTTCCATTTAAGGTTTTTAATCTAGTATACAAACAGCTAATATTTACTGATCAAAACTCCAAAATACAAAAGACCTTAGCCAATATGATATCAATATCTTAGAGAATGATGGTTAAGGTTAAAATAGGTTTTTTTTTCCCCTCCAAATGTTAGTAATCTATAATTAACCATTTGAGTTGAAAAGAATACTCTGAATTAGTCACCTTACTCAATCAACCATACCCAAATGCCATTACTAGCCTTTGAAACAAAGTTTACAATTTTACTGTGGTCAAGTTAGTGAATGGTACCCTCTTATTAATCTGACAAGCCTAGAAAATCTGGGAATGAAGGGGCAGAAGTCTTGGGTGCATTCCTGCACATTAATGAAGTCTTTCAAAGAAGAGAACAAAAACTTCAATTTCCAGACTAAAGAATGCAACAAACTCTATTAAGGAGCGCTCCATTATTAGACCTAATGCCACAGCATAAAAAATGTAACATAACAGTTTTTTTAAAAAGGCTATTAAAAGCCAAACAAAAAAACCCACAAAAAAAAAACAGAAAGAAAGAAAAAGAAAACAGCATTGTATTTTAGGTAATGCTGAATCCTTAGAAGTTTATTATTTTAATGAAATGCAATATTCTCCATTTAACCATTTAAGAATTTAAAATACTTACACCTTATTACATAGAGCGTCTATCAAAATCTATGCCTCAGAAAACGGAGGATGATTCTTACCAAGAGTTGTGATATTAAGAACTTACAGATCATATATATGATATGTATGTGAAATACAGAAATATAAAATACAAAATCAGTATGAAACAGAAATATATAGTATCTATTAGAGATATATGGTCTTATAGATCAGATATATGTGACACACTTATCATTTAAAACATTATTTCTGATTAAAAATTTGTTTCTTATGTGATCAATGGGCAAGTATTTAGTGAGCACCCATTTTGTGCAAGACACTGGGCTATACCAGGCCATGACTTTTCTCTTTTATTCCAGTGATCCAAAGCTGGGGAAACCTTAGTCTCGTTATTGAACCCCTGGTTCACCTTCCCTTTTCTCCCTCAGATGCACCTCAGTGTCTGGAATTTTAATGAGTAAATGTCAAGGAGCTGTTGCAGTTACCTGGCTATTTCTTCATACATTTGCTGTCATTTCCTTATTACTTTATAAATCTCCTGTAAAAAACCTTGGAGGTCAGGCTGAAATAAAAATGCTTTATTTCTAAGTATGAAAATAAAGTATGAAAGCCTACAAAACAAACCAACAAAAACCAGCTAATAAGATCACATATGCACACAGAGACACACACACACACACACACGCACTCTCTCTCTCTCTCACACGTGATGCTTATGTGGCATTTGCCCCTGACACAGTGAAGCCCAAGACAGGGAATGCTGGGGATGGGAGCCAACTGCAGAATGTGTCATAACCTATAGGCATTCAAATGATAATATTTTATGATAAATATCATGCTGCCCAAATAATGTTTGCCTGATGGACTGACCAGCAGGTAGCAGCCGGCCATCTTGCTTAAGTAGCTGAAAAAACCTCAACCATCATACTAGGGGGATAAGACAGCAGAGATACGAAAATGACCCCAAATTTTATTAAATTAAACATACTACATCTATACCAACCCATTTGCTCCTAAGCTGGTTTTGCTAACGGCCCAAATTTTACTCTACGCAGTTACGGAAAAATCAAGTAACACTCTGATGCAATGAATAATGCACAAACCAAGCTGCAAATTCTGTCAGGAGAATTTTGATCTCCACTTAGAGTAGTGTCGTATAAGAGGCGTTCAATAAACGTCTGATTGATCAAAGTCAAGTAAAATGGATTCTGAACAATTGCCAGAGGAAGAGCTTTAAATTGCTCTTACAACAAAAACAGTGGTAACAAAAGTAGATAGGTCTCAAAAGAACTACACTGAGTAGTCAACTACAGAGTGACACTTTTATTACAGTCATTAAAAAATGAAGCTCAAAAAAAGCTCTGACTCTTCTCACATACTTTAATAGACTTGAACTTTAAAATAAAATAGAACAAAATATAAACTGAAAAGACTGTACAAACCTGAGAATATGCCAAAAAACATATACATAACAGCAAGAAGGCTAGTTTCAACAGTAAGCCAAAATGCCAGAAACAATTTCCTAAGAGAGAAAATACTTAATTTACTAAAAGGTATAAATTTACATTAGAAAACATATTAAGAGTCTCTGGTTAACATATGAACACCCTGCATAGTTCTTAAAATCATTGAAGGCTGCCCACAGGATACATAAACTATATGTAAGTGGTATAAATTATAAGAAGGGCCAGAAGGAAAAGCTGGAGCCTCCTTGCTAGGAAGAGGCCACAACCTATGCCTGACACCCTCTGTATCTCCTGTTCATCCACTGTAAACACATCAGAAAATACCTCCTGGGTTCCAATATACCTATTTATTATTCGAGGGCACAACAAAATTTGGAACAATATGTTCAACATCATTCTAATATTCATGTTGAGTATAGCTTAGGTAATATGGCTGAAATATTAGAGTTCCTAGGAGAGAGCTTAAGAACTCCCTAAAGGATCAGTGTTTAACCTTAAGATGTATTTTAACACACGCATATTTTAAGTTATGTGTTCACAGTTCATACGTATTGACTTCATTTGATTCATACACTAGGTTTGTATCGAGGGATTCAGTGACAGAGGCTATTCAAAGACATTCATGGGCTTGATGAAAGGCTGGAATTCAAATCTTACCTGAAAAAGTTATTTGTTATTTGACATCATAACGGAAGTCAGTGGATACTATTTCTAATATACAGTATTTGGTTGAGTTAAGTTAAAAATTATTAAGAACAACAACTTTCAATTTTTCCAAAAGAGGGAAGCTTTTATTTCAACGATAGGATCTTGCGGGAAAGAAGCATTAAGATAGATGCACACAACCTCACTGTGAACATTATCAGTAACTGTCTGTGAGGAGCTTGAAGGCTGATGACCTTCCGGGCATTTGGGTTTCCTTGTATGTACAACAGGTTGAGAGTAACTGTGTTAAGGGTGGTCTAGAAGATAAATTATATCAGTGCTCTTTAAACCTGGCTAACCCAAAAAGCCTTTTTGCAAATGAATGCTCCTCCAAAATTCCCAATATAGGTAAAAAATCAAATAAAGCAGAGCTGCCAAAGACTGGGGAAGGATGGAGGGGCCTGGAGGCCTATTTGGCTGGCTCTTCTCTCTTCTAGTGCTCTTCACTCTGGCTCTGTATAAGACAGTTTGAAAACTATTGCTTTAGCTGATATGTAAAATGACTTTGAAAAATTTAGATAAAAAAAAAAAAAGAACACACACAGACAGTATACGTGCAAACTACTGATCTGCCCTGTTATATCACTTGAAATAGCTAGCTGAAACATTTTAAAAAAGACTATTTACGAACAAAGTTTCAAATGTCAACACTACACATAAATTTAAATTCTGTGTCAATAAAAAATAGCCTTTAACAACTAAAAAGAAATTCAGTACATTAAAAGAATATTTATTAATAGTAAGAGAATATATTTACCATTTGCTTTTTTTTGGATTATCTGTGGCCATAGGGCTAAAGTAACATATATGACCATGAACCATACGGTGACCAAGGGGACGAAATAATAGAATTGATAAGGCCGATCCATCACTATACACAACACCACTACCAGGAAATTGAGACGAAATAAGACCTATGAAAAAGGAGAAGAGAATGGTTTTCATTCCAGGTATGCATGAAGAGTAAAGACAGATTCTCTCTGACAGAGTATAAACATTTATTTAAGACTAAAGTAATAACTGTACAAGTATATTTTACTAATCCTTAAAATTACATTTGTTCTACAATCATTGTAAAGATTTGAATATAAAATATTTATGCATCATTATATTAACTAAATCCAAGCATAGCACCAGCCTGAGCTGTCCTCTGGCTATAACTGCCATCTTGTTAAATGTTGGGGAAGAATGATAAGCCTCCTTCCTAGGGCTACAGTTTATAAGCAGAGATTAGATTACTTCAACAAAAGGGTGTCCATTTCATCTCTGTTTGATGTTGATTTACCCCATTTAGGATTAAATTGAGAGTTGTCATAGATACAAAATAATATTACTCAAATTAAAAAGTGGCTTTGGGACCCCTATAACAGTTATTTCAGATAGTGTGATGTCATTCAAAGAACACAGGATCTGAGCAGATTGATATTAGAGCTGTACTATTACTATGTGACCGTAGGCAAATTATTTAGCTTCTCTGAGCCTTCAGTGTCCTTTCTGTAAACATGAAAACCACAACTCCGGGTTGTAATGTGGGGTAAATAAAATAATATTCAGACAGTGCCCAGCACCAGGCAGAAACTTAATAAATATTAATCCTCTTCAAAAAGAAAACATAACATATTATAATAATCCCAGGTAGCTGTACATTTCTACAAAACTGAACCAAATTAGCAATGTTGTCCCTTGTGTACTAGTGCCTTTATTAGGCACTCATCTAAATTACATTTTCCCTTCCCTCAGTAATAAATTATTTATCTCAAATTATTAACCACAGAACACATAAATAACACAAACTTTAAGTGTAATTCCATAAATTCAAATTAGTCGTGCCCTTATAATGACCATATTTATATTTTCATGCCAAAATGAAAGAAAAAAAGCTGAATACATTCCTACCTGACAAACTCTATGAATTCCAAAGTCTCCTTTGATCCAAAAGTATGAAAAATGCCCGTACCCTGTCTGAAAGAGGTATGCAGCAACTAGGACCCGGATGTGCATGTACACAGGCAAAAACTGTTGACAAGAATAAATAGAAAAAATATGTTGGCACTAACTATACTTTGAATTATCGTAGCCAATACATTTAATCAAGACAATGGATCACCATTACCAGTTGGCATGAGCTCAATGAAAAGATTTATTTTTAAAACTTACGCAACATAGCAAGAGTTAAAAAAAAATGTAGACTTTGGATCCAGACCTCATTCAAATTCTGGTTTTGCCACTTACTAGCTATGAGACTTTAAGTGAGTTTTCTAACTGCAAAACAAGAAGGTTCTTATGAGGAATGCAAGAGTTAATAAATGTGAAATACTCTGTATGTTTCCTCCACTTGGAATTAAATATATGGTACCCATAATTATTAATCACCAGATATGCTGAATACAAGGTAACTATAGATTTCCCATTTTCCCAATGAGAAGATAAAAAAACAAAACAGAAGTCCCATATTTTCAGCCCCCTCAAATACACAGACTTTAGATTTATAAATTGTCATATAACAACTCACAATATATAATATTTAGCAAAACATTTATATTAAAAACATATGCAAACATAATTTAGAAATATTATATTCCTCCCCCCTTTAATTTATCAATCGATTTTATTTTACACTCCCACATCAATTGTTTCACCATGACCAAGGCCCTTAGAATCATTTACGATGGTTTTTCAGAGCATCCTAGCTCCACTTGTAAAGTTAAATGAGATGTAATACATCTCAGCTCTATATTTTATGGGAACCACTGGCAATATCATCTGATTCATAAGTCCTAACTCTCATAGCCCTCGAACACTGTGGTTCACCCTGTCCATCAGCCATTGGTCCTTTATGTGGATATTCATGATCGCCACAGTACAACCAGTACTCTGTTTTTTTTTAAATGATCTTTAAAAGCCTTATTTAGTGACAACCAACCCTTGCAATTTTAAGACCATTCTTTCAGGGATAATCCCTTAGTCCACATAAAGATGTTTTGGCTTCCATTTTATAGACTCATCTGATCACTCTGTAACCATCCAGCACTGACACTGCTTATGGCCACTTCAAGCTACTGTGTCTTCCCCAAGTGATACTTTGCAGGTAAAAATAACTAAGTAGACACCTAGATAGATTTTACAAGTCCCTGAATATATGTATCTTTTACATATATCCTTGGATGCATCCTTGAACGCATCTTTTTTCTTTTTTGAGAAGGCAAAAATCCCTGAATTTAGAATAGGTCATCAATTTTTCACTACCACCTGCATTCTAGCCAAATTCTTAAGATTCTCTGTTTTCCATACTGGCCCTTCTTGTGTTTCCCTGTCACCTTTCCTTTGTTTATCTCTTTCTTCTACCCTGGAATGTTCTTCTTGTGACCACATTTTGCTTATTCAAATCCTGTTTTTATTTTTATCCTATTTATTCAAATCCTATTTTTCTTTAGAGCCCTGTTCAAAATTCCTTTTTTTTTTTTTTTTAAGATTTTATTTATTTATTTGACAGAGAGAGTGATCACAAGTAGGCAGAGAGGCAGGCAGAGAGAGGGGGGAAGCAGGCTCCCCGCTGATCAGAGATCCTGATGGGGGGCTCAATCACAGGACCCTGAGATCATGACCCGAGCTGAAGGCGGAGGCTTTAACCCACTGAGCCATCCAGGTGCCCCCAAAATTCCCTATCTTTACTCTCAGATGAAAATCATTGTTCCTTCCGTGGCGTTCTTAAAGCACTCACAGTCTTTATACCAAACATAGTTTTTATTTATTGCCCTTTATTATTAGTTCTTTTTAAATGTTTAATCTCATCATTAAATCAGAAATTTTTCAGTGAACGTGTAACATACTAGAATCACAGTGATGATGAAAGTACAAATGTCATCTTAAAATAACCACAGAATTTATCAAATCTAAACCTATTACCTTATTTTTGAAAGTACTCTAAAATATTCCCTTCAAGTATCTGAGCTATTTTCTTTTCTTTTCTTCTCCTTCTTCTCCTTCTTCTCCTTCTTCTCCTTCTTCTCCTTCTCCTTCTTCTTTTTTTTTTTTTTTTTTTTTTTAGAAGGTAGGGAAGGATGGAGCAGAGGGATTAGCAGGTTCCATAACCTAGCGTGGAGCCCTACACGAGGCTTGATCTCACAACCCTGAGATCATGACCAAAATCAAGAGTTGGATGCTTAACCAACTGAGCCACGAAGGCGCCCCCTTGAACACTTCTTAATAGTAAAAAACATACAAATTCCCAAGGCAATCCATTCCATTTTCAGCTGATCATTTACTCCCATAAAGTTCCTTTTCACGAAAAGCTGAAATCTAACTGCGTAAAAGCTACCAACTTCAGCTCTGTAGGACAGTGCTATGCAACTGAGATAAAATGTGAGCCACATAGTACCTTTTTAATATGGTTACCAGAATATTTAAAAAACTAAAAGAATCAAATAAAACTAATTTTAAAAATACACTGTATTTAACAAAATATTTTAAAAATATTTTTTCAATATGTAATAAGCATGTAGTAAGATATGTCATATTGTTTACACAAAGTTTTTGAACTTAGCATGCATTTATCACAATGAATCACACTTAATTGATATATCTTTTCACGTTCACAGAACATCTCAATTCCAACCAGCTATACTTAAAGTACTCAATAGCCATATGTGGCTAGGAGTTTCCATAATGGAGAGTCTAGCTCTAGAGCCACTTGTACACAGTCAATCATTTATATGATTGTTCTGTAAGTATTTGAAGACATCTGTCCAACCTAGGCTAACTATTCCCAGTTATTTTAACCACTATCCATAAAACATGCTTTGAAATCCCTTCAGGACTGGGGCTGGGCCTACAAAGTAGAGACTTGGTTATTACATTTAAAACAAACAGTAAACGCTAGTCACTTAAATTAAACATCATCACAATAATCTGCCAAGTACTTGCCAATGTCGGATTATTACAAATTTCATGTACTACTTCTCTCAAGTTTTTATTTTAACATATTTTCAGACAACAGAAAAACTGCAAGAATAGTACAATGGGCACCCATCTACCATGCTGACCTATTTTAAAGAATGTTGTAGACTATATGACATTATCCTTTAACATTTTAGCAAGTATCTTTTAAGAAGAATAGTTTCTTAAATGACCATATTATCATTATCATAATCAAGATTTAATATGAATATAGCAGCATCTATCGTACAATCTGCATTCAAATATCTGATTGTCCCATTAGCATCCTTAATGGTTTTAAAAAAATTTTTTTAGCAATCTTGAATCAAGGATCACACATTGCACTTAGTTGTCATTCCTCTGTATTCTCCTTTAATCCAAATTATTTTTCTTTGTATCTTTTACAAGTCAAGTATTACAACAAAATTTTAGTATTAAAATATATTTGGAATTCCAACAGCATTATAATGAATAGCTAGACTAGCTTATGATTCTATTCTTTTTCTTGTCCTCAAATTTTTCCTCAAGATCTTTTATTCAGATTCCTTCATGAAAGTTACTTATAAACTCTCAAAGGAAAAAAACTTACAGTGGAACACAAAATCTTCTACTGTATAAACCTAACTTGCTGTACTCTCCATATTAAAATCACAGTATTTTATCCATATTTCCTATAAATTATGTCTTAAAGGGATGTTTATACCAACAATTGCAATCTGCCAGACCATCTGGATTATTTTAATAATGCTCTGTAATTTTTTATGGTTTCTATTTTAGTATAAAAACATGGCACAACTAAAGTTTGACATATTTTACTCAAAATAAAAACATTAAGATTAGCGAATTAAAATAACTGTGGCAGTTAAGAAGAGTTTTTAATGAGGGTAATCCCTCAAATACCCAAGAATCAAGTCCCCAAAATACATTATAACCCATGCTAATAATGCTTTGCTGATGTAGATACAGGTAATTTTTAACCACAAAATCCTATTATATAAAAGAACAGGAATATGTTAATTAATCATAACAAATGGTCTGTTAATGAAAAGTATGTCCTTCCAGAACAGGAATTTTAAAATAATTGTAGTTTAGGATCTATTGGGATGTAGTCTAAGATATATTAGAGAGGGGGGGAGGAGATATTAGAATTAGAATGCTAGCTTGGCAAATGATTATAATAGAATGCCAAATTGCCTTCATCTTTTTATGATCCAAATTCTTTCTGGAATCACTGAATTGAGGAACTTAATCTGCCATTAATTCTTTCTATCTGATTTTTTTTAAATAGCAGTATCACCCTTTAATATGTCAGCAATTAATTATGTCTCTAAGTGGCATTTTCTTAAAACAAAGCTTTTTTCCCCTCTCCAATTAATCTACTCTTTATTCATACGTCAGAGATATTTCTAGGATTCAATATTCATCTCTACTTACTTTTAAGAGAATTTGACAGATATAGCCTGCAAATTCTGAACTGGACTTATACACTAAATCTTACAATCCTCATCTCTCCTTGCCTCACATCTCTTCTACTGTCTGGGATCTTCTGTAACCACATGAACACACTGGGACCCCCTCAGCTGCTGTGTCACAGGAATTTCACTGCTGCCGCAAATACACTTATCAGAGCCATACATACAATTTCAGTATAAATTATATTTCATTCTTTTACCTTCTGCCCTTCAAACAAACCATCCATAAAATCACTGACAATTTTTGAAAAAGATGAAAAGACTCGATAAAGAATACTACTACTTTCAAATTGTTAGAGATACCTGTTAGAGAAAAATTTTTAGAGAAAAAATCCTCAGTACTATTTACCTTCTTAACTGCTGCTATGGAAATTTCAAAATATTTCTGTCTAGACAACACTCCCCCTCCTACCTCAATCTATCATTGATTCAAATATTATTTACAGATGTGTGCTTATGTAAGCAATAAAAAACAGTTTGGTAGTTCCCTAATTATGAAAGAGTTTCTCAAATTTTCAAAACCCATTTTATAGAAATTAGTTTGGTATTGTCACTATAAAACTTGTGTGAAAAGTGGTTATTAGATAGCAAGGTTCACCCACAAAAGCTTATTTTAACTGCAATGTGGCTGGAATGTTACAACTCGGAATACATTTTTTCTACCCCTGACAAATCCAAGGTATTCCGAGACCATGAGAAACCTGTCTTTTAAGACACCTTGGGAGAAGGAAAAATGATCTTGTTTGGGTACAGGAGGCACTAGGTGAGCAAAGAAAAGGTCCTCCGGCTCATGGAGGAGGTGATACTCAGAGAGTAGGGCACATCAATGTTGCAATGGTAGTCCATCAGGACCTGAGTTCTTTGAATACTGGGGCAAAAGGGTTCTAAGGTTTTTAAACTTTAAAGGAGTAAAAGCAGTTGGCCAAACTTCCTAAAATGCAAGTAAGGGTAGAATATAGATATAATCATTTAACTTGATTTCTTCTGATCGTAACTTGTCTGTTTGGAATCCTTTGCATCTATACAGTTTCTTCCTAAGTTAAAATGAGCTGTCCAACAGGGTGGCATGAAATAATGCCCTTAGGTTATCAGCTGTTTCTACTAAGTTAAAATCAAGGCCAAGTATTACAAATAAATTATTGCCTTAAAACTATACCTTCTCAAAGAGTCAGGTGGTAGGAGAAGAATGGGAAAGCATAAAGGTTGGGCGAGAAATAAAACAGGTCTCTAAATAATGGAGAATATAAAACAAAAACAGGTGATACCCTGAAAGAAACAGTACAGTCCTACCATTTCCCATGTCTTCTGTAAGAAAATTCAAAATACTTACTGTACTTGCTCCAGAGATATGGTAAATCAGAATCACAAGTTGCATCCAGCCTTTCCATTCATCTGTTTGTTCTCTATTTAACACTTTAGTCTGTGGAAAAGAACCAAAAGCTATTTTAAAATTCATTATGAAGCGATTATTAAGTAAATTTTTCTTACAGGATATAAAGAACCTGTCAAAAGAACCTTGGGGGGAAAAACAATTAAGGACTGGCATTTGATTTGATAAAAGATATAATAAAACTAATTAAAATACAAAATTTGAAAATTTCATAAAATATAAATTTGAAACTTAATATAAACTAAAAGAGTTTAAATATTTAAGTTGCTACTCAAGGTTTTATATTAAGACTACATTTATACTATGACAGATAAGTTTGTAAAGCTGTAAAATGGCATTTTATAATTTTCTTTAAGAAAATCTTAGAGTTTCAGCTAGAAAAGACCTTATAGTTCTCTTATACTTTATTGTGAAAAAAGGGTCTATTGGTATAGTTTATTTTCCCAAGGATATTCTCACTGGAGATGAAAAATCTGATTAGTCATCCTCTTATGAGAGTTATTTCTTACTATAGAGTTTATTAATTCAAATAAATCATGCCTTATAAAGAAGTTGCACTAATACTCTAAGCAATTACAGTAATTCTAAATAGGAAATTCAGAATATTGTAAGCAGTGCCCACATTATTATGTACATTCGAATTTGTGCATGTACATTTCTGACTGTATAAATATGTAAATATAAAATGTGCATATAGGCATTTGCTAATTATATTTTTCAGTTACTTTTTTTTCATAACAGTATCTCATGTTTGCAGACCATTATAAAATTGGGAACACCTCCACTTTCTTCATCCCCAAACAGGCAAAATAACACCTAAGTTATGACATCTTTTTCACAGATCATTATTTACCGACTTTTCAACAATCTTCTCGGGAGTTTTTGAACTTTTTCTGAACTGTTTCAAAAAAGCAACTGTTAAAAGTCCACCAGGCGAATACAACTACAATATCCCTTTGTCTTCTATATACATGCTAGAATATTCTGGCATAATAGTGATACTATTTATTTAATTTGGAGTTTATAATAAGATAAAAAGGATAACATTAGCTAAAAAGAAAATAACTCTTACCTCCTTAGTATTTTCATTGTAAAATACTCCCAAAACCAGGATGTAGATAATTGGAATAAAGAAAGTTGAATGTGTATAAAATTTGTTTTCCTTCATAAATAGATTTGCACGGTCACACATATAGAAGTAAGCCATTATCAGGCCAAGTTTGCAGAAAGACTGTAAAAGTATTTCTAACGGAGACACAGGGGTATTGATAATATTTTTCTTTTCCTCTCCACTTTCCAAATCAGTACATGGCTTATTCTTCCGGTGAGCATTACGATGGATTATATAAAAAATTAAATATCCGATAATAGATAGAGTGAAAAAACAAGCAGCTAGCTTCTGTATGAGAGTAAGAGGAGGCTGAGGTTGACAACAGGAACCATCCACAGGCTTCAAAATCTTATTGCAACACACGTTCATAAGAATCATTGCACTCTGTGAACAAATCAAGTTATTTGGTTATTATCTTGTCAGTAATATATCTCACATTAGATTTTCTCTTGTGAATACTACTGACTTTTCAGCACTGAAACCAAAATGCCTTTGTACTTTTTGCTACCATTTCCCAAACACTCATGCTAATAATGGTATTCCTTCAAGCTATCATAGCCAGTTCAGGGTTTTTTTTAACTTCTTGGACTATGATCCAAAATGAAGATTCGTTTTATAATGTGACCCAGAACACATATATAAGAAACAATACCTCTCCCTACTATTTGGAATGCATACTGACATTTTCCTATTCTATTCTTTAAAAAAAAAAGAAACAGCCATTTCATGGCAGTTAATGGGCCATGACTTTCAGTGAAAAAAATACTGACAGATACCAAAGTCCAAAGAATTTTAATTAGTAGACTTTTAATATGGAAGATACTAGGATACTTAAGATACAGTCCCAGTCTTTAGATGTAAAAAAAAGACATAACATTACTGGCACCAAAATATCACTTATTCTTAGATAACAATATTTTTAATCTGCTTTTCATTGGGTTTACAGTTTATGGAACACTTAGGATGCTAATGTTTTAAGATTTCTAATGTTAAATAAAATGTGGAATCTTCAACATGGTATCATTATAGTAAAAATCTTCTAGACAAGCTGCCAATATTCTGCCAAGTTGAAGTTCAGTCAAATCTAGTTTCATAAAAATTTTATAGGCTAAGCAATTTTGGTACTTAAAATAATTATATTTTTTAAGCCTAAGCATTCAAAAAAGACTCAACTATTTAGGAAACTCATTCTTTTAGCCCTGTGACTTCAGGAAGTTCTATACCTGGCACTCTTGAAGATACCAGCCTACAAACATTAACCCAAGGTTCTTAATCAGTTGAAGGGGGTCCACAAAACCCCTTTAAAGTATATGGAGAGCCCAGCGGCTGTATATGCAAAAACACATTTTTATGCAAGACAGGAACAGAATCATAGCCTTTTATTGAATACTCAGGGTTATGTCATCCTCAGAAAGATTCTGCTTTATAAGAAAACAATAATTAAATAATATCTGTTGTACTTTGTGTGAAAATTTACAATTATGCTGTTCTCTTTTTTATTTAACCTAAAATCCCCTTCCATCCATCAATCTGGATTTGTTCAGTAACTACTATGTACCTTGGATAATACTTAGGGTTTAAGAATTAAAAGGAAATAATAAAAATGATTCTACATATTTTTAAAATGTACTCTTCATAGAAGCTTAATCTTATAAATTCAAGGATTAAGGCAAAGAGAACATAAAGTAATAGTTTTTAAACATGAGCGTGCTGAGAACTTATAAGCTTCTTAGGAGATAAGGTATATTAAGAGTGACTAACACTCAATAAATGAAGCTTCATTTCCTCCCTTGCATAACTACTTCCCCTTTTTACTAAAACTCTCACTAATATATTCAGCGAGGTAATGGAGAGCAAAATTATGTGTAGATATATGTTTAGACAGAATAACTAGAAGTAATTAAGATTGCAATAAAATAAATTATTTGTTACCATATTATTGTGATGTATAGCTATAACCGATTAGCTATCATAGTCTCTATTTTCTGACAGATACAAGAATTCTTACAGTTTCTCTGCTTGATTCAGGGAGATGTAAGCCATCCAATGATTCCATGATGGTTTCTTGAGCAATTAATTTGGAAACACTAAACATCTTAACATTTGATTTAGAATTTCTGGTGCTACTATTCAAAATACTGACTGCAGCTTCATTGTAGGCATCTATCTTCTCATTAGTGATCATTTTCCTATTTTCACTTAATAGATCTTCATAAACAGGATCTGCACATGAAACACATGTTTTTAAAAACACATTTAAAAAATCCCTCTTGGTAGAAATTGTAATCATGCAAGTTAGTTGATTGCATTTCATATTTTGAGATGCTTTCAATCAATCAATAGCTCCTTCAAATTTAAAGAAGTTTTATCCCTTTTCTCTCTTATGTACATAGTTTTCGGGAAACATTTTTATGTTCTAGTGTGTCTTGAGAGTTTAAAATTTGGGGATGCTGAGTTCTACTGGGCAATGGGAATTTAAAACTGGATTGGGGAAGACTCTCTACTTAAGAGTAGCAGTCAATCTTTTTTTTCTCCTGTCACTGCTTTGTTGTCACAATTAGGAAGTAATATTATTGAGGACCAAGGTCCTTATCACTTATCATAAATAATTTTTTCTCATTTTAGTAAGAGAAAGGTTAACAATGAGTCTATCAATAATATAGATTGCAGAACAGATTATTGCCACCCTGTTGTTCCACTCAACTTGACATTCAATTTGTAAATAATCATAAGAATTTCTGACAAGCAAGATGAATTACTAAAATATCAAAGGCAATTTCATATTATGCTGGGCATTAAATAATGGACATTCAATAAACTCCTGAAATGACTTGAACTAATGTCAACGTTCTCTTAAAGAATTTCATTACCAAGTATAAACTAGATGGTATGATTTAAATATATTTTGTCAATTCCAAAATACATTTATTTCCAATGAGTCTAATATTATGAAACAGACTTAATAATTTTTTCTATACTTCCCAATTATAATAAATATACTCTGAAAGAAATGAAATCAGAGCTAAACATCTCATTTGCCTTTGAGAACTTACTCTCTTTGTTATATTCTATAGCCATTTTGTATGTGGAGGCTCCTTGGAGGATATTTTTGTTTATTTATTATTTATTTTTATTTATTATATTTATTAGTCTGTCTGTTCCTTACGTTCAAAAAGGAAAGCAAATAACTCAAATTATTCTAATTTTACAAACCTTACTTCAAGATTTATTCTCACGAAAGAGTAATTTTGCTTATTGAAACATGAGACAATAAAAATCCATGCCTCAAAATATATACAAAATGACATTTGTTCATTACTCATTCCTTACCTTGTAAGACCCAATAAACATCACTAGTCTTTGCCAGTTTTTCTAAAAGTGGTGCTATGGAGGTAATGTTCATTTTATATTGGGAAAGCGCTTCATTGCTACCATTGTGAATCTTGATAGACCACTGAGAAGTAAAAATTAAGCATTAGTTCGGTATTTATCATAGAAAAATTGTAATTTACTCTATTGTAACAGAAATTATTATTTTAAGAAAATTCCCATTTTTATTCAACATTAGACTAAAGTTTGGTAAAATTATTTCAAGAATTCTATGAAGGCAATTAGAAAAAGGTGATATAAAATTAGACAATGTATAACATTCAAGAAGAATGTAATTTCAGGTATAAAATAATATTGACTTTTAACACCAAGTTTACGAAGTTCACTCAGATTTTTTCATGAAAATTCATCAGCCTCACTAATTATAATAGATAAGGGAAGTGAAATATAAGTACAATCAAGAATTCTATTTAACATAAATTAACTTTTTCTTAGCATGTCCTTAAGTATGAAACAAAAATCATTATGTAAGAATATAGATAACAACTTACTGTGGCAGCTCCTGCTACAATCACATGGGGCTTTGCAACAGAATCCTAAGGAAAGAAAATCTTTATAATAGTGTTCTATCCAGTTAAGGGAATTAATACAAGTAACATCACTTACTTTGTGCCTTAAATTTAAGTTTTTTCTTCCAAATGCATTTTAATTTTCTAGAGTTCCTTACTGTATTCTTGTTATATAACAAGATGCAACATCCAATGCCTAAAGCCTTTACATGGTTATGTGGTTAACAGAATGGCATGAAGCTGATACATTTAATTCTTTGATGTTCTTAAAAAAACCCAAAACACTCTGAATTCTGAGAAAACTCTGTTACCAAGTAAAGCTCTAGTAATATTATGGCAGCAAATTAAAAAAATATTCATGAAAGCTATAGGGTACATGGTCTAAACATTAATTAAGATACAAGAAATGTCATTTTTTTAAAGATTTTATTTATTTATTTGATAGATGGAGATCACAGAGAAGCAGGCAGAGAGAGAGGAAGCAGGCTCCCTGCTGAGCAGAGAGCCTGATGTGGGGCTCGATCCCAGGACCCTGGGATCATGACCTGAGCCGAAGGCAGAGGCTTTAACCCACTGAGCCACCCAGGCGCCCAAGAAATGTCATCTTTGAGAAAAATAAACCCAATATGTATTTAACAAAATAAACTGCGAATTATTATAGATCATAATGTACAAAAAAAAAAAAACCCATATAAGGAGAAATTTGGTAGAAATCCTCACCAAACGCAAATTGTCGTATTACTAATACTACCCATTATATAGTACTTAGTAGTTTATTAAGTTATCTTAAATTAGCTCATTTTAATATAGATTCTTGCCACTTGTGACATAGGGAAGAAGAAACACATATCTTATAAAATTAAGCATATAGACTAGAAAAATTTATAGGGTATTGCTGAGGCCTGGTAGGGACAAAGCCAAAACTTAGGTCTTATGACTCCTGAAGTATACTTTCCACAACATCAAAGACCTGATATTCTAATCATGTGCACAAGGAACAATTAAAAAATAAGCAAGACATTTAATTAGAAAAAATCTGACTCATCCATAAAATAAAAACAACAGGTATTGTCTCTTTATAAAGGTAATACATGCTGGTATAGAAGACTATGAAAGTGGAGAAACAGTAACAAAATTTCCTTCATAGATATTATTTCAGTCTAGTGTGCTTGACTTTAGACTGTTATTTTAGTGGAACTTTTCCTTTAGCTCTATATGACTCCCTTTCTCATTCCTCACACTGGTTATCCCAAATCTTATTTCCCTTCTACAGGTCCCTCTTGCTTTCCTTCTCACTTTTAATATAAAATTTAATCCTCAAACTTCCTAGAAAAAACAGAATTCATCTGGCTTGTGTGCTCTAGCCATCTTTCCTCCATTCTTATAACCTCACCAGCCTATCTTCTTGGACAACAGAATCAAGAAATATCTCCCTATTCCTCCTCATGGCTACTCCTTACTCTGTGTTTCTATAGTTCCCCTCTTTACACACAGGGCTATACCCATGAATGATCCATGTCCAACTTTCATCAATCTTGTCTTCATTCTCTAGTCTCTTTCATTCCCCCATCTATAAAATGCTAACTCATCTTTATCCTCAAAAACCTGTTCCTTCAACCCTGCCTCCTTCTCAAATCCTTCCCCCGCTTCACACCTTTAACCAACAGATTACATGGAAGAGCATTTTGCCCTCGCTATGATAATTTTTTTTAAATTTCTCATTTATTTCTTAATTGGACCTGTTCTGATTTGGGGCTTGACCTTCCCAGTAAGGAACTATAGATTGCCACATTCTGTTAGCTTCATTCTACCCTCTAGTTCCTTAAGTGACACTTCTGACTGTCCACTTTTTAAAATTCCTTCCTCCCCTGTGTGTTACAATTATTCTTCTGCTTTTCCTCTTACTCCCTTTACTGCCCCTTCTCACAAGTTTCTGATCACCCATCATAAGCCCTCTTCTTTAGTCTCTAAAACCGCTGCCTATTCAATGTCTTCCATTCAACTTCAAATATCACCTCACACTGTGCCCAGATTCTCCAAATCCACCTGAGTAGCTTAGACTTAATGACTACCACCCACTTAGAGTATTAAATCTAAACTGTTGGCTTTTTTCACACAACTACCCTACTCTATGCCATCATTTTCTTGCTTAAATCTTTCAGAGGTTCTCCATTACCCTCAAGAAAAATTCAATCCAATATTCTTATTTTTAGTAAATATACCATGAAGTATTTAAAGTAATCAAAAATTGATAGATCAATAAGGTGAATCTATACCACACCAAAGAGAGCTTAGGATATTATTCATGAGCTAATATCTGCTTACCTCATTTCTTATCAACTCTCACCCCAGAGGAGGCACATGAAATTAACAGCCAAAACCAAACATAAATAAGGAGCATTTTGAATTCAAGCTCCATTCAGATTAAAACTGCTGGTAAGGTTCCCTGAATAGGTGGGGCACCTGGGTGGCTCAGTCAGTTGGGCCCCTGCCTTGGCTCGGGTCATGATCCCAGAGTCCTGGGATCGAGCCATGTGCCAGGCTCTCTGCTTACCGGGGAGCCTGCTTCTCCCTCTCTCCCCTGCTTGTGCTCGCTCTCTCTCTCTCTCTCTCTCTCAAATAAATAAATTAAATTAAAAAAAAAAAAAAAGATTCCCTGAATAGGCTACACTCTATCTTCAGTATCTTTGGATATCCTATTTCCTATGCATGAAACAACCCTCCTTTATCACACCAGGCCCTTACCCTCACCTCCCCACCTTTTTAAAGATTTTATTTATTTATGAGAGAGAGTGAGAGAGAGCATAAGCAAGTGGATTGGCAGGCATAGTGAGAGGGAGAAGCAAGGTTCCTCCTAAGCAGGATGTGAGGCACAATCCCAGGACCCTGTGATTACGCCCTGAACCGAAGGCAGACACTTAACAGACTGAATCACCCAGGCGACCCTGGACCCTCACCCTGAAGAGCACTTTATCCTAAAACCAGTTTTGAAAACTTACAGTTAGTGTCTATTCTATATAATTGTCCTGCACCCTATTTTTCCCCTATCCTGGTACTTGTCACATCACTTTCTTAATTAACTCTGTCACTCATCTGGAAGCTCTTTGAGGAAAGGAACTCTATTATGTTAACCAAGGTATCAGCAGTTTTTAGCCCAGTACCTAGATAATGGCTGGTGATTAATAAATACCTGTTGAATCATAGTAAAGTTGTCTAAATTCAACTTTGCTTTTATGCCTGTAGGCTTCAATAACCCTATTTTAGTTAATAAGTGTAGCTTTCTGGCCCCACAGTTCTTCTGGAAATATTATCTTCTCTGTAAAGCTTTCTTAAACCAGCACCTATACCTAACCAACCCCTGTACTCAGTGCCCCTATCCATGGTGCTTTTATGGTCCTTTGTGCTCAATTGTGTAGCTACTCTTCATATTACCTTATTGTTATTCACCACAAAGTGACTATCTACTAGATACTGCAAATTCTTTGAGGGCGGAGACAAGAGGCTAATTTCTAGCCACACTCCTAATACCCAGTATAAAGCTACCAATACTACATAAATTATAAAAATATGGATCACTGTATTCTTAGGATCTAGCAGCTTACTACAAAAACTGCCAAAATAAATGTATTAATACATGCATACCTACATACTCTTTAAACAAATTAAATCAATCAACTAATCAATCTTAGGTAAAGACACTGCCATCTCCCTAAATAAGCTGAATCTTTCCTTTCCCCCAATAGTCACATGGAGTTTCACAAGAGAAGTTAATATTCCCAAAATCTAGTTTTAGCAAATTATAAGAACTGAAAATCTGGATACGCAATGTATCTGTACGTTAGTAAATTACAAATGTCTTCTGTTATTTTGCAGGACTTATACATTATACCACGCTGATGTTTATTTAACTGTGAATTTCTATCACTTTAATGGCTACACTTTAGGTCCAGTACAGCTATAAAACAGGTTTAAATCATTTGAAATATACACGTAACATTATTCTATACTTGTGTAATAAATGTATCAACAAATATAATTATATGAGGCTGCAATTTATCAGAAAGTTGAATTCTAGAAGTTGTTTGCATGTTTTGTTTTTTGAAAACTTAAACACATTTTGTTAAAGTTAGAAATGTTGACTACAAAAGCTTGTTCAATGTATGAAGTGGCTGCCATACTAAACATGTAATGTGAAAAGAAGCAAAAAAAAAAAAAAATACCATTGTAGCAGAAGTAATTAAGCAAAACAAGGTCAACAGAATTGAATATTGCTTTATCCATCCCGAATGCAAACATGCGTGGGAAAGAATACAGGTTTAATTAGAGGACAGCCCCAAAGCTACATGGAGACTACTGTGGAGATTCAAGAGTGGACCTGTGAGGAATTAGGGGTTTTCAAGGTTAATAGCATATTTGTCCTTATATCTTATTTATCTCCGAACATTATGAGCCAAAATACGCCAGGCTCACCTCCTGGGTCAACAAGTGTAATGATAAAAGGGAAAAAAACCAGGCTGTTTAACAAAAAATAGGTTCCTAAAGAACTGGGGCATGAGTCAAGAAGAAAGTGGGAAAACAGTCAAAAGAATGTATGTTATGCTGGGAAGAGGCCCTGGGTTTGAATGAACTAAGCTACAGCAGTAACAGAAGATTCTGTCTGGAAAGTGTGGCATAAGCATAATGGCTGTAGGGTCAGAGTGGTAGCAGCAGAAGGCTTGGATCAAAACTCCCTCCTCTCAGTAAAGTGACAGGATCAATCTAGCACAATTCAGTTGCTACTAAGAAATCAGCATAGGGACACCTAGGTGGCATCTGCCTTCAGCTCAGGTCATGATCCCAGGGTCCTGGAGTCTAGTCCCACATCAGGCTCCTTGCTCAGCGTGGAGCCTGCTTTTCCCACTGCCTGCTGCTCCCTCTGCTTGTGCTCTCTTTCTCTCTCTAATATATAAATAAAATCTTTAAAAAAGTCGACATAAAGTACAAAAGAGTGGGACAGGTGAGTAAGGGGGAGCAAAACAATGTGTGTTCATGAGCTTTTAAAATTTGGTTGCTTAAAACCAGAAAGGCCTGTATTTTCAAATACACACCTCAGTCCACACTTTGATACACTGTTTCATAGAACCATTAACTTCTGGGTGCCACAGAAAATCCTAAAAAAAGAAACATGAGAAAAGAAAAAGTTAAAGAAATTTATATCCTTTATTCAAAATAAACAGGCACGGGTCTTACAGGGTACCTGATGTACACCATCACAGGTCCACAACACCTTCACTCCCCTCACTTTCCCAACGGTCTCATGACATTTTTTGTATCCACTTCTGCTTTCCTCTGAATTACTCTCTGTAGTAATCTTTTCAAAATCTAAATCTGATCTTGCCACATTCTTGCTTAAATATTCAAGGACTTTCAATGGGCCTCAGAATAAATTCCAAAGTTCTTAAAACTGCTAAGAAGGTGCAGGATCTGGCCTCTACCAAGACATTCTGCCTGCCTGTTCTCCTGCCACTCTCCCCCTCACACTAAGTGTCCTTTTGGTTCTCCTTCAGCTCCTAGGATGCTCTTTGTGCTTCTTTTTCTCCAGGACTTTGCACGTACTGTTCTGTCCACGATGCTCATAAAAAACTCTTCCGCTGAGCCTGACTTGCTCCTACGGATCCTTGAAGCTTCAGTTAAAACATCTCTTTCTCAAGGGAGAAACTTTTTAATTCCTTGTTTTGTACATTCCTAATGTCCTATTTTCTCCTTTTTACCACCTTACTCCACATTTAATGCATGTAGAGAACTATAAGGACTTGCAAAATCTATTAGGTCTAGGAGATCTTTGTCTCGATCCCCACTGCATTCTCAGTACCTAGAAGTCACAGCAACTAGAAATTCAGAAAATTCACATATATTGTTTTACTGGTATTAATCCTGAACACCTACTGGTTTCAAATTAACATACAAAATTATTTTTTTTTCTGGATTAAAAAAAAATCTGAGAGACCAAATTTTCCATTTTATTATACAAAACAGTGCATCCATTTATTCAATCATTTTAGCTATTCTTATCTACTCTAAATACATTGAAATAAATTTAGTATACACAAAGCATTAGCTGATCTACAAATAAATTAACCAATGAATAGTTTTCACACAACATTTAGCTTACTATTACATGAACTTACCACTTTAACTGCTGCAATCTTGTCTTCAAAAGGAATGTTTCCATGCTGTCATTAAAAAAACACAGAACAGAGAAATAAATATTCATGTATAAATTAGTTTTATGTCAACAATTCTCCCTTTAGCTACTTTTGTTAATTTATGCACCACATCTCAATTAACTATATTCAACCTGAAGGGGAAAAGACCTGCATAGAATACCAAAAAATAAGTGATACCACATTGTTTCTATGTGATTTTTAACACTTATGATATAATTCAAAGATAAAACCTCAACTACGAATAAGCAAACAAATATGTAAACATGCTTAATAAATTACCTTTCTGCCCAGAATGCCACATTCCAGTTTAGTCCTAGTATTATCTATGGCAGGGATGGTTTGCTCCTCTACATTTCCTGAGTCCCATCTCAGTCCCCAACCCCCATCCCAGGCCCGATGCCCGTTAGAAAGAGCCACATGACTAGTTCTGGCCAATGTTATGTGCTTAGATGTGATGTGGGTCACCTTCCACTTCCCAGGGCAATTCTCTAGTCTCTGGCTTAACCTAATGCTGAGACTGCAGAGGCAGAATGTTTCAAATGGCAAAACTAGAAGAAAGTACAAATTCCAACAAGCAGGCATCCCTGATTGAGGATATAGAGCAAAGCCTCCTGCCAGCCCACCTATCACATGCACCACTAAATGAGAAAAGCATTTTGTAAGACTGTAGAGTGGTTTGTTGCTGCAGCAACAACTAGTCTGTTCTCACCAGTGTACTAGTACCAGCTCTGTCTGAACAGAAGCACACATCCAGGACTCTAGGTTATTTTGGGTTTCCAGTTGAAGACTGGACATAAGTGGTCCAATTGAAGACAAAAAGTAAGGTTTGGAGACACCTTCTTGTAACCAAGCTGTTCCATATAAAGAATAGAAATCCTTTCAGAGTTAGAAATGCAGGGTGGGCTGGGGTGGAGGTAAAATAAAATAAAGAAACTAATTCTCTTCCTAAAACAAAGGTTGAAATGTCTTCATTAATTTAAGCAGACAAATAGAGTTTATATTTATATCTCTGTGAACTAAAGCTTGCTTTTATCTGCAGGCTAACATTTAAAATTCAAGCATCATTTCCCAAAAGGACTCTTGGGACCAATGGTACTTTAAGGTGTGTTCTATGAAAGAGGTTCCTTGATCCCATATATATTGGAAATACTGGTTTAGACAAAAATCACACGTGTGTTTTCCTCCTACTATCCCATTCTAACCTTGTTGAGGTTTTTCTTCAGAGAACTAATATGTCATGAACTTTCTTTCTCCTTCTTTTGCAAAGCTCAGTTAATTCAACTCAATCTCTCTCTTTTTTCCTTTACCATTTTAATGGAACATTTGATATATACAATGTCACATATATAATCACAAAGCACAGTAAACAAATAAGCACTCATGAGCCCATGGCACAAATCAAAGCATTACCAAGACAGAGTGATCTACATGAACCTCTCCCTTTAATTCCTTGTTTCACCCAAGGGAACCACTACTTTGAAATTCGTTTATATTTTGCTTTCTCTTTTATCATATTGTTTTGTCACATGGATATACATCCTTAAATGATATATTGTTTCATGTAACTGGCTTGCTCTCCAACTTTTAATTTTGAAAAATGTCAAACTTAAAAATGTCAAACTGAGAGCAAAATGACAAAATTATAATGAGCACCCCAATCACCCTTTATCAACTGTTTACATTTTCTGTACTAGGTTTTTTGTCTTTCTCTGCAGAGACATATACATTGCTTCTCTCTTATTGAACCATATGAAAATAAACTACAGACATAGCATTTCACCTTTAAAGATTTTTTTTAAAATTTTAATTTTTATTTATTTGACAGAAATCACAAGTAGGCAGAGAGGAAGGCAAAGAGAGAGAGGAAGGGAAGCAGGATCCTTGCTGAGCAGAGCCCGATGTGGGGCTTCATCCCAGGACCCTGGGATCATGACCTGAGCCAAAGGCAGAGGCTTTAACCCACTGAGCCACCCAGGTGCCCCAGCATTTCACCTTTAAATACATAAAGCATGCATTTCCCAAGAACATAAATATTCTCTTATATAACCACAATACTATACTCCCACCTAAGAAACTCGACATTGATAAAATATTAATATATGGTCCACATTCAAATTTCCCTAATTTCATAATAATGTCCTCTCTACCACTCTTCTATTTTAATCTAGAATTCAATTAAAATAAGGTATTTAGTTATCATGTCTCTTTAGTCATTTATAATCTAGAGCAACTCCTGGCCTCTAAAAACCTTCCTACATTGAGTGGACGGCAAGCAAGATGGTGGAGGAGTAGGAGACCTAAATTTTGTCTGGTTCCAATTTTCAACCAGATAGTTATCAAACTATTCTGAACACCTACAAATTCAACAGGAGATCAAAGAAAAGAATAGGAGCAATTCTAGGAATGGAAAAGCAACCACTTTCTGGAAGACAGGACATGTGAAGAAGTGGATCTGAGGTGATATACGGGAAGACAGACTGCGGGGAAGGGAGTCTCCAGTCAGCTGACTCCCAGCAAGTGATAGAGCAGTGGAGCACAAAAGTAGAACTTTTAGAAGTCTGCTCCAGTGAGGGATGTCACTCTAGTGGCTAAGCTGGGGATGGAAACATTGTGGGGAAAGTATGGTCTCAGGTCCTCAGTGTCACAGAAAGACCATGGTGCCTAAGTGTGGCAGAGCTCCCGGGGATCAGAGCCAGGAAGCTAGATGCAGAGACGGAGCCGAGGAGTGGGCTCTCAGCTCAGAGTTGCCATAAACTGTGATCTGTGGCTCAGTCATGACACTACTCATCAAGCAGGGACCCCACAAGTGGCAGACCCGGGAAGATACCCTCCTTCCTCATCTGGGAGGAGTGGCAAAGGAGTGTGTTGCAGGAATCTGCTGGGTTTGGAGATTCCAAATGGGGCTGTGCATCAGAGATAGAAAACGCTTGGTCACAGGCTGGGTGAGCACGGAGAGCAGCCAGAGACCAGGGAGATAGGAGTGATTGACTGCTTTTCTCTAAGGTTGCATTAAGGAGCAGGGCCCTGAGTTCTTGTTTCCTCCAGGGCTGGAGATTGGGAGGCCGCTATCTTCATTCTCACTCTCCACTGCTGCGTGGAAAGCCTTCAGGGAACAAAAGCTACTGAGAGCAAACCTGAGCAGATTGCTTAGCCTGGCCCCTGGCAAGTACGATGCAATACTACTATCCAGCTAGGCAGTCACTGAAAATAGGAGGAGAGATAAAAAGCTTCTAGGACAAACAGAATCTAAAATAATTTGCAATCACTAAACCAGCCCTACAAAAACTGCTGAAAGGAGTCCTCTAAGCAAAGAGAGAGCCTATAGGTAACATAGACCAAAAAGGAACAGAGACAATATATAGTACACACACACAAACAGTCACCTTATAGGGAATACAATGGCACTAAATTTGTATTTTTCAGTAGTTACCCAGAAGGTAAATGGGCTGAATATCCTAATCAGAAGACACAGGGTATCAAATTTCATAGAAACACAAGACCCATTGATATGCTGTCTGCAAGAGGCTTATTTTAGACCCAAAGACACCTCAGATTGAAAGTGAGGGGGAAGAAAACAATTTACCATGCTAATGGACATCAAAGGAAATCTGGCGTGGCAATTCTTATATCACACAAATTAGATTTTAAATCAAAGACTATAATAAGAGATGAGGAAGGATACTATATAATAATTAATGGGTCTATCCAATAAGATCTAACAGTTGTAAATATTTAGGCCCTTAACATGGAGCGACCAATTATATAAGCCAATTAATAACATAATCAAAGAAACACATTGACAGTAATACAATAATAGTAGGGGACTTTAACACTGCCCTTACTGAAATGGACAGATCATCTAAGCAAAAGATCAAGAAAGAAATAAGGGCTTTAAATGACACACAGGACCAGATGGACTTCACAGATATATTCAGAATATTCCATCCCGAAGCAACAGAATACACATTCTTCCCTGGTGCATATGGAACATTTTCCTGAGTATATCACATCCTGGGTCACACATCAGATCTCAACTGGTACCAAAATATGCAGGATTATTCCCTGCATATTTTCAGACCACACTCCTTTGAAACTTGAACTCAAACTTGAACAAGAGGAAAGTTGGAAAGAACTCAAATACATGGAGGCAAAAGAGCATCCTACTAAAGAATGAATGGGCCAACCAGGAAATTAAAAAAGAATTTTAAAAATTCATGGAAACAAATGGAAATGAAAACAACTGTTCAAAATCTTTGTGATGCAGCAAGGCAGTCCTAAGAGGAAAGTATGTAGCATTACCAGCCTTTCTCAAAAAACAAGAAAGGTCTCAAATACACAACCTAATCCTACAACTAAAGGAGCTGGAGAAAGAACAGCAAATAAAGCCTAAACCCAGCAAGAGAAGGGAAATAAAAAAGATTAGAGCAAAAATCAATGAAAGAGAAACCAAAATAAAGTAGAACAGATCAACGAAACTAGGAGCTGATTCTTTGAAAGAATTACTAAGATTGATAAACCCTTGGCCAAATTTATCAAAAAGAGAAAGGACTTAATAAATAAAATCATGAATAAAAGAGATCACAACCAACACTGAAGAAATACAAACAATACATGAGAACATATTATGAGCAACTCTATGCCAACAAATTAGAAAATCTGGAAGAAATAGATGCATTTCTAGAGATGTATAAACTCCCAAAACTGAACCAGGAAGAAATACCTGAACAGATCCATAACCAGCAAGGAAACTGAAGCAGTAATCAAAAAATCTCCCAACAAACAAGAGCCCAGGGGCTTCCTAGGGGAATTCCACTAAACATTTAAAAAAGAATTAATACTTATTCTTCTGAAACTGTTCCAAAAAATAGAAATGGAAGTAAAACTTCCAGACACATTTTATGAAGCCAGCATGACCTTGATCCTAAAACCAGACAAAGACCCCCACCAAGGAGAATTACACATCAATGTCCCTGATGAACATGGATGTAAAAATTTTTACCAAGATACTAGCCAATAGGATCCAACAGTACATTAAATGGATTATTCACCAAGACCAAGTGGGATTTATTTCTGGGATGCAAGGGTGGTTCAACACCTGCAAATCAATGCGATACACTACATTAATAAAAGAAAGGACAAGAATCGAATGATCCTCTCAATAGATGCAGAAAAATTATTTGACAAAGTACAGTATCCTTTCTTGATTAAAACTCTTCACAGGGGTGCCTGGGTGGCTCAGTGGGTTAAGCTTCTGCCTTTGGCTTGGGTCATGATCCAGGGTCCTGGGATCGAGCCCCACATTGGGCTCTCTGCTCAGTGGGGAGCCTGCTTCCTCCTCTCTCTCTCTCTCTCTCTGCCTCTCTGCCTACTTGTGATCTCTGTCTGTCAAATAAGTGGATAAAATCTTTAAAAACAAAAACAAAAACTCTTCACAGTGTAGGGATTGAGGGTACATCCCTCAGTATCATAAGAGCCATCTACGAAAAGCGCACAATGGATATCCTTCTCAATGGAGAAAAACTGAGACCTTTCCCCTAAGGTCAGGAACATGGCATGGCTGTCCACAATCACCACTGCTCTTCAACATAGTACTACAAGTCCTAGCCTCAGCAATCAGACAACAAAAAGATATAAAAGGCATCCAAATTGGCAAAGAAGAAAGCAAACTCTCACTCTTTGCAGGTGATATGATACTTTATGTGGAAAATCCAAAAGACTCTATCCCAAAACTGCTAGAACTCATACAGGAATATAGTAAGGTGAAAGGATATAAAATCAATGCACAGAAATCAGTTGCATTTCTATACACCAACGGAGAGACAGAAGAAAGAGAAATTAAGAAGTCAATCCCATTTGCAATTGCACCCAAAACCATAAGATACCTAAGAATAAATCTAATGAAAGAGGCAAAGTATCCATACTCAGAAAACTATAGAATACTCATGAAAGAACTGAAAGACACAAAGCAATGGAAAAGCATTCCATGTACATAGATTGGAAGAACAAATATTGTGAAAATGTCTATGCTACCTAGAGCAATCTACACATTCAATGCAATCCCTATCAAAATACCATCAACTTCTTTCACAGAAATGGAACAAATAATCCTAAAATGTGTATGGAACCAGAAAGGACCCCACATAGCCAGATGAATATTGAAAAAGAAAAGCAAAGCTGATGGCATCACAATTCTGTACTTCAAGCTCTATTACAAAGCTGTAATCATCAAGACAGTATGGTACCAGCAGAAAAGCAGACACATAGATCAATGGAATAGATAGCCCAGAAATGGACCCTCAACCCTATGGTCAACTAATCTTCGACAAAGCAGGAAAAAATGTCCAATGGGAAAAAGCAAACAAAACAAAACACAAAACTGTCTTTTCAGCAAATGGTGTTGGGAAAATTGGACAGCCACATGCAGAAGAATGAAAATGGACCATTTCCTGACACCACATACAAAAACAGACTCAAAATAGATGAAAGACATAAATGTGAGACAGGAATCCATTAAAATCCTTAAGGAGAACACAGGCAGCAACATCTTTGACCTCAGCCACAGCTAATTATTCCTAGAAACATCACCAAAGGCAAGAGAAATGAGGGCAAAAATGAACTACTGGGACTTCAAGATCAAAAGCTTTGCACAGCAAAGGAAACAATCAACAAAACCAAAAGACAAATGACAGAATGGGAGAAGATATTTGCAAATGACATCAGATAAGGGGCTAGTATCCAAAATCTATAAAGAATTTACCAAACTCAACACCCAAAGAACAAATAATCCAGTCAAGAAATAGGCAGAAGAAATGAACAGACATTTCTACAAAGAAGACAGCCAAATGATCAGCAGACACATGAAAAAGTGTTCAACATCACTCAGCATCATGGAAATACAAATCAAAACCACAATGAGATACCACCTCATACCAGTTAGAATGGCTAAAACTAACAAGTCAGAAAACAACAGATGTTAGCAAAGATGCAGAAAAGGGAAACCCTCCTACACTCTTGGTGGGAATGCAAGCTGGTGCAGCCACCCTGTAAAACCATATGGAGGTTCCTCAAAAAATTAAAAACAGAGCTACCCTATGACCCAGCAATTACACTTACTGAGTATTTACCCCAAAGGTACAAATGAGGTGAACCGAGGGGGCATAAGAACCCTAATGTTTATAGCAGCAATGTCCACAATAGCCAAACTATGGAAACAGGTTAGATGTCCATAGACAGATGAATGGATAAAGATAAAAAAAGAAACTGAGCCTGGGTGGCTCAGTTGGTTAAGCAACTGCCTTCTCCTCAGGTCATGATCCTGGAGGCCCAGGACCAAGTCCCACATGGGACTCCCTGCTTGGTGGGGAGTCTGATCTCCCTTTGACCTCTCCACTCTCTCTCTCTCAAATAAATAAGTAAAATTAAAAAAAAAAAATCTATATATAATGGAATATTATGCAGCCATAAAAATGAAATCTTGCTGTTTGCAACGATGTGGATGGAATTAGAGGGTATTATGCTAAGCAAAATAAGTCAACCAGAGAAAGACAATTATCAAATGATCACTCTAATCTGTGGAGTTTGAGAAACAAGTCAGAGGATCACAGAGGAAAAGAAGAAAAAATGAAATCAGACAAAACCAGAGAGGGAGACAAACCATTAGAGACTCTTAATCTCAGGAAACTAACTGAGGGTGGCTAGAAGTGGAGGGTGATGGGAGAGAGAGGGAGGCTGGGTGATGGACATTGGGGAGGGTATGTGCTATGGTGAGTGCTGTGAATTGTGTAAGACTGACAAATCAGAGTCCGGTACCCGAAACAAATAATACATTATATGTTAATAAAAAAAAATAAAACCCTTGTACATCAATTTATTGTATTTATATATATCAAATATTACATTTATTATTTTTTTAGAGTCTAGGCCAGTTACTACAATGCACCAAATCTAGATTATAAACAGCACTGATAGTTACCTTCCTGTATATGTTTCTTAATAAACGAATAATAAGAGTTTCCCTAATAATAGTTCTATAGGTTCACAAGCTATACAAATGTACACCCTCACATGATACTGGATGTTATTTTCTGAAGTGTTTCTAACAATTTATACTTTCACCAGCAGTTTGAGATACAGAATCTTTAATAAATCTTGACAGACTTCATATTTTTTGCCACTGTAAAATTTAATTTCAGTCACTAAAGTAGGTATATAATGGTATCTCACTATGATCTTCATTCGAAATTCCCAAATTAGAAATGTTTAAACACCTTTCAGATTTACACTAGGATTTATGTTTCCTCTTCTTTGAAATGCCTGGTCATGCTTTTCTTCGTTTTCTACTGAATTGTCTTCTTCTTCTTTTTTTTTTTTTTTTCCTGAATCCTTGTATGTCTTGGATGTATGTTATAAATATTTTCTCGTTCATAGCTTGCTTTTTCTTCTATAAGGTATCTTTTTTTTTTTTTTAAGATTTTATTTATTTATTTGACAGATCTCAAGTAGGCAGAGAGGCAGACAGAGTGAGATAGGGAAGCAGAGAGCCTGATGTAGGGCTCCATCCCAGGACCCTGGGATCATGACCTGAGCTGAAGACAAGAGGCTTTAACCCACTGAGCTACCCAGGCACCCCTGTAAGGTATCTTTTGATGAACAGATTCTCTTAATCATAAGGTATGGGAATTTATCCATCTTTCATTTTATGGTTAGACTTTTTATTTTTATTTTTTTATTTTTTATTTTCAGCATAACAGTATTCATTATTTTTGCACCACACCCAGTGCTCCATGCAATCCATGCCCTCTATAATACCCACCACCTGGTACCCCAACCTCCCACCTCCCGCCCCTTCAAAACCCTCAGATTGTTTTTCAGAGTCCATAGTCTCTCATGGTTCACCTCCCCTTCCAATTTCCCCCAACTCCCTTCTCCTCTCTAACCCCCCATGTCCTCCATGCTATTTGTTATGTTCCACAAATAAGTGAAACCATATGATAATTGACTCTCTCTGCTTGACTTGTTTCACTCAGCATAATCTCTTCCAGTCCCGTCCATGTTGCTATAAAAGTTGGGTATTCGTCCTCTCTGATGGAGGCATAATACTCCATAGTGTATATGGACCACATTTTCCTTATCCATTCGTCCGTTGAAGGGCATCTTGGTTCTTTCCACAGTTTGGCGACTGTGGCCATTGCTGCTATAAACATTGGGGTACAGATGGCCCTTCTTTTCACTACATCTGTATTTTTGGGGTAAATACCCAGGAGTGCAATGGCAGGGTCATAGGGAAGTTCTATTTTTAATTTCTTGAGGAATCTCCACACTGTTCTCCAAAGAGGCTGCACCAACTTGCATTCCCACCAACATTGTAAGAGGGTTCCCCTTTCTCCACATTCTCTCCAACACATGTTGTTTCCTGTCTTGCTAATTTTGGCCATTCTAACTAGTGTAAGGTGATATCTCAATGTAGTTTTAATTTGAATCTTCCTGATGGCTAGTGATGATGAACATTTTTTCATGTGTCTGATAGCCATTTGTATGTCTTTATTGGAGAAATATCTGTCCATATCTTCTGCCCATTTTTTTTATATGATTTTCTGTTTTGTGTGTGTTGAGTTTGAGGAGTTCATTATAGATCCTTTTGTCTGTACTGTCATTTGCAAATATCTTCTCCCATTCTGTGGGTTGCCTCTTTGTTTTGTTGACTGTTTCCTTTGCTGTGCAGAAGCTTTTGATTTTGATGAAGTCCCAAAAGTTCATCTTCGCTTTTGTTTCCTTTGCCTTTGGAGACATAGCTTGAAAGAAGTTGCTGTGGCTGATATCGAAGAGATTACTGCCTATGTTCTCCTCTAGAATTCTGATGGATTCCTGTCTCACATTGAGGTCTTTTATCCATTTTGAGTTTATCTTTGTGTACGGTGTAAGAGAATGGTTGAGTTTCATTCTTCTACATATAGCTGCCCAATTTTCCCAGCACCATTTATTGAAGAGACTTTTTTCCACTGTATATTTTTTCCTGTTTTGTCACAGATTATTTATTTATTTATTTATTTATTTTTTTTTAAAGATTTTATTTATTTATTTGACAGAGATCACAAGTAGGCAGAGAGGCAGGCAGAGAGAGAGAGAGGAGGAAGCAGGCTCCCTGCTGAGCAGAGAGCCCGATGCGGGGCTCGATCCCAGGACCCTGAGATCATGACCCGAGCCGAAGGCAGCGGCTTAACCCACTGAGCCACCCAGGCGCCCCGTTGCAGATTATTTGACCATAGAGTTGAGGGTCCATATCTGGGCTCTCTACACTGTTCCACTGGTCTATGTGTCTGTTTTTATGCCAGTACCATGCTGTCTTGGTGATCACAGCTTTGTAGCAAAGCTTGAAGCATCCCTAACGTGATGCCCCCCATTTTATTTTTGTTTTTCAACATTTCCTTAGCGATTCGGGGTCTCTTCTGATTCCATACAAATTTTAGGATTATCTGCTCCAGCTCTTTGAAGAATACTGGTGGAATTTTGATCGGAATAGCATTAAAAGTATAGTTTGCTCTAGGCAGTATAGACATTTTAACAATGTTTATTCTTCCGATCCAAGAACATGGAATGGTCTTCCATCTTTTTGTGTCTTCTTCAATTTCTTTCATGAGTGTTCTGTAGTTCCTCGAATACAGATTCTTTACCTCTTTGGTTAGGTTTATTCCCAGGTATCTTATGGTTCTTGGTGCTATAGTAAATGGAATCGATTCTCTAATTTCCCTTTCTGTATTTTCATTGTTCCTGTATAAGAAAGCCACTGATTTCTGTACATTGACTTTGTATCCTGCCACGTTGCTCAATTGTTGTAGACTCCTACAACAAGTAGTTTTGGGGTGGAGTCTTTTGGGTTTTCCATATAAAGAATCATGTCATCTGCAAAGAGAGAGAGTTTGACTTCTTCATTACCAATTTGGATACCTTTTTTTTCTCTTTGTTGTCTGATTGCTGTTGCTAGGACTTCTAATACTATGTTGAACAAGAGTGGTGAGAGTGGGCATCCTTGTCATGTTCCTGATCTCAACAGGAAGGCTGCAGGCTTTTTACCATTGAGGATGATATTTGCTGTGGGTCTTTCATAGATAGATTTGATGAAGTTCAGGAATGTTCCCTCTATCCCTATACTTTGAAACATTTTAATTAGGAACGGATGCTGGATTTTGTCAAATGCTTTTTCTGCATCAATTGAGAGGACCATGTGGTTCTTCTCTCTTCTCTTATTAATCTGTTCTATCACATTGATTGATTTGCGAATGTTGAACCACCCTTGTAGCCCAGGGATGAATCCCACCTGGTCATGGTGGATAATCTCTTTAATATGCTGTTGGATCCTGTTTGCTAGGATCTTGTTGAAAATCTTAGCATCCATATTCATCAGTGATATTGGTCTGAAATTCTCCTTTTTGGTAGGGTCTTTGCCTGGTTTGGGGATCAGGGTAATGCTGGCTTCATAGAAAGAGTCAGGAAGTTTTCCTTCTGCTTCAATTTTTTGAAACAGCTTCAGGAGAATAGGTGTTATTTCTTCTTTGAAAGTTCAGTAGAATTCCCCAGTGAATCCATCAGGTCCTGGGCTCTTGTTTTTTGGGAGGTTTTTTGATATGATATTGGTCTATTCAGGAGGATCTGTCAACTCTTCACTGTAATTATATTAATTTTGCTTTATACACTTTAAGGTTAATTTATTTTATGCCCACGAGTTTAAAATCTTGTGACTTGAAACTTTTGTCATTAAAAAGTATCTGTATCCTTAACACTTTGCGTTACAATCTATTGTCTTACATCAATATGCCTTATCTTTCTTTAGTATTTGTCTAGTAAATCTTTTCTCATTTTAAATTAAAACCTTCCATAGCTTTTTGTTTTAGATAGGTCTTTTTAAGCAGCTGAAAGTTTTTTAAAGCCAATCAGAAAATCTGTGTTTACTTGACAAGTTTAGACTATTTGCATTTATTTTGATTATAAACGTTTTTACCATTGCACTTTTTGATTTCTATCTCCCTCACACATTTTTATAATATATGTGGAATATATATAAAAAGTGATTTTTACATGTACATGTATGGTTTTGTATAGGTAGATACGAACACATGTGTATGAGCATATACATGTGTGTGCATGTTATGTATGTGTGGGATATATATTTGGCATTAGAGGAGTTTGGTTTTAATTTTTTTCTTCTTCTGGTTTGGAATTCATCCACCCTAATTCTATCCTTTTAGCTCTTGCTCTTGATATTTTACTATCATCTTTAACTTAAGTTCTAAAGTAAGATAATACCTAAAAGAATAAAGAGGAACTTTAGAAAACTTTGTGATCTGGGAAGCCTGGGTGGCTCAGTTGGTTAAGCGGCTGCCTTTGGCCCAGGTCATGATCGCAGCGTTCTGGGATCGAGTCCCACATCGGGCTCCTTGCTCAGCGGGGAGCCTGCTTCTCCCTCTGCCTCTGTCTGCCATTCTGTCTGCCTGTGCCCTCTCTCCCTCTCTCTCTCTCTGACAAATAAAATCTTTAAAAAAAAAAAAAAAAGAAAGAAAAAAAAAGAAAACTTTGTGATCATATCCCTCTGAACTTACATGCTATTATTAGCCAGTTCTTTAATACTGTCTTTTTATAAAAAGTGTAAAAAGATATAATTTTATACACTTTCGATTTACATACCTCCTTAGGATTTTCTCTACCATTGCTTTTTATATTTCAGATCATTTTTTCTGAATTATTTCCCTTCTTCCATTTATGCTTTAGAAAATCCTTTATTATAAATCTATCCAGCAGTAAACCCTTACTGCTTTTGTTTATCTGAAAATGTTCTAAATTTTGAGAATAGACATTTGTCTGCTAGGTACACAATTCTAGATTGAAATTTCCTTTGTCTTAGAAGTTTAAAGTTACTATTCTAGTGTCCTCTGGCTTCCAATATTACCACTGAGAAATCTGCTGGCCCAAAGCTTTGCCTTCTACATACAAAGCATTGCAGCCTTTGGCATCTGTCTTCAGGGCAGCCTGAACCTCCACTGAGTGCTATTATTGTTCCCGTCTCTGGTTTTGACTCATGGTTTGTTCCTTTTCTGGGGAGTGTCTCCCATTTCCTCAAAGTCTAGAAATACATCAACAAGTATATATTTTTTAATCTAGGATCTAGCTGATTTGAGGTCAAGGGGCCCCCAGAGTATCTAGTTTGCACTCTGGCTGAAAGCAACACAAACAGAGCTTTTCTTGTTTGTTTGTCTGATTTACTGCATGACTTCTCAAGTTTTTAATATCCCAGCCTAAAGTAAAACCATCTAAAAGGGAGATATGATGTCCAGCTCTGCCCAAATTTATTTGACCAGAGCTTTTTGTAGAACTAGTCTTCCACAAAATGGAATTTGAGAAAAGAGTCCTGTTCTACAGCTCATTTTTTCTTTCCCTCAACACGGAGAAGAAAAATTCAAATGAATTATCTTCAATATTCCTACTCTTCCCAAAGAAACCCATACCAAGGCTAAAATAATAATAATCAGCCTCTCCAATATGCCAGATTTTGTAAGATACAAGAAATGTATTTTAAAAATAATAATGATAATACACTATCTCTGTCTTCAAGGTGTTCAGACAAGGGAACTAAGTAAAATACATTTTTGGCAAATATTCCACCAGCAGTTTGAACTAGTTTCTCAGCAACTGTCTCTCTTAGACTATGACAAACTGTCTTTGTTTCTTTTTTAAATGCACACAAATTTAAATGTATCTTGTTTGATAATTGTAGGTTAACTGAGCACCTCTAGAAAATAAAGACTGGAAACCTTGTGTTATAACCAGGGTTCTGAAACAATGTACCATATTGTACCTACTTTTGGCTGTAAACTAAATCATAGTTTTTTTAACTAACTGCTGCCAAATCCATTATTCTAATTTTCAGAAATTCATACTAGCCTAGAAATATTAAAACTGCTTCTTTGAAGTTAGAAATCTCTCTACTTTTTACAAGTTCACTGAAAGTATTTTACTTTAAAACTATGATAATCTCATATCATTAAATAGTTTAGATCTTTCTGTATAATTTTGTGTATATAAATACAAATGAAAAATACAATTACAGATATCAAAATAAATGAATAGTGGACTTTATCACTTACCCTTGTTCAAATTTAGAATCTATACTACCCTTTCCTAGCGGACAGAATCTTGAATAGCCAATGGACTCATCTCACAGGAATAGTTCCCAAGGATGTAGTGACTGTGTTGACTAGATACATACTTAGCTGGGAAGTCCCTCATTTTTTAACTCCTTACCACAGGGCAAATTGAGGGGAACAAGCAGATTTTCATCATAAGATCATTACCTATTCCCCCTACAATTCTAAACTTTCTTGTATTTTACTTTTCTCTCCCTGCTATCACCCACTCCCAATCATCCACAGTTGAAGACAGGGACTGGAATTTTGGATCACTTAAAAATGTATAAAAAGAAAGACAAGATGAGGTAATCCACAAAATATTAACTAATAAACAAATTAACAAATATATGTAGGGAGATCCATTCTTGTTAGTTTTCAAAGACAGATACATTTTTAAAATCAGAAATTTTCTATAAAAAGAGCAGAAATTTGTCACATTGTTGTTTTATGTATACAGTATAATTGTCCAGTGCCAGCAAAGCTGCAGAAAATTAGGTCCTGATGGACATTACTAATAGCAGTGTAAATTAAAATAGTTTAGTGCTTTAATCAGTAGCTTTAAAAATGTTTGTATTCTTTAACCTAATATTTGCATTACAGAGATTCAATTCTACAGAAATAATCTAAAAAGCAGAGTTTTCATGCAAAAATGTAATCAAGAATGTCCTTTTTTAAATTGTAAAATTAAGAAAAAATAGAAAATTACAAAAAGAAAAGAAAATTATATAAAATTATACATATATCCACTCAATAACACATTGCCATTATGAAGATACTTATATTGATTATATAATAATACGGTGAATTATGGTAAGTGATGGGGAAAGAAGCAAGACATAAATTGTACATGCTAAAAGATTACAAGATTATTATCACTTTTTTAAGCGATTAAAAAGAAATATGGCAAAATATGAAAAGAAGAATGAGGGATATTTGCTCTTAGTGTTCTTTCTAAGGAATTCTAAAATGTTTTTCTACTGAAAGAACTTACTATTTCTGAAAATTAGTAGTTTATGGTATAAAAGGTTTACTAATACCTTATCCACCACTTCTTCTTGTGTTCTCCATTATGTTCCCCATTATGGCTACCATCCCTTTTTCCCTCTACCTTTCCCAAAACCAAAGTAAAACTTTTATAGTTCTCTTTGTTAATGTGGAGAGGAATATTCCTCCTATAACTACCCAGTTAGTTAACTTCTAAAACAATAACCTAATGGAGAGAATAGATAAGTTTTACCTTATTTCCTTCTTCTTTGAATTGGGGATTGATTATTTTTACGAAAGAATAAAACAGCTGACGAATTCTTGAATCGCCAATAAATGCAATATGTTTATCTACAAGACAATTCTTTGCTTCACTGAAATCAACAAAGAAACATTAATTGCAGTAATAAAATCAGCATGTTGGCATTTCAAAGCACATAGTTTGTGAAGAAAGTAGTACAGGATTATCATACACACACTTATGTTGCTTTAGAGATAGGTGGCCCAGTTTGTTTAACCAACCAGCCTGTGGACGATAAACTAACTCTACAATGATCAATAATTACAACCCTCATTTATTAAGTGTTTAAGAGGCACTCTAAGTGTATTAAGTGCTTTGTATCTGTCATCTCAGAATAACTCCATGAGGTAGATATTCAAGCCCTAAAGCAACAGTCCTTCACTCACAGGCTACTTACTGCCTTGGGCCTGATTCTCTCTCACCCGAGTTAAAGAAACTTGGACAATTTATTTCCCTAATGCTTTTGGCAGGCATCTTCATCTGGGCTCGCCCCCACCTCCCCTCCTACCCCCACTCTGTCAGCAATTCTCTACCATCATAGGGAAAAGTACCATATAGTATTTTCTTTGCTTCAGTAACCGCTCTCCACTAGATATTAAGACACATGCTAGAAAAGAAAACAAGCAACAAAATGAAGAAACCTTACCTGATTTTGTATTTATGCATCATACAACTGTGAGGTTGCCAAACTTTCTCTCCGAGAAATCGGCCACTTGAGAGAAGGTATTCACATGAATCATTGCCTGTAATGGTTCAACAAACAGTGTGGTAAACAATAGTCATATTTTTGTATGTTGATTATCTGACTTCATGTAAGCTCTCTGAGATGAAAAAATACAAAGTTTTCTATGCTTCACTATACGTTCTAGGTGGATATTACTCATACATGAGAAGCACAGTAAATATCAATACATTAATATTCAAGAGGATAAGAGCCACTAATGACAGATGCTTCACTGTAGAAGGGACTCCTAATTTTTAAATGCTATATTTTTAAATGCTATATTCAGAACTGCTTTCTGCTTCAGGTCTTTTTCTAGGGACATGATCTCAAACTAGTCCTTGTATCTGTTTACCACTCCTACTTGAAAAAGAAAAGTTTAAGGAATAAAAAAGAAATGGCTTCATTAATTACTTTATTCAATTACTATAATGTATAATCCATTTGTACAACTGGAAAAGCAGTAATGAAGATATTTTATATAAACCTATTCCCTGGGGTGCCTGGGTGGTTCAGTGGGTTAAAGCCTCTGCCTTTGGCTCAGGTCGTGATCCCAGTGTTCTAGGATCGAGCCCCATATTGGGCTCTCTGCTCAGCGGGGAGCCTGCTTCCTCTTCTCTCTCTGCCTGCCTCTCTGCCTCCTTGTGATCTCAGTCTGTCAAATAAATAAATAAGTAAATTAAAAAAAAAACAACAACACACCTATTCCCTGATTTTCACAACTTTCCTGTGAGGAAGTATGCTAGCCCTATTCTGTAAATGTGCAAACAGAAGATTTATTTAAGAAGTTCCTACTGGGGGCGCCGGGGTGGCTCAATGGGTTAGGGCCTCTGCCTTCGGCTCCGGTCATGATCCCAGGGTCCTGGGATCGAGCCCCACATCGGGCTGTCTGCTCAGCGGGGAGCCTGCTTCCTCCTCTCTCTCTTTGCCTGCCTCTCAGCCTACTTGTGATCTCTATCTGTCAAATAAATAAATAAAATCTTTAAAAAAAGAAGTTCCCATTGAGCTTACCAAATTTTACCCTGTTATCATTTACAAAGATAAGACTTAGAACTATGTCAGCTACATGGTGGCTAAAGGCATATAGTATCGGTATCAATAACAAATGTAGATTTCACATTATTAATATTCAGCCTCTCTACTTCTCTTGATGTTCTTGCCTTCCTTTCTGCTCATAAGCCAGCCAACTCCTCCTAGTTTGGTTGAGGCTGTCATGGTTTCATACAGAAAGTTCCACACCTGGGAAACCCTTCAGTTTTGTATAATCGAGAGAGATGATCCCCCTTTTTCCTTTGGCCATTTTATTGGACATTAACTTACATGACTCAAGGAGTTTAAAAGGGAGTGGGAGGTATTAAAAAAGTCCAAATATGTCAAATGGATAAGGGAAAAACAAGATATTTAGAAAAGCCATGGGGTTATAATAAAATATATGTATTATTTAAATTACTTTCTAGTTCTTTATTAAAAGCCACAAATAGTTAAGGTCAGGAGAGAGGAACACTATGGCACAAAAATGGTACTGAACCATTTAGGGTGGGGACAGAGAACACCCAACAATATTTAAAGTAGATCCACTTATCTGGCCAATGTATAGATAAAAGGTGATACAAATACAAGATGGGTATGCATAAATAATGAAGGTGCTGTTATTTCAGTGTCATAAATTCTAAAATGGAACAGAGAGAGAAAGTGGAAATACTGCATTGTTGTGCTGGTAGAAAACTGGGTAGGGAAAGCAAAAATATAAATTATTAAAATTTTGCAATTATATATGTAGCCTGTGCAGGGCTTTTTTTTTTTTTTTGGTATTTCAAAGATTTTTTAATAACATCCCTGTAAGAAAACAATAAATAATCAGTTCTTAATTCTTTCCAATTATTAAAAACTAATTCTAGTTCTAAAAAATAAAATTAAGATACATAAATAATCAAGAAGGAGTAAAAAAAGGACTATAAGAACACACAATTAAGTTTTTTTCCTAAGAACATCCTTCTGCTTCATTCTTTTATAATGGTTCTATATTAAAAATCTAGTAAATGTTTAAAATTAGAATGAAAATTCCACACTTGTAGCATTTCTAACTCTTTAAATACACCTACAAACCAAGCAAAAAGTTAGTAATTTGTATTTTCTAAAAAATTTAATAGAAGTTGCAAATAACTAGGCATTAATTCTGTGGACTTTTTCTTCCTTTTCTTTCTTCTATCTCCCTTCCTTTTGTTGTTATTTAATTTTTGTTTTTTTAATAGAATTCGAAACAGAAATACACCTTCAGTATGTGGAATTATATTATTTGTTAAGTATCTACAGGGTTTTCAATATGGTTTTATGAAGTTGGAAGTACAATACCAACATCTTAAAATAACCAGTCTTTTCTCTATCAGAAAATGTGTTTTAAAATGCAGAGTTCTTTTTTCCTCACTATTACCACTCACACATTGTTTTTTAGTAGTTCAGCTAGTGGGAAAAAAAACCGGTATAGACTGATGAATCCATATTGCGCCCACCCCCTAAACAGATCTGGAGTTGCCACTAACCGAAAAGCACTAGAACCATCGTATTTTAGAAACCACTGGTCTTGGGACACGTGGGTGGCTCAGTCAGTTAAGTGTCTGCCTTCAGCTCAGCTCATGATCCCAGGGTCCTGGGACTGAGTCCAGCGTGGGTCTCCTTGCTCAGCGAGGAGCCTGCTTCTCCCTCCGCCTGCCACTTCCCTGCTTGTGCTTTCTCTCTCTCAAAATAAATAAAATCTTAAAAAAAAAAAGAAAGAAAAGAAAAAAGAAACTACTGGTATTTCCAGGAAAGAAACCTTTAATTTGCTAATGAATGCTAGTTGATGATGATGCTTCTTAATATATTTTATGATGCAAAGTTGTTTTTTTTTTTTTAGTAATCTTTGTATCTGAAATCGATAGCCTCTGTATAGTACTGGTTGAGGTTCTGTCAGAGGACAGAATGTTTATCAGCTATTTCAATAGATAGAATCTAATATAAAGAACTGTTAGAAAAGTAAAAGAACTGCTAACTAGACAACTGAAAAAGCAAGAGACTTTCTTATACTAGTCTGAAAAATAATATAAATAGTGGTGATAATAACTATTATTTAATCTAATTGAAAATAAATCAACCTAATCAAAAAAAGAAAACTCCCACAAAACTCCAGACTCTGAAACAAGCTCCCTTTTCCTGAGAGGTATTTTTGTACCAAATCACTAAATGTAATCTAGATGTTAAAATAAATTTAAGTCCCACATCTTTATCATGTATACTAAGTATACATAAATATCTGTTGGCACATATTTCCCTTTCAAAATCTACCCAGAAAAACCCCAAACAAAAGAAAACAAAAAAATCCCAGTCATTATTTTCATTTGTCTCTTATAATTTAAAACAACCAGTATGAGATGCAAGTTACCAAGTGCTCAGATGAATCAAGCTAGAAACAAAACAAAATAAAATACAAAAAAACTACACACACACACACAACTAAAGGGAGAGAACTATCTACTTCAGCTATCTCCAAAACTAAGATTATCTAGATGAATGGCTGTCCTCCTCCTCAGTCTATTATTTTAACCATAAGCATTTTGTCAATCCAAAGTCTCAGGTTTTTATGTATAATTTTTCTATAATAGAAAGATACTAAAAACAACCTGGACCCGGACCCCAGCAGCAGCTCGCGCCAGGCCCACGTAAGTATAAAGACAAACACGTGTTTAAAAAAAAGGCTGAGAAACAAAATATAACAACTAAAGAAAACATCTAATGTGCTAAGTAAACCATAACTTGTTTTTCCCTTTGAATAGAAGACCTCTGGCATTCTGTACCTTAGACTGGGAAAATCATCCTACCAAAGCTATCTGTTTCATACTACCAACCATGAAAATATCAGACCATAAAGTTTTTAACATGATTTGTGTAATGTTTGTTTGCCCAAAATTCAGCAAGGTCACACTTTGGTCTGTGTTGAAAAATCACCTTTTACATTTTTCCTTTGACAAACTAGGAGTGGCCTCTATTACAGATGCTGTCATATAGATCAGGATCTTTCTGGCAAAGAGAGAAAAGGCTAAGAGACCAAGAGTTGCTTCCTTTTTACTTTAATTTCTGAATTTTGAACTCACTTTTCTCCCAAACATGCAATGATATTTAATATTTGCATTTAATATGCCTGGTGACAGAAAGGAATTAGATCTCAAGAAAATTAAGGCATTTGAGACAAGTTTACTTTATCAATTAAAAAATTAAAATTTATCCAGATTGGAACTACCCTTAAGGCTATAGCTACTGGCCTCTTGTCATGGAAATGATGTTTTTAATCTGTAATCACAATATTAATGGACATTTTGTGATTTAGTAATGTTAGAGATTGAGAAAATTCAGAAAAATATAGTTAATAGGATTATTATTTAAAATGTCATTCTACCACTTTATATGAAAGTAATATCAATAATAAAGAAACCCCTCGGGGCACCTGGGTGGCTCAGTGGGTTAAAGCCTCTGCCTTCGGCTCAAGTCATGATCCCAGGGTTCTGGGATCGAGTCCCACATCGGGCTCTCTGCTCTGCGGGGAGCCTGCTTCCTCCTCTCTCTCTGCCTCTTTGCCTACTTGTGATCTCTGTCAAGCAAGCAAATAAATAAATAAATAAATAAATAAATAAATAAAAGAAACCCCTCTATCTTCTAAAGTTGAGATCAGAACATACTATTAGAACATGAAATTCAATGAAAACCAAAAGAACCAAATAAAAGGAGAAAAACATAAGGAAATAAGGACTTTGAGAATCTACTTGTCCAATTGTGGTTTATGGAGTTCCTTCTGTATGTTAAGCTCAGATGATTTAAAGATGCATAAAATGCCCTTGAAAGCTCACAGTTTTGTGAGCTTTCAAGAGATGGATACAAATTACTATGATACAACATAAGTGTGCATTCATTGCTATAGAAACACTAGATTCCTAATTCTTATTTCTGTGGTGGTGACATTTGAATCAGCCCTGAAAGAAAAATCTGCACTTTCTTTTAAGGAGAGAGGTCACTGCAGGCAGAGAAAATTAGGTATCTGTGAGATGCATAAAAGGGCAAAGCATACTGAGACTGTGAGACTGGAGTTTAGAAAGAAGGGAAAAGATAAACATAGGTAATAAAAAGTAAGTTGGTCAGATTTTGAAGTTTTACAAATTCAACTTTTAGAAAACCATTTTACTTGAAAAAGAAAACGAAAACTCAATTGGTACTGTGAGGCTGAATTAGTGTTTCTAAATGATTTAATCCATGTCCCTCTGGAAAATGCTTTCTCACTCCATCTTCTATACATCACCACTGTCTAAGGAGCTCTGAGAAAGGCAGTCCATAACCTAATGGCATGAGGCGGACTAACTGGGTTGTAAATCCTAGCTCAATCACTGACTAATTGTGTGTCCTTAGGCAAGTTAACCTCTCATGCCTCATCTTTAAAATGTAAATAATACCATAATTCGCTGGATCTAAGACCACTGATTATAAGACACATCACTATTTTATGTAACACTAGGAAAAAATGTTATCAATTAAACTTTGACATGCAATAAAGTTTTTAAGAATTTGTCCTGATTACAGAGATGTCAAAAATGGTGGTGTGGGAAGAAATATGGTAATTTCATCTACCTCACGGAATGGTTGTAAAGACAAAAGGAGTTCAAACATGTAAAACCCATAGTAGAGCAGCATCTGGCATATAATAAGTACTGAAAGTTAGCAAGTGTTTACCAAGCTTTACTTTCTTTGGTACATAATTCTTTCTTTCCTTTCGATAGTTTGTAAAGAAAGAGATACTGAAGATGGGTATTCGAGCTGTATTCACTCTACCTTGCCTGAGGCATCTGCACACCCACACACTGGAGATTTTAACATAAAGCATAAACCTTTGTATCTAATGTAAAGTCCTTTCTTATTCTAAAGATTTATGATAATGTGATTCAAGTGTAGGGTTATCTTTGTGTGAAGAACATTACATCTCACTCAGTTTGACTCTGCCAAAGCAGGAGGATGTCTAAAAACTTCTTGGTAGGATCATTATTTTTCCCAAACAGTCTCTGGCGCAAGTTCTTGACATTCAGTCTGGGCAAGTACACACACCAGGTGTACTGCTTCACACTGAAGACACCGAAGCACCTACGGAAGCTATGACTAGCTTCTGGCCGAGGCTTTATCAACAACCCCAGATTGCTACACTGACTCATAAAGTTCCATCTGACATTGTTTTCTCTGCTGATGACAGATCTTGAAAGGATGAAATACAGAATCTAACTATAATAATTAGTACCCAAGCTTATCAAAAGACAAAAGTACAATATAAAAAGGGGGGGACCAGATATTTATCTTTAGCACTGTAGCACTACAGTTAGAGCATTTACCTTCACATAGACAAAATCAAGTTGGGTTACTGTCATCTTATACCAGACATAAAATGATTAATAGTAGTTAGGAAATTTTCTTCAAAACAACCTTGAGTGCATCAACATTGCTAGTTTCACTTTACATGTGAAAGTGTCTGATTTCCGCTAGATCCACCCAGGATGAACCAAAGCCCAGCCAGATCTATGGCTGTGACCTATAGGAGGGTGAAAGAAAAAGGCCAAAGGGTATAAAGAATTTATCTTTTAAAATCGATTCAGTGCATTTATATACGGAGATATTCATCCAGTAGGGTACTAAAGATTTATAATCCTCGCAGGAAAAAAGGTAGCAAAACTGCTCAAAATACCCTACACTTTGAAAGATCTCCTGGGATGAGAACAGAGCTCAGATTCCAATAATCCACTTACTGAATATTTTGCAAAAGTGGATGCGAAGTTTAATGGGAATAGCGTTAAATGTGTACCTGTCCATTACACAATACATCTTGACCAATTAATCTCATAGTCACCCAGAGCTGTCCAGATAATGGCTTCGATAATACTAAGAGCCAAAAATAAAAGATCCTATCATTATTAATTTCCCTCAGCTTGCCAGCCTCTCTCCTAGTGGCATTTTAACAGAGAAAATAAAAAAAAAAAAAATCAATCAACAAGGACAAGTAAATATCCCTTGATTACTGAAAGATAACTCGTTTTGAAATAAGGTCATATTTCCTTTTACCCTTCACACCAATTTCAAAACCCACACGGAAGGCCTCCTTTCCAACTGCTTCCAACATAACTTCTTTGCCCACCTCGACTCCTGTCAACCCGTAACTTCTTTTCTATCTGCCCCAGCGCCTTTACTTTGTAAAAAGTGTGCAACCAGACCCTTTAAACGTTTCTGAATCACACAGGCTGGGTGATACCTCCTCCATTTGGCCAAGGGCATCTTTTGCCAGCTGTCGCCCGGGCTGCAGAGGAAAATGGGGCGGCCCTTGCCGCTGTCCAACAACAGCTCGGCTCTGCAGTACAGGGCAGAGGCCGGATTAAACAAAAGCCAAAGAGCCGGACCCCTAGGGCTCAGAATCGACGACCCCAACTCTGGCAAAGGTGCCCCTGGCCGGGCGGCCTCCGCCTTCGGCGTCCCGGGTTGGCCCCCGAGGTCCGAGGGTCCGACCTGGTGCACGCGAGGCCCGGGCCTGGTGCGGCTCCCCCGGCCCAGGTCGCGCAGGAGCCCGGACCCCGAAAGCAGCTCGCGCCAGGCCCGGATCTGCTGCCCGGACCGCTGCGCTGGCGGCTCTGGGGCCCCAGGACCACGGGCCCTTTCCTGGGGGCGGCCCGCACTGGGGTCCGCTCCGTCGGCCAGGGGCGCGGGGCCCGCAGCCCGGGCCACCTGGGGGCACGTGGGGGCACCGCCTCCCCGCCGGCCCCGCGCGCGGGCTGGCGGGCGGGCGGGCGAACGCGTGAGCGTGGGCGTGTGTTGGGCGAGGGGGGCGGCCTCCAGCCGCCGCGTCGCCTCCTCCCCCGGCCGGCCCAGGCAGGGGGAGGGCCCGCTCACCTCGGTAGCGGCGGGAGGCGAGGTGGCACGCTGCGAGGAGCAGCACGGCCACCAGCGCCAGCACCTTGGCGCTCCTCACGCTGAAGTAGTGGTTGATCTCCCGCTTGCCCAGGTTGTAGGCCAGAGCCGCCATCTTGGTTCCTCCATGACAACAGTGCGCGGCGGAGCGGGGAAGGGGCGCCGCACAGGGGCAGCACTGGGGCTGCCGCCGCCGCAGCCAGGCGAGGAGCCGCCGCCAGCCCCCGCGGCCGCCACCCGCGCCTCCCGCCGGGGAACCTGACCCCACCGCCGCGGCGCCCCGGGCCTCCACCTGCCCCTCCTCGGCCGCGGCCGCCTCGGCGGCTTTACCCCAGCCTCGCCACCCCTGCTCGGCAGTGCCGGTTCCCCAGGCGCCCTGGACGCCTGTCTCCTCCCCTTCCTCCTCCTCCCCTTTAGCCTCCTGCCTTAATAGCGGCTGCGCCTGCGAGGGGGGTCCGGATGCCCAGTGCTCCGGGGTCGCGGGCCCCTGACCGCTCTCCGGGGTCACCGGGTCATGGGCCCTGGCGGGCGGCGGCAGCGGCAGGGACATAAGGATGTGAGTAGAGGAGACAAGGGGTCCAAGTTAGCCCAGAAGCGAGTCCTGGGGCTTTCTCGTGTCTCTCTGGCCACTACCTGAGCCCAGGTTGGAGGTAACAGAACTACAGGTCACGTTATTCTACTCCCCCCTTCCCCAACAGACCCTTTTCCTTGCCTTTTTATGCCCCCATCACCACCCCCCCCCAACCAGGTGGATGTGATATTCCTGGCGTGTGGTCAGTCTGGCTGATCCCAGACGCTCGCCAGGTGTTGAAATTGCTGATAGCCCAAGCACCCAACCCACGAAGAAGACCAGTCAACTCTTAAACTTACTTTCCTGGCCCATTTCTCTTGAAACCTAAAAAAAAAGAAAAAAAATGCCCAGTTCCAGTGGGCGAAGGTACACCAAAGTACAGAGTAGAAGGTACAGAATGAGCCTAGCTTGGTGTAGGTGTTGAGGGGAAAAGATCCTCGCTCTTCATTTGTATCTACGTAAGGGTTGGCTGGGTGGATGTGCCAAACATTAAAAAGTGTGCTCACATGACAGTCATTCCTGCTCCTGAAGTTGGTTAATGTTTTGTGGTTATCGATAACGCAAGCATGCCTTTGCTTTTATTAAGTGTTAGCCCTCGCCCACTCTTTTTTTTTGGTCTCTCCTGTGCTGCCCTCCAGATGCAAATAGTTATTTACATTGCTTTCCTATCTATTTGCCTTGTTTAAAGTGAGTCACTGGTTAGGTGGGGTGTTTTCAAGTATTCTTTACAACTTTCCCATTTAGCCATTCCTGAACTTGTGTTTATGAACCCCTCTTAAAATTATAGAATGTAAGATTTGAAGGGACTATTGAGATCTTGTCATCCCAACTCTTTTCATCCAAGAACTCCTTTTATTATATTTTCATCCGTGGACCCCATATCTTGAAAGATTTTGTCACTTAAATGAAATCACATACATCACTGTCATGGATGTAATGCTAATAAGCAATAAAGTTAAATAAGTGTACAAACACTAGGCACTGTTCCCTGGAAATGGTCGCTTAATTTTGGCTGTCACTCTTCTGATCCAAGTTTGATCACATGCTGGAGGAATTAAATCAGATATTGTAAAAACCAGATAAATAACTCTGCTAACAGCATATGGTCCGCCAATAACATCCTAGCAATTTCTATGATGTCATCAACAGCAAATTAGAATTTCTGATCAGCGTGTGATAACCAGTGTTGGCCCGCAGGATTGATTTAATGCCTGCCAAAAGTAAAGAAACTTGACATTTTATTTAATTGCAATTTCCAGAAGGCTTTCTGAAATATTGTAAATAGCTTGTGGACTTCGTTCTTCCTTCCCTCTAGTTTAAAGCTAATCCCTCTCCTCTGCTTTAAATCTCTTCCCATCCCTTTCCTTGGGGTCTTGATGACTCCCATCAGTCATCCCTATGTCAATCGTCCTCTCTGTGTCTTCTTTAAGTTCTCCCTCTCTCCTGGCTATTTCCCTTCTCCCAATAAGTTTCTCTTTTTAATGAAATATATTCATGGACTATTTCTGTGTGTTTACTGCTACATCTCTCTTTTTTCTGTGACAAGTATCTAGAAAGAGTAATTGACTTTGAGGTCTCCACTGGCTCCACTCCCTTTCTCCCTTCTAAATAACTCTCAAATATGAGGCCTGTGCTCTAGCCTCTTGCTGTTGCCTTGGTTAAGGCATGACTTCTTGCCTGAATTTCCTATTCCTTTCACTTATCTTCCTCAATTCTGGCTCAAAAATCCAATCTTACTGCTTCTCTGCCATACCTCTAACCAGACTGAACTTTTCAAAGCTCAAATCTGATGATGTTAAAAACTAGATAGTGGTTCCATGTTGATTTGCCTACCCCTAAACCATCCAGAATGTTTAGTAATGCTCTGCAGGTTACCTCACCCCCTAATAATTTGATAAAAAGAGAAATCATCTGATAGGAACACTTACAGATGTGCATTACTTAAAAACAAAAACAGAAACAACTACAACATTTATCCGTCTTCTTCTAACCAAATATCTATTTCTCATTTTACCACAGGAGGTCATGGGGATAAAGAGGACAAGAAAAGGAGACGAAATGGAGCAGCCAGAACAGTAGGAGGAGCACAATTTTGAGGTGAGAATCTTCTGGTATAAACTGTTTGTTTCACTATATCCATTCATTAGTTTATATTGATCTAATTTTTTATTGTATAATTGACATCTAACATATTAATCTTAGGTGTGCAATGTAATGATTTGATATTTATATATATTTATATATGAAGTATTACACAATGATCAGTCACCATACATAATTAAAAGATTTTTTCTTGTGATGAAAACTTTTAAGATCTACTCTCTCAGCAACTTTGAAATACCCAATATGGTATTATTAACTATACTTCTTTTCAGATTTGGAAAATTCCTCCCTTCTCTTTCTAAAGCTGCCTCTTTCATCTGTATCTTGGTATATCCCTATTTGAGAACTTGGTCTCATAAGTTTCCCTTCTTTATTTCTATCTTCAATTTATTCCTCTTCACTGTTTGCCCTACATATAAGCTCAAATGTTTCCAACTTAAAACACTTTTCTTAATTCACTACACAATCTCTCTTCTCCCTATCAAACTTCTTTTTTTTAAATTATTATTTTTTTAAAGATTTTATTTATTTACTTGACAGATAGAGATCACAAGTAGGCAGAGAGGTAGGCAGAGAGAGAGAGGAGGATGCAAGCTCCCCGCCAAGCAGAGAGCCAGATGTGGGGCTTGATCCCAGGACCCTGAGATCATGACCTGAGCCGAAGGCAGAGGCTTTAACCCACTGAGCCACCCAGGTGCCCCCCTATCGAACTTCTTGAAGGAACAATCTGTGATTACCCTCTTTCCTTTCATTCTTTTCTTCTCTTTCTTTTCTTTCCTTCCTTCCTTCCTTCCTTCTTTCTTTCTTTTCTTCCTTTCTTTCACTGCTTAATTGATTTTTAAGAACTTGAAAACTGACTTCTACTCCTATAACTTTACTTAAATCACTTGTTCAAATGTCAACCACATCCTAAATGACGAAATCCAATATCTTTATTCTAGCTTTATCCTTCTTCCCTGAGCAGTGTTGTTGGAATATTTGCTTTCTTAAAATCTTTTCGTTTTGACTTCTATGACATTACAGCCTTTTCTCTCTCCTTTCTCACGCATCTCCAAGAAGAATCCTCTTGCTTTTTCAAATCCTTATATGTAAGTACTTCTCAGAGTTTGCTTGTTGGCTTACTTTTCTTCTTGGGAAACTTATGTTGCAAGTTGGCTTCAACTATCACTTTGGATCCATGCATGCAACTTAGATTCCTCTCATGTGCCCTAGACTTCGTTCATATATCTCAGGGATAGCTTCACTGAGTATCTCCTGGTACCTTAGATTCAATGTGTTGGAAACCAGTTTTGTATAACTTCGAAACCCATTCATTCTATTATGTTTACCATTTAGTTTACTGATTCTACTGTCTTCAAGTCATGCCTCCTAATTTTTTTTTTAAAGATTTTATTTGTTTATTTGACAGACAAAGATCACAAGTAGGCAGAGAGGCAGGCAGAAAGAGAGGAGGAAGCAGCCTCCCTGCCTGAGCAGAGAGCCCGATGCGGGGCTCGACCCCAGGACCCCAGGACCCCAGGATCATGACCTGAGCCGAAGGCAGAAGCTTTAACCCACTGAGCCACCCAGGTGCCCTATGCCTCCTAATTTTTGACTCATCTTTCTCCTCTGCCTTAGCAAGTATGGGTTTTTAGTTGGGTGTGTGATCACAGATGAGCCATTGGAGAGTCAGAACAAAGTACTAAAACTTCTATTTCTAGTGAATTCCTGTTAAAAATGATTTTAAAAGATAATTCAGGTGATAGAAACAAACTTCACTTAACACCTTGGGATATGGATAGCTCCTTTCACAGAATTGCAAAATGTGGTGGAAGACCAGGAATTTTTATTGGATAAAAAAATAAAGAACCAAGGAAGAGAAAAAGAGACAATATCTAATTGACTGGCATCACATAGTCAATTTGGGAATGAAAAGAAACAAGAAAATAAGTATAAGGTCCAGAGCTAGCTTGGTGTTTGCATATTGGCTCACTGCATTTCTGGTTAAGTGGGGGCATTTACAGAGACACTAAACTTAGATAATTTTTGATTTGCTGATGTGGCATGTCTGGGCAGAATGGCTTATCATAGATCTAGGAAGTTATTTCAATATTCCTAACTACAATAAAATAAGGTTTTATTACTATTTCATGTAAGTGCTTTCCTGGCACTCTAACTTGTTCTGTATGTAGAGTCATGTCAAGTGCACATGGAGAGGAATCTTGAGGGGAGTGAGGGAATTCACATTTGTGAAGAGATCAGCAATAGCTCACTTACTTGTTGACTTTAAGCATCTTGTTGACTTTAAGCATATTGTACCTATAAGCCTAGCAAATGGATTGACAGATTGTATTATCTACTTTTATTTAAACTCACAGAATAGAAGATGACTTAAAAATCCCTATGGTAAATGTGAATTGAAGATGATTCTAATTATGAAAGCACTAGCAAACAAGAATGTATAGAATGGAATCTTCTGCTAATAACAAGCTCTTCATCAACTACATTACTTGTTTTAAAAAAAAGTCTATCATATACACACATATAGATATATCAGATATATACATAGATTATGTGTCATCCATGACATACATAGACATGGATAATTTAATTCTGTAAGAAATCAGAAAAAATTTTGAAGTTATCCCGTTTATTTGAAATGATAATTTACATTTGCTCATTGTAAACTACAGATCTTGCTATAAATCTGTGGTGCTTGGAGGTGAGTTACTACTAATATAAAGCCATAGAAATTAACAAGACATTTAGAAGTTAAGCATCCAAACACGAATTAAACCACTGTCTTTAAGACAAAAAAAGTTTGTGAGCACGTATGAATGTTTCAAATTACATGTATTATATTAGTTTATTAATAGACCAGTACATTTTTTATGAGTAAATACATATGCATTAGTTGGAGGGGTGTATGCTCAAATTTTAATGAATATTGAGTGCACAGTCAAAAACCCCAGATCACTTAATTAGTGGATTACTGTATGCTGCTTATTCTGGCTTCCTTAGGCTCTTTCCTTCTCCCAGAATGCTCTGGTTCAGGCTCCAACCTGACCATTGCAATAGATTCCTAGTGCTCCTTTTTCTAATAGCTCACTTTTTCAATCTCTCTCTCTCTCTCTCTCTCTCTCTTTTTCTTTTGCTAATTGCTGCTAGAGTTATTTGTCTGAGGCTTCTGTTTGGTCTTGTCATTTCCCTGCTTAAAACTTTGGGAGTTCTCTGTCCGTACACACAGAATTCCAATACTCTTACATTGAGGGTTGTCTGTGGTTTGGCCTAAACCACCATGTCTTCTATTTAGCTCTCATTTCCTTCAACCATGCTAAGCTACAAGCCAGGAACATTATATATCTGTCACCTTGCTCCTCCTCTAACCTGTGCTTAAAATACTTTTTTTCCCTGCACCTCACATTCTGCTTGTTTAAAACCTGTCTTCTTTTTTCCCTACTTCAGCTCTGTTGAGGAGTGACTGACAGAGACAGTTGTTTATATTTCTAGTGTTCAGTGTGATGATTTGATCTATGCAGACTCTGAAATGATTACCACAATCAGAAGAATTTTCTCCTTTAAAGACTGCCCCATTTTGTCCATGAAGTAAGCCTATGGCTCCTATAACTCTTTCCTTTCTCGGATTTCTCATGGTACTTTGCTTCTGTCTGTGCGTAAGTATGCACCCAGCACAGGCACCCTCCAATCAGAACAGATATCTTCTGTGCTTGTGCAGATTGTGTATATTGGGAAATTATCAGCTCAGTCTTTTGGGATACATCCCACTGTGCTTTATAATCTATTCAGTTATTATGTTTATCTTTGTCTTCTTCATTCCCCTCCTTCTAGATTTTATGCACTGGGGCACAGGGAGTTAGTACTTTTTGTATTTTGTAGAGAAAACTTGTGAAAGACTTAGAAACGGTCCAAGATATTGTGGTTGTCTTCAATGGGAAAGTGGGCATTGTCCAGATTATCTGCTTCTATCGGGTCTCTGAATCTTTTATTGTATTTGAGTTATTTTACATTGCTCTAAGTTATATAATACTTATAGTAATGCAAATTATTTTTGTCCATAGAAATGCAAATTGTATCTCATTGGGATTCAGTTGATTATTGCTCTGTGGATATTGAGCAGTTTTGAAGTTTTACATTTGTTAAGCAAATTTATTTCACCATTCCTAATGCCATATATGTGTGGTTCTTTTAATTCTCCTTTGAACCAATTGTAATATCTTCTGGTTCCTTCATTAATTAATGAATTAAATAAAAACTTAGACACATGTTCATTTTATATCTGTATGAAAGTCATGCTGTATCCTCTTCTAAAAATTATCTTTTGATACATGAATATGCCTTGAACTTAATAAGTAGTTAATGTTTCTTAAATCTAAATTAAAGGTCATTTAATGAAGAACACTGGAGAAAATTGATACACTTTTCTTCTAAAAAATTTTTTGAGACTATGGAATCGATAAATATTTTCCAAACTGAATTTTGGCTTGTTTGCACAAGTGAATAATTTTCTATGGTAGATTTAAAACTTACTTTTATTACAGAGAATTCGAATATTGGCATTTGGATTCTGAAGTTGAGTGTATCCAAAACAAAACTCAAATATCCAATCTGTGTTTACTCAAGTATTCAAAAACTGATACAAAAAAGAATAAGAAATTCTAAACTATTCCTCAGTTACCTTATCATATGTTTTTAGTTGCATTTTTTTGAATCTGGAAGATTTCACCTTGGAAAAAATTATACAGAAATCTCAGTAATCATTTGGAAGTTGTATAAGGTAAAAGTTTCAAACATGATATTATAGTCTTAAATATAACAAACGTATTGTGAATGCACCTTATGTTTACATCTATCCCTGTGTTCAGATTGGGAGATGTGTGAGAGGCAACCTCAGGTTTCTGGGCAGATTTTTGTCTAAATTCTCCACATACCCCAGTTGTGTTATCTTTCTCCCACTTTTCCAGCTTCTGTCTTTTTTCCTACTGCTCCAATTGTAGTGTTTCCAAATGTCTGTACTTCTGAAAAAGCTCTTTACTACCTGTCCTTAGATTCTCATTACTTTCCTGGTTTCAACAAGGGTAAAATCAGAGGAAATGAGAAAAAGGTGGACAGATTAGAGACAAAATTTAGAGGTAAAATAGACAACATTTGCTGATGGTTTGTATGTAGGAGACGAGGAGGAAGAACCAAGTGTGACTTCTGTTTCTGGCTTGAGCAACTAAGTGGTGGCTTCAGGGATCATTACCAACATGGGGGAGACTGAAGTGGCAACAAGCTTAGGAAAGATTATCATAACATTGCTTTCAGTGTCTTCTTGTTTCCACTGAAGTACGTTTAAAAATTGAAACCCAGAAAATATAGTACATACTAAATTTTCATGTATGAAATTCTGCTGCACCCACCACTCTCAAACACCCTTTCTCTAGGGCAGAAAAAAAAATGCATCTCCCACTCCATTCCAAGTTGTACACTTTTTTTTTTTTTCCAGGTGAAATCAACATTTTTTGTGTAAACAGTTTTTAAAAATAAAGTGGGGAGAAGGATGGTAGTGTAACAATTATTTTGTCCTATGTCTTCCTCAAAGGCTAAGACAAATTCTCCTTTCTGTAGAAGAGTTGTTTAAATTAGCTGGAAATTCACAGTTCACTGCTTTTTAAAAGGCACCTTGTCCCTTAGGGAAGGAGAATATGAATATCTCCCACTGTTTCTAAGGTGAAGGATGTTAACCATTGATCAGATCAGAATGGAGCAGCTTGATGGGGAGAAAAAAACACTAAACGACCTGCCTGGTTTCACAGCCTTCTGGCCCAAATGGTACTGACATTTTCATTAAGCAGGTTAAGGAAAACAATAGAGGTTAATTAACTTAGTGGTGTTTCAGCTGAAATGGCCAAAACTGCCCTAGGCCTCAGGTAAGTCTAATGTTGTTAGTAGCATCCTGGCCTTCCACTTTACACTGTATCACCTTTGAAGGTCCGTAAACAAATTAGAATCGCTTTTTGTGTGGGGCTGTGTAGCTCACAGGGATGTGTGAAAATGTATTAGGTAACGTCTGTAAAGCACTTTAAATGATTTATTCTTGAGCCAGTTTTTCCTAAGGGATACTTTGTCTCACACGCTTCTAATTGCCATCTAGCTAGATGATGAAGAGCAATCTTCAACGAAACACTTAGTGGGTTGCAGGAGATGACTCATAGATCTTTTACTCTATGCACACAGAACATATACTTACATTTCCCATCATGAAATTCTGCCTTTTTAACTATCATATTTTTCTTTTTGGTGACATTTAGATATCATTTTTGGTTTGCAGAAGTGGCAGGTCTAACTTTGTGGTCGTTAGGAAAAAAGTTTTTACTACGGGGGTAGAATAATGTACAAGAGTGTAGGTTTTGAAAGAATGTTCAGGGTTTGACACCTGGCTTCACCATTTACTAGCTAAATAATGTGGCAAATCATTTTGCCTATTGAACTTCAACTTTCTTACTTGTAAAATGAAGATAATAATACCTATCATTCAAGATTGTTTTTATGAGTAATGAGTAATGTATAGTTTTTGACATTTAGGTGATGCTCAGTAAAAGATTCTTTCTTCTTTCAAAGTTCATTGTCACTGGTAAATTCACAAGTCATTGTTCTTCACTTTGCTCTCTACCAGTCAATATCTATCACTTAAGGTGTATGTCACAGAGACTGGGTGTTTAATAGAAAATAGTCAAGCACAGATACCTTCCTTTAGATGATAATTAAATAATACTTGATTTAATCTGTTAAGTGGTACCCCAGTACATTATTGAAAGGTCCTGCCACCCTCCTTTTTGCTTTATTTCAAGTTTTAAATAATTTTGCTTAATAATGTTCTTTTGATCATAAATAACCTTTAGAGGCTGTTTTTGATCACACACACACACACACGTCTGGTTTTATTGTGTTTGTTTACATAGTTCAGCAAAAGGTATTAACTAACCATATGTGCCTCCTTGAGCATTCAGTATTGAGCAGCTATACAGGGCAAAGAACTAAATGCTGCTGAATAATTTCATTAAGGGATATAGGATTCAGTTATTTAAAAGCATCTTTTTTTTTTTCCTCCTGTCCCAAGATTTCATCTTCATTGCTTATTGATTCTAGAGAATTACTTTCTTTCTTCTTTTTTTTTTTTAATATTTTATTTATTTATTTGACAGACAGAGATCCCAAGGAGGCAGAGAGGCAGGCAGAGAGAGGAGGAAGCAGGCTTCCCGCTGAGCAGAGAGCCCGATGTGGGGCTCGATCCCAGGACCTTGGGACCATGACCTGAGCCGAAGGCAGAGGCTTTAACCCACTGAACCACCCAGGCGCCCCTAGAGAATTACTTTCTATCTGAAGTCCCAAATACTCTAGTTCTTGTCTAGCCAGTGAGTGATGCTGCCTATGATCTGTGAAGCTTTAACCAAAAAACAGGTATCAGACCAGTGTTCTTGGGTGGTACCTGGTTTATCGTTTCTTGCTTTTACACATGAAGTATACTTGCTCCTTAATGATGGAATTTTCATAACTGATAAAATGTCACCTGTTTTCATATATGACTCTCCGGTTAGGACCTTGTGTGATGGTGTCACAACTGAAGGCAGTAAAAACTCTCTGTTGGGGTAACACAAAATTTTTTTTATAAGAATTTGATACTAGTGAAAGGAAAACAGTTTCTTATTAATTCTATGCAGGTAACTTTATTTTGATGTAAGATATAGAGGCTCAGTATACACAATTGGTTTTAAATTATGAAGGAGGCACTAAGTCTTAGAAGCTATTTTTAAAACATTCACTTGATGTTGAGAGTTAGAGAGTTAGAGGTAAGTTAACAAGTAAAAGAAAGGACTTCTTCATACAAGTATCAGAAAATAGATAACAAATAACTACCATCAGTATTCCAAACCAAGGATCTATGATTAAATTTAGTTCGTTTTGTTCATTTATGTATTTATTTCTTGTTCTGCTACATCTTGGGTCATCAGGCTGCTTTCGTGAAGTCATCTGTTTCTGAAGTAGAACAGGTCTTGGAAATCCCAGCCATTCCCACATATACCTGACAACTGCGCAGGCAGTGTTATCTCTACTCTCTAGAGTTGCAACTCCTGAGCCAATTGTTGATATCAACAGTTAAAAGAACACAGTACAGTCCTTTCTGTGAAATTCTGAGATTGTCTTTCTTTGGTGAAGATACAATGTTAACTTCCGTACCTTTTGGCAAGTTTCAGAAGATAACAGGACTCACGAGACTAAATGATTATGGTTATTTTACCATTGGTAATGAACAATACCAAAATTGAAGTGAATACAATCTGTATTGAGTGCAGGACATAATTTTTTGTAACAATATGATTAGAATTTTTCCCAGGAATAAGGTTGTATTATGATCAGTGAGAGCACTGACAGATCTCCAGGACCTTTTTATTCATTCTGTTATATGTACAATCTCAGAAACATGTATGTGAGTCTTATTTTATCTATAAAACTTACCTTTTATTTTGACTGCTATTTTGATTAGTTCTTACAGTAATGTTGAGCTAATCAAGGAAATACAGAAAACAACTATTTGGGGCATCACTTCTTTTATAAGGCAAAACAACAAATCTTCATGAACTTTGAGGATGCTTATGGGAAATTTTCAAAGAAGTTTTATATGAAAAGGATTTTTACAAGAAAAAATCCTGAAATTTTAATATTTCCAAATCCGGGATATGATCATGGGAAAGCAAAATCAAAAGAGTTATCAGAGTACTTTAGATCACTGATTATGACAGGATCAGGTGTGCCTGAGAAACTATAAGTTGGCTACCTCTTATTCAAAGTGACAATATAGTATTCTAAATGACAAGAAGGTAACACAATTGAAAGGAACCTTAGATATTTCAGAAATGTGGAACTTTATGTTCTTGTTGCTTGATAATCAAGGGCTTAACAAAGTCAGCACAAAATACAGAAGACTGTTTTGATGGGATATGGAATTTCTGCCATGCAGACAGATCACAGAGAATGTGAAAGAGTAACTATTTACTCCCTTGTTAAGAGAAGGACAAATAGTTCAAGATAAACTGTCATTTTAGTATTTAAAAAAACAAATTCTAGTTTAGCATTAATATTCTATCTAGCAATAAAGGATTCATTAATTCCCTGCTTTACTTTTTTAAATTATCTTACAAATAAATCCACCAAAACGGAGTGAACTTTGTCAAAACTTGAATACATTTTATTCTTTTCAGACTCCTAGCTTGCAGTTTGAGACAAATAGTTTGCTTTTTTTTCTGCCAACTATAACTTTCTGTATCAAATGTTTGTCTCACACAATCCTCTTTTACATTCAGGAATTTTTTTTTTAATTTTATTTATTTATTTAACACAGAGAGAGAGAGAGAGATCACAAGTAGGCAGAGAGACTGGTAGAGACAGAGCGGGGGAGGCAGGCTCCCTGCTAAGTAGAGAGCCCGATGTGGAACTCAATCCCAGGACCCTGAGATCATGACCTGAGCCGAAGGCAGAGGCTTAACCCATTGAGCCACCTAGGCGCCCTGGAAGAACCAAATTTTTTAAGACAAAGCTACTGTCCTTTCCTTGAAAACAAAAACACCTTCCATTGCCTTGTTTTTGGTTGGTTGGTTGTTTGTTTAGGATCTCTTTTTTTTCCCCCCAGCATTCCAAGATTCATTGTTTAGGATGTGGAGAAAGGGGAGCCCTGTTAAACTGTTGGTGGGAATGCAAGTTGGTGCAGCCACTTTGGAAAACAGTGTGAAGATTCTGCAAAAAATTAAAAATAGAGCTATTAAAATTATTAAATTAATAAACATTATAATAAATATAATATATTTATATTTATATTATTATATTTATTCCACAAAAATTAAAAATAGAGCTATTAAAATTATTAAATTAATAAATATTATAATAAACATAATATATTTAACATATATATATAATAAATAAAAAATTATTAAAATTAAAAATAGAGCTATTAAAATTAAAAATAGACCCTGCAATTGCACTACTCGGTATTTACCCCAAAGATAGAGATGTAGTGATAAGGGCCATATGTGCCTTTCTATTGCCTTGTATTCATAGTTATAGTTTTCTGCGACAATTGCTTTGGTCTGGTCTTTGATTACCTCTATGGATGATAACTTTCAGTCAAATTAGCTAACTTGTATTTCATAGAGAAAACTGGAAGGGAAATGTAGTAGTATCTATAGTATACTTTAGCAAATTGGCAAAACTCCTGAAGGCACACATAAAACTCTCTAGGGTCACATACACTTATTTTTGCATTTTATTTATTTATTTATTTTTAAGATTTTATTTATTTATTTGACAGAGAGAGATCACAAGTAGGCAGAGAGGCAGGCAGAGAGAGAGGAGGAAGCAGGCTCTCTGCTCAGCAGGGAGCCCGATGCGGGATCCCAGGACCCTGAGATCATGACCTGAGCCGAAGGCAGCAGCTTAACCCACTGAGCCATCCAGGCGCCCTATTTTTGCATTTTAAATTAGCAAAATGAACGCAAGCATTAACATGACCAGCAAATATACCCACTGTAAGAAACAAAAGCATATATATTAAAAATACGTTGAGTGGCCACATTTCAGTATTATAGTTCACCTAGAAATTGTCTAAGTGTCTAAGGTTAGGCATTAAATAGTTTCATTTAAGAGTAGCCCAGGATTTTAAACTTAAATATCTTGCTTAAGCGGACATGCTACAACTTAGAGAATCATTTATCAGAATTAAAATTTAAGAATTTAGGCCCTTTATATTCACTTAGCTTGTGAGTGAGAGCTGAGATTCCCTGTATCAATTTGACTTAACAATACTTGTTCCAGGAAATTTTTGCTCAGGAGGATAAAGATATAAACCAATAAACAATTTTACTACTTGCTTTTGGAAATTCCTAAAAAGCAATTTATCCATATGATTTGTTCATCTGGCCAAACAGCTCTGTTTCCTATCAGGATAATAAATTACTCCCTTGGCCAAATAGGTAGCTTATAAAAAAAAAAAAAAAACATTTACTTATTAAGACTCATGTCAAGAAGCAGACCATGCTATATTTCTCAATCCTAAACTATTATGTCAAGGACTGTCCCCCGTGTCAATTAGTTTTCTGTCTTGACAAACTTACCTTCAACCACTTAAGTCCAGATCCCCGAGCCCTATAATTATCCTCCCCTAATTTCCCCATTTTGAGGCATTACTGGGATCTCTCAAGGTGGTGATATCCCTTCCTGCAGTAGGCCTAATGAACTTAGCTTTGATTGATCAACAGAAACTGTGAGTTAATAAATGTGTATTGCTTTAAGCCTAGAAGTTTGTGATAATATTATCATGCAGCAATAGGAAAGGAATACAATTGCACCGATAAAACCAATGGAGAATCAGATAGCTATTTTCAAACCAAAAGTTATCAAACTCACCTAGATTGTAAAAGATGCAACTTTATTATATGAACTTGTGACAAAACTGCTTCTAACCTTGAGGTTCCTGTGAGAAATTTTTAAGGCTAGTTTTTCGTGTCCATTTTTTTTTTTAATTTTCTGAGAAATTTGGGAATATTAGAGTTACATGAGTGTTTATTTTCCCTTATGAACCAATTAGAATGGAGCAGTTTGGATTTGAGAGACCTTATTATTTATTTACATGTTCCAGAGGTGGGAGAACACACAGTGAGAGGTAAAAGTTTTTCTCAGTTAGAGGCCTGGACTTGTGGGGAGTTTGCAGCTTGAGCTCTTCCACCTCTCCTAGGTTAACAATAAACACAGAACCACGACAACCCACAAGTGCAGATCTCAAAGGGATGTTCTACTTTCGGTGAGAGTAAAATGTTTTCTTGACTGAGCTGAGTTCACACATAACAGACAAACCAAAAAAAAGGTTAACAAAACAGATTCTTCATCATCTCTCACTTAAGAGATCCCCATTATGTCCAGACAGAATCACCTAGTGGTTAGATCATAAAACCAGATTCCCAAATACTGATATTATCAGTGAGGAATAACTTGTTGGCTGTACAGCAACCAGACTTACATATATACACAGGGGACTTTCTTGACCATGAAATTAAGACTGGCCCAGTGGTCCAATGCACCCAGTGGTCCTTGGGTCTAGCTGTGGAGGTAGGCAAGACCTGAACAGATGAATAGTCTTGGCCAAGAACCAGCAAAAGGAAACAAAAGCTCCCACCGTGTACTCATGATTTAGGCTATTTTAGTATTGATGAGTTTACATGGGGAGTAGGATGGCCAAAGGGACCATATTACTGATGACCTTGAATGTTAAGAAGTGACAGTGTTATCACTGATGTTAAAATATACTTCTTTTTATTTTTTAAAATATTTTATTTTTATTTGATAGACAGAAATCACAAGTAGGCAAAGAGGCAGGCAGAGAGAGAGGGGGAAGCAGACTCCCTGCTGAACAGAGAGCCAGATGTGGGGCTCGATCCCAGGACCCCGAAACCATGACCTGAGCCGAAGGCAGAGGCTTTAACCCACTGAGCCACCGAGGTGCCCCCAAATATACTTTTTAAAAAGGTAAAATCATAACATCATACAGATATAAAACTGAGTAGATGTTAAAGATTTTATTTAACTTATTAATGAAACTGGTGAGTGTCATAAATTCAAGGGGAAATTATTAAAAAAAGGACATATTCATGAATCAAGAATATTGAATAAAAAAGTGCAAATGGAGGTAAAACTGGCCTCATGGTGCGGGGGGGGCGGGGAGGAAGAAAATTGACTCCTCACCAGACAGAATTTACACAATTATAGATGATAATTATTATGCATTCTTCTTGGTTATCTATATCTTACAAAATTGTAAAGTAACTCAAGAACTAGAATCAGATACTTGGAACACTATGACTAAATAGTTTGGGGTTTTTTGTTTGTTTTGTTTTTTGTACTGAAGCATAATATCCCCCTACAATGAGACTGACTGATAGTAGAAAGTAGTGGGTCAGACCTGAGATGTGCCTTAGGAATAGAAACTATACAATTTGGTAGTTGCTTAGATGTAGTAAGAGGGAAGAAAGATTCAAAGATCATTCATTTTAAGTGTGGCAGTTGCCAAAGTGGTTAGTGGTTGCTTCATGTGGGCTAGGATAATGACCAGCGTGGCACTGGGGACAACAAAGGGAAAACTAAGGAAATATTTTAATAAAAGATCATTTTAGAAACTCAAGTTCTGTGACAGTCAAAAGAGGCCTTTTGGTTGGAAGAGGGAGGGTTGCCATCCACTCCCACTATCATTAGACCCTGCTTTTTAATGGTTCCCTCAAGTAGTTCTTCAATCTAAGTAAAGTAGTATGCTTGCTTGGTCTGATAGCCCCTGGATAAGTCCTTTGGCTTTCCATTTTGGAACTGACTTAAAATATATCACCTTATATATTGATTGATGATATATTGGTGATATTGATATATCACCATATGCACTTGATTAGGAATCATTTGTGAACCTGCAGATAAAAATCAGGAGGGAATTTAGGAAAATCCTGAAATGAACGGAGGAATACATTGCTCAGTATTCTTCTTTCCAGTGTGAATTTGATTAGAGAATATTCTGAGTGAAAAAAGAGGAAGAGGGAGAGAAAGAAACAAGTAGGTGTAGAAATTGGAGAAATATTATCCTCTATTCTAAAAGTTTGGGTGAAAAGGCATTAATATAACCGGGGATCTTTTTTAAATTAAAGATATGAAAAACATGAGATTTCTTGTCTATAGACATGTTACTGTTTGCTTAGCTTAAGGTCCTTTGAAATTCAGTCCTATGTCAAGTATCTGCTCTAAATTAGTTAACTTGGTGTTCTGGCTTTTCAAAATTTCGCCTTAATAAAATCTCCTCTGTTTATCCATACATAGAAATGAGGTAGTCTACTGCTTTGTTCCTTGTTTATGGAAGAAGAGACTGAGGAAAGGAGGAAAGGAGAAAAGGACAAGGGACAACAGGAATGGGGGAATAAGGAAGAGAAAGGGAGAGAAAGAAAAGGAAAATGGGGGGACCCCTGATTGTAGTTATAGTTTGGTCACTAGCTTGTTAATAGCAGTTAGTCTGGTCACTATTGTATTTTTTTTTATTTAAATTTTTTCAGTGTTCCAAAATTCACTGTTTATGCACCACACCCAGTGCTCCATATAATACATGCCCTCCTTAATACCCACCACCAGGCTCACCCAACCCCCCACCTCCCTCCCCTCCAAAACCCTCAGTTTGTTTCTCAGTGTTCACAGTCTCTCATGGTTTGTCTGCCCCTCCGATTTCCCCCAACTCACTTCTCCTATCCATCTCCCAATGTCCTCCATGTTATTCCTTATGGAATAAGGAATAACACTAAATAAGTGAAACCATAGTATAATTGACTCTCTCTGCTTGACTTATTCCAGTCAGCATAATCTCTTCCAGTCCCGTCCGTGTTGATACAAAAGTTGGGTATTCAGCCTTTCTGATGGAGGCATAATACTCCATTGTATATATGGACCATATCTTCTTTTTTTAAAAAAAGATTTTATTTATTTATTTGACAGAGAGAGATCACAAGTAGGCAGAGAGGCAGGCAGAGAGAGAGAGAGGAGGAAGCAGCTCCCTGCTGAGCAGAGAGCCCGATGCGGGACTCGATCCCAGGATCCTGAGTTCATGACCTGAACCGAAGGCAGCGGCTTAACCCACTGAGCCACCCAGGAGCCCCGGACCATATCTTCTTTATCCATTTGTCCATTGAAGGGCATCTTGGTTCTTTCTACAGTTGGGTGACCGTGGCCATTGCTGCTATGAACACTGAGGTACAAATGTCTCTTCTTTTCATATATCTGTATCTTTGGGGTAAATACCCAGTAGTGCAATTGCAGGGTCATAGGGAGGCTGTATTTTTAATTTTTTAAGGAATCTCTGTTTTCCAAAGTGACTGCACCAACTTATATTCCCACTAACAGTGTAAGAGGGTTCTCCTTTCTCCACGTCCTCTTTAACACTTGTTGTTTACTGTCTTGTTAATTTCTGGCCATTCTAACTGGTGTAAGGTGGTATCTCAATGTGGTTTTGATTTGAATTTCCCTGAGAGCTGATGATGATGAAAATTTTTTCATGTGTCTGTTGGCTGTTTGTATGTCTTCTTTGGAGAAGTGTCTGTACATGTCTTCTGCCCATTTTTTGACATGATTATCTGTTTTGTGTGTGTTGAGTTTGAGGAGTTCTTTATAGATCTTGGATATCAGCCCTTTGTCTGTAATGTCATTTGCAAATATCTTCTCCCATTCTGTGGGTTGCCTGTTTATTTTGTTGACTGTTTCCTTTGCTGTGCAGAAGCTTCTGATCTTTTTTTTTTTTTTTAAAGATTTTATTTATTTATTTGACAGAGAGAAACCACAAGTAGTCGGAGAGGCAGGCAGAGAGAGAGAGGGAAGCAGGCTCCCCGCCGAGCAGAGAGCCTGATGCGGGACTCGATCCCAGGACCCTGAGATCATGACCTGAGCCGAAGGCAGTGGCTTAACCCACTGAGCCACCCAGGCGCCCCAGAAGCTTCTGATCTTGATTATGTCCCAAAAGTTCATTTTCGCTTTTGTTTCCTTTGCCTTTGGAGACATGTCTTAAAAGAAGTTGCTGTGGCCAATGTTGAAGAGGTTACTGCCTATGTTCTCCTCTAGGATGTTGATAGATTCCTGCCTCACGTTAAGGTCTTTTATCCATTTTGAGTTTATCTTTGTGTACGGTGTAAGAAAATGGTCAAGTTTCATTCTTCTACACATAGCTGTCCAATTTTCCCTGCACCATTTATTGAAGAGACTGTCTTTTTCCACTGTGCATTTTTTCCTGCTTTGTCGAAGATTATTTGACCATAGAGTTGTCACTATTGTAAACTTGGGATGTCTTTTCTTATTCTGCGCATGGGGTAGTAATAAAACCCCCAAACTACAACTTTCCTTAGACTCCCATTATTCTCTCATTATACTTTCAATCACTCAATAATCAGCCCCTCACATGTGCCAATCCCTGTACTAGAGGCTGGGGATATGGTAATGAATAGAGCGTTCTTGCCCTCTTTGAACTTTTCCTCTGATGGGAGGGCTAAAAATGTACACACATAAGTAAAATATGATTTAATACAGGATGCTTAGTAAGGACTTCCCTTTACACTGGTTAGAAACTCCTAGATTGATGGCAATAGCCAAATCTGAGGGTAAAACATGTGCTTAGTATTCCAGATTCTGAAGACAACAGCAAAGAAGTGGGGACAGACATCCCCGAAAGGCTGTGGTTGCTTAAGTTAATTCTCCCAAGTGTCTGGCCATCTCCTCTTTCCATTTTCATTCACTTCTCTTAGAGAGGGGACAGAGAAAGAAAGAATCCATTGCCTGTAGTGAGAGTACTTGGCTTTTCCTCTACTCCATTTGTTTCTACTGTACTTAGCAGAGTAGGGGAGATATCCCCTAAAAGTCAAGTGAATGTTTGTTTAACCCCAAAAGCCAAGAGAGGGGAACTTCAAGATAGCCATCTGAAGAGATTGGGGGTATCTGCAAGAAAGCAAGACTGCATTTGGTTTTCTATTGCGTCAGGTGCTTATGTATGCCTCTCTGATCTGCCTCTCTGCTGTTTTTACATTGCGGAAAAAAAAATCAGCAAAAATGGCAGAATAGAGAAAGTGGCCTGTCCTTTCACCTTGGCATGGCAAATATATATATTCCCCAGCTCACATCGACACTATAACTGTAGATGGACTCAAGTTGTCCTCCTGGTGACCTTACCTGGGAGTAGATCTTGACAACCAAGAACTTTGTGGCATACCTCCAGGGTAGCTGCTTTGGGAAAGTTGGAAGAAGTGAGCCAGAATGGGACTGCCTATGCCTATGATCACTCAGAGTTTTCTGAGGAACTAGCCTTTGGAGGCTTGCTGGAGGGAGAGCATCAAAGGCTAGATGGTGTTACCTAGAGAAGCCTCTGTGACCGAGAGAGAACCACCAACAAACAGACAGTTATGTAAGATCTTGGCTGTATTTTCTTCCTTTTCATCCCCAATTCCAGAAGCCCTAATACCAGAAGAATTGGAGAGGAATAGTGAAGGAAGATGCTGGGAAGAGATATCCTGAGAAAGAGAATGAGAATGAGACTTGAAGTTTATAAATGAGCAGGTCTAGATTTTTAATAACTGAAAGTGACCCAACAGCTTTGAGAGCTGCCTGAGTTATTGTTAAAAGGCACGAAAGGAAAATTGAACAGTGCAAGGTTGAAGGCAATGGTTAGAAAAAAATAATGTGTTTTCATTTGTTTTTGTTCATATTTTTCCCCCATAGAGTACTAACTATAAGTGAACGGGTTACAAAAGTGGGGATAATTGTATTTGGGTCAGTGCCATGAAGCCAATGGAGGACTAAGGAGAAAGTAACTCTGAAGAAGGTGGGGAATAGGAGGCTCCCTTAGCTGTGGTGGTCTGGGAAGCTCTTTGGGTTGAAAACTTTCATGAGAAAGAGGCACTCATTCCAGATTCTGGGATAAAAGTGATAATGTTCTAAGAGAAGATGAAGAAAGAAGGTCAGCGTAGATGGAGTTTAGTGAGTGAGGCTGGAAGTGATAGAAGATACTTTGGGCAAAGGGCAGAGGCCAACTAACAAAGGGCCTTGTAGGCCTTGGTGAAATATTTTGATGGTGGCTATGCTTTCTCAAACATTTTTTTGGCTCTAACCTTCATGTAGATTTGTTAACCTAATTTAACTTAATGGATCACATATACCATATAATTCTAAGTAATTCTGGCCTCAGAGGTAAGAAACTACTAAGACATCTTCCATCTGTGCTCATAACCTCAGGGCTACTACTATATCAAGACAGTTATGAAAAGTTCCTTTGTGTTATTCCAGGTTTTCTGTCACTCAGCTCTTCATACCCAAGGATTAAATCCTTGCCCATCAGGGGGATGCCTGTACTTAAGTAGTTGTAATTGACATCTAGATTCTAGATGATATATCTGCTTGTTATAAGATCGAAGTTATGGATTTAAGTGTTGTTATAAGTAGTTTATATTAATCATGCCAAAAGAAAGAACAAACTATTAATTTGTTAACATAGAAAACGTATGCAAAGCAATGAAAACATGGCAGCTAAAGGTTCTGCTCTATGATATTTATGATTTAAACCCCCAGAACAGGAAATCTTTCCTCTTGGACTGAGCTTAAAACTCCAGAGATGAAAATATCTGGCAGGAGCAGTATGCATTGTGTCTCATTAGAGTGCAGCTTTTCTGTAACCACATTAAAGAATGCACAGACAGCAAGGGACGTGTGTTTGGCCTTCTTACAGCAATGTTCCTGGCTTCTTCTCTAATGTGAATTACAGACCTCTCAGCACAATTCTTAAACTTCTCCCTGCGACACTTATGCAAATTGTCACTCCGAATCCAACATGATACCTTTTGGTTAATCCTGGGACATTAAGTATTGCAGCTGTCTCATGGAAGAAACCGAGAGAAAAATTTCTGTTCAGTATGGAAATAATTCTATAAAGCTCATGATAGATGAAGGCTTATGAATAGTATATCAGTTATTGCAGTCATCATTATAGGAGTATATTTCCTTGGGTTCTTATGGGAAATTACTTTCTTTGGCACATTCTTGGGAATTATTTCCTGTGTTCCATTAGCTCCGCGGGATGACATCCTAAAATGACGGATGCAGTTCTATTGTTTTGTTAGAGTGCTCTGTAACTGCTCTTGGGGCTCCTTGTTTGAATGCACGTTATATTCTCTTTGAATATTATCTGAGAATATGATTCATAGTTTAGTCTTAATGTTTCCCAAAAAATGACTTAATGAACAAGAAGGAAGCCCATTCTGGTGGAAAGAGTAATAAACAGCAGAGCAGGTAATCCTTGCTCTAGTCCTGATTCCACTGCTGAGCATGTGAACTATGGCAAATTGCTTTAGCCGTAGGGTCTGTTTCTTCATCTATAACTTCTTTTTTTAAATCCCCTTCAGCTTATGTTTTCTGCTCTACTAACATTTTCAGCACTTAGTAAATATTAACTCTGTGACTTAAAATCCTGATGGGGAGACAAAACTGAAGTACAAAAATTATGGGAGAACATACAGTCGAGTACTGACTTCTATGATATGTTCATAAGGGATATCAGTTGCACGCAACAGAAGTTCATGACCAAGCACAATTGAACTTACTTCAGAAAGTATCAGGGGGCTCTCAAAATTAGTTGGAGGTTAGGTAGAAGGCCAGGCTTGGGACTGGAGAATATTCCAGAGAGTTCTGAAGAGCAGAGAAGCAGGAAGTACAGCCAGCAAAGCACGCCTGAAACAGTCTGGTCAGGATTCTGTTTGAGGGACACTGCTGCATATGACTGTCACCCATTCGTTTTGTCCTTGCCTCAGTAGCTAGCTTCAGAGTGTAGGATGAAAACATTCAATGGGTGACCCTAGGTCATGTGCCCATCCTCCAGCTGTCCTTAGAGTTGGGAACCCAACAGGGCAGGCACCTATAGTTACCCTCCAACTACAATCATACACTGAAAGGGGAAATCGATCCCTAAAAGGACATTAGAGTGCCTTGAAGTAGAATAGTTAATGATAATTGTCCCCATGTATATCCAATCACAGAGACTGGAGAAGCTAGCTTAGTTTATACTGGAATTATTGAGAAACTTTATGAATAAATAAAAGTTGAGGTCTGTGGAGAGAGATTAAAAATGCTACACCAGGGATGCCTAGGTGGCTCAGTCGGTTGAACGGCTGTCTTCAGCTCAGGTCATAATCCCAGGATCCTGGGATCGAGCCCCACATTGGGCTCCCTGCTCACTGGGGAACCTGCTTCTCCCTCTCCCTCTGCCTGCCACTCTGCCTACTTATACTCTCTCTCTGTCAAATAGATAAATAAAATCTTTAAAAAAAAAAAAAAAAGGTACACCAAAGGAAGAAAGAAGCAACAACAGCAAACACACAGATACACACAGACACACACACAGCAAAATTTATCTAAGCCACCAAAATTCAATCTGTGGAACTTTCAGTTTTACTTCTAGTCAGCAATATTGCACCTTTTAGTTCTCAGAGACTTTATGTTCACTCCTGGGAAAGAGAACAGTGTAACTCTTAGCACAATTTATTCACCAAAACCTTGCAAAATTCCATCTGCTCATCAGAGAGCATGCCTCTTCTTTTTCCAAAGGCATCCTGAAAATGCATTCCTGGGACATTGTCCCAAGCCAAGAAACACTGAGACACTGAGGTTCCTCAGTCTCCCCAACCCATTCAGAAAATACCTCACCTTCTATATTACAAAAACAGTAAGCACAAAAATGTATTTTAAAAGAGCTAATACAAAAGATAAGAAATAATACACATTTGTTATGGTTATCATTAATTATTTATGGGATGTTTTTCCATCTCCCTTTTCACCGGCATTTTACTGATGAATGGAAATAGGATTGTTCATATGGTGATGGCGCTGAGAGTTTCTAGCAGCGGAAGCATCCTCTCTTTCCACAGGACTGTGTGGCTGTGGAGGGCAACAGTCATCCCTGTGTTACCGAGTTTCAAAGGCTATTTATGATCTGTGGACTACACCTAGACTTCTGTGGCTGAGATGTCCAAGTTAAATTTTAATTCCCCTTCACCCATAATAGAGTGAGAACTGAGGCTTATAGATCTTATTTCACTTTTCACAGGAAAAGGAAAACACACTTTTTATGGTAGCAACAAGAGTGAACAAATGAAGACCCCCACCTGTCTCTCAGTCTTGACACAATTTCAAATAAACACATAAAACCTCCTTCAAATATAGCATTTTCATGAATATAAACTTGGGTATTTCTCTGTGCTGAGCATGCATATTAGGAACTCAATAAATATTGGTTGATTTAATTCAAAATACATCTAGAAACTGATAGAGAAGTGCTTCTTCATGTTGGCTGTCATGAAATTACATTACTGTTGTTTGTGGTAGTCCTGTGAAGTAGAGCTCTCACTTTTCCCCAGAAACAGTAGGAAAGCAAACAAGTCTCTAGATAACATGGGTAAACATGAATAAAATATATTTACAGTATCCTACCTTGATGATGGATTTGCAAATCTGTCTGCTTTCAGATGTTCAAGACAGAGAAAAATTGCACAGGAAAAAAAATCATGTATTTCCTTATCAAAACCGGTGAAAGTAAACATGTATAGTAAATTGGAAAAAGCCTGTAAGTCCAGAATATTTTTTAAGTGTTCTCTTTTGTGCATTAGCTTGGTGTTCTTGGTGGTGAGAGGAGGGCAACGAATATTGACTTTCCCTTCTTTAATTTCGTTTTTCTTCTAAAAGTGAAAATCAACAATTAACACAAGTGGGATGAGACAACAACTGAAGTGTACTTTTCCCAGTTAGTTGTAAGGAATGTGTTCGGTTTGTGGTACATTCCTGCACATAAGGGTGACTAGGATGCCAGCAATTGATGGGTTGCTGGGGTTAACATTAGTGCACAAAAGTAATAGAAATGCGAAGACAGGGACGCCTGGGTGGCTCAGTTGGTTGGGCAGCTGCCTTCGGCTCAGTTCATGATCCCAGCGTCCTGGGATCGGGTCCCACATCGGGCTCCTTGCTCAGCGGGGAGCCTGCTTCTCCCTCTGCCTCTGCCTGCCATTCTGTCTGCCTGTGCTCGCTCTCTCCCTCTCTCTCTGATAAATAAATAAAATCTTTAAAAAAAAAAAAAAAAGAAAGAAATGTGAAGACAGGCCCCATCTGTGAGAGGTATGTTGTCAGGGCCAGGCCAGCAGCTGGCTTTCTAGACACCTTACAGAACCTATAAGAAAGCTTTATTTTGGTGAATTTATCACAATAAGTGATCCAGCCCTGAGCTTGTCTAGGCTTGAAGCCTGAAGTTTTAGTCAAATCAGTGAGAATGGATGCATTTCTCAGTGACACTTCGATGTAAGCCAAGCTCACAGGTTAATATCTAAAATTGAGTGCCAATTTATTAGTTTTTAATGGGAAGTATAGTTGTCACACTAACCAGAGAACTCTAGTCTATGACTAGTCCATTCTATTTCTGTAGATAATTATAGCCTGAAACTTGTGTGATGTGTATGAAATCAGAACACAGGGAATTGGTTAAACATTCTTTAACTGTTAACACACTCAGGACACAGTCAACTCTTCTTTTCTCCTTCTTATCTTCAATTATTAGTCATAATGGGCTAAACTTAACCATTTTAGGGCCGTCTTCCCTCATTTCCCAGCCTTAGGGAGAACTTTAATCCTTCATGTACTGAGTTCAGGAGAATTCCACTTTCAACTTTTCCTCTTGTGGGGTGTCATTTATAAGGCATAAACTAAGATTACAGGCGCAGTTTTAAAAATGTATATATGGACAGCACATAGAAGTCACAAGTATTCTCAGAAGGCTGAGGAAAAATTGAGGAATACTGAATCTCTTAAACAATGCATTCATTGTTACCCATTGCTAAAGCAAGCCAGGAAGGTGTGTCCAGTTGTGGACCAGGAGAGAGACCTGAATCTGAAGATCTTACAAATTCCTGTCTCTAAAGAATTGTTCTATGGTGAGAAGACTTCATCGTGCCTCCTTATAAACTGGACAGAATATCCATAAACACTGTGCTTGTAATTCTCCTTTGGGTCCAGGCCCCCACATACCTTGGTAGCAGCAAAAGAGGTATCTTAAATCGTGCAAACTGTGGTAGGTGAAATTGAACTCTGCTGAGCGTTGTGTCAGATGGGCTTCTGACTGTTAGAAAAGTCCTATTGCATACATTTACCCCATCCTCACTTTAATATTCCCTTACGTGTTCAGCAAAGACTGGCATGAAGGTAGACCAAGAACGTGAAGAACTTGAGGATGTTCAGTGTCTGTTTCCACATTTCCCATCCCCAGAGGCAGAGATCCTTGTGGCACCGCATGCATGGAGGAGGCCTGCAAGCTGGGTATTCTAAGTCACTCCAGATACTTGGCCACGCCTGGGTCATTTGGAGGGGCGCTCTAGATCCCGGACCTAAACCCAAACTGCCAGGATGCCCTGGTATTACTAACAAAAACAGTGTCTATCCCTTCCCTTTCAAAAGCACATTTTAAAAGGATTTTGTCTTTTTGTTCTGGATTTGCCTCTTCCCAGTCCCAAGTGTTTTCGTAGATGGGATTCCCTAAAGATGTTTGAGGGAAAACAGTTGATTGAAAAGGAGTCTCTGTCTGAGAGGAAATAGTCTCTGTTCCGGTTCAAAGAATTCTTGCCTTAGGTGAGGGAGAAGAGAACAAGTTAATATATTTCCAAGAAGAGCAAGAGCAAGGAGGAGGGAACCTATTTGTTGAGAGGGAAACTTTTCCAAATGTGGAAAGACCTCGTGCTTTTAAGTCCCGCAACCCTGTGTTTGAATCCCAGAGGATCACTTACTGCTTGAGTGATTGTGGGCAAGTTACCCAGCGTCTCTGCCGTAGTCTCCTGGGTCTCATGAGGGAGAAAGACATCTACGTCACAAGGAAGATCACAGGAACAAAGTACACATCAGGGTGCTTTGGCCGCTGTGTGTTCGAATGCCACTTACTTTCTTCTTAACCCATGGTGTTTCACAGTGACCAGGTGAAAAAAAGAGGACTTCCCGGATAATAACCTTTTCTTCCTAGTTGATAGAAAGTTTCTCTTCCCATAATGTGATTGCCCTGGTAAGACCCAGAGAAGCGCTCTTTCACGCCTTGTCTGCAGACATCCCCGCCAGCAATCTCTTTTCCTGATTCACTTAGTGTACTTACCCTTGCTGTGATCACCCGTAAGAGAGGAGATTGGTTCAATTCAGCAATGAAGAGAATATGTCACTGTCCCACAGCGGCAGTAATGGCCCTTCTGCCCTTGGGGAGAGAGATAATAGGCGCTACTAAGTTATTTGAAACTTTCATCTATATAGTTTTATCCTTTTTCACTTTCGTCCATTTGATCTTACGCCTTTTTTTTTTCTTTTTTTTTGAATACTTGATACCATTCATGCTGGGGTTTGGAAGTAGTTCATTGATTGTTATATTCTCATTTGTTTTTTGGATTTTTCAAGATGTGTTCAGCTAACTTAGCTTTTTCATTTTTTTCAAAATTAAGTAACTTCTTGGACCCTTTGATTCTTAGAGTTCTTTACCTTCTGTATGTGCCTCAAATGCCATAACTACAATATTACAGCGAGCCAACATTTTCACCAAGGAGAATCAAATCTAATCTCACTAAACTTGTTTTTCAAATGTAAGAGCCAACACTGTGATTACCTGGGGGGCCCAAGGCATGAAATGGGAATAGGAAAACAAGAGTATAAAATAGGGCAGATTGTTTTCTAACAGGAATATAGACATATAATTAAAATGATTTTCAACCCACAGACACAGCCTAGATTTGACTCTATCTGGGATGGCCAGGGACACAATGAATACCTTGTTTCTTTGACTAACGTTGAAAACATCTCATTAAAAAAACATTTTTTCAACAGTTATATCCTAGACTGCAGAGCCAATCACCTAAACAGAGGATATTTGGACAGAGTATGGTTACTATGTATCTATAAAGAAATCTAATTTGGAAAATGCTGGTTATCTGATTTACAAAGAAAAGCTAATAACTTACTAAAGTTACTGCAGAGACCTCAAAGAAGCCATTGTATTTTTACAGTTGAATTTAAGTTACAGAAAATTCTGGTAAAGCTTTTCAAGTTGTATTTACTACATTGAGTGAGTCAGAGGTAAGAAATGTTCTAAATCAATAACCAGCATTCTAACGTGACTTTTATAGAATTCTTCAAGAGGAGATCTAGGATACCCAATGCAGTGTGACTTCTAGCCAAGCCCAGACAACTTGCTACCCTGTTCTCTCAAGAGAAGGATGAACATGTGGGGATGACAAAAGGCTACCCACTTCGGATCCTATTGATTTTCACATGTTATTTTCCCTTCTGCTTGCCTCCCCCACCAATTTCTCACTCCCTGATATTTCTTTCCCTGCCTGTATTGCAGGGGAAAAAAATGTGGTTATTGGCACATGTTGGTGGATATTGTACTTATTGGTACTTTGAATAAGATTTTCTATTTCTGTTCACAGTGCAAGAATGCACACAGAGCAGGGGAGTTTTTCTACAGTTCTTTTTTTTTTTTTTTTTAAGATTTTATTTATTTATTTGACAGAGAGAGATCACAAGTAGGCAGAGAAGCAGGAAGAGAGAGAGAGAGGAGGAAGCCGACTCCCTGCAGAGCAGAGAGCCCGATGCGGTACTCGATCCCAGAACCCTGAGATCATGACCTGAGCAGCGGCTTAACCCACTGAGCCACCCAGGCGCCCTTTCTACAGTTCTAATGGTCCCTTTGGTCATAAACTGACTGATATCCAGTTGAATTTAGAAACTGTTATTTCGAATGGCCTTTAAATGTTGCTTTACAGGTAATTAGGACTTAAATTAGATTTCAGAGAACCACCATATCAAGTTGATTAAGGAATAAGCTCTGGAACAGACTCCTGATTCTGCATCTCAGTAGGTAACATAACTTGGGCAAATTACTTAACTTCTTTGTGCCTTAGTGTCCTCATTTGTAACATGACACTAATCATAGTGCTTGCTGGGATAAAATATTTTGATATATAAGGCACTTAGAATATTCCTGGCTTATGATAAATGCAGTTTGGCTGTTTGCTATCACAGGTCCACAATCCTTTATTTGCAATTCTAAAATTGAAAAGTGGGGGGGGGGGGTGGCACATCTTATAGAAAACTCCTTAAGTGGTTAAGATCTGACAGCTGATCTGTGGCAATTTATAGATTTTATTTATCCCACTTTATGTGAATATTCATATGTATGATTAAAGAATTATTAATATGTTTGATTATAAGCTAACTACCCCCCTGCCCGGGTTGTTACATTAAATACTATCGGCAGCTTTTTAAAATTGAAGGTGTCCAAAAGACATCATCCCAAGAGTTTTTCAAGGCCCTGTAAAGCAAAGTAAAACAAGGTATGCCTTTTGAATAGTGCACTTTTGAATTGACTGTTTAAAAATTATATTTCTATGTCTCTATTTTTAGTTATTACTTTTTGCCTTAAAGATTACCTTATTGGATCTTAATGGTGGTGTTTTTTTTTTTTTTTATGGTTAGTGGTTTGCATTTTACCACTTTTTCCATATATTTCCTCCAACTTTTGTTTTTTTTTACATTTAAGGTAGTTGTCTTGTAAGCAGCATACAGATTTTTAAAACCTCTTGAAAACTTTGCCCTTTATTGTAGTAATTAGTCACATATTTGTGTTTAAATTTACTATATTAGGCTTGATTTTATTCCTTTTGCTTTGGGTCCTTCTCTTGCGTTTTCCCTAACTTTAATTTGAATTAATAAGTATATTTTATTATTTTCTTTCTATTTTGTAGCAATGCATTTAAAAATATTGTTTTGGGGTGCTTGGGTGGCTCAGTCGATTAAGCGTCCAACTCCTGATTTCAGCTCAGGTCATGATTTTGAGCATCAGGTGCTTACTTGTCATTTGTATGACCTTTGGAGAAATATTGTACTTTGTATTGGAAGTATTGAAAACCTTGACCCATTTTACAATTGTGTTATTTTCTTAATTGTTAAGTTGTTAGAGTTCTTTACATATTTAGGATGCATCTCTTATTAGATATATGATTTGCTAATATTTTCTTCCATTCTGGGAGGGTTTTTTAATTTTCTTGATGAGATCCTTTAAAGTTTGTACTTTAAACATTTGTACTAAAGTGTGCTAAAACATTTTAATTTGATAATCTGATGAAGTCCGATTTATCTATTTTCTTTTGTCACTTGGGCTGTGGTGGCTTATCTAAAAAAACATTGCCAAATCTGAGGTCTTCGAGATTTATACCTGTCTTTTCTTCTGAAAGTTTTATGGCTTTAGGTTCACATAATCCATTTTGAGTTAGTTTTGGGATAAAGGTTGGACTTTTGCAGGTAGATACGAGGTTGTCTCAGTGCCACCTTTAAAAGGACTATTCTTTTCCCATTGATTGTTCCCACTGAATTTCCTTTCTGACTTTTTTTTTTAAAGATTTTATTTATTTATTTGACAGATCACAAGTAGGCAGAGAGGCAGGCGGGGATTGGGGAGCAGGCTCCCTGCTGAGCAGAGAGCCCAATGGAGGGCTCGATCCTAGGACCCTGGGATCATGACCTGAGCTGAAGGCAGAGGCTTTAACCCACTGAGCCACTCAGCCCACCCCCCATTTCTGACTTTCATGTAGAGGTTTTCTAGTCCTCTCTTCCAGTTTATTAATCTTTACTTTTGCCTTATCTTATTTGCTTTTAAACAGATGCATTGAATCTTTAATTTCAGTTATCTTTTTCAGTTATACAATTTCAGTTATCTTTTTCAGTTATACAATTTCTGCTTTATTTTTGGTAGATTTCTTTTTGTAAATTCTTTGTTTTCTCTACTTTCATGAATATATTGAACATTGTTATTTTTAAAATTTTACTCAAGTATAATTAACATAGTGTTACTTTAGTTTCAGGGGTACAATATAATGATTCAACAGTTCTGTGCATTACTCTGTGCCTAGCATGATCACTGTACTCTTAATCGCCTTATCTATTTCACTCACCCACATTCACCTCTCTTCTCTCAACCTCCAGTTTATTTTCTGTATTTAAGAGTCTGGGATTTTTTTGTTTGTCTCTTTTTACTTTGTTTTTTTTTCCCTAAATTCCACATGTGAGTGGAGTCATGTTATTTGTCTTTCTCTGACTGACTTATTTCACTTAGCATAGTACCCCCATATCAATCTGTATTGTTGCACAAGATCTCATTCTTTATTTGTGGCCGAGTAATATTCCCTTGTATCCATATCATATCTTCTTTATGGCTGAGTAATATTCCATTGTACCTATATCATACCTTCTTTATCCATTCATCTATGGGTGGACACTTGGGTTGCTTCCATACCTTAGCTATTGTAAATAATTTAATAAATATAGGAGTACATGTATCTTTTCGAATTAGGCATTTTTTTATTTGTGTTTTTATTTATTTATTTATTTATTTTTTACAAAATACCCAGTAATAGAATTATTGGATCACATTATAATTCTATTTTTGATTTTTTGAGGAATCTTCATGCTGTTTTCCTAAGTGGCTGCACTGATTTGCATTCCCACAAAAGTGCATAAGGGTTCCTTTTTCTCCACATCCTCTCCAACACTTGTTATTTTTTTTATATTTTTGATTTTAGCCCTTCTGACATATATGAGGTGGTATTTGATTGTGGTTTTGATTTGCATTTCCCTGATGATTAGTCTTTTCATGTATCTGATGTTCATCTGTATGTTTTCTTTGGAAGAATGTCTACTCAAGTCGTCTGTCCATTGTAATTGAAATTTTTTGGTATTGAATTGTACAAATTCTTTATATATTTTGGCTATTAACCCCTTTTCAGGTATATAATTTGCAAATGTCTTCTTCTATTTGGTAGATTGCTTTGTTGTTTTGTTCATGTTGATGTTTTGCTTCACTGTGCAAAACCTTTTCTTATTTTGGTATAGTCCCAATAATTTAATTTTGCTTTTGTTTGTGTTGCCTGAGGAGACATATCTAGAAATATGTTTCTATAACCAATGTAAAAGAAATTATTGCCTATGTTTTATTTTAGGAGTTTCATGGTTTCAGGTCTCACATTTAGGTCTTTAATTCATTTTGAGTTTATTTTTGTGTATGGTGTAGAAAAGTGGTCCAGTTTCATTTCTTAGCATGTAGCTATTTAACATTGTTATTTTAAAGTCTCCAATGATGATTCCAATATCTGGGTCATCTTTAGTTCTACTTCTGTTCTCAAATGTTTCCTAAATTTTTTGTTATACATTCCAACTTCTTATTTTCTGTATTAATATGTGATGAGTATTGGGCATCCTGAATAAAAATTCTTAGCAGTCTTACATGATTATGTCTTTCCCTTTTCATTTTGACAGGAAGATAGATACATGGAAGATCCCCTTAAACTGGTTGAGAGTGGATTTTCTACTCTGATGGGACTGGTCTACTTCTAATTTGCCTTCATTCCTAGGACATAGATAGCCTTATTTCTAAGGCATAGCCTTTGTATGCTCTCAGATGTATCATGGAGTCATGTCCTACATCCCTTCTACTTTTGTGATCCCAGAATTGTAATCTGTATGTCCTCAGTAACACCATACTACTAAAATTTTTGCCTAGCTCTTTCCCATACTGCTATGTCAGCTAGGTTCCTGGGAGTCTTCCCCTGTGTTTGTGCATTTTTCGAGATGGTGAACTCTTTAGGGAAATTGCGTGCAGGATTTCAAGCTCACTTTTATGTACTTCCTCTTCTTTCTCAAGCCTTAACCCCATTGGCTGCCTTCAACTACATAGTTCTGTCTCGTCTGCCCAGTAAGCGTGTTGCAATTCGGGTTTGTCAGTCTGTTTAGTATCAGCTTCTGCTACAAACCTGCAAATGCCTGGAGGGGAAATGGCTCACTTCAGTGTGCTTATCTTTCCTGCAGGACTGCTGCTTCTCAAGTCCTGCATGCCATCAGGACTGTCTGCTGTTGTCAAACTCTTGTTTCATGCATTTGGTAGTTGATTTTGGCAAGAAGAGTATTCTTTTTTTTTTTTTTAAAGATTTTATTTATTTATTTGACAAAGAGAGATCACAAGTAGGCAGAGAGGCAGGCAGAGAGAGAGAGGAGGAAACAGGCTCTCTGCTTAGCAGAGAGCCTGATGTGGGACTCCATCCCAGTACCCTGAGATCACGACCTGAGCTGAAGGCAGCGGCTTAACCCACTGAGCCACCCAGGCGCCCCAAGAAGAGTATTCTGATGTATGCTTTTCTATAATAGCTGGAAACAGAGTTTCCCTATCTTTCTTTGGAAAAATATATAAGGAAATCCCTATATTTTGCTGCAGTATAATTCTGTCATATCAGTAAGTAATGTTTTTAAGAAAATCAGATACTTTCCTGGTGTTTTAATTTAGGGTTTTGTGACCAAAAGACTTGGCACCAAGTAAATCCTAAAGAGAACCCCCCCCCCCCCCAAAAATGAATGCTATAACATTTACACAGATGTGATCATTTAAAATTGTAAAAATAGCTCTGGGTTTCTTTCTGCTACATGTAAGGGACTTTAGCATATGTGTGTAATATGTAATATATTCAAGAAAAACCTTATTATATCAATATGTTGATCCACAGTTAATATGGTGATTACCACTAGCATTTAGTTCATTATAGGTTTGTCTTAGAATGCAGAAAGTATTTCAGGAATTATAATTTGGATAAACTAGGTCTCTTTATAATGTTTCCAATAAAGTTTGAACTACTTGCTACATTTTCCTCTCAGTGACCATTTTCAAGGATTAACAGAATCCTTTTATTGATCTCTATTCTACCCAGAAATATTATAGCACATATAAAAATATTTATTAGCACTGCTGTTGATGACTATCAAGATGTTTCTTCTACTGAACATTATTTTTAAAGTAATGATTGGCAAAATATTTTTCTCTCCCTTTATCCTTGCCTAAGTTTTTGCAACCCGTAAGTATATCTAGTAAGTATCAGAACAGGAACTAATCATTTCTGCCTACTCACTGTCATTGACACTTTGACAATTATCAAAAAGCCTTGACATTTATTATACATATGAATGATGAACATTTCTTTTAAAACAGAATCCTCAGCTTGACTTATAGAATTGCAGAAATAGCTGTGACAGTTTGAAAATTGTATTCAAGTAATACTTATAAGGGGAAATGGAAGGCTTTGGAATAAGCAAAGAAGACTTCTGTCTATATATTCAACACAATACAGAGCCTTTGGTGATTATCTGAACCTATAGGAATATGTAACCTTGTCTCTAAGTTATTTTATAACTCTGTACAGAGTAAAGTTAAGTTGTAGAAAAATGGCTAACATTGCAAATAATTCTTGTCTGTAGACAGGCACAGAAATTTTGTATATAGAAGGAAAACATTTTTCCTCCTATGGAAAAGCCAGTTTTGCAAATTCATGTCAATATTACTCATGATTCATGAATGTGTCTTCTTTGAGGTCTCCTTTTGAACCTATTGTAATGGGTCTCTCATTTAATTAACAAGTTAAATAACACCTTTGGCATATGTTAATTTTGTATTTGTATGAGAGTCCTGGTTTTATCTTCTTTTGAAAATTATCATCTACCATAATTCCTCCTTGGGCTTGCTCATTTATGGAAACTCTTATTTATTTTTATTGTATTTTATTTTAATTCCAGAGTAGTAATATGGGATACAGTTTCCTATTAGTTTCAGGTGTGTAATACAGTGATTCAGCAATTCCATATATCACCTTATGCTCATTATGACAATTGTGCTCCTTAATCCCCATCTCCTATTTCACTCCTTCTCCCTCCCACCTCCCCTCTGATAACCATGTTTGTTCTCTATAGTTAAGAGTCTGTTTCTTGGTTTGTCTCTCTCTTTCTTTCTCTTTGCTTGTTTATTTTGTTTCTTAAATTGCTCATGAGTAAAGTCATACGGTATTTGCTTTTCTCTGACTGACTTACTTCAGTTAGTGTAATACTCTAGCTCCGATCATTTCATTCCAAATGATGAGATCTCATTCTTTTATTATGGCTAAATAAAATTCCACCTCTTCTTTATCTAGTCATCTATTGATGACACTTGGACTGCTTCCATTATTTGGCTATTGTAAATAATTCTGCTATAAACATAGGGATGCATGTATCCCTTTGAATTAGTGTTTTTCTATTTTATGGATAAATAACCCAGTAGTGCAATTACTGGATCCTCAAGTAGTTCTATTTTTAACTTTTTGAGGAACCACCGTACTGTTTTGCACAGTGGCTATACCAGTTTGCATTCCCACCAGCAGTGCAGGAGGGTTCCTTTTTTTCCACCCACTCGCCAACACTTGTTACTTGTGGTTTTGATTATAGCTGTTCTGGCAGGTGCAAGGTGATATCTCATGATAGTTTTGACTTATGTTTTCATTTATGGAAACTCCTAGGACATTCAGGTGTTAATGGGAGTTAGGCATATTTGAATGGGTAGAATAATGGTCTATGAAGTTGTGAAAGATAAGAGCTTGCCTCTGGTGAAATTTAAAATATAGACCTAGTCAACATGGGAAATAGATCCGAGGGGCGACTGGGTGGCTCAGTTGGTTAAGCGATTGCCTTTGGCTCAGGTCATGAGCCTAGGGTCCTAGGATCGAGCCCTGCATTGGGCGCCCAGCTCAGTGGGGAGCCTGCTTCTCCGTCTCTCTCTGCTGCTCTGCCTGCTTGTGCTCTCTCACTCTCTCTCTGTCAAATAAATAAATAAAATCTTTAAAAAAAAAAAAAGGGAAATAGGTCTGTAAGATTATAAAGGTTGCCTGGGGTTTTGTTGTTGTTGTTGGAGTTTATTTCTTTGTTTTAGTAGTGCCTATACAAAATCTGTTTTAGCATTTAATCTGTTACACTGCAATTATTTTATTTTAAGATTTTATTTATTTATTTGACAGACAGCCATCACAAGTAGGCAGAGAGGCAGGCAGAGAGAGAGAGAGAGAGAGAGAGGAAGAAGGAGGCTCCCCACTGAGCAGAGAGCCTGATGCGGGGCTCAATCCCAGGACCCCGGGATCATGACCTGAGTTGAAGGCAGAGGCTTTAACCCACTGAGCCACCCAGGCACCCCACTGCAATTATTTTTGATATGATTTCTTGTGCTTTTTTTTTTTTTTTTTCAAAATCTGTAAATTGTTTCAGTAGCTAAAACTGCCCACACTTCTGATAACAGCTATCAATAAAGAGATGTTGAGATAGGTAGGGGCATAAGCTATTATGTTTCCAAATCCTTCAGCTGTAGGACAGTCTTTCAGGCTATTTACAAAATGAAGTTTTAATCATTTCTTTACCCTCTCCCCTGCAGCAGAAATGCAGGGAGTAATTTCCCCATCATTACTACTATACTAGTTGTCCAGGATTTTATCTCTCCCATCTTGGTTTTAGAGAAGTCCTGGAGTATCATACTCAGGAGGGAGATTTCCTCAATGGGTTATTCAGTAAGAGATTAGTAGAAGTCTATAACCCAGAAGGCAGCTTCCCTGCTTAAAATCAGTTGGTGAAATATTGGGTTCTTATTAAGTCCTTTTTCTTTGCTAAAGAGAGATCAGCTGTAGTTGTAACATTCTCACTACAGAGATCTGCTTGCTTCTCACCTTCCACTCTTTTCTGGGCACTAGAATAGTTCTCTTGGCAATAGTCCTTAATTAGATCTACCCACTTATTTTTTCCCATGTGGCAAGCTCTTTCTTGAGCTGTAGGCTCCTGGGACTCCTTCTGGTACTTCCTTTCATTTACTCACTTCTTTCCATCTTCCTTTTAGCCAGGGATGGGGGAAGGTGGTGGAAAACCCACTCCTCTCTATTCAGACTTCCCTCACAGGCATCTTCCCTTTCCTTAAATGTAGTTCTCCTGTTTCCCTCGCCCCACTCCATAAACTTTGATGACTCTTTACCCTTGGAGGCTGAATCATTAACAACCAAAATATTTCTTTTTCTTGATATCAAAGCCTTGTCTCTGAGGGGAAATGTTTGTATTCCATCCTTCTCCACATAAAAGAAAAGAAAGAAAAAATTAAACAGTTTGAGTTTGCATATTATAATGGCCATAATGTTGTAGTCTTGCCACAGAAAAATGCTTGATTGGGAAGCTTTAGGAGGTGGAAAAATAGATCTTGGAACTAAGCAGCTCCCCTCTTTATCCCTTTTCTTAGGTTAAGAATGCAGAAGAAATACTGTACTGGTCTACATTTCCTGTAAAAACCACTTGAGTTCTGATGTGTATTTCAGAATTCAAAATTTTTAGATTTTAAAATGGTACCATAAATCCATATACTGATGGGTCCATAATCAAAGGAGCGAGACTGATACAAAGCAAAGGTCAAGCAAAGCTTTATTTTGTGCCAAGCATCGAGAATCAAACCGACTGGTCGGGGCCGCCTCTTACAGAGAGGGTGACCCCTCCCTGCCTTGCCAACTAACTTTTAAAGGCAAAGGCTATGTGGTTGAACCTGGCCACACACAAGTGACCAATGAGATTGCAACACACAGAGAAAGACCAATTGAATCACAGTTTACCCTATAGTAGATATTTGAACTAGCCTATCACCTCAGTCAGAATTGGCACCCAAAATATAGGGCCCATACTCCTTGGTAGCTAGGGAGACAGTATGCATGCCCCACTGATTGGATGTCCCCACCTGGCCTGATCCACCCTTGTATTTGGGCTCTGTTACCTGGGACTGTTTTCCTGGACATGCTTTTAAGTAAGTCCCCTGGGTGGGGGGGGGGGCACATCATCAGTTTAAGTTTTACTGCATAATAAACAACAAAATCACTGTTTAACCGGATGGAATTGCTCTGGCTAAATAGGTCCTTATAATACCACATGTGAATTTATGATGTAACTTATCCCAGAGGGACCTGGGTCAGCACTGCTTACTCAAAAGTATGATTTTTTTTTTTGCCACTAACATAGGAATATCCATACTCTTAGTAGAATAAAGTCTTTAAATAGCCTCTTGTCAATTTAGATCTGCTTTTGCTACTAAATGATTTCAGATCAGATTCTATTTGATACCAAATAAATATAAAATTGCTTTAGATTTTCAGAGGTTTCTGGATTATGCAATTTTGAATAAGAGATTTGGGCTTATATTTCCTCAATTATAAGATGCCACCAATTATGCCCTATCCATTTACTGATACTTGTGAGAACCAGAAAATAAATGTTTCATTTACTATTATTTTATGTGTTCTTATTTTGTTTTTTGCCTTAGTTTCTATATCTAATTTCATTGCATGTGGGCAGTGAACATGGTGTGCATAATATCATAATATCAATAACATAATATCACATTTTTTTCTTTTTGTATTTTGTTGAACCTTTGTGGGTAGCGCATGTTTATTTGTTGTTGTAAACTTATTTATATTAGAAAAAGAGGTTAATTTTCTGTGTGTTATGTGTGTGTTTGTATGTATACATATATATTTACACTCATGTTCTGATATATATGTATATATCATATTTAGATTATATATACATGTAAGTGTATACATAGATATGCATGTTTATATTTATATATATTAGCAAATGTTAAGTTGTGTTATTCAGACATTGTCGATCCTTATTTGAATCTGTTGGATCTGGGCACTCCCTTATGTTCATTGTTAGCTACTAGAGTGCCATTGCTCCTAGGGTCTCTCAGTAGAAAGTAGAAATATATATGCATATGTAAACACGCATACACAATATTATGATCCATCTCTATATCTGTGTATCTACCCACATAAATATATCAAACAAACAGAAGTTCACATTGGTACCTCCAATTCCAATTTCACAGTCCAGGCCTCTTTCGAGCCTTCCTCCTTTTCATATTTATAATTCACCTTTCTAACACTGTTAGATCTAGCTCCTGTTATCCTTAATACTGTTACTCTTTTCCCTCAACTCTCCTATATGCAACTAATCTCCTGACCACAGGAGCCATATCTTTCGCCTTTAGCCTCACCATTATCCCCTCTTTACTCCCCTTTCCCTGTCCTCATGCATACGTGGTCCCTGTCTTCACTGGGTCTCCTCAAATACATTGCTGGCCCCATGCTCCAATCACCTCTTCAACTCCAGGCCCACTACTGCCTCCTGTGCCTTCGGCCATGCTATCACCTCCAAAGAAAGAGAAGTGGAAGAAAGGAAACTAATTAGGTAATGGGAAAAGAGGAGAAACAGAAGGGTTTATTTCTTATCTTTCATGGTCTGAAGTTTTACTCTGAAGTTTCTAAACTTGAATTTTTTTCTTGTTGAATTATTTTTCTGGTAGCACTTGGTGAGCATTTTTAATAAGGAAAACTCATCACTTAGTTCTTGGAAATTCTTTGCTTCTGTTTCTCCAAGCATTGCTCTTCCTTTTTGTCTTCCGTCTCCTCTTCTGAAAAATTTTTGAGTCAGCTATTAGAACTTCTGAATCTGTCTGCTATATCTCCTAAAATTTCCTCCAGAGTTTACATCATTGCCTCTGTTTTATGTTCTAGAAGAAATCCTCAGCAATATATGATAGCTCAGCAATTTACTCTGCAATAAATCCAGTGTTATTCAGTCTGTTTATTAAGTTGTATATTTTAATGAGGGAATTTTTCATTTTAAAAATCTTTAACTGATTATTTTTATTGCTGTTTATTCTTGTTTCATAACTATTTGTTCTTGCTTGTAAGGCATTTGATTAAATTTCCTGCTTTATTTCTCCTATAGGATTAAATATTCTATTAACTTTCTATTAACTCACTTCCTCAGGTGTAAGTTCTTTCTTGTGAGTTGAAGGGCTGAGCTTGTTAGCTGTCTTTCATGTGTTGCTATGGGATTAACAAATCTCACTTAGACATTTATCTTCCATGATAGAATTCTCCTGTGTAAATGTTAGGCTGTGGCACTCTCCTAATGGTATCCGAATTGACTCTCAGTTTGGTTGATGTAGTTCTCCTTATAGAACACGATGTGGCTATAGCAAGGGCAGTATATCCTTTCAGGATGACTGTCTTAATGCCATAGCACAGTAACTGTGACATGCTCCAGATGTAGAGGGCCCAAAGATTTTTTGGCCTATAATGACTTCCAATTATGATGACTTCCGACAATAACCTGGATGCCTCCTAAACTTATGGCTGTAACTTTGGCTCATTGCTATAGCTGCCAGTCTCTTTCAGTGATAACTCACAGGCTTACACCCACCAAGAGTTTCCTTTCTTATTAAGGTTTCCCTCCATCCCTCCCTCCTTCTTTCTGTTATTCTCTGGTTTTATGTGTGAAGAAGAGATATCAGGATGTGTTAGTCCGTATCATAGAACCAGAATCTGTCAATAAAATTTAGTACCTGTATGTTAGTTTATGTAAACAGTGATATTTTATGTTTTTGGCTTCATAGAGATTGAATCTATATATTTGGAGTCTGAAGACTCTTCTGAATCATTCTCATCTATGGACAGTCATATGGAAAACACTTCCTAGGAGACTAACTTCTTTAACATGTTTAGGATTGATGTGCGGGCACTATAACATGGGAGAGCACTAGGATTTTGTAAGCTTTGCCTATTTGATTAAACTCATACATTCTTTTTATCTGTAATTGAATTAAGCATTTCTAGAAGTTAAATAACCTCTCTTGAAAGTCAGCCAATATTTCTGACAGACAACTATTGGAGGCCCGGTTATGATTCTTTATAAGCATGTATCGTTTGTCCCAATCTCTCCTAGCTTTGGAAATTTGATGATTTATTAAAAAGATTTGGCAATTTCTGTCACCTTTAATTGCGTTGCCCGACTTCTGCCAGGTAATCTTTATCTTCTGCTATTGCAATGTTTCATTTCAGTGCTATTTCATAATGCAGTCATTTTCAAAGTATTTTAAATGAAAATTTGGAATCTGAATTTGTCATATGCAGTTGTATAATGTGTGACACCAGTGCAAAAAAATATCCTAACTCGATACAAGGCTCTTCTTTTACTTAGATAAGTTTTGTCAATATGCAGGCAATGCCAGCTACATCATTACTTCTCAGTTTCTTTGGTTGTAAAGTATGAAAAAAAAATACTTTATTTAGTCCAGGAAATTTGGTATTTTTGTTAAATATCTAATATACTGAATTAGAGAAGGGAAAAAGACACAATAGTCACAAGGTAAGAAGAAGCAAGTAAATGTGTCTATCAGATAGGTGTCCTCTGATTGTGTGGGAAAGGAAGGTTAACTCCAAATAGCTTAAGAAGAAGAATGTTATTTGCTCCTGGAACGGAGAATCTTGGGGTTTGATACAGGACTCAAATGATATCATCAGGGCCTAGTTTTGCCATTTCTCTGAAATCTGCTATCTCCTGGGCTTGCTTTTTTAGCTCTAGACCTAACTTCTCCAGCATTCAAGTCCAGAGGAGAAGCGAGAGTATCTCTTCTCTGGCAGTTTCCTCACAAATCCCTGGAACCATTGTAATGGGACCAACTTGGGTCATGGGATCCCCACCCAATTTCCTGGGGGATCTGTTGCCCTGATTGGCCAGGGACCAGGTATGCCACCCTAAATATACAGACTGATTGTTGAGAGGTAGATAGTTTGCCACGGAAAACTGTGCAGTTTACTTGAGGAAGTAGGATATGAATATTGGGTAGTAAAGACCAACAACAAAGTATCTTAGAGACGTGGGTGGATATGAAGACAGAGAGAATAGGCTAAAAGCTCCCAGTTGTAGAGTCTGAAGGCGGCTCTCAGTTTCTGTTTGATAACTGAATTTATCAAGTTATGAAAATTTTTAAAGATCCCTCATTAGTTCTCTATTATCAATCTTACATAACATCCCTCTTCTCATATATACACTAAAGACAGTTTATTTAGGATCAAACTAAAAAAAAAAGGGCAGGGGGGTAGAATATGCAACTCTTGATCTCAGGGTTGTTGGTTTAATCCCCACCCTGTGGGAAGAGATTACTAAATAAGAGATTATTATTTTATTTTAAAATAAAATCTTAAAGAAAAAAATTATATAGGGATAAAACAGAAAAAAGTGAATGTTTCCTTAATTGATCCAGGAGCACTTATGACTCATTATTTAACACGATGATCTGGAGGACTAACTGTATTGCTCCAGTTGTCTCTGGGGAGTAGGGAAATCGTAGCAAAAATTCTGTTGGCTAGCCATCTAGAGGTAAAACCACACTGTATTTTTTGTTTTTCTCATAAATCCCAAATACAGTATGCTGCTTCTGGTCAGAACGCGATTATTGTTGTTTACTGACCCATTCAGTAGCATAAATATATGTAAAATATGATTGTAATGTGGTATTCCAGCCCCAAAGCTGATCTACGGCACCTTCCTCTTGAGATCTTAATGCAGACAAGCAGAACAGCCAGAAAATAAGCAGCTACTCCCTTTCATAACCAACAACACTCTTGGCCTTTCCTTGTCACTCTGCCTCTCCTGCTGCACACCAGTGGGACCAGATAAACACGTGAAACTGAAATGTTCTCTTCTCCTATCATAAGATCGCAAGTGTGCTGGAGTGGTATCTTTCAGTGTCCTAAGGCTTTGTGCTGATAGGTAGAAGGTGTGTGGTCTCTCTTAAGGGTATTTGCATTATAAAAGGAAATTCTCAAGGACTCTAAAGAAGCCCTAGGAGCAGTAACTGGAATTGTGGAAGGAGAGGTTCTTTGGGGGAGATGCTCCAGCCCCACATTTTCAGTGGAGCAACAAACATAGGCCAGGTGTTTTTCATAGAGTTTCTGCCTATAGATTTAACCTCGCTGCTTCAAAGTGCATCCACTTCTGGGCCTGTGTGTGTGAATGACCTAAAGATACTAGAGTCCTTCCCTCTTCCAGTTCGTGAGAGAGTGAATAAATAAAGACTTGGCAGCCATTTCACAGAGGCTGCTGACACCTGCTCCGGACAAATCCCAGGGCAGTGTGCTTTCCATCTTCATTGCATGTTGTGCACGAAGAAGTAAACTTTGTTTATCCTCCATCCAGCTAGAGATTATATTTCATGGCCAGCTGGTTCCCTGTGAGGCAGAATTTGGCTCCTTAAATATAGTACTTGTCTAGGTAAATGTTGAAGTTGTTAAAGAACATAAGATCGCTTTTCATTTTCATTACTCTAATAGGGATTATTCATATGTTTATTGACAAATTTGTTTTGTTTTGTTTTGCTCCCTGCCCTCGGAACAGTATAAAAAGTCCAAACATTTTATTACTGTGGAAGGAATTCTTTCTACTTTATCATTATTCACAGCACTGTCCTCCTGAGGCTGAGAATACAATCATAATAGGCCTGGAGTTGTTGGCATTCGACTAATATAAATATTCTCAGTTAATGTTGGGGAAAGGCTTTTTACTTTTTGGTGTATTTCTCCTTGGTGTTATGTAGTATTTTTCATACTCACGTCTGTCGTGATAGCCTTGCATGCTTAGGATTAGAAACTTAAGTCCCAAGGGAAAAAACCTTAAGAAGTGTATCGGCTTCCAGAGATCCATAAACATCTCCCAGAGCCCCGCTGTGAATACCCATAGTATCTCTTGCAACACCTGGCACACATGATGCAGCCTGTCATGCTTGTTATTTGAGTGAAAAAGATGTAAATAGTTTTGAATTATCTACGTTACTATCCCCAAATCAAAAATAGATCATAATATTAGCTCTTCTCATACATCTTCCATTGTGGGTTATTTTGATGTTTATGCTGCTCATTTTCACGGAGCGCTAACCTGCCAGCGTGGGCCAGATCCTCATGAATGCGGTGGACTCAGATGTGACAAAGCTTCAGACTGTTTCATTATGTCCAGTGTGCCTGGTTTCACATAAAAAAGGGAGCCTAGAAGTGTCAGTCCCTGAAGATCAGAAAGCAGCCACCATGAACTAAGCTAAATGAGACACCTCTGATTTTTCGGGCATGACTGAGAAACCGACGGCGCCGCAGCTGCGGAGGGAGAAGGCGCAGCAGAACGGAGTCAGGCTATCTAGGTTCAAGAACCAGCTCTTCCCAATTATGAATGTGTACTCTTGGATCAATTATTTAACATCTCTAAGGCTCAGTTTCCTTGCTTGTGAAATGGAGATAATAATAGTGTCTAACTCACAGGGTTGATGTGAGGATTAAATGAGATCATGCTACTGAGAGAACACGGGACAGAGCCTGGCACCGAGTAGACGCTCAGTGAATGTTAGCTGTTAAGTCCTGTCTGCTGTAACTGCTTCTGGACTCTGAACTACTAAAGCTCTTGGAATCTGCCATGCTCCTTGTGGCACTTGATCTTGCATTAATTCATCTATCACCATCTATTGAGGTGACCTGAATCCCCGCCAGAGTGCTGAATATGCTTCACATAGTGTTTAAGTTAGCAGATTGCCTATTTTAGCTCTGTCCCCATCAAACTGACCTCTGATAAATATTTATTCAGAGCTCTAAGTCAATACGAAAAAAGCTAAAGGAATATTGTGTTTTATTAATGCAGAAAAAGGGTCCGGTTTATAGAAGCCCTGCTTTATTCCACATTGGTAGGATATTGGGTTTGATTATGGTAAGCTATACCCTGAGAGTGACATTGGTAATCAGAAGCAAGTTGGGGGGGTGGTGCGGGGAGGCATCTGGCAACCTTACATTGTATGCGAAGTGGTGGAAAAGACTGGATAAGGCAGGGAATAAAAATGTCTCTTTTTTGCTGTTTGATACTAGTGGAGAGGTTTGCAGTTTTTAGATTTCTATATATAGTCACTTTTTAATAGAAATCCCCGAGGCTGGGTTGGGGGTAGTTACCATCAAGAAGTCACCACACTTTAGGGGTGTCTGGGTGGCTCAGTGGGTTAAAGCCTCTGACTTTGGCTCAGGTCATGATCCCAGGATCCTGGGATCGAGCCCCTCATCGGGCTCTCTGTATAGCGGAGAACCTGCTTCCCCCTTCTTTCTCTGCCTGCCTCTCTGCCTACTTGTGATCTCTGTCTGTCAAATAAATAAATAAAATCTTAAAAAAAAAAAAAAGTCACCACACTTTAGAAGCCCTTACTTTTGGGGCACCTGGGTGGTTCAGTCAGTTAAGCATCTGCCTTCGGCTCAGGTCATGATCCTGCGTTCCTGGGATCCAGTGCTGCATCGGGCTCCCTGCTTAGGCAAGAGTCTGCTTCTCCCTTTCTCACTCTCCCTCTGCACGCGCTCTCTCTCTCATAAATAAATAAAAATCTTAAAAAAAAAGAAAAAAGAAAGGAAAAGAAATCCTTACTCTTGCAGCCACTATGGATTTATGTCTAGCTAGGTCTAGGTCAGCTTCATTGTCCTTCCCTTCCCCGCCCCCCAGAGTGCTCCCTAGAGGCTCTTCAGTCTTTGCCCAGGGAGCACCTAACAGGTTTGCCAGAGGGGCCCTCAGCATTGCTGAATCCTGAGTCAGACTCCCGGTGCCCTGCTTTTCCCCCCAGCTCAGTAGGTTCTAAAGCACTGGAGTCGAAACTAGAGGGAAATTGGAACTAACAGACTGTAGATAGCCAACGGGCCTGGATTCCTGGTCAGGAAGCCAGAACTGGGTTGGACTGAGTGGATTCAGAGCTCTGTCTTTTTGAGTTTGGAGACACACCCTTCGGCTTTGCCACAGAGCCCTGTCCTCAATCTCAGACTGCCCAGCACCTTGAAGATCACCCCCACCCCCACCCCACCTCAAGTGATTGTGCTATATAGGTCTGTTTGCTGTTTTATTTTTTTAATCATTAATGCAAAAAAGAATATGTTTTTTCTACGAAATCAAAAAAATTTGCCATATTTATGCTGTATTTGGCTTGGAGACTAAGTATCTAAATGTGTTGGTCAAAACTATCAATGAAAGTACCAAGAACTGCTTTCTTTTGTGATCTGATGTTTGGGATCATTGAATCTTGCACCTGAAAAGCCAAGTACTTAGATTTTCCTGCTCATCTTTGTTTCTGAAATCAGAGGTAAGTGTAGTTTCTGGCTATTACTTCCAAGTCCATCCCCATGTGGATTCTTCTGCCCTTATAAGCCTTCTACCTTCCTGACTACCTCTCATGGTGGCTCAACTGTGTATTTGGATGTTTCGCCAATAACTCAGATTTGCTGTTTTCCCATCACGCTAATATTCTCCATTACTTTTTGTTTTGTTCTGGTTTTTTTCAGCAAGAGTTGTAATTTGTGTAATTGTAGGATGTTTGTTCGATGTAAACTCTTAGTCCTATCTGGGAATATTTAAAACACTGTGTTCTTTGGAAGCGCCTAAGGAATAATATTTTAACACATAGCTTTTATTTTCGCCAAGCCCTCCTTAAGCCAAGGTAATTTTGTTCAATGTTGTGTAATGTTCTCACTTGTGATTATTTCTGCAGGTTTCTTGTTTTCTTTTCTGAATCACAACAACTGAAGGGCAACAACAGCTGCTGGAGTTATGTTTGTCAGACATTTTAGGTTAGTTTTCCCCTTTGCATGAACAGGTTCCATTACCATCACCAAAGCGGGTATATGTTGAGATTGCCACCCACTGGTGAAACAGAGAATTTCCATTTTCACCAAATAAGAAAACATACTTGTTTTGTTTTTAAGAGTATGGGTTTATACATATAGATTCTTTAAAAAATGTATTTCATACTCCATTAAAAGAATAAAGAATTTCATTACTATGAAACAATTGAAAGCCTTATGGAAAGAACAAAAAAGCCATTGTTATAAAACCATTTAGAAACCTTTATTTACATCTCTCATAGCCTCTACAAAGTGGTGAAGTGGGTAAAAAAAAAAAAAAAAAAGCTTAGAATTAATTATGTCAAAGTGTTATCCGTGGTTGCTGTTGAATACTAAGATTAAGAGGGATTAAACTAATTTTTTGTTGTTTCTTTATACTTTTGTTTAGTTTTTTTTTTCTGCAGAAAGCTTGTATTGATTTAACAGAAAATATAAATCTGAAGAGGAAAAATAACTTTATGTGTGTATATAAATCGAAATGTAAGTCTTCAATAACAGCACTTCATAGAGTGTTAAAAAAAAAAAAAAAGCACCACCCTAAATCAATGCCACATTTAACTAAACAGATACAAAAGGAACAAAAGCTCTGAGATTGAACTGCGGCTTTCATCACTCCACTAGCAGAAATTTTAAATTCAAATGCATACATAAGAATTTATTATGTGATAAAGATGCCATTTCAACTTCATGTGCAAGGATGCTTGGTTACCTCACATCATTTACTAAATATATTCCACATGTGAAAATTAAAAACATGAAATAAATTTTAAAATACAGAAATGAATATTTAAACTAAGCAAAAATCCAAAGGAAAAATTATAAAGGAAAATATTGAAAACTTCTGTATAAGAATATTACCATAAAAACAAAGGAGAAGCTGGGAAAAAATATTTATAGCATATAGAACTGACAAAATAAATATTTTTTTAAAGGCATATGAGCATTTGAAAAAAAATGTAAACTTCATTACTAATCAAAGGATTGTACATTTTTTTGAGATGAAAAATTTAGCTATAAATTGGCCAAGATTTAAAAAATACCAATGATATCAACTATAGAGCTATTTTCTATTTAAAATTATTCCTTAAAAAGGTATTTAATGACATGAAAAAAAGCCCATATCAAATATAGTTTATAAATAATAATTAAATAATAATGCAGTTTATAGCTCTCCAGAAAAACACTATTCCAAAGTTTTAATTTAAGTAATTTTTTATAATACTTGAGTTACTGGTGATAGTATCTTTCTTTGTGCGTTTCTGTATTTTTTTACCTTTGGCAGCACAAATTACAAATATATAATATGCTCATTAAAATTCACTTGAGTACAAAATAATACAGATAGTTTGATTACTAATTAATAAAAATAAGAGCATATGTATATATATACACACATATCTATATTTGTAATTCATCTATGTAGATTAAAATTGTTTTAGAGTTTAATAGTGATTATTTGTATGGTTATTTGTTTATATTTCTATGGTTATAGGTGATTATTTCCTTCATCATTCATTTTGTAATTATTTTACTACTGATAAAAATATACATTGTATTACTGAAGATCATCTTTAGGACGATCAGGAAAGACATGGAAAATATTCATGAAAACTTAACAGTTAAACAAGGGAACATATATGCAGTATAGTGGTTTGGTAGAAGTAGAAGCATATATCTATTTTATTCAAACATATATATGAATAGATTTTTTTAAACTTGGAAGGGCAGTGTTTTAAAGGTTTAATGGTGATTGTATTACTATGAATATAGTCGATTGTTTTCTTATCTTTCTGACTTCTTAACTAGAAATAAAATCTCTCCATATATATCAAATATATACATTGAATTTTATACTTTAAGTATGTTCAGTTTATTGTGTTGATGATACTTCAGTAAAGTTGTTAAAGTATGTAGTTTAAACTGCTCAGTAACAGAACAGAAACAGCTCTCATCTTTTCTTTCTGAAAAGAAAATTAAATGTTCAAAAAATGTAGCATTACTTTTAACTAGCCCAATGTTTATTTCATCCCATTTGTAGATATTTGGAATACTCAAGACATTTAGAACTATTTCTTTGCTGGCATTTGGCACAGTAATGAATCAGCATTTTAGAAACCAGTTTACACAAATTTGGATCTGCAGATTCTTTTCTAGGGTAGGGGGTGTGGGGTGGAATATCTCTACTTATCAAGATAATGTTAATCCCTATCATGTGCAAGGAGCCAAGTACCTTGTGGAATCAGTTAGCTGTTTTTCCATTGAAAGAAGGTGATTTCCTATAATTAACAAACTTGCACAAGCAAACAAACATGATTTGACTTTTCAGAAGGAAACAACTTACTCAGATATTAGAGTCTCATTAACACATCCTGTGATTCAGCAGTAATTTTATTGATTATGTGAACTGTTAAATAGTCCATCTGCAATGCAAATGTAACTTTAAAATTAAAAACCTGACATCAATTTATTTTCCTCCAGCAACTTCAGAGCTAAATTAAATAAAACCCTTGATTTGAGGCAGCCAGCCTTTTCTGATAAAGCTTTCAAATATCCGGCATGTTAAAAGTGTGTTGCTAGGTATGTGAAAGATGATACTAGACAAAGAACGACACTGTTTCAATCATTTTTTAATAAAGGAAAATATATAACTCTCCTGTGTAGCTGCACACTGCTCGACTGGTGGGCAATACTAATATGTGTCCGGAGATACGATGATGTATCTGCTAGTCTTGCCGAGCTCTGCTGAGACCTCTTGTCCTGACGCTCTTGTGTGACAGCTGGCAGTGTTGTCGTCCATTCCGCCTTACTTGTAAGGCTTGCACTTGAAAACCCAAGCAGCTAATTTTAAAATAGTAATGCATGGCACAGGCATAAAGAATGAATGAAAATACTCATCCCTGAGGCATGTCATGGGTTGATTATAATAAAAATTCCTTAATTATTTATTAGTAGTTGCTTTATAAATCACTCTGGTTTTGCTGAAGGGTATAAACTGTGAGATGGGAGAGCAGAGCTAGAGAGGTGAAATTGTCAGGGGACACCGTAGTGAAGGGTTTCATATACCACACAGATGCCTTTTGACTTTATCCTGTAAGTGATGTGGAAACAGAAATCTCTTAACAGGAGATTGAAAGGTCAGATTTGTGTTTTCTCTGTGTGATAGCAGATGGATTTGAGGGAGACAGAAAGCGAGGCAGGTAGCACTTAAGGTGAAAGACCATGAAAGCCTCAAGTTGCAATATGGGGGGAAAAATGAGAGGTAGCACCAAAATATTTGAAAAGGAAAGCATGTCGGAAAAACATTCAGAAGGATTTGGTAGTTGAGTGAATATGGGGGCCAGAGGTAAAGTCGAGGAAAGAATTGAATTTTCTTCTCTGTATATCTGGGTGATGGTTAACTCCCTTATCTGATATTGAAATCACAGGTGCTGATGGTGATTAGAAGGGGGAAACATAAGTAGCTGGTTGACCTACTTTCCTAATGGAGACATGCAGTCACTCAGAAATTTTACAAGAGCAAATTGTATAGACAGACATACAATAAACAATGACAGTAAAATTACAGACAAAACCCTCCAACTAAATCACAAAAGGCCAGGAAAGCATAAGAACCTTTTTATGAAGCTGATGTCAGAGACATGAACAAAGATGGAACAATCAGGTTGCATTAATTGTATTTGTTATGTTGCAACGGCAATGATTTTACTCCAGCAATAATGAGGTCTGTTATAATGGGCATTCACCTTGTATCCCACCTATTCATTCATTAGAATGAGTCCCCCCCCCCTTTGACAAAGTAAATACACAATAAGATCAAATAAATTTTGATGATTGCCAACAGATGGTGAGGGGCTCAACCTCAGACCATCTGATCGTTCGCTTTTCAGTTCTTTCCGGCTGTTCTTTCTACTTAATTACCTTCCCCTCACTTCCTAATCCCTTCCATGTAATTCTACACCAAGATTGGGTCTAGCACTCTCTATTAATTTTCCACAGCCTACACTCCTTTCTGATAAGATATTCTTTCTTTATAGCTGTGTTGCTAATGGATCTAAACAGTCTGGTTTTAGCAGAACCTTTCAATCCTACTTGAACCATGTCTTTGCTCAATTTATTAATTCAGTTTAATGCTGAGAATTTAAAACCGACTCTTACAGTTTAATCTCATTTCACATCTGACACAATGGATCAATGACCAGTAATTTTACACAATCAAAGAACTATTTTAACTGACCTGTCTTTTAAATCCTTCTCCTATGAGACATTTATTTTTTCCAATCACTAAAACAGACTTACCAGAGTGATATATGTGTTTCAGTGAGAAATTTCCTTTATTACATGAACGCATGTATGCATTTTTTATGAATGGAGCAGAGAGTATATTGCTATAATAGGTATTTTAATGAAATTTTAGGCAAGCGCATAAAGGATAGGAATTCAGGGGAGCTCAGAAGGCATCTACTAACATAATTTACTATAGACTCTGCATATTTAC